>NC_142262.1:11665000-12317500 GCF_052056855.1 Sturnus vulgaris | reverse complement strand
CAGCCCTGAAAGGGCGCATAACACACGGCGTCTCGCTGCCCTCCGTTCTACATACTCGCGTCTCCCTTTGCCGACTTGCAAAAGTTGCTACCAGAGCAGAGGCGGCCAGATTGAAGAGGCTGTGCTTAGGTTCACCTTCTCCTTACTGCACGTAAGCCACGTCCAGCTCCTCGCTGCACTCTGGATTTCCCTTCTCCGCGGCGCTTAGCGTGGTGCTGTGTGTGTGCAACTCGGCGCCTAGAAGCGACCGCCAATGCTTTCAGAGCGGGCTGCAAGGGAACCAAGGAGCAGCACAAGCAGCAGTGCTTCAGCTTGCTCCTTCCGACTGCTAAGGGCACTTGGGAAGGCAAGCGAGAGTCAACCACCTTCCTCTCCTAGTAGCCTCTAACGTGGTGCACACAAGCACGGCACTTAGCCGCTTCGTTCACCGCCCTCGCCCACGCCTGGCTCCGCTTTCACTTGCCGGCGGCCAGAAGCCGCCGCAGGGGCGCCACATACCCAGCAGTGTGCCGGCAGCCAAGAGCTCGAGAACGCTGCTTCTGCCCAAGCCCGCCTAGGGCGTGCACCTTTGTTCTCAGAGCTCCGTGTAACAGTCTGCCTTTCTCGCAGTTCGAATGGAAATCGAAAGCTTTTCGCCTACGCCCTTCACAGAGATCCGTTGCTAGGACGAGAATGTCTCGTGGCCGGAGCTCGCCCCCGCCGCGAGGAAGCTGCTCTTAGCACCGCGTTGCAGGGACACGTCTCGCTTCTTGACTTCGTGCTTAGCGCTCTCCGAATTCGCCGCTAGCTCCGCGGTCCGTCTCAGCTTCAAGTAGCAGCGCTCGCAGTACATAGAGCTTCGCAAGGACCGAAGACCCGGAGGGACGTATCGCACACGACAATGTGCCAGGACAGAGACGTGTTCTACATTGTCCCTTCTCGTCATCCAGTTTGTGCCTCTGCTGCTTCTGCTGTTAGGAATCGCTCCTTGAAAGACGAGCGAGAGCGTCTTTCTGGGTGCATTGCACTGAGTGAGTGCTCGCTAGGGACTTTGCACTCGGAGCCAAGGCAACAGGGCGTGCTTGTCCGCAGAACTGAGAGCGCGCTGTTGGGCAGAGCTGAAACTGACCGCTGCAGTTCAGCTCTCTCCGGACGGCAGACGCCGAAGAACGAAGCCGCTTGCGAGCGGCGCAGTGCAGCGAAGAGCACACGAGCAGCCAAAGAGCTCCTTCACAATCGCTTTCACTTCTCAGTGCTCTTGCTGCTTGGAAAAGCAGCACACAGCCGTTGCACGCCAGGGCGAAAGCTGGGGCAGTGCCCGTCCTCACTCCTTCGCTGTGCTGTACTCCTTGCAGCTAGAGCGAAGCGAGAAGGACGCGAGGACGAAGAAGGCGTTCTTAAAGTAGCCCCTTGTCAGCAGCCCTGAAAGGGCGCATAACACACGGCGTCTCGCTGCCCTCCGTTCTACATACTCGCGTCTCCCTTTGCCGACTTGCAAAAGTTGCTACCAGAGCAGAGGCGGCCAGATTGAAGAGGCTGTGCTTAGGTTCACCTTCTCCTTACTGCACGTAAGCCACGTCCAGCTCCTCGCTGCACTCTGGATTTCCCTTCTCCGCGGCACTTAGCGTGGTGCTGTGTGTGTGCAACTCGGCGCCTAGAAGCGACCGCCAATGCTTTCAGAGCGGGCTGCAAGGGAACCAAGGAGCAGCACAAGCAGCAGTGCTTCAGCTTGCTCCTTCCGACTGCTAAGGGCACTTGGGAAGGCAAGCGAGAGTCAACCACCTTCCTCTCCTAGTAGCCTCTAACGTGGTGCACACAAGCACGGCACTTAGCCGCTTCGTTCACCGCCCTCGCCCACGCCTGGCTCCGCTTTCACTTGCCGGCGGCCAGAAGCCGCCGCAGGGGCGCCACATACCCAGCAGTGTGCGGGCAGCCAAGCGCTCGAGAACGCTGCTTCTGCCCAAGCCCGCCTAGGGCGTGCACCTTTGTTCTCAGAGCTCCGTGTACCAGTCTGCCTTTCTCGCAGTTCGAATGGAAATCGAAAGCTTTTCGCCTACGCCCTTCACAGAGATCCGTTGCTAGGACGAGAATGTCTCGTGGCCGGAGCTCGCCCCCGCCGCGAGGAAGCTGCTCTTAGCACCGCGTTGCAGGGACACGTCTCGCATCTTGACTTCGTGCTTAGCGCTCTCCGAATTCGCTGCTAGCTCCGCGGTCCGTCTCAGCTTCAAGTAGCTGCGCTCGCAGTACATAGAGCTTCGCAAGGACCGAAGACCCGGAGGGACGTATCGCACACGACAATGTGCCAGGACAGAGACGTGTTCTACATTGTCCCTTCTCGTCATCCTGTTTGTGCCTCTGCTGCTTCTGCTGTTAGGAATCGCTCCTTGAAAGACGAGCGAGAGCGTCTTTCTGGGTGCATTGCACTGAGTGAGTGCTCGCTAGGGACTTTGCACTCGGAGCCAAGGCAACAGGGCGTGCTTGTCCGCAGAACTGAGAGCGCGCTGTTGGGCAGAGCTGAAACTGACCGCTGCAGTTCAGCTCTCTCCGGACGGCAGACGCCGAAGAACGAAGCCGCTTGCGAGCGGCGCAGTGCAGCGAAGAGCACACGAGCAGCCAAAGAGCTCCTTCACAATCGCTTT
Source organism: Sturnus vulgaris (assembly GCF_052056855.1). NCBI lineage: Eukaryota > Metazoa > Chordata > Aves > Passeriformes > Sturnidae > Sturnus > Sturnus vulgaris. Next base: position 12,314,882 of record NC_142262.1, on the reverse strand, counting down.
CACTTCTCAGTGCTCTTGCTGCTTGGAAAAGCAGCACACAGCCGTTGCACGCCAGGGCGAAAGCTGGGGCAGTGCCCGTCCTCACTCCTTCGCTGTGCTGTACTCCTTGCAGCTAGAGCGAAGCGAGAAGGACGCGAGGACGAAGAAGGCGTTCTTAAAGTAGCCCCTTGTCAGCAGCCCTGAAAGGGCGCATAACACACGGCGTCTCGCTGCCCTCCGTTCTACATACTCGCGTCTCCCTTTGCCGACTTGCAAAAGTTGCTACCAGAGCAGAGGCGGCCAGATTGAAGAGGCTGTGCTTAGGTTCACCTTCTCCTTACTGCACGTAAGCCACGTCCAGCTCCTCGCTGCACTCTGGATTTCCCTTCTCCGCGGCACTTAGCGTGGTGCTGTGTGTGTGCAACTCGGCGCCTAGAAGCGACCGCCAATGCTTTCAGAGCGGGCTGCAAGGGAACCAAGGAGCAGCACAAGCAGCAGTGCTTCAGCTTGCTCCTTCCGACTGCTAAGGGCACTTGGGAAGGCAAGCGAGAGTCAACCACCTTCCTCTCCTAGTAGCCTGTAACGTGGTGCACACAAGCACGGCACTTAGCCGCTTCGTTCACCGCCCTCGCCCACGCCTGGCTCCGCTTTCACTTGCCGGCGGCCAGAAGCCGCCGCAGGGGCGCCACATACCCAGCAGTGTGCCGGCAGCCAAGCGCTCGAGAACGCTGCTTCTGCCCAAGCCCGCCTAGGGCGTGCACCTTTGTTCTCAGAGCTCCGTGTAACAGTCTGCCTTTCTCGCAGTTCGAATGGAAATCGACAGCTTTTCGCCTACGCCCTTCACAGAGATCCGTTGCTAGGACGAGAATGTCTTGTGGCCGGAGCTCGCCCCCGCCGCGAGGAAGCTGCTCTTAGCACCGCGTTGCAGGGACACGTCTCGCTTCTTGACTTCGTGCTTAGCGCTCTCCGAATTCGCTGCTAGCTCCGCGGTCCGTCTCAGCTTCAAGTAGCTGCGCTCGCAGTACATAGAGCTTCGCAAGGACCGAAGACCCGGAGGGACGTATCGCACACGACAATGTGCCAGGACAGAGACGTGTTCTACATTGTCCCTTCTCGTCATCCAGTTTGTGCCTCTGCTGCTTGTGCTGTTAGGAATCGCTCCTTGAAAGACGAGCGAGAGCGTCTTTCTGGGTGCATTGCACTGAGTGAGTGCTCGCTAGGGACTTTGCACTCGGAGCCAAGGCAACAGGGCGTGCTTGTCCGCAGAACTGAGAGCGCGCTGTTGGGCAGAGCTGAAACTGACCGCTGCAGTTCAGCTCTCTCCGGACGGCAGACGCCGAAGAACGAAGCCGCTTGCGAGCGGCGCAGTGCAGCGAAGAGCACACGAGCAGCCAAAGAGCTCCTTCACAATCGCTTTCACTTCTCAGTGCTCTTGCTGCTTGGAAAAGCAGCACACAGCCGTTGCACGCCAGGGCGAAAGCTGGGGCAGTGCCCGTCCTCACTCCTTCGCTGTGCTGTACTCCTTGCAGCTAGAGCGAAGCGAGAAGGACGCGAGGACGAAGAAGGCGTTCTTAAAGTAGCCCCTTGTCAGCAGCCCTGAAAGGGCGCATAACACACGGCGTCTCGCTGCCCTCCGTTCTACATACTCGCGTCTCCCTTTGCCGACTTGCAAAAGTTGCTACCAGAGCAGAGGCGGCCAGATTGAAGAGGCTGTGCTTAGGTTCACCTTCTCCTTACTGCACGTAAGCCACGTCCAGCTCCTCGCTGCACTCTGGATTTCCCTTCTCCGCGGCGCTTAGCGTGGTGCTGTGTGTGTGCAACTCGGCGCCTAGAAGCGACTGCCAATGCTTTCAGAGCGGGCTGCAAGGGAACCAAGGAGCAGCACAAGCAGCAGTGCTTCAGCTTGCTCCTTCCGACTGCTAAGGGCACTTGGGAAGGCAAGCGAGAGTCAACCACCTTCCTCTCCTAGTAGCCTCTAACGTGGTGCACACAAGCACGGCACTTAGCCGCTTCGTTCACCGCCCTCGCCCACGCCTGGCTCCGCTTTCACTTGCCGGCGGCCAGAAGCCGCCGCAGGGGCGCCACATACCCAGCAGTGTGCGGGCAGCCAAGCGCTCGAGAACGCTGCTTCTGCCCAAGCCCGCCTAGGGCGTGCACCTTTGTTCTCAGAGCTCCGTGTAACAGTCTGCCTTTCTCGCAGTTCGAATGGAAATCGAAAGCTTTTCGCCTACGCCCTTCACAGAGATCCGTTGCTAGGACGAGAATGTCTGGTGGCCGGAGCTCGCCCCCGCCGCGAGGAAGCTGCTCTTAGCACCGCGTTGCAGGGACGTCTCGCTTCTTGACTTCGTGCTTAGCGCTCTCCGAATTCGCCGCTAGCTCCGCGGTCCTTCTCAGCTTCAAGTAGCAGCGCTCGCAGTACGTAGAGCTTCGCAAGGACCGAAGACCCGGAGGGACGTATCGCACACGACAATGTGCCAGGACAGAGACGTGTTCTACATTGTCCCTTCTCGTCATCCAGTTTGTGCCTCTGCTGCTTCTGCTGTTAGGAATCGCTCCTTGAAAGACGAGCGAGAGCGTCTTTCTGGGTGCATTGCACTGAGTGAGTGCTCGCTAGGGACTTTGCACTCGGAGCCAAGGCAACAGGGCGTGCTTGTCCGCAGAACTGAGAGCGCGCTGTTGGGCAGAGCTGAAACTGACCGCTGCAGTTCAGCTCTCTCCGGACGGCAGACGCCGAAGAACGAAGCCGCTTGCGAGCGGCGCAGTGCAGCGAAGAGCACACGAGCAGCCAAAGAGCTCCTTCACAATCGCTTTCACTTCTCAGTGCTCTTGCTGCTTGGAAAAGCAGCACACAGCCGTTGCACGCCAGGGCGAAAGCTGGGGCAGTGCCCGTCCTCACTCCTTCGCTGTGCTGTACTCCTTGCAGCTAGAGCGAAGCGAGAAGGACGCGAGGACGAAGAAGGCGTTCTTAAAGTAGCCCCTTGTCAGCAGCCCTGAAAGGGCGCATAACACACGGCGTCTCGCTGCCCTCCGTTCTACATACTCGCGTCTCCCTTTGCTGACTTGCAAAAGTTGCTACCAGAGCAGAGGCGGCCAGATTGAAGAGGCTGTGCTTAGGTTCACCTTCTCCTTACTGCACGTAAGCCACGTCCAGCTCCTCGCTGCACTCTGGATTTCCCTTCTCCGCGGCACTTAGCGTGGTGCTGTGTGTGTGCAACTCGGCGCCTAGAAGTGACCGCCAATGCTTTCAGAGCGGGCTGCAAGGGAACCAAGGAGCAGCACAAGCAGCAGTGCTTCAGCTTGCTCCTTCCGACTGCTAAGGGCACTTGGGAAGGCAAGCGAGAGTCAACCACCTTCCTCTCCTAGTAGCCTCTAACGTGGTGCACACAAGCACGGCACTTAGCCGCTTCGTTCACCGCCCTCGCCCACGCCTGGCTCCGCTTTCACTTGCCGGCGGCCAGAAGCCGCCGCAGGGGCGCCACATACCCAGCAGTGTGCCGGCAGCCAAGAGCTCGAGAACGCTGCTTCTGCCCAAGCCCGCCTAGGGCGTGCACCTTTGTTCTCAGAGCTCCGTGTAACAGTCTGCCTTTCTCGCAGTTCGAATGGAAATCGAAAGCTTTTCGCCTACGCCCTTCACAGAGATCCGTTGCTAGGACGAGAATGTCTCGTGGCCGGAGCTCGCCCCCGCCGCGAGGAAGCTGCTCTTAGCACCGCGTTGCAGGGACACGTCTCGCTTCTTGACTTCGTGCTTAGCGCTCTCCGAATTCGCCGCTAGCTCCGCGGTCCGTCTCAGCTTCAAGTAGCAGCGCTCGCAGTACATAGAGCTTCGCAAGGACCGAAGACCCGGAGGGACGTATCGCACACGACAATGTGCCAGGACAGAGACGTGTTCTACATTGTCCCTTCTCGTCATCCAGTTTGTGCCTCTGCTGCTTCTGCTGTTAGGAATCGCTCCTTGAAAGACGAGCGAGAGCGTCTTTCTGGGTGCATTGCACTGAGTGAGTGCTCGCTAGGGATTTTGCACTCGGAGCCAAGGCAACAGGGCGTGCTTGTCCGCAGAACTGAGAGCGCGCTGTTGGGCAGAGCTGAAACTGACCGCTGCAGTTCAGCTCTCTCCGGACGGCAGACGCCGAAGAACGAAGCCGCTTGCGAGCGGCGCAGTGCAGCGAAGAGCACACGAGCAGCCAAAGAGCTCCTTCACAATCGCTTTCACTTCTCAGTGCTCTTGCTGCTTGGAAAAGCAGCACACAGCCGTTGCACGCCAGGGCAAAAGCTGGGGCAGTGCCCGTCCTCACTCCTTCGCTGTGCTGTACTCCTTGCAGCTAGAGCGAAGCGAGAAGGACGCGAGGACGAAGAAGGCGTTCTTAAAGTAGCCCCTTGTCAGCAGCCCTGAAAGGGCGCATAACACACGGCGTCTCGCTGCCCTCCGTTCTACATACTCGCGTCTCCCTTTGCCGACTTGCAAATGTTGCTACCAGAGCAGAGGCGGCCAGATTGAAGAGGCTGTGCTTAGGTTCACCTTCTCCTTACTGCACGTAAGCCACGTCCAGCTCCTCGCTGCACTCTGGATTTCCCTTCTCCGCGGCGCTTAGCGTGGTGCTGTGTGTGTGCAACTCGGCGCCTAGAAGCGACCGCCAATGCTTTCAGAGCGGGCTGCAAGGGAACCAAGGAGCAGCACAAGCAGCAGTGCTTCAGCTTGCTCCTTCCGACTGCTAAGGGCACTTGGGAAGGCAAGCGAGAGTCAACCACCTTCCTCTCCTAGTAGCCTCTAACGTGGTGCACACAAGCACGGCACTTAGCCGCTTCGTTCACCGCCCTCGCCCACGCCTGGCTCCGCTTTCACTTGCCGGCGGCCAGAAGCCGCCGCAGGGGCGCCACATACCCAGCAGTGTGCCGGCAGCCAAGAGCTCGAGAACGCTGCTTCTGCCCAAGCCCGCCTAGGGCGTGCACCTTTGTTCTCAGAGCTCCGTGTAACAGTCTGCCTTTCTCGCAGTTCGAATGGAAATCGAAAGCTTTTCGCCTACGCCCTTCACAGAGATCCGTTGCTAGGACGAGAATGTCTCGTGGCCGGAGCTCGCCCCCGCCGCGAGGAAGCTGCTCTTAGCACCGCGTTGCAGGGACACGTCTCGCTTCTTGACTTCGTGCTTAGCGCTCTCCGAATTCGCCGCTAGCTCCGCGGTCCGTCTCAGCTTCAAGTAGCAGCGCTCGCAGTACATAGAGCTTCGCAAGGACCGAAGACCCGGAGGGACGTATCGCACACGACAATGTGCCAGGACAGAGACGTGTTCTACATTGTCCCTTCTCGTCATCCAGTTTGTGCCTCTGCTGCTTGTGCTGTTAGGAATCGCTCCTTGAAAGACGAGCGAGAGCGTCTTTCTGGGTGCATTGCACTGAGTGAGTGCTCGCTAGGGACTTTGCACTCGGAGCCAAGGCAACAGGGCGTGCTTGTCCGCAGAACTGAGAGCGCGCTGTTGGGCAGAGCTGAAACTGACCGCTGCAGTTCAGCTCTCTCCGGACGGCAGACGCCGAAGAACGAAGCCGCTTGCGAGCGGCGCAGTGCAGCGAAGAGCACACGAGCAGCCAAAGAGCTCCTTCACAATCGCTTTCACTTCTCAGTGCTCTTGCTGCTTGGAAAAGCAGCACACAGCCGTTGCACGCCAGGGCGAAAGCTGGGGCAGTGCCCGTCCTCACTCCTTCGCTGTGCTGTACTCCTTGCAGCTAGAGCGAAGCGAGAAGGACGCGAGGACGAAGAAGGCGTTCTTAAAGTAGCCCCTTGTCAGCAGCCCTGAAAGGGCGCATAACACACGGCGTCTCGCTGCCCTCCGTTCTACATACTCGCGTCTCCCTTTGCTGACTTGCAAAAGTTGCTACCAGAGCAGAGGCGGCCAGATTGAAGAGGCTGTGCTTAGGTTCACCTTCTCCTTACTGCACGTAAGCCACGTCCAGCTCCTCGCTGCACTCTGGATTTCCCTTCTCCGCGGCGCTTAGCGTGGTGCTGTGTGTGTGCAACTCGGCGCCTAGAAGCGACCGCCAATGCTTTCAGAGCGGGCTGCAAGGGAACCAAGGAGCAGCACAAGCAGCAGTGCTTCAGCTTGCTCCTTCCGACTGCTAAGGGCACTTGGGAAGGCAAGCGAGAGTCAACCACCTTCCTCTCCTAGTAGCCTCTAACGTGGTGCACACAAGCACGGCACTTAGCCGCTTCGTTCACCGCCCTCGCCCACGCCTGGCTCCGCTTTCACTTGCCGGCGGCCAGAAGCCGCCGCAGGGGCGCCACATACCCAGCAGTGTGCCGGCAGCCAAGAGCTCGAGAACGCTGCTTCTGCCCAAGCCCGCCTAGGGCGTGCACCTTTGTTCTCAGAGCTCCGTGTAACAGTCTGCCTTTCTCGCAGTTCGAATGGAAATCGAAAGCTTTTCGCCTACGCCCTTCACAGAGATCCGTTGCTAGGACGAGAATGTCTCGTGGCCGGAGCTCGCCCCCGCCGCGAGGAAGCTGCTCTTAGCACCGCGTTGCAGGGACACGTCTCGCTTCTTGACTTCGTGCTTAGCGCTCTCCGAATTCGCCGCTAGCTCCGCGGTCCGTCTCAGCTTCAAGTAGCAGCGCTCGCAGTACATAGAGCTTCGCAAGGACCGAAGACCCGGAGGGACGTATCGCACACGACAATGTGCCAGGACAGAGACGTGTTCTACATTGTCCCTTCTCGTCATCCAGTTTGTGCCTCTGCTGCTTCTGCTGTTAGGAATCGCTCCTTGAAAGACGAGCGAGAGCGTCTTTCTGGGTGCATTGCACTGAGTGAGTGCTCGCTAGGGACTTTGCACTCGGAGCCAAGGCAACAGGGCGTGCTTGTCCGCAGAACTGAGAGCGCGCTGTTGGGCAGAGCTGAAACTGACCGCTGCAGTTCAGCTCTCTCCGGACGGCAGACGCCGAAGAACGAAGCCGCTTGCGAGCGGCGCAGTGCAGCGAAGAGCACACGAGCAGCCAAAGAGCTCCTTCACAATCGCTTTCACTTCTCAGTGCTCTTGCTGCTTGGAAAAGCAGCACACAGCCGTTGCACGCCAGGGCGAAAGCTGGGGCAGTGCCCGTCCTCACTCCTTCGCTGTGCTGTACTCCTTGCAGCTAGAGCGAAGCGAGAAGGACGCGAGGACGAAGAAGGCGTTCTTAAAGTAGCCCCTTGTCAGCAGCCCTGAAAGGGCGCATAACACACGGCGTCTAGCTGCCCTCCGTTCTACATACTCGCGTCTCCCTTTGCCGACTTGCAAAAGTTGCTACCAGAGCAGAGGCGGCCAGATTGAAGAGGCTGTGCTTAGGTTCACCTTCTCCTTACTGCACGTAAGCCACGTCCAGCTCCTCGCTGCACTCTGGATTTCCCTTCTCCGCGGCACTTAGCGTGGTGCTGTGTGTGTGCAACTCGGCGCCTAGAAGCGACCGCCAATGCTTTCAGAGCGGGCTGCAAGGGAACCAAGGAGCAGCACAAGCAGCAGTGCTTCAGCTTGCTCCTTCCGACTGCTAAGGGCACTTGGGAAGGCAAGCGAGAGTCAACCACCTTCCTCTCCTAGTAGCCTCTAACGTGGTGCACACAAGCACGGCACTTAGCCGCTTCGTTCACCGCCCTCGCCCACGCCTGGCTCCGCTTTCACTTGCCGGCGGCCAGAAGCCGCCGCAGGGGCGCCACATACCCAGCAGTGTGCCGGCAGCCAAGCGCTCGAGAACGCTGCTTCTGCCCAAGCCCGCCTAGGGCGTGCACCTTTGTTCTCAGAGCTCCGTGTACCAGTCTGCCTTTCTCGCAGTTCGAATGGAAATCGAAAGCTTTTCGCCTACGCCCTTCACAGAGATCCGTTGCTAGGACGAGAATGTCTCGTGGCCGGAGCTCGCCCCCGCCGCGAGGAAGCTGCTCTTAGCACCGCGTTGCAGGGACACGTCTCGCTTCTTGACTTCGTGCTTAGCGCTCTCCGAATTCGCTGCTAGCTCCGCGGTCCGTCTCAGCTTCAAGTAGCTGCGCTCGCAGTACATAGAGCTTCGCAAGGACCGAAGACCCGGAGGGACGTATCGCACACGACAATGTGCCAGGACAGAGACGTGTTCTACATTGTCCCTTCTCGTCATCCAGTTTGTGCCTCTGCTGCTTCTGCTGTTAGGAATCGCTCCTTGAAAGACGAGCGAGAGCGTCTTTCTGGGTGCATTGCACTGAGTGAGTGCTCGCTAGGGACTTTGCACTCGGAGCCAAGGCAACAGGGCGTGCTTGTCCGCAGAACTGAGAGCGCGCTGTTGGGCAGAGCTGAAACTGACCGCTGCAGTTCAGCTCTCTCCGGACGGCAGACGCCGAAGAACGAAGCCGCTTGCGAGCGGCGCAGTGCAGCGAAGAGCACACGAGCAGCCAAAGAGCTCCTTCACAATCGCTTTCACTTCTCAGTGCTCTTGCTGCTTGGAAAAGCAGCACACAGCCGTTGCACGCCAGGGCAAAAGCTGGGGCAGTGCCCGTCCTCACTCCTTCGCTGTGCTGTACTCCTTGCAGCTAGAGCGAAGCGAGAAGGACGCGAGGACGAAGAAGGCGTTCTTAAAGTAGCCCCTTGTCAGCAGCCCTGAAAGGGCGCATAACACACGGCGTCTCGCTGCCCTCCGTTCTACATACTCGCGTCTCCCTTTGCTGACTTGCAAAAGTTGCTACCAGAGCAGAGGCGGCCAGATTGAAGAGGCTGTGCTTAGGTTCACCTTCTCCTTACTGCACGTAAGCCACGTCCAGCTCCTCGCTGCACTCTGGATTTCCCTTCTCCGCGGCACTTAGCGTGGTGCTGTGTGTGTGCAACTCGGCGCCTAGAAGTGACCGCCAATGCTTTCAGAGCGGGCTGCAAGGGAACCAAGGAGCAGCACAAGCAGCAGTGCTTCAGCTTGCTCCTTCCGACTGCTAAGGGCACTTGGGAAGGCAAGCGAGAGTCAACCACCTTCCTCTCCTAGTAGCCTCTAACGTGGTGCACACAAGCACGGCACTTAGCCGCTTCGTTCACCGCCCTCGCCCACGCCTGGCTCCGCTTTCACTTGCCGGCGGCCAGAAGCCGCCGCAGGGGCGCCACATACCCAGCAGTGTGCCGGCAGCCAAGAGCTCGAGAACGCTGCTTCTGCCCAAGCCCGCCTAGGGCGTGCACCTTTGTTCTCAGAGCTCCGTGTAACAGTCTGCCTTTCTCGCAGTTCGAATGGAAATCGAAAGCTTTTCGCCTACGCCCTTCACAGAGATCCGTTGCTAGGACGAGAATGTCTCGTGGCCGGAGCTCGCCCCCGCCGCGAGGAAGCTGCTCTTAGCACCGCGTTGCAGGGACACGTCTCGCTTCTTGACTTCGTGCTTAGCGCTCTCCGAATTCGCCGCTAGCTCCGCGGTCCTTCTCAGCTTCAAGTAGCAGCGCTCGCAGTACGTAGAGCTTCGCAAGGACCGAAGACCCGGAGGGACGTATCGCACACGACAATGTGCCAGGACAGAGACGTGTTCTACATTGTCCCTTCTCGTCATCCAGTTTGTGCCTCTGCTGCTTCTGCTGTTAGGAATCGCTCCTTGAAAGACGAGCGAGAGCGTCTTTCTGGGTGCATTGCACTGAGTGAGTGCTCGCTAGGGACTTTGCACTCGGAGCCAAGGCAACAGGGCGTGCTTGTCCGCAGAACTGAGAGCGCGCTGTTGGGCAGAGCTGAAACTGACCGCTGCAGTTCAGCTCTCTCCGGACGGCAGACGCCGAAGAACGAAGCCGCTTGCGAGCGGCGCAGTGCAGCGAAGAGCACACGAGCAGCCAAAGAGCTCCTTCACAATCGCTTTCACTTCTCAGTGCTCTTGCTGCTTGGAAAAGCAGCACACAGCCGTTGCACGCCAGGGCGAAAGCTGGGGCAGTGCCCGTCCTCACTCCTTCGCTGTGCTGTACTCCTTGCAGCTAGAGCGAAGCGAGAAGGACGCGAGGACGAAGAAGGCGTTCTTAAAGTAGCCCCTTGTCAGCAGCCCTGAAAGGGCGCATAACACACGGCGTCTCGCTGCCCTCCGTTCTACATACTCGCGTCTCCCTTTGCTGACTTGCAAAAGTTGCTACCAGAGCAGAGGCGGCCAGATTGAAGAGGCTGTGCTTAGGTTCACCTTCTCCTTACTGCACGTAAGCCACGTCCAGCTCCTCGCTGCACTCTGGATTTCCCTTCTCCGCGGCACTTAGCGTGGTGCTGTGTGTGTGCAACTCGGCGCCTAGAAGTGACCGCCAATGCTTTCAGAGCGGGCTGCAAGGGAACCAAGGAGCAGCACAAGCAGCAGTGCTTCAGCTTGCTCCTTCCGACTGCTAAGGGCACTTGGGAAGGCAAGCGAGAGTCAACCACCTTCCTCTCCTAGTAGCCTCTAACGTGGTGCACACAAGCACGGCACTTAGCCGCTTCGTTCACCGCCCTCGCCCACGCCTGGCTCCGCTTTCACTTGCCGGCGGCCAGAAGCCGCCGCAGGGGCGCCACATACCCAGCAGTGTGCCGGCAGCCAAGAGCTCGAGAACGCTGCTTCTGCCCAAGCCCGCCTAGGGCGTGCACCTTTGTTCTCAGAGCTCCGTGTAACAGTCTGCCTTTCTCGCAGTTCGAATGGAAATCGAAAGCTTTTCGCCTACGCCCTTCACAGAGATCCGTTGCTAGGACGAGAATGTCTGGTGGCCGGAGCTCGCCCCCGCCGCGAGGAAGCTGCTCTTAGCACCGCGTTGCAGGGACGTCTCGCTTCTTGACTTCGTGCTTAGCGCTCTCCGAATTCGCCGCTAGCTCCGCGGTCCTTCTCAGCTGCAAGTAGCAGCGCTCGCAGTACATAGAGCTTCGCAAGGACCGAAGACCCGGAGGGACGTATCGCACACGACAATGTGCCAGGACAGAGACGTGTTCTACATTGTCCCTTCTCGTCATCCTGTTTGTGCCTCTGCTGCTTCTGCTGTTAGGAATCGCTCCTTGAAAGACGAGCGAGAGCGTCTTTCTGGGTGCATTGCACTGAGTGAGTGCTCGCTAGGGACTTTGCACTCGGAGCCAAGGCAACAGGGCGTGCTTGTCCGCAGAACTGAGAGCGCGCTGTTGGGCAGAGCTGAAACTGACCGCTGCAGTTCAGCTCTCTCCGGACGGCAGACGCCGAAGAACGAAGCCGCTTGCGAGCGGCGCAGTGCAGCGAAGAGCACACGAGCAGCCAAAGAGCTCCTTCACAATCGCTTTCACTTCTCAGTGCTCTTGCTGCTTGGAAAAGCAGCACACAGCCGTTGCATGCCAGGGCGAAAGCTGGGGCAGTGCCCGTCCTCACTCCTTCGCTGTGCTGTACTCCTTGCAGCTAGAGCGAAGCGAGAAGGACGCGAGGACGAAGAAGGCGTTCTTAAAGTAGCCCCTTGTCAGCAGCCCTGAAAGGGCGCATAACACACGGCGTCTCGCTGCCCTCCGTTCTACATACTCGCGTCTCCCTTTGCTGACTTGCAAAAGTTGCTACCAGAGCAGAGGCGGCCAGATTGAAGAGGCTGTGCTTAGGTTCACCTTCTCCTTACTGCACGTAAGCCACGTCCAGCTCCTCGCTGCACTCTGGATTTCCCTTCTCCGCGGCACTTAGCGTGGTGCTGTGTGTGTGCAACTCGGCGCCTAGAAGCGACCGCCAATGCTTTCAGAGCGGGCTGCAAAGGAACCAAGGAGCAGCACAAGCAGCAGTGCTTCAGCTTGCTCCTTCCGACTGCTAAGGGCACTTGGGAAGGCAAGCGAGAGTCAACCACCTTCCTCTCCTAGTAGCCTCTAACGTGGTGCACACAAGCACGGCACTTAGCCGCTTCGTTCACCGCCCTCGCCCACGCCTGGCTCCGCTTTCACTTGCCGGCGGCCAGAAGCCGCCGCAGGGGCGCCACATACCCAGCAGTGTGCCGGCAGCCAAGCGCTCGAGAACGCTGCTTCTGCCCAAGCCCGCCTAGGGCGTGCACCTTTGTTCTCAGAGCTCCGTGTAACAGTCTGCCTTTCTCGCAGTTCGAATGGAAATCGAAAGCTTTTCGCCTACGCCCTTCACAGAGATCCGTTGCTAGGACGAGAATGTCTCGTGGCCGGAGCTCGCCCCCGCCGCGAGGAAGCTGCTCTTAGCACCGCGTTGCAGGGACACGTCTCGCTTCTTGACTTCGTGCTTAGCGCTCTCCGAATTCGCCGCTAGCTCCGCGGTCCGTCTCAGCTTCAAGTAGCAGCGCTCGCAGTACATAGAGCTTCGCAAGGACCGAAGACCCGGAGGGACGTATCGCACACGACAATGTGCCAGGACAGAGACGTGTTCTACATTGTCCCTTCTTGTCATCCAGTTTGTGCCTCTGCTGCTTCTGCTGTTAGGAATCGCTCCTTGAAAGACGAGCGAGAGAGTCTTTCTGGGTGCATTGCACTGAGTGAGTGCTCGCTAGGGACTTTGCACTCGGAGCCAAGGCAACAGGGCGTGCTTGTCCGCAGAACTGAGAGCGCGCTGTTGGGCAGAGCTGAAACTGACCGCTGCAGTTCAGCTCTCTCCGGACGGCAGACGCCGAAGAACGAAGCCGCTTGCGAGCGGCGCAGTGCAGCGAAGAGCACACGAGCAGCCAAAGAGCTCCTTCACAATCGCTTTCACTTCTCAGTGCTCTTGCTGCTTGGAAAAGCAGCACACAGCCGTTGCACGCCAGGGCGAAAGCTGGGGCAGTGCCCGTCCTCACTCCTTCGCTGTGCTGTACTCCTTGCAGCTAGAGCGAAGCGAGAAGGACGCGAGGACGAAGAAGGCGTTCTTAAAGTAGCCCCTTGTCAGCAGCCCTGAAAGGGCGCATAACACACGGCGTCTCGCTGCCCTCCGTTCTACATACTCGCGTCTCCCTTTGCTGACTTGCAAAAGTTGCTACCAGAGCAGAGGCGGCCAGATTGAAGAGGCTGTGCTTAGGTTCACCTTCTCCTTACTGCACGTAAGCCACGTCCAGCTCCTCGCTGCACTCTGGATTTCCCTTCTCCGCGGCACTTAGCGTGGTGCTGTGTGTGTGCAACTCGGCGCCTAGAAGTGACCGCCAATGCTTTCAGAGCGGGCTGCAAGGGAACCAAGGAGCAGCACAAGCAGCAGTGCTTCAGCTTGCTCCTTCCGACTGCTAAGGGCACTTGGGAAGGCAAGCGAGAGTCAACCACCTTCCTCTCCTAGTAGCCTCTAACGTGGTGCACACAAGCACGGCACTTAGCCGCTTCGTTCACCGCCCTCGCCCACGCCTGGCTCCGCTTTCACTTGCCGGCGGCCAGAAGCCGCCGCAGGGGCGCCACATACCCAGCAGTGTGCCGGCAGCCAAGAGCTCGAGAACGCTGCTTCTGCCCAAGCCCGCCTAGGGCGTGCACCTTTGTTCTCAGAGCTCCGTGTAACAGTCTGCCTTTCTCGCAGTTCGAATGGAAATCGAAAGCTTTTCGCCTACGCCCTTCACAGAGATCCGTTGCTAGGACGAGAATGTCTTGTGGCCGGAGCTCGCCCCCGCCGCGAGGAAGCTGCTCTTAGCACCGCGTTGCAGGGACACGTCTCGCTTCTTGACTTCGTGCTTAGCGCTCTCCGAATTCGCTGCTAGCTCCGCGGTCCGTCTCAGCTTCAAGTAGCTGCGCTCGCAGTACATAGAGCTTCGCAAGGACCGAAGACCCGGAGGGACGTATCGCACACGACAATGTGCCAGGACAGAGACGTGTTCTACATTGTCCCTTCTCGTCATCCTGTTTGTGCCTCTGCTGCTTCTGCTGTTAGGAATCGCTCCTTGAAAGACGAGCGAGAGCGTCTTTCTGGGTGCATTGCACTGAGTGAGTGCTCGCTAGGGACTTTGCACTCGGAGCCAAGGCAACAGGGCGTGCTTGTCCGCAGAACTGAGAGCGCGCTGTTGGGCAGAGCTGAAACTGACCGCTGCAGTTCAGCTCTCTCCGGACGGCAGACGCCGAAGAACGAAGCCGCTTGCGAGCGGCGCAGTGCAGCGAAGAGCACACGAGCAGCCAAAGAGCTCCTTCACAATCGCTTTCACTTCTCAGTGCTCTTGCTGCTTGGAAAAGCAGCACACAGCCGTTGCACGCCAGGGCGAAAGCTGGGGCAGTGCCCGTCCTCACTCCTTCGCTGTGCTGTACTCCTTGCAGCTAGAGCGAAGCGAGAAGGACGCGAGGACGAAGAAGGCGTTCTTAAAGTAGCCCCTTGTCAGCAGCCCTGAAAGGGCGCATAACACACGGCGTCTAGATGCCCTCCGTTCTACATACTCGCGTCTCCCTTTGCCGACTTGCAAAAGTTGCTACCAGAGCAGAGGCGGCCAGATTGAAGAGGCTGTGCTTAGGTTCACCTTCTCCTTACTGCACGTAAGCCACGTCAAGCTCCTCGCTGCACTCTGGATTTCCCTTCTCCGCGGCACTTAGCGTGGTGCTGTGTGTGTGCAACTCGGCGCCTAGAAGTGACCGCCAATGCTTTCAGAGCGGGCTGCAAGGGAACCAAGGAGCAGCACAAGCAGCAGTGCTTCAGCTTGCTCCTTCCGACTGCTAAGGGCACTTGGGAAGGCAAGCGAGAGTCAACCACCTTCCTCTCCTAGTAGCCTCTAACGTGGTGCACACAAGCACGGCACTTAGCCGCTTCGTTCACCGCCCTCGCCCACGCCTTGCTCCGCTTTCACTTGCCGGCGGCCAGAAGCCGCCGCAGGGGCGCCACATACCCAGCAGTGTGCCGGCAGCCAAGAGCTCGAGAACGCTTCTTCTGCCCAAGCCCGCCTAGGGCGTGCACCTTTGTTCTCAGAGCTCCGTGTAACAGTCTGCCTTTCTCGCAGTTCGAATGGAAATCGAAAGCTTTTCGCCTACGCCCTTCACAGAGATCCGTTGCTAGGACGAGAATGTCTTGTGGCCGGAGCTCGCCCCCGCCGCGAGGAAGCTGCTCTTAGCACCGCGTTGCAGGGACACGTCTCGCTTCTTGACTTCGTGCTTAGCGCTCTCCGAATTCGCCGCTAGCTCCGCGGTCCGTCTCAGCTTCAAGTAGCAGCGCTCGCAGTACGTAGAGCTTCGCAAGGACCGAAGACCCGGAGGGACGTATCGCACACGACAATGTGCCAGGACAGAGACGTGTTCTACATTGTCCCTTCTCGTCATCCAGTTTGTGCCTCTGCTGCTTCTGCTGTTAGGAATCGCTCCTTGAAAGACGAGCGAGAGCGTCTTTCTGGGTGCATTGCACTGAGTGAGTGCTCGCTAGGGACTTTGCACTCGGAGCCAAGGCAACAGGGCGTGCTTGTCCGCAGAACTGAGAGCGCGCTGTTGGGCAGAGCTGAAACTGACCGCTGCAGTTCAGCTCTCTCCGGACGGCAGACGCCGAAGAACGAAGCCGCTTGCGAGCGGCGCAGTGCAGCGAAGAGCACACGAGCAGCCAAAGAGCTCCTTCACAATCGCTTTCACTTCTCAGTGCTCTTGCTGCTTGGAAAAGCAGCACACAGCCGTTGCACGCCAGGGCGAAAGCTGGGGCAGTGCCCGTCCTCACTCCTTCGCTGTGCTGTACTCCTTGCAGCTAGAGCGAAGCGAGAAGGACGCGAGGACGAAGAAGGCGTTCTTAAAGTAGCCCCTTGTCAGCAGCCCTGAAAGGGCGCATAACACACGGCGTCTCGCTGCCCTCCGTTCTACATACTCGCGTCTCCCTTTGCCGACTTGCAAAAGTTGCTACCAGAGCAGAGGCGGCCAGATTGAAGAGGCTGTGCTTAGGTTCACCTTCTCCTTACTGCACGTAAGCCACGTCCAGCTCCTCGCTGCACTCTGGATTTCCCTTCTCCGCGGCACTTAGCGTGGTGCTGTGTGTGTGCAACTCGGCGCCTAGAAGTGACCGCCAATGCTTTCAGAGCGGGCTGCAAGGGAACCAAGGAGCAGCACAAGCAGCAGTGCTTCAGCTTGCTCCTTCCGACTGCTAAGGGCACTTGGGAAGGCAAGCGAGAGTCAACCACCTTCCTCTCCTAGTAGCCTCTAACGTGGTGCACACAAGCACGGCACTTAGCCGCTTCGTTCACCGCCCTCGCCCACGCCTGGCTCCGCTTTCACTTGCCGGCGGCCAGAAGCCGCCGCAGGGGCGCCACATACCCAGCAGTGTGCCGGCAGCCAAGAGCTCGAGAACGCTGCTTCTGCCCAAGCCCGCCTAGGGCGTGCACCTTTGTTCTCAGAGCTCCGTGTAACAGTCTGCCTTTCTCGCAGTTCGAATGGAAATCGAAAGCTTTTCGCCTACGCCCTTCACAGAGATCCGTTGCTAGGACGAGAATGTCTCGTGGCCGGAGCTCGCCCCCGCCGCGAGGAAGCTGCTCTTAGCACCGCGTTGCAGGGACACGTCTCGCTTCTTGACTTCGTGCTTAGCGCTCTCCGAATTCGCCGCTAGCTCCGCGGTCGGTCTCAGCTTCAAGTAGCAGCGCTCGCAGTACATAGAGCTTCGCAAGGACCGAAGACCCGGAGGGACGTATCGCACACGACAATGTGCCAGGACAGAGACGTGTTCTACATTGTCCCTTCTCGTCATCCAGTTTGTGCCTCTGCTGCTTCTGCTGTTAGGAATCGCTCCTTGAAAGACGAGCGAGAGCGTCTTTCTGGGTGCATTGCACTGAGTGAGTGCTCGCTAGGGATTTTGCACTCGGAGCCAAGGCAACAGGGCGTGCTTGTCCGCAGAACTGAGAGCGCGCTGTTGGGCAGAGCTGAAACTGACCGCTGCAGTTCAGCTCTCTCCGGACGGCAGACGCCGAAGAACGAAGCCGCTTGCGAGCGGCGCAGTGCAGCGAAGAGCACACGAGCAGCCAAAGAGCTCCTTCACAATCGCTTTCACTTCTCAGTGCTCTTGCTGCTTGGAAAAGCAGCACACAGCCGTTGCACGCCAGGGCAAAAGCTGGGGCAGTGCCCGTCCTCACTCCTTCGCTGTGCTGTACTCCTTGCAGCTAGAGCGAAGCGAGAAGGACGCGAGGACGAAGAAGGCGTTCTTAAAGTAGCCCCTTGTCAGCAGCCCTGAAAGGGCGCATAACACACGGCGTCTCGCTGCCCTCCGTTCTACATACTCGCGTCTCCCTTTGCCGACTTGCAAAAGTTGCTACCAGAGCAGAGGCGGCCAGATTGAAGAGGCTGTGCTTAGGTTCACCTTCTCCTTACTGCACGTAAGCCACGTCCAGCTCCTCGCTGCACTCTGGATTTCCCTTCTCCGCGGCGCTTAGCGTGGTGCTGTGTGTGTGCAACTCGGCGCCTAGAAGCGACCGCCAATGCTTTCAGAGCGGGCTGCAAGGGAACCAAGGAGCAGCACAAGCAGCAGTGCTTCAGCTTGCTCCTTCCGACTGCTAAGGGCACTTGGGAAGGCAAGCGAGAGTCAACCACCTTCCTCTCCTAGTAGCCTCTAACGTGGTGCACACAAGCACGGCACTTAGCCGCTTCGTTCACCGCCCTCGCCCACGCCTGGCTCCGCTTTCACTTGCCGGCGGCCAGAAGCCGCCGCAGGGGCGCCACATACCCAGCAGTGTGCCGGCAGCCAAGAGCTCGAGAACGCTGCTTCTGCCCAAGCCCGCCTAGGGCGTGCACCTTTGTTCTCAGAGCTCCGTGTAACAGTCTGCCTTTCTCGCAGTTCGAATGGAAATCGAAAGCTTTTCGCCTACGCCCTTCACAGAGATCCGTTGCTAGGACGAGAATGTCTCGTGGCCGGAGCTCGCCCCCGCCGCGAGGAAGCTGCTCTTAGCACCGCGTTGCAGGGACACGTCTCGCTTCTTGACTTCGTGCTTAGCGCTCTCCGAATTCGCTGCTAGCTCCGCGGTCCGTCTCAGCTTCAAGTAGCTGCGCTCGCAGTACATAGAGCTTCGCAAGGACCGAAGACCCGGAGGGACGTATCGCACACGACAATGTGCCAGGACAGAGACGTGTTCTACATTGTCCCTTCTCGTCATCCTGTTTGTGCCTCTGCTGCTTCTGCTGTTAGGAATCGCTCCTTGAAAGACGAGCGAGAGCGTCTTTCTGGGTGCATTGCACTGAGTGAGTGCTCGCTAGGGACTTTGCACTCGGAGCCAAGGCAACAGGGCGTGCTTGTCCGCAGAACTGAGAGCGCGCTGTTGGGCAGAGCTGAAACTGACCGCTGCAGTTCAGCTCTCTCCGGACGGCAGACGCCGAAGAACGAAGCCGCTTGCGAGCGGCGCAGTGCAGCGAAGAGCACACGAGCAGCCAAAGAGCTCCTTCACAATCGCTTTCACTTCTCAGTGCTCTTGCTGCTTGGAAAAGCAGCACACAGCCGTTGCACGCCAGGGCGAAAGCTGGGGCAGTGCCCGTCCTCACTCCTTCGCTGTGCTGTACTCCTTGCAGCTAGAGCGAAGCGAGAAGGACGCGAGGACGAAGAAGGCGTTCTTAAAGTAGCCCCTTGTCAGCAGCCCTGAAAGGGCGCATAACACACGGCGTCTCGCTGCCCTCCGTTCTACATACTCGCGTCTCCCTTTGCCGACTTGCAAAAGTTGCTACCAGAGCAGAGGCGGCCAGATTGAAGAGGCTGTGCTTAGGTTCACCTTCTCCTTACTGCACGTAAGCCACGTCCAGCTCCTCGCTGCACTCTGGATTTCCCTTCTCCGCGGCGCTTAGCGTGGTGCTGTGTGTGTGCAACTCGGCGCCTAGAAGCGACCGCCAATGCTTTCAGAGCGGGCTGCAAGGGAACCAAGGAGCAGCACAAGCAGCAGTGCTTCAGCTTGCTCCTTCCGACTGCTAAGGGCACTTGGGAAGGCAAGCGAGAGTCAACCACCTTCCTCTCCTAGTAGCCTCTAACGTGGTGCACACAAGCACGGCACTTAGCCGCTTCGTTCACCGCCCTCGCCCACGCCTGGCTCCGCTTTCACTTGCCGGCGGCCAGAAGCCGCCGCAGGGGCGCCACATACCCAGCAGTGTGCCGGCAGCCAAGCGCTCGAGAACGCTGCTTCTGCCCAAGCCCGCCTAGGGCGTGCACCTTTGTTCTCAGAGCTCCGTGTACCAGTCTGCCTTTCTCGCAGTTCGAATGGAAATCGACAGCTTTTCGCCTACGCCCTTCACAGAGATCCGTTGCTAGGACGAGAATGTCTCGTGGCCGGAGCTCGCCCCCGCCGCGAGGAAGCTGCTCTTAGCACCGCGTTGCAGGGACACGTCTCGCTTCTTGACTTCGTGCTTAGCGCTCTCCGAATTCGCTGCTAGCTCCGCGGTCCGTCTCAGCTTCAAGTAGCTGCGCTCGCAGTACGTAGAGCTTCGCAAGGACCGAAGACCCGGAGGGACGTATCGCACACGACAATGTGCCAGGACAGAGACGTGTTCTACATTGTCCCTTCTCGTCATCCAGTTTGTGCCTCTGCTGCTTGTGCTGTTAGGAATCGCTCCTTGAAAGACGAGCGAGAGCGTCTTTCTGGGTGCATTGCACTGAGTGAGTGCTCGCTAGGGACTTTGCACTCGGAGCCAAGGCAACAGGGCGTGCTTGTCCGCAGAACTGAGAGCGCGCTGTTGGGCAGAGCTGAAACTGACCGCTGCAGTTCAGCTCTCTCCGGACGGCAGACGCCGAAGAACGAAGCCGCTTGCGAGCGGCGCAGTGCAGCGAAGAGCACACGAGCAGCCAAAGAGCTCCTTCACAATCGCTTTCACTTCTCAGTGCTCTTGCTGCTTGGAAAAGCAGCACACAGCCGTTGCACGCCAGGGCGAAAGCTGGGGCAGTGCCCGTCCTCACTCCTTCGCTGTGCTGTACTCCTTGCAGCTAGAGCGAAGCGAGAAGGACGCGAGGACGAAGAAGGCGTTCTTAAAGTAGCCCCTTGTCAGCAGCCCTGAAAGGGCGCATAACACACGGCGTCTCGCTGCCCTCCGTTCTACATACTCGCGTCTCCCTTTGCCGACTTGCAAAAGTTGCTACCAGAGCAGAGGCGGCCAGATTGAAGAGGCTGTGCTTAGGTTCACCTTCTCCTTACTGCACGTAAGCCACGTCCAGCTCCTCGCTGCACTCTGGATTTCCCTTCTCCGCGGCGCTTAGCGTGGTGCTGTGTGTGTGCAACTCGGCGCCTAGAAGCGACCGCCAATGCTTTCAGAGCGGGCTGCAAGGGAACCAAGGAGCAGCACAAGCAGCAGTGCTTCAGCTTGCTCCTTCCGACTGCTAAGGGCACTTGGGAAGGCAAGCGAGAGTCAACCACCTTCCTCTCCTAGTAGCCTCTAACGTGGTGCACACAAGCACGGCACTTAGCCGCTTCGTTCACCGCCCTCGCCCACGCCTGGCTCCGCTTTCACTTGCCGGCGGCCAGAAGCCGCCGCAGGGGCGCCACATACCCAGCAGTGTGCGGGCAGCCAAGCGCTCGAGAACGCTGCTTCTGCCCAAGCCCGCCTAGGGCGTGCACCTTTGTTCTCAGAGCTCCGTGTAACAGTCTGCCTTTCTCGCAGTTCGAATGGAAATCGAAAGCTTTTCGCCTACGCCCTTCACAGAGATCCGTTGCTAGGACGAGAATGTCTCGTGGCCGGAGCTCGCCCCCGCCGCGAGGAAGCTGCTCTTAGCACCGCGTTGCAGGGACGTCTCGCTTCTTGACTTCGTGCTTAGCGCTCTCCGAATTCGCCGCTAGCTCCGCGGTCCTTCTCAGCTTCAAGTAGCAGCGCTCGCAGTACGTAGAGCTTCGCAAGGACCGAAGACCCGGAGGGACGTATCGCACACGACAATGTGCCAGGACAGAGACGTGTTCTACATTGTCCCTTCTCGTCATCCTGTTTGTGCCTCTGCTGCTTCTGCTGTTAGGAATCGCTCCTTGAAAGACGAGCGAGAGCGTCTTTCTGGGTGCATTGCACTGAGTGAGTGCTCGCTAGGGACTTTGCACTCGGAGCCAAGGCAACAGGGCGTGCTTGTCCGCAGAACTGAGAGCGCGCTGTTGGGCAGAGCTGAAACTGACCGCTGCAGTTCAGCTCTCTCCGGACGGCAGACGCCGAAGAACGAAGCCGCTTGCGAGCGGCGCAGTGCAGCGAAGAGCACACGAGCAGCCAAAGAGCTCCTTCACAATCGCTTTCACTTCTCAGTGCTCTTGCTGCTTGGAAAAGCAGCACACAGCCGTTGCACGCCAGGGCGAAAGCTGGGGCAGTGCCCGTCCTCACTCCTTCGCTGTGCTGTACTCCTTGCAGCTAGAGCGAAGCGAGAAGGACGCGAGGACGAAGAAGGCGTTCTTAAAGTAGCCCCTTGTCAGCAGCCCTGAAAGGGCGCATAACACACGGCGTCTCGCTGCCCTCCGTTCTACATACTCGCGTCTCCCTTTGCTGACTTGCAAAAGTTGCTACCAGAGCAGAGGCGGCCAGATTGAAGAGGCTGTGCTTAGGTTCACCTTCTCCTTACTGCACGTAAGCCACGTCCAGCTCCTCGCTGCACTCTGGATTTCCCTTCTCCGCGGCACTTAGCGTGGTGCTGTGTGTGTGCAACTCGGCGCCTAGAAGTGACCGCCAATGCTTTCAGAGCGGGCTGCAAGGGAACCAAGGAGCAGCACAAGCAGCAGTGCTTCAGCTTGCTCCTTCCGACTGCTAAGGGCACTTGGGAAGGCAAGCGAGAGTCAACCACCTTCCTCTCCTAGTAGCCTCTAACGTGGTGCACACAAGCACGGCACTTAGCCGCTTCGTTCACCGCCCTCGCCCACGCCTGGCTCCGCTTTCACTTGCCGGCGGCCAGAAGCCGCCGCAGGGGCGCCACATACCCAGCAGTGTGCCGGCAGCCAAGAGCTCGAGAACGCTGCTTCTGCCCAAGCCCGCCTAGGGCGTGCACCTTTGTTCTCAGAGCTCCGTGTACCAGTCTGCCTTTCTCGCAGTTCGAATGGAAATCGAAAGCTTTTCGCCTACGCCCTTCACAGAGATCCGTTGCTAGGACGAGAATGTCTCGTGGCCGGAGCTCGCCCCCGCCGCGAGGAAGCTGCTCTTAGCACCGCGTTGCAGGGACACGTCTCGCTTCTTGACTTCGTGCTTAGCGCTCTCCGAATTCGCCGCTAGCTCCGCGGTCCGTCTCAGCTTCAAGTAGCAGCGCTCGCAGTACATAGAGCTTCGCAAGGACCGAAGACCCGGAGGGACGTATCGCACACGACAATGTGCCAGGACAGAGACGTGTTCTACATTGTCCCTTCTCGTCATCCAGTTTGTGCCTCTGCTGCTTCTGCTGTTAGGAATCGCTCCTTGAAAGACGAGCGAGAGCGTCTTTCTGGGTGCATTGCACTGAGTGAGTGCTCGCTAGGGATTTTGCACTCGGAGCCAAGGCAACAGGGCGTGCTTGTCCGCAGAACTGAGAGCGCGCTGTTGGGCAGAGCTGAAACTGACCGCTGCAGTTCAGCTCTCTCCGGACGGCAGACGCCGAAGAACGAAGCCGCTTGCGAGCGGCGCAGTGCAGCGAAGAGCACACGAGCAGCCAAAGAGCTCCTTCACAATCGCTTTCACTTCTCAGTGCTCTTGCTGCTTGGAAAAGCAGCACACAGCCGTTGCACGCCAGGGCAAAAGCTGGGGCAGTGCCCGTCCTCACTCCTTCGCTGTGCTGTACTCCTTGCAGCTAGAGCGAAGCGAGAAGGACGCGAGGACGAAGAAGGCGTTCTTAAAGTAGCCCCTTGTCAGCAGCCCTGAAAGGGCGCATAACACACGGCGTCTCGCTGCCCTCCGTTCTACATACTCGCGTCTCCCTTTGCCGACTTGCAAAAGTTGCTACCAGAGCAGAGGCGGCCAGATTGAAGAGGCTGTGCTTAGGTTCACCTTCTCCTTACTGCACGTAAGCCACGTCCAGCTCCTCGCTGCACTCTGGATTTCCCTTCTCCGCGGCACTTAGCGTGGTGCTGTGTGTGTGCAACTCGGCGCCTAGAAGCGACCGCCAATGCTTTCAGAGCGGGCTGCAAGGGAACCAAGGAGCAGCACAAGCAGCAGTGCTTCAGCTTGCTCCTTCCGACTGCTAAGGGCACTTGGGAAGGCAAGCGAGAGTCAACCACCTTCCTCTTCTAGTAGCCTGTAACGTGGTGCACACAAGCACGGCACTTAGCCGCTTCGTTCACCGCCCTCGCCCACGCCTGGCTCCGCTTTCACTTGCCGGCGGCCAGAAGCCGCCGCAGGGGCGCCACATACCCAGCAGTGTGCCGGCAGCCAAGAGCTCGAGAACGCTGCTTCTGCCCAAGCCCGCCTAGGGCGTGCACCTTTGTTCTCAGAGCTCCGTGTAACAGTCTGCCTTTCTCGCAGTTCGAATGGAAATCGAAAGCTTTTCGCCTACGCCCTTCACAGAGATCCGTTGCTAGGACGAGAATGTCTGGTGGCCGGAGCTCGCCCCCGCCGCGAGGAAGCTGCTCTTAGCACCGCGTTGCAGGGACGTCTCGCTTCTTGACTTCGTGCTTAGCGCTCTCCGAATTCGCCGCTAGCTCCGCGGTCCGTCTCAGCTTCAAGTAGCAGCGCTCGCAGTACGTAGAGCTTCGCAAGGACCGAAGACCCGGAGGGACGTATCGCACACGACAATGTGCCAGGACAGAGACGTGTTCTACATTGTCCCTTCTCGTCATCCTGTTTGTGCCTCTGCTGCTTCTGCTGTTAGGAATCGCTCCTTGAAAGACGAGCGAGAGCGTCTTTCTGGGTGCATTGCACTGAGTGAGTGCTCGCTAGGGACTTTGCACTCGGAGCCAAGGCAACAGGGCGTGCTTGTCCGCAGAACTGAGAGCGCGCTGTTGGGCAGAGCTGAAACTGACCGCTGCAGTTCAGCTCTCTCCGGACGGCAGACGCCGAAGAACGAAGCCGCTTGCGAGCGGCGCAGTGCAGCGAAGAGCACACGAGCAGCCAAAGAGCTCCTTCACAATCGCTTTCACTTCTCAGTGCTCTTGCTGCTTGGAAAAGCAGCACACAGCCGTTGCACGCCAGGGCGAAAGCTGGGGCAGTGCCCGTCCTCACTCCTTCGCTGTGCTGTACTCCTTGCAGCTAGAGCGAAGCGAGAAGGACGCGAGGACGAAGAAGGCGTTCTTAAAGTAGCCCCTTGTCAGCAGCCCTGAAAGGGCGCATAACACACGGCGTCTCGCTGCCCTCCGTTCTACATACTCGCGTCTCCCTTTGCCGACTTGCAAAAGTTGCTACCAGAGCAGAGGCGGCCAGATTGAAGAGGCTGTGCTTAGGTTCACCTTCTCCTTACTGCACGTAAGCCACGTCCAGCTCCTCGCTGCACTCTGGATTTCCCTTCTCCGCGGCGCTTAGCGTGGTGCTGTGTGTGTGCAACTCGGCGCCTAGAAGCGACCGCCAATGCTTTCAGAGCGGGCTGCAAGGGAACCAAGGAGCAGCACAAGCAGCAGTGCTTCAGCTTGCTCCTTCCGACTGCTAAGGGCACTTGGGAAGGCAAGCGAGAGTCAACCACCTTCCTCTCCTAGTAGCCTCTAACGTGGTGCACACAAGCACGGCACTTAGCCGCTTCGTTCACCGCCCTCGCCCACGCCTGGCTCCGCTTTCACTTGCCGGCGGCCAGAAGCCGCCGCAGGGGCGCCACATACCCAGCAGTGTGCCGGCAGCCAAGCGCTCGAGAACGCTGCTTCTGCCCAAGCCCGCCTAGGGCGTGCACCTTTGTTCTCAGAGCTCCGTGTACCAGTCTGCCTTTCTCGCAGTTCGAATGGAAATCGACAGCTTTTCGCCTACGCCCTTCACAGAGATCCGTTGCTAGGACGAGAATGTCTCGTGGCCGGAGCTCGCCCCCGCCGCGAGGAAGCTGCTCTTAGCACCGCGTTGCAGGGACACGTCTCGCTTCTTGACTTCGTGCTTAGCGCTCTCCGAATTCGCTGCTAGCTCCGCGGTCCGTCTCAGCTTCAAGTAGCTGCGCTCGCAGTACGTAGAGCTTCGCAAGGACCGAAGACCCGGAGGGACGTATCGCACACGACAATGTGCCAGGACAGAGACGTGTTCTACATTGTCCCTTCTCGTCATCCAGTTTGTGCCTCTGCTGCTTGTGCTGTTAGGAATCGCTCCTTGAAAGACGAGCGAGAGCGTCTTTCTGGGTGCATTGCACTGAGTGAGTGCTCGCTAGGGACTTTGCACTCGGAGCCAAGGCAACAGGGCGTGCTTGTCCGCAGAACTGAGAGCGCGCTGTTGGGCAGAGCTGAAACTGACCGCTGCAGTTCAGCTCTCTCCGGACGGCAGACGCCGAAGAACGAAGCCGCTTGCGAGCGGCGCAGTGCAGCGAAGAGCACACGAGCAGCCAAAGAGCTCCTTCACAATCGCTTTCACTTCTCAGTGCTCTTGCTGCTTGGAAAAGCAGCACACAGCCGTTGCACGCCAGGGCGAAAGCTGGGGCAGTGCCCGTCCTCACTCCTTCGCTGTGCTGTACTCCTTGCAGCTAGAGCGAAGCGAGAAGGACGCGAGGACGAAGAAGGCGTTCTTAAAGTAGCCCCTTGTCAGCAGCCCTGAAAGGGCGCATAACACACGGCGTCTCGCTGCCCTCCGTTCTACATACTCGCGTCTCCCTTTGCCGACTTGCAAAAGTTGCTACCAGAGCAGAGGCGGCCAGATTGAAGAGGCTGTGCTTAGGTTCACCTTCTCCTTACTGCACGTAAGCCACGTCCAGCTCCTCGCTGCACTCTGGATTTCCCTTCTCCGCGGCGCTTAGCGTGGTGCTGTGTGTGTGCAACTCGGCGCCTAGAAGCGACCGCCAATGCTTTCAGAGCGGGCTGCAAGGGAACCAAGGAGCAGCACAAGCAGCAGTGCTTCAGCTTGCTCCTTCCGACTGCTAAGGGCACTTGGGAAGGCAAGCGAGAGTCAACCACCTTCCTCTCCTAGTAGCCTCTAACGTGGTGCACACAAGCACGGCACTTAGCCGCTTCGTTCACCGCCCTCGCCCACGCCTGGCTCCGCTTTCACTTGCCGGCGGCCAGAAGCCGCCGCAGGGGCGCCACATACCCAGCAGTGTGCGGGCAGCCAAGCGCTCGAGAACGCTGCTTCTGCCCAAGCCCGCCTAGGGCGTGCACCTTTGTTCTCAGAGCTCCGTGTAACAGTCTGCCTTTCTCGCAGTTCGAATGGAAATCGAAAGCTTTTCGCCTACGCCCTTCACAGAGATCCGTTGCTAGGACGAGAATGTCTGGTGGCCGGAGCTCGCCCCCGCCGCGAGGAAGCTGCTCTTAGCACCGCGTTGCAGGGACGTCTCGCTTCTTGACTTCGTGCTTAGCGCTCTCCGAATTCGCCGCTAGCTCCGCGGTCCTTCTCAGCTTCAAGTAGCAGCGCTCGCAGTACGTAGAGCTTCGCAAGGACCGAAGACCCGGAGGGACGTATCGCACACGACAATGTGCCAGGACAGAGACGTGTTCTACATTGTCCCTTCTCGTCATCCTGTTTGTGCCTCTGCTGCTTCTGCTGTTAGGAATCGCTCCTTGAAAGACGAGCGAGAGCGTCTTTCTGGGTGCATTGCACTGAGTGAGTGCTCGCTAGGGACTTTGCACTCGGAGCCAAGGCAACAGGGCGTGCTTGTCCGCAGAACTGAGAGCGCGCTGTTGGGCAGAGCTGAAACTGACCGCTGCAGTTCAGCTCTCTCCGGACGGCAGACGCCGAAGAACGAAGCCGCTTGCGAGCGGCGCAGTGCAGCGAAGAGCACACGAGCAGCCAAAGAGCTCCTTCACAATCGCTTTCACTTCTCAGTGCTCTTGCTGCTTGGAAAAGCAGCACACAGCCGTTGCACGCCAGGGCGAAAGCTGGGGCAGTGCCCGTCCTCACTCCTTCGCTGTGCTGTACTCCTTGCAGCTAGAGCGAAGCGAGAAGGACGCGAGGACGAAGAAGGCGTTCTTAAAGTAGCCCCTTGTCAGCAGCCCTGAAAGGGCGCATAACACACGGCGTCTCGCTGCCCTCCGTTCTACATACTCGCGTCTCCCTTTGCTGACTTGCAAAAGTTGCTACCAGAGCAGAGGCGGCCAGATTGAAGAGGCTGTGCTTAGGTTCACCTTCTCCTTACTGCACGTAAGCCACGTCCAGCTCCTCGCTGCACTCTGGATTTCCCTTCTCCGCGGCACTTAGCGTGGTGCTGTGTGTGTGCAACTCGGCGCCTAGAAGTGACCGCCAATGCTTTCAGAGCGGGCTGCAAGGGAACCAAGGAGCAGCACAAGCAGCAGTGCTTCAGCTTGCTCCTTCCGACTGCTAAGGGCACTTGGGAAGGCAAGCGAGAGTCAACCACCTTCCTCTCCTAGTAGCCTCTAACGTGGTGCACACAAGCACGGCACTTAGCCGCTTCGTTCACCGCCCTCGCCCACGCCTGGCTCCGCTTTCACTTGCCGGCGGCCAGAAGCCGCCGCAGGGGCGCCACATACCCAGCAGTGTGCCGGCAGCCAAGAGCTCGAGAACGCTGCTTCTGCCCAAGCCCGCCTAGGGCGTGCACCTTTGTTCTCAGAGCTCCGTGTACCAGTCTGCCTTTCTCGCAGTTCGAATGGAAATCGAAAGCTTTTCGCCTACGCCCTTCACAGAGATCCGTTGCTAGGACGAGAATGTCTCGTGGCCGGAGCTCGCCCCCGCCGCGAGGAAGCTGCTCTTAGCACCGCGTTGCAGGGACACGTCTCGCTTCTTGACTTCGTGCTTAGCGCTCTCCGAATTCGCCGCTAGCTCCGCGGTCGGTCTCAGCTTCAAGTAGCAGCGCTCGCAGTACATAGAGCTTCGCAAGGACCGAAGACCCGGAGGGACGTATCGCACACGACAATGTGCCAGGACAGAGACGTGTTCTACATTGTCCCTTCTCGTCATCCAGTTTGTGCCTCTGCTGCTTCTGCTGTTAGGAATCGCTCCTTGAAAGACGAGCGAGAGCGTCTTTCTGGGTGCATTGCACTGAGTGAGTGCTCGCTAGGGATTTTGCACTCGGAGCCAAGGCAACAGGGCGTGCTTGTCCGCAGAACTGAGAGCGCGCTGTTGGGCAGAGCTGAAACTGACCGCTGCAGTTCAGCTCTCTCCGGACGGCAGACGCCGAAGAACGAAGCCGCTTGCGAGCGGCGCAGTGCAGCGAAGAGCACACGAGCAGCCAAAGAGCTCCTTCACAATCGCTTTCACTTCTCAGTGCTCTTGCTGCTTGGAAAAGCAGCACACAGCCGTTGCACGCCAGGGCAAAAGCTGGGGCAGTGCCCGTCCTCACTCCTTCGCTGTGCTGTACTCCTTGCAGCTAGAGCGAAGCGAGAAGGACGCGAGGACGAAGAAGGCGTTCTTAAAGTAGCCCCTTGTCAGCAGCCCTGAAAGGGCGCATAACACACGGCGTCTCGCTGCCCTCCGTTCTACATACTCGCGTCTCCCTTTGCCGACTTGCAAAAGTTGCTACCAGAGCAGAGGCGGCCAGATTGAAGAGGCTGTGCTTAGGTTCACCTTCTCCTTACTGCACGTAAGCCACGTCCAGCTCCTCGCTGCACTCTGGATTTCCCTTCTCCGCGGCGCTTAGCGTGGTGCTGTGTGTGTGCAACTCGGCGCCTAGAAGCGACCGCCAATGCTTTCAGAGCGGGCTGCAAGGGAACCAAGGAGCAGCACAAGCAGCAGTGCTTCAGCTTGCTCCTTCCGACTGCTAAGGGCACTTGGGAAGGCAAGCGAGAGTCAACCACCTTCCTCTTCTAGTAGCCTGTAACGTGGTGCACACAAGCACGGCACTTAGCCGCTTCGTTCACCGCCCTCGCCCACGCCTGGCTCCGCTTTCACTTGCCGGCGGCCAGAAGCCGCCGCAGGGGCGCCACATACCCAGCAGTGTGCCGGCAGCCAAGAGCTCGAGAACGCTGCTTCTGCCCAAGCCCGCCTAGGGCGTGCACCTTTGTTCTCAGAGCTCCGTGTAACAGTCTGCCTTTCTCGCAGTTCGAATGGAAATCGAAAGCTTTTCGCCTACGCCCTTCACAGAGATCCGTTGCTAGGACGAGAATGTCTCGTGGCCGGAGCTCGCCCCCGCCGCGAGGAAGCTGCTCTTAGCACCGCGTTGCAGGGACGTCTCGCTTCTTGACTTCGTGCTTAGCGCTCTCCGAATTCGCCGCTAGCTCCGCGGTCCGTCTCAGCTTCAAGTAGCAGCGCTCGCAGTACGTAGAGCTTCGCAAGGACCGAAGACCCGGAGGGACGTATCGCACACGACAATGTGCCAGGACAGAGACGTGTTCTACATTGTCCCTTCTCGTCATCCTGTTTGTGCCTCTGCTGCTTCTGCTGTTAGGAATCGCTCCTTGAAAGACGAGCGAGAGCGTCTTTCTGGGTGCATTGCACTGAGTGAGTGCTCGCTAGGGACTTTGCACTCGGAGCCAAGGCAACAGGGCGTGCTTGTCCGCAGAACTGAGAGCGCGCTGTTGGGCAGAGCTGAAACTGACCGCTGCAGTTCAGCTCTCTCCGGACGGCAGACGCCGAAGAACGAAGCCGCTTGCGAGCGGCGCAGTGCAGCGAAGAGCACACGAGCAGCCAAAGAGCTCCTTCACAATCGCTTTCACTTCTCAGTGCTCTTGCTGCTTGGAAAAGCAGCACACAGCCGTTGCACGCCAGGGCGAAAGCTGGGGCAGTGCCCGTCCTCACTCCTTCGCTGTGCTGTACTCCTTGCAGCTAGAGCGAAGCGAGAAGGACGCGAGGACGAAGAAGGCGTTCTTAAAGTAGCCCCTTGTCAGCAGCCCTGAAAGGGCGCATAACACACGGCGTCTCGCTGCCCTCCGTTCTACATACTCGCGTCTCCCTTTGCCGACTTGCAAAAGTTGCTACCAGAGCAGAGGCGGCCAGATTGAAGAGGCTGTGCTTAGGTTCACCTTCTCCTTACTGCACGTAAGCCACGTCCAGCTCCTCGCTGCACTCTGGATTTCCCTTCTCCGCGGCACTTAGCGTGGTGCTGTGTGTGTGCAACTCGGCGCCTAGAAGTGACCGCCAATGCTTTCAGAGCGGGCTGCAAGGGAACCAAGGAGCAGCACAAGCAGCAGTGCTTCAGCTTGCTCCTTCCGACTGCTAAGGGCACTTGGGAAGGCAAGCGAGAGTCAACCACCTTCCTCTCCTAGTAGCCTCTAACGTGGTGCACACAAGCACGGCACTTAGCCGCTTCGTTCACCGCCCTCGCCCACGCCTGGCTCCGCTTTCACTTGCCGGCGGCCAGAAGCCGCCGCAGGGGCGCCACATACCCAGCAGTGTGCCGGCAGCCAAGAGCTCGAGAACGCTGCTTCTGCCCAAGCCCGCCTAGGGCGTGCACCTTTGTTCTCAGAGCTCCGTGTAACAGTCTGCCTTTCTCGCAGTTCGAATGGAAATCGAAAGCTTTTCGCCTACGCCCTTCACAGAGATCCGTTGCTAGGACGAGAATGTCTCGTGGCCGGAGCTCGCCCCCGCCGCGAGGAAGCTGCTCTTAGCACCGCGTTGCAGGGACACGTCTCGCTTCTTGACTTCGTGCTTAGCGCTCTCCGAATTCGCCGCTAGCTCCGCGGTCCGTCTCAGCTTCAAGTAGCAGCGCTCGCAGTACATAGAGCTTCGCAAGGACCGAAGAGCCGGAGGGACGTATCGCACACGACAATGTGCCAGGACAGAGACGTGTTCTACATTGTCCCTTCTCGTCATCCAGTTTGTGCCTCTGCTGCTTCTGCTGTTAGGAATCGCTCCTTGAAAGACGAGCGAGAGCGTCTTTCTGGGTGCATTGCACTGAGTGAGTGCTCGCTAGGGACTTTGCACTCGGAGCCAAGGCAACAGGGCGTGCTTGTCCGCAGAACTGAGAGCGCGCTGTTGGGCAGAGCTGAAACTGACCGCTGCAGTTCAGCTCTCTCCGGACGGCAGACGCCGAAGAACGAAGCCGCTTGCGAGCGGCGCAGTGCAGCGAAGAGCACACGAGCAGCCAAAGAGCTCCTTCACAATCGCTTTCACTTCTCAGTGCTCTTGCTGCTTGGAAAAGCAGCACACAGCCGTTGCACGCCAGGGCGAAAGCTGGGGCAGTGCCCGTCCTCACTCCTTCGCTGTGCTGTACTCCTTGCAGCTAGAGCGAAGCGAGAAGGACGCGAGGACGAAGAAGGCGTTCTTAAAGTAGCCCCTTGTCAGCAGCCCTGAAAGGGCGCATAACACACGGCGTCTCGCTGCCCTCCGTTCTACATACTCGCGTCTCCCTTTGCTGACTTGCAAAAGTTGCTACCAGAGCAGAGGCGGCCAGATTGAAGAGGCTGTGCTTAGGTTCACCTTCTCCTTACTGCACGTAAGCCACGTCAAGCTCCTCGCTGCACTCTGGATTTCCCTTCTCCGCGGCACTTAGCGTGGTGCTGTGTGTGTGCAACTCGGCGCCTAGAAGCGACCGCCAATGCTTTCAGAGCGGGCTGCAAAGGAACCAAGGAGCAGCACAAGCAGCAGTGCTTCAGCTTGCTCCTTCCGACTGCTAAGGGCACTTGGGAAGGCAAGCGAGAGTCAACCACCTTCCTCTCCTAGTAGCCTCTAACGTGGTGCACACAAGCACGGCACTTAGCCGCTTCGTCCACCGCCCTCGCCCACGCCTGGCTCCGCTTTCACTTGCCGGCGGCCAGAAGCCGCCGCAGGGGCGCCACATACCCAGCAGTGTGCCGGCAGCCAAGCGCTCGAGAACGCTGCTTCTGCCCAAGCCCGCCTAGGGCGTGCACCTTTGTTCTCAGAGCTCCGTGTAACAGTCTGCCTTTCTCGCAGTTCGAATGGAAATCGAAAGCTTTTCGCCTACGCCCTTCACAGAGATCCGTTGCTAGGACGAGAATGTCTTGTGGCCGGAGCTCGCCCCCGCCGCGAGGAAGCTGCTCTTAGCACCGCGTTGCAGGGACACGTCTCGCTTCTTGACTTCGTGCTTAGCGCTCTCCGAATTCGCTGCTAGCTCCGCGGTCCGTCTCAGCTTCAAGTAGCTGCGCTCGCAGTACATAGAGCTTCGCAAGGACCGAAGAGCCGGAGGGACGTATCGCACACGACAATGTGCCAGGACAGAGACGTGTTCTACATTGTCCCTTCTCGTCATCCAGTTTGTGCCTCTGCTGCTTCTGCTGTTAGGAATCGCTCCTTGAAAGACGAGCGAGAGCGTCTTTCTGGGTGCATTGCACTGAGTGAGTGCTCGCTAGGGACTTTGCACTCGGAGCCAAGGCAACAGGGCGTGCTTGTCCGCAGAACTGAGAGCGCGCTGTTGGGCAGAGCTGAAACTGACCGCTGCAGTTCAGCTCTCTCCGGACGGCAGACGCCGAAGAACGAAGCCGCTTGCGAGCGGCGCAGTGCAGCGAAGAGCACACGAGCAGCCAAAGAGCTCCTTCACAATCGCTTTCACTTCTCAGTGCTCTTGCTGCTTGGAAAAGCAGCACACAGCCGTTGCACGCCAGGGCAAAAGCTGGGGCAGTGCCCGTCCTCACTCCTTCGCTGTGCTGTACTCCTTGCAGCTAGAGCGAAGCGAGAAGGACGCGAGGACGAAGAAGGCGTTCTTAAAGTAGCCCCTTGTCAGCAGCCCTGAAAGGGCGCATAACACACGGCGTCTCGCTGCCCTCCGTTCTACATACTCGCGTCTCCCTTTGCCGACTTGCAAAAGTTGCTACCAGAGCAGAGGCGGCCAGATTGAAGAGGCTGTGCTTAGGTTCACCTTCTCCTTACTGCACGTAAGCCACGTCCAGCTCCTCGCTGCACTCTGGATTTCCCTTCTCCGCGGCGCTTAGCGTGGTGCTGTGTGTGTGCAACTCGGCGCCTAGAAGCGACCGCCAATGCTTTCAGAGCGGGCTGCAAGGGAACCAAGGAGCAGCACAAGCAGCAGTGCTTCAGCTTGCTCCTTCCGACTGCTAAGGGCACTTGGGAAGGCAAGCGAGAGTCAACCACCTTCCTCTTCTAGTAGCCTGTAACGTGGTGCACACAAGCACGGCACTTAGCCGCTTCGTTCACCGCCCTCGCCCACGCCTGGCTCCGCTTTCACTTGCCGGCGGCCAGAAGCCGCCGCAGGGGCGCCACATACCCAGCAGTGTGCCGGCAGCCAAGAGCTCGAGAACGCTGCTTCTGCCCAAGCCCGCCTAGGGCGTGCACCTTTGTTCTCAGAGCTCCGTGTAACAGTCTGCCTTTCTCGCAGTTCGAATGGAAATCGAAAGCTTTTCGCCTACGCCCTTCACAGAGATCCGTTGCTAGGACGAGAATGTCTCGTGGCCGGAGCTCGCCCCCGCCGCGAGGAAGCTGCTCTTAGCACCGCGTTGCAGGGACGTCTCGCTTCTTGACTTCGTGCTTAGCGCTCTCCGAATTCGCCGCTAGCTCCGCGGTCCGTCTCAGCTTCAAGTAGCAGCGCTCGCAGTACGTAGAGCTTCGCAAGGACCGAAGACCCGGAGGGACGTATCGCACACGACAATGTGCCAGGACAGAGACGTGTTCTACATTGTCCCTTCTCGTCATCCTGTTTGTGCCTCTGCTGCTTCTGCTGTTAGGAATCGCTCCTTGAAAGACGAGCGAGAGCGTCTTTCTGGGTGCATTGCACTGAGTGAGTGCTCGCTAGGGACTTTGCACTCGGAGCCAAGGCAACAGGGCGTGCTTGTCCGCAGAACTGAGAGCGCGCTGTTGGGCAGAGCTGAAACTGACCGCTGCAGTTCAGCTCTCTCCGGACGGCAGACGCCGAAGAACGAAGCCGCTTGCGAGCGGCGCAGTGCAGCGAAGAGCACACGAGCAGCCAAAGAGCTCCTTCACAATCGCTTTCACTTCTCAGTGCTCTTGCTGCTTGGAAAAGCAGCACACAGCCGTTGCACGCCAGGGCGAAAGCTGGGGCAGTGCCCGTCCTCACTCCTTCGCTGTGCTGTACTCCTTGCAGCTAGAGCGAAGCGAGAAGGACGCGAGGACGAAGAAGGCGTTCTTAAAGTAGCCCCTTGTCAGCAGCCCTGAAAGGGCGCATAACACACGGCGTCTCGCTGCCCTCCGTTCTACATACTCGCGTCTCCCTTTGCCGACTTGCAAAAGTTGCTACCAGAGCAGAGGCGGCCAGATTGAAGAGGCTGTGCTTAGGTTCACCTTCTCCTTACTGCACGTAAGCCACGTCCAGCTCCTCGCTGCACTCTGGATTTCCCTTCTCCGCGGCACTTAGCGTGGTGCTGTGTGTGTGCAACTCGGCGCCTAGAAGTGACCGCCAATGCTTTCAGAGCGGGCTGCAAGGGAACCAAGGAGCAGCACAAGCAGCAGTGCTTCAGCTTGCTCCTTCCGACTGCTAAGGGCACTTGGGAAGGCAAGCGAGAGTCAACCACCTTCCTCTCCTAGTAGCCTCTAACGTGGTGCACACAAGCACGGCACTTAGCCGCTTCGTTCACCGCCCTCGCCCACGCCTGGCTCCGCTTTCACTTGCCGGCGGCCAGAAGCCGCCGCAGGGGCGCCACATACCCAGCAGTGTGCCGGCAGCCAAGAGCTCGAGAACGCTGCTTCTGCCCAAGCCCGCCTAGGGCGTGCACCTTTGTTCTCAGAGCTCCGTGTAACAGTCTGCCTTTCTCGCAGTTCGAATGGAAATCGAAAGCTTTTCGCCTACGCCCTTCACAGAGATCCGTTGCTAGGACGAGAATGTCTCGTGGCCGGAGCTCGCCCCCGCCGCGAGGAAGCTGCTCTTAGCACCGCGTTGCAGGGACACGTCTCGCTTCTTGACTTCGTGCTTAGCGCTCTCCGAATTCGCCGCTAGCTCCGCGGTCCGTCTCAGCTTCAAGTAGCAGCGCTCGCAGTACATAGAGCTTCGCAAGGACCGAAGAGCCGGAGGGACGTATCGCACACGACAATGTGCCAGGACAGAGACGTGTTCTACATTGTCCCTTCTCGTCATCCAGTTTGTGCCTCTGCTGCTTCTGCTGTTAGGAATCGCTCCTTGAAAGACGAGCGAGAGCGTCTTTCTGGGTGCATTGCACTGAGTGAGTGCTCGCTAGGGACTTTGCACTCGGAGCCAAGGCAACAGGGCGTGCTTGTCCGCAGAACTGAGAGCGCGCTGTTGGGCAGAGCTGAAACTGACCGCTGCAGTTCAGCTCTCTCCGGACGGCAGACGCCGAAGAACGAAGCCGCTTGCGAGCGGCGCAGTGCAGCGAAGAGCACACGAGCAGCCAAAGAGCTCCTTCACAATCGCTTTCACTTCTCAGTGCTCTTGCTGCTTGGAAAAGCAGCACACAGCCGTTGCACGCCAGGGCGAAAGCTGGGGCAGTGCCCGTCCTCACTCCTTCGCTGTGCTGTACTCCTTGCAGCTAGAGCGAAGCGAGAAGGACGCGAGGACGAAGAAGGCGTTCTTAAAGTAGCCCCTTGTCAGCAGCCCTGAAAGGGCGCATAACACACGGCGTCTCGCTGCCCTCCGTTCTACATACTCGCGTCTCCCTTTGCTGACTTGCAAAAGTTGCTACCAGAGCAGAGGCGGCCAGATTGAAGAGGCTGTGCTTAGGTTCACCTTCTCCTTACTGCACGTAAGCCACGTCAAGCTCCTCGCTGCACTCTGGATTTCCCTTCTCCGCGGCACTTAGCGTGGTGCTGTGTGTGTGCAACTCGGCGCCTAGAAGCGACCGCCAATGCTTTCAGAGCGGGCTGCAAAGGAACCAAGGAGCAGCACAAGCAGCAGTGCTTCAGCTTGCTCCTTCCGACTGCTAAGGGCACTTGGGAAGGCAAGCGAGAGTCAACCACCTTCCTCTCCTAGTAGCCTCTAACGTGGTGCACACAAGCACGGCACTTAGCCGCTTCGTCCACCGCCCTCGCCCACGCCTGGCTCCGCTTTCACTTGCCGGCGGCCAGAAGCCGCCGCAGGGGCGCCACATACCCAGCAGTGTGCCGGCAGCCAAGCGCTCGAGAACGCTGCTTCTGCCCAAGCCCGCCTAGGGCGTGCACCTTTGTTCTCAGAGCTCCGTGTAACAGTCTGCCTTTCTCGCAGTTCGAATGGAAATCGAAAGCTTTTCGCCTACGCCCTTCACAGAGATCCGTTGCTAGGACGAGAATGTCTTGTGGCCGGAGCTCGCCCCCGCCGCGAGGAAGCTGCTCTTAGCACCGCGTTGCAGGGACACGTCTCGCTTCTTGACTTCGTGCTTAGCGCTCTCCGAATTCGCTGCTAGCTCCGCGGTCCGTCTCAGCTTCAAGTAGCTGCGCTCGCAGTACATAGAGCTTCGCAAGGACCGAAGAGCCGGAGGGACGTATCGCACACGACAATGTGCCAGGACAGAGACGTGTTCTACATTGTCCCTTCTCGTCATCCAGTTTGTGCCTCTGCTGCTTCTGCTGTTAGGAATCGCTCCTTGAAAGACGAGCGAGAGCGTCTTTCTGGGTGCATTGCACTGAGTGAGTGCTCGCTAGGGACTTTGCACTCGGAGCCAAGGCAACAGGGCGTGCTTGTCCGCAGAACTGAGAGCGCGCTGTTGGGCAGAGCTGAAACTGACCGCTGCAGTTCAGCTCTCTCCGGACGGCAGACGCCGAAGAACGAAGCCGCTTGCGAGCGGCGCAGTGCAGCGAAGAGCACACGAGCAGCCAAAGAGCTCCTTCACAATCGCTTTCACTTCTCAGTGCTCTTGCTGCTTGGAAAAGCAGCACACAGCCGTTGCACGCCAGGGCAAAAGCTGGGGCAGTGCCCGTCCTCACTCCTTCGCTGTGCTGTACTCCTTGCAGCTAGAGCGAAGCGAGAAGGACGCGAGGACGAAGAAGGCGTTCTTAAAGTAGCCCCTTGTCAGCAGCCCTGAAAGGGCGCATAACACACGGCGTCTCGCTGCCCTCCGTTCTACATACTCGCGTCTCCCTTTGCCGACTTGCAAAAGTTGCTACCAGAGCAGAGGCGGCCAGATTGAAGAGGCTGTGCTTAGGTTCACCTTCTCCTTACTGCACGTAAGCCACGTCCAGCTCCTCGCTGCACTCTGGATTTCCCTTCTCCGCGGCACTTAGCGTGGTGCTGTGTGTGTGCAACTCGGCGCCTAGAAGCGACCGCCAATGCTTTCAGAGCGGGCTGCAAGGGAACCAAGGAGCAGCACAAGCAGCAGTGCTTCAGCTTGCTCCTTCCGACTGCTAAGGGCACTTGGGAAGGCAAGCGAGAGTCAACCACCTTCCTCTCCTAGTAGCCTCTAACGTGGTGCACACAAGCACGGCACTTAGCCGCTTCGTTCACCGCCCTCGCCCACGCCTGGCTCCGCTTTCACTTGCCGGCGGCCAGAAGCCGCCGCAGGGGCGCCACATACCCAGCAGTGTGCCGGCAGCCAAGCGCTCGAGAACGCTGCTTCTGCCCAAGCCCGCCTAGGGCGTGCACCTTTGTTCTCAGAGCTCCGTGTACCAGTCTGCCTTTCTCGCAGTTCGAATGGAAATCGAAAGCTTTTCGCCTACGCCCTTCACAGAGATCCGTTGCTAGGACGAGAATGTCTCGTGGCCGGAGCTCGCCCCCGCCGCGAGGAAGCTGCTCTTAGCACCGCGTTGCAGGGACACGTCTCGCTTCTTGACTTCGTGCTTAGCGCTCTCCGAATTCGCTGCTAGCTCCGCGGTCCGTCTCAGCTTCAAGTAGCTGCGCTCGCAGTACATAGAGCTTCGCAAGGACCGAAGACCCGGAGGGACGTATCGCACACGACAATGTGCCAGGACAGAGACGTGTTCTACATTGTCCCTTCTCGTCATCCAGTTTGTGCCTCTGCTGCTTCTGCTGTTAGGAATCGCTCCTTGAAAGACGAGCGAGAGCGTCTTTCTGGGTGCATTGCACTGAGTGAGTGCTCGCTAGGGACTTTGCACTCGGAGCCAAGGCAACAGGGCGTGCTTGTCCGCAGAACTGAGAGCGCGCTGTTGGGCAGAGCTGAAACTGACCGCTGCAGTTCAGCTCTCTCCGGACGGCAGACGCCGAAGAACGAAGCCGCTTGCGAGCGGCGCAGTGCAGCGAAGAGCACACGAGCAGCCAAAGAGCTCCTTCACAATCGCTTTCACTTCTCAGTGCTCTTGCTGCTTGGAAAAGCAGCACACAGCCGTTGCACGCCAGGGCAAAAGCTGGGGCAGTGCCCGTCCTCACTCCTTCGCTGTGCTGTACTCCTTGCAGCTAGAGCGAAGCGAGAAGGACGCGAGGACGAAGAAGGCGTTCTTAAAGTAGCCCCTTGTCAGCAGCCCTGAAAGGGCGCATAACACACGGCGTCTCGCTGCCCTCCGTTCTACATACGCGCGTCTCCCTTTGCTGACTTGCAAAAGTTGCTACCAGAGCAGAGGCGGCCAGATTGAAGAGGCTGTGCTTAGGTTCACCTTCTCCTTACTGCACGTAAGCCACGTCCAGCTCCTCGCTGCACTCTGGATTTCCCTTCTCCGCGGCACTTAGCGTGGTGCTGTGTGTGTGCAACTCGGCGCCTAGAAGTGACCGCCAATGCTTTCAGAGCGGGCTGCAAGGGAACCAAGGAGCAGCACAAGCAGCAGTGCTTCAGCTTGCTCCTTCCGACTGCTAAGGGCACTTGGGAAGGCAAGCGAGAGTCAACCACCTTCCTCTCCTAGTAGCCTCTAACGTGGTGCACACAAGCACGGCACTTAGCCGCTTCGTTCACCGCCCTCGCCCACGCCTGGCTCCGCTTTCACTTGCCGGCGGCCAGAAGCCGCCGCAGGGGCGCCACATACCCAGCAGTGTGCGGGCAGCCAAGAGCTCGAGAACGCTGCTTCTGCCCAAGCCCGCCTAGGGCGTGCACCTTTGTTCTCAGAGCTCCGTGTAACAGTCTGCCTTTCTCGCAGTTCGAATGGAAATCGAAAGCTTTTCGCCTACGCCCTTCACAGAGATCCGTTGCTAGGACGAGAATGTCTCGTGGCCGGAGCTCGCCCCCGCCGCGAGGAAGCTGCTCTTAGCACCGCGTTGCAGGGACACGTCTCGCTTCTTGACTTCGTGCTTAGCGCTCTCCGAATTCGCCGCTAGCTCCGCGGTCCGTCTCAGCTTCAAGTAGCAGCGCTCGCAGTACATAGAGCTTCGCAAGGACCGAAGACCCGGAGGGACGTATCGCACACGACAATGTGCCAGGACAGAGACGTGTTCTACATTGTCCCTTCTCGTCATCCAGTTTGTGCCTCTGCTGCTTCTGCTGTTAGGAATCGCTCCTTGAAAGACGAGCGAGAGCGTCTTTCTGGGTGCATTGCACTGAGTGAGTGCTCGCTAGGGACTTTGCACTCGGAGCCAAGGCAACAGGGCGTGCTTGTCCGCAGAACTGAGAGCGCGCTGTTGGGCAGAGCTGAAACTGACCGCTGCAGTTCAGCTCTCTCCGGACGGCAGACGCCGAAGAACGAAGCCGCTTGCGAGCGGCGCAGTGCAGCGAAGAGCACACGAGCAGCCAAAGAGCTCCTTCACAATCGCTTTCACTTCTCAGTGCTCTTGCTGCTTGGAAAAGCAGCACACAGCCGTTGCACGCCAGGGCAAAAGCTGGGGCAGTGCCCGTCCTCACTCCTTCGCTGTGCTGTACTCCTTGCAGCTAGAGCGAAGCGAGAAGGACGCGAGGACGAAGAAGGCGTTCTTAAAGTAGCCCCTTGTCAGCAGCCCTGAAAGGGCGCATAACACACGGCGTCTCGCTGCCCTCCGTTCTACATACTCGCGTCTCCCTTTGCTGACTTGCAAAAGTTGCTACCAGAGCAGAGGCGGCCAGATTGAAGAGGCTGTGCTTAGGTTCACCTTCTCCTTACTGCACGTAAGCCACGTCCAGCTCCTCGCTGCACTCTGGATTTCCCTTCTCCGCGGCACTTAGCGTGGTGCTGTGTGTGTGCAACTCGGCGCCTAGAAGCGACTGCCAATGCTTTCAGAGCGGGCTGCAAGGGAACCAAGGAGCAGCACAAGCAGCAGTGCTTCAGCTTGCTCCTTCCGACTGCTAAGGGCACTTGGGAAGGCAAGCGAGAGTCAACCACCTTCCTCTCCTAGTAGCCTCTAACGTGGTGCACACAAGCACGGCACTTAGCCGCTTCGTTCACCGCCCTCGCCCACGCCTGGCTCCGCTTTCACTTGCCGGCGGCCAGAAGCCGCCGCAGGGGCGCCACATACCCAGCAGTGTGCCGGCAGCCAAGCGCTCGAGAACGCTGCTTCTGCCCAAGCTCGCCTAGGGCGTGCACCTTTGTTCTCAGAGCTCCGTGTAACAGTCTGCCTTTCTCGCAGTTCGAATGGAAATCGAAAGCTTTTCGCCTACGCCCTTCACAGAGATCCGTTGCTAGGACGAGAATGTCTCGTGGCCGGAGCTCGCCCCCGCCGCGAGGAAGCTGCTCTTAGCACCGCGTTGCAGGGACACGTCTCGCTTCTTGACTTCGTGCTTAGCGCTCTCCGAATTCGCCGCTAGCTCCGCGGTCCGTCTCAGCTTCAAGTAGCAGCGCTCGCAGTACATAGAGCTTCGCAAGGACCGAAGACCCGGAGGGACGTATCGCACACGACAATGTGCCAGGACAGAGACGTGTTCTACATTGTCCCTTCTTGTCATCCAGTTTGTGCCTCTGCTGCTTCTGCTGTTAGGAATCGCTCCTTGAAAGACGAGCGAGAGAGTCTTTCTGGGTGCATTGCACTGAGTGAGTGCTCGCTAGGGACTTTGCACTCGGAGCCAAGGCAACAGGGCGTGCTTGTCCGCAGAACTGAGAGCGCGCTGTTGGGCAGAGCTGAAACTGACCGCTGCAGTTCAGCTCTCTCCGGACGGCAGACGCCGAAGAACGAAGCCGCTTGCGAGCGGCGCAGTGCAGCGAAGAGCACACGAGCAGCCAAAGAGCTCCTTCACAATCGCTTTCACTTCTCTGTGCTCTTGCTGCTTGGAAAAGCAGCACACAGCCGTTGCACGCCAGGGCGAAAGCTGGGGCAGTGCCCGTCCTCACTCCTTCGCTGTGCTGTACTCCTTGCAGCTAGAGCGAAGCGAGAAGGACGCGAGGACGAAGAAGGCGTTCTTAAAGTAGCCCCTTGTCAGCAGCCCTGAAAGGGCGCATAACACACGGCGTCTCGCTGCCCTCCGTTCTACATACTCGCGTCTCCCTTTGCCGACTTGCAAAAGTTGCTACCAGAGCAGAGGCGGCCAGATTGAAGAGGCTGTGCTTAGGTTCACCTTCTCCTTACTGCACGTAAGCCACGTCCAGCTCCTCGCTGCACTCTGGATTTCCCTTCTCCGCGGCACTTAGCGTGGTGCTGTGTGTGTGCAACTCGGCGCCTAGAAGCGACTGCCAATGCTTTCAGAGCGGGCTGCAAGGGAACCAAGGAGCAGCACAAGCAGCAGTGCTTCAGCTTGCTCCTTCCGACTGCTAAGGGCACTTGGGAAGGCAAGCGAGAGTCAACCACCTTCCTCTCCTAGTAGCCTCTAACGTGGTGCACACAAGCACGGCACTTAGCCGCTTCGTTCACCGCCCTCGCCCACGCCTGGCTCCGCTTTCACTTGCCGGCGGCCAGAAGCCGCCGCAGGGGCGCCACATACCCAGCAGTGTGCGGGCAGCCAAGCGCTCGAGAACGCTGCTTCTGCCCAAGCTCGCCTAGGGCGTGCACCTTTGTTCTCAGAGCTCCGTGTAACAGTCTGCCTTTCTCGCAGTTCGAATGGAAATCGAAAGCTTTTCGCCTACGCCCTTCACAGAGATCCGTTGCTAGGACGAGAATGTCTCGTGGCCGGAGCTCGCCCCCGCCGCGAGGAAGCTGCTCTTAGCACCGCGTTGCAGGGACACGTCTCGCTTCTTGACTTCGTGCTTAGCGCTCTCCGAATTCGCCGCTAGCTCCGCGGTCCGTCTCAGCTTCAAGTAGCAGCGCTCGCAGTACATAGAGCTTCGCAAGGACCGAAGACCCGGAGGGACGTATCGCACACGACAATGTGCCAGGACAGAGACGTGTTCTACATTGTCCCTTCTCGTCATCCAGTTTGTGCCTCTGCTGCTTCTGCTGTTAGGAATCGCTCCTTGAAAGACGAGCGAGAGCGTCTTTCTGGGTGCATTGCACTGAGTGAGTGCTCGCTAGGGACTTTGCACTCGGAGCCAAGGCAACAGGGCGTGCTTGTCCGCAGAACTGAGAGCGCGCTGTTGGGCAGAGCTGAAACTGACCGCTGCAGTTCAGCTCTCTCCGGACGGCAGACGCCGAAGAACGAAGCCGCTTGCGAGCGGCGCAGTGCAGCGAAGAGCACACGAGCAGCCAAAGAGCTCCTTCACAATCGCTTTCACTTCTCAGTGCTCTTGCTGCTTGGAAAAGCAGCACACAGCCGTTGCACGCCAGGGCGAAAGCTGGGGCAGTGCCCGTCCTCACTCGTTCGCTGTGCTGTACTCCTTGCAGCTAGAGCGAAGCGAGAAGGACGCGAGGACGAAGAAGGCGTTCTTAAAGTAGCCCCTTGTCAGCAGCCCTGAAAGGGCGCATAACACACGGCGTCTCGCTGCCCTCCGTTCTACATACTCGCGTCTCCCTTTGCCGACTTGCAAAAGTTGCTACCAGAGCAGAGGCGGCCAGATTGAAGAGGCTGTGCTTAGGTTCACCTTCTCCTTACTGCACGTAAGCCACGTCCAGCTCCTCGCTGCACTCTGGATTTCCCTTCTCCGCGGCACTTAGCGTGGTGCTGTGTGTGTGCAACTCGGCGCCTAGAAGCGACCGCCAATGCTTTCAGAGCGGGCTGCAAAGGAACCAAGGAGCAGCACAAGCAGCAGTGCTTCAGCTTGCTCCTTCCGACTGCTAAGGGCACTTGGGAAGGCAAGCGAGAGTCAACCACCTTCCTCTCCTAGTAGCCTCTAACGTGGTGCACACAAGCACGGCACTTAGCCGCTTCGTCCACCGCCCTCGCCCACGCCTGGCTCCGCTTTCACTTGCCGGCGGCCAGAAGCCGCCGCAGGGGCGCCACATACCCAGCAGTGTGCCGGCAGCCAAGCGCTCGAGAACGCTGCTTCTGCCCAAGCCCGCCTAGGGCGTGCACCTTTGTTCTCAGAGCTCCGTGTAACAGTCTGCCTTTCTCGCAGTTCGAATGGAAATCGAAAGCTTTTCGCCTACGCCCTTCACAGAGATCCGTTGCTAGGACGAGAATGTCTTGTGGCCGGAGCTCGCCCCCGCCGCGAGGAAGCTGCTCTTAGCACCGCGTTGCAGGGACACGTCTCGCTTCTTGACTTCGTGCTTAGCGCTCTCCGAATTCGCTGCTAGCTCCGCGGTCCGTCTCAGCTTCAAGTAGCTGCGCTCGCAGTACATAGAGCTTCGCAAGGACCGAAGAGCCGGAGGGACGTATCGCACACGACAATGTGCCAGGACAGAGACGTGTTCTACATTGTCCCTTCTCGTCATCCAGTTTGTGCCTCTGCTGCTTCTGCTGTTAGGAATCGCTCCTTGAAAGACGAGCGAGAGCGTCTTTCTGGGTGCATTGCACTGAGTGAGTGCTCGCTAGGGACTTTGCACTCGGAGCCAAGGCAACAGGGCGTGCTTGTCCGCAGAACTGAGAGCGCGCTGTTGGGCAGAGCTGAAACTGACCGCTGCAGTTCAGCTCTCTCCGGACGGCAGACGCCGAAGAACGAAGCCGCTTGCGAGCGGCGCAGTGCA
Source organism: Sturnus vulgaris (assembly GCF_052056855.1). NCBI lineage: Eukaryota > Metazoa > Chordata > Aves > Passeriformes > Sturnidae > Sturnus > Sturnus vulgaris. Next base: position 12,271,665 of record NC_142262.1, on the reverse strand, counting down.
GCGAAGAGCACACGAGCAGCCAAAGAGCTCCTTCACAATCGCTTTCACTTCTCAGTGCTCTTGCTGCTTGGAAAAGCAGCACACAGCCGTTGCACGCCAGGGCAAAAGCTGGGGCAGTGCCCGTCCTCACTCCTTCGCTGTGCTGTACTCCTTGCAGCTAGAGCGAAGCGAGAAGGACGCGAGGACGAAGAAGGCGTTCTTAAAGTAGCCCCTTGTCAGCAGCCCTGAAAGGGCGCATAACACACGGCGTCTCGCTGCCCTCCGTTCTACATACTCGCGTCTCCCTTTGCCGACTTGCAAAAGTTGCTACCAGAGCAGAGGCGGCCAGATTGAAGAGGCTGTGCTTAGGTTCACCTTCTCCTTACTGCACGTAAGCCACGTCCAGCTCCTCGCTGCACTCTGGATTTCCCTTCTCCGCGGCACTTAGCGTGGTGCTGTGTGTGTGCAACTCGGCGCCTAGAAGCGACCGCCAATGCTTTCAGAGCGGGCTGCAAGGGAACCAAGGAGCAGCACAAGCAGCAGTGCTTCAGCTTGCTCCTTCCGACTGCTAAGGGCACTTGGGAAGGCAAGCGAGAGTCAACCACCTTCCTCTCCTAGTAGCCTCTAACGTGGTGCACACAAGCACGGCACTTAGCCGCTTCGTTCACCGCCCTCGCCCACGCCTGGCTCCGCTTTCACTTGCCGGCGGCCAGAAGCCGCCGCAGGGGCGCCACATACCCAGCAGTGTGCCGGCAGCCAAGCGCTCGAGAACGCTGCTTCTGCCCAAGCCCGCCTAGGGCGTGCACCTTTGTTCTCAGAGCTCCGTGTACCAGTCTGCCTTTCTCGCAGTTCGAATGGAAATCGAAAGCTTTTCGCCTACGCCCTTCACAGAGATCCGTTGCTAGGACGAGAATGTCTCGTGGCCGGAGCTCGCCCCCGCCGCGAGGAAGCTGCTCTTAGCACCGCGTTGCAGGGACACGTCTCGCTTCTTGACTTCGTGCTTAGCGCTCTCCGAATTCGCTGCTAGCTCCGCGGTCCGTCTCAGCTTCAAGTAGCTGCGCTCGCAGTACATAGAGCTTCGCAAGGACCGAAGACCCGGAGGGACGTATCGCACACGACAATGTGCCAGGACAGAGACGTGTTCTACATTGTCCCTTCTCGTCATCCAGTTTGTGCCTCTGCTGCTTCTGCTGTTAGGAATCGCTCCTTGAAAGACGAGCGAGAGCGTCTTTCTGGGTGCATTGCACTGAGTGAGTGCTCGCTAGGGACTTTGCACTCGGAGCCAAGGCAACAGGGCGTGCTTGTCCGCAGAACTGAGAGCGCGCTGTTGGGCAGAGCTGAAACTGACCGCTGCAGTTCAGCTCTCTCCGGACGGCAGACGCCGAAGAACGAAGCCGCTTGCGAGCGGCGCAGTGCAGCGAAGAGCACACGAGCAGCCAAAGAGCTCCTTCACAATCGCTTTCACTTCTCAGTGCTCTTGCTGCTTGGAAAAGCAGCACACAGCCGTTGCACGCCAGGGCAAAAGCTGGGGCAGTGCCCGTCCTCACTCCTTCGCTGTGCTGTACTCCTTGCAGCTAGAGCGAAGCGAGAAGGACGCGAGGACGAAGAAGGCGTTCTTAAAGTAGCCCCTTGTCAGCAGCCCTGAAAGGGCGCATAACACACGGCGTCTCGCTGCCCTCCGTTCTACATACGCGCGTCTCCCTTTGCTGACTTGCAAAAGTTGCTACCAGAGCAGAGGCGGCCAGATTGAAGAGGCTGTGCTTAGGTTCACCTTCTCCTTACTGCACGTAAGCCACGTCCAGCTCCTCGCTGCACTCTGGATTTCCCTTCTCCGCGGCACTTAGCGTGGTGCTGTGTGTGTGCAACTCGGCGCCTAGAAGTGACCGCCAATGCTTTCAGAGCGGGCTGCAAGGGAACCAAGGAGCAGCACAAGCAGCAGTGCTTCAGCTTGCTCCTTCCGACTGCTAAGGGCACTTGGGAAGGCAAGCGAGAGTCAACCACCTTCCTCTCCTAGTAGCCTCTAACGTGGTGCACACAAGCACGGCACTTAGCCGCTTCGTTCACCGCCCTCGCCCACGCCTGGCTCCGCTTTCACTTGCCGGCGGCCAGAAGCCGCCGCAGGGGCGCCACATACCCAGCAGTGTGCGGGCAGCCAAGAGCTCGAGAACGCTGCTTCTGCCCAAGCCCGCCTAGGGCGTGCACCTTTGTTCTCAGAGCTCCGTGTAACAGTCTGCCTTTCTCGCAGTTCGAATGGAAATCGAAAGCTTTTCGCCTACGCCCTTCACAGAGATCCGTTGCTAGGACGAGAATGTCTCGTGGCCGGAGCTCGCCCCCGCCGCGAGGAAGCTGCTCTTAGCACCGCGTTGCAGGGACACGTCTCGCTTCTTGACTTCGTGCTTAGCGCTCTCCGAATTCGCCGCTAGCTCCGCGGTCCGTCTCAGCTTCAAGTAGCAGCGCTCGCAGTACATAGAGCTTCGCAAGGACCGAAGACCCGGAGGGACGTATCGCACACGACAATGTGCCAGGACAGAGACGTGTTCTACATTGTCCCTTCTCGTCATCCAGTTTGTGCCTCTGCTGCTTCTGCTGTTAGGAATCGCTCCTTGAAAGACGAGCGAGAGCGTCTTTCTGGGTGCATTGCACTGAGTGAGTGCTCGCTAGGGACTTTGCACTCGGAGCCAAGGCAACAGGGCGTGCTTGTCCGCAGAACTGAGAGCGCGCTGTTGGGCAGAGCTGAAACTGACCGCTGCAGTTCAGCTCTCTCCGGACGGCAGACGCCGAAGAACGAAGCCGCTTGCGAGCGGCGCAGTGCAGCGAAGAGCACACGAGCAGCCAAAGAGCTCCTTCACAATCGCTTTCACTTCTCTGTGCTCTTGCTGCTTGGAAAAGCAGCACACAGCCGTTGCACGCCAGGGCAAAAGCTGGGGCAGTGCCCGTCCTCACTCCTTCGCTGTGCTGTACTCCTTGCAGCTAGAGCGAAGCGAGAAGGACGCGAGGACGAAGAAGGCGTTCTTAAAGTAGCCCCTTGTCAGCAGCCCTGAAAGGGCGCATAACACACGGCGTCTCGCTGCCCTCCGTTCTACATACTCGCGTCTCCCTTTGCTGACTTGCAAAAGTTGCTACCAGAGCAGAGGCGGCCAGATTGAAGAGGCTGTGCTTAGGTTCACCTTCTCCTTACTGCACGTAAGCCACGTCCAGCTCCTCGCTGCACTCTGGATTTCCCTTCTCCGCGGCACTTAGCGTGGTGCTGTGTGTGTGCAACTCGGCGCCTAGAAGCGACTGCCAATGCTTTCAGAGCGGGCTGCAAGGGAACCAAGGAGCAGCACAAGCAGCAGTGCTTCAGCTTGCTCCTTCCGACTGCTAAGGGCACTTGGGAAGGCAAGCGAGAGTCAACCACCTTCCTCTCCTAGTAGCCTCTAACGTGGTGCACACAAGCACGGCACTTAGCCGCTTCGTTCACCGCCCTCGCCCACGCCTGGCTCCGCTTTCACTTGCCGGCGGCCAGAAGCCGCCGCAGGGGCGCCACATACCCAGCAGTGTGCCGGCAGCCAAGCGCTCGAGAACGCTGCTTCTGCCCAAGCTCGCCTAGGGCGTGCACCTTTGTTCTCAGAGCTCCGTGTAACAGTCTGCCTTTCTCGCAGTTCGAATGGAAATCGAAAGCTTTTCGCCTACGCCCTTCACAGAGATCCGTTGCTAGGACGAGAATGTCTCGTGGCCGGAGCTCGCCCCCGCCGCGAGGAAGCTGCTCTTAGCACCGCGTTGCAGGGACACGTCTCGCTTCTTGACTTCGTGCTTAGCGCTCTCCGAATTCGCCGCTAGCTCCGCGGTCCGTCTCAGCTTCAAGTAGCAGCGCTCGCAGTACATAGAGCTTCGCAAGGACCGAAGACCCGGAGGGACGTATCGCACACGACAATGTGCCAGGACAGAGACGTGTTCTACATTGTCCCTTCTCGTCATCCAGTTTGTGCCTCTGCTGCTTCTGCTGTTAGGAATCGCTCCTTGAAAGACGAGCGAGAGCGTCTTTCTGGGTGCATTGCACTGAGTGAGTGCTCGCTAGGGACTTTGCACTCGGAGCCAAGGCAACAGGGCGTGCTTGTCCGCAGAACTGAGAGCGCGCTGTTGGGCAGAGCTGAAACTGACCGCTGCAGTTCAGCTCTCTCCGGACGGCAGACGCCGAAGAACGAAGCCGCTTGCGAGCGGCGCAGTGCAGCGAAGAGCACACGAGCAGCCAAAGAGCTCCTTCACAATCGCTTTCACTTCTCTGTGCTCTTGCTGCTTGGAAAAGCAGCACACAGCCGTTGCACGCCAGGGCAAAAGCTGGGGCAGTGCCCGTCCTCACTCCTTCGCTGTGCTGTACTCCTTGCAGCTAGAGCGAAGCGAGAAGGACGCGAGGACGAAGAAGGCGTTCTTAAAGTAGCCCCTTGTCAGCAGCCCTGAAAGGGCGCATAACACACGGCGTCTCGCTGCCCTCCGTTCTACATACTCGCGTCTCCCTTTGCTGACTTGCAAAAGTTGCTACCAGAGCAGAGGCGGCCAGATTGAAGAGGCTGTGCTTAGGTTCACCTTCTCCTTACTGCACGTAAGCCACGTCCAGCTCCTCGCTGCACTCTGGATTTCCCTTCTCCGCGGCACTTAGCGTGGTGCTGTGTGTGTGCAACTCGGCGCCTAGAAGCGACTGCCAATGCTTTCAGAGCGGGCTGCAAGGGAACCAAGGAGCAGCACAAGCAGCAGTGCTTCAGCTTGCTCCTTCCGACTGCTAAGGGCACTTGGGAAGGCAAGCGAGAGTCAACCACCTTCCTCTCCTAGTAGCCTCTAACGTGGTGCACACAAGCACGGCACTTAGCCGCTTCGTTCACCGCCCTCGCCCACGCCTGGCTCCGCTTTCACTTGCCGGCGGCCAGAAGCCGCCGCAGGGGCGCCACATACCCAGCAGTGTGCCGGCAGCCAAGCGCTCGAGAACGCTGCTTCTGCCCAAGCCCGCCTAGGGCGTGCACCTTTGTTCTCAGAGCTCCGTGTAACAGTCTGCCTTTCTCGCAGTTCGAATGGAAATCGAAAGCTTTTCGCCTACGCCCTTCACAGAGATCCGTTGCTAGGACGAGAATGTCTCGTGGCCGGAGCTCGCCCCCGCCGCGAGGAAGCTGCTCTTAGCACCGCGTTGCAGGGACACGTCTCGCTTCTTGACTTCGTGCTTAGCGCTCTCCGAATTCGCCGCTAGCTCCGCGGTCCGTCTCAGCTTCAAGTAGCAGCGCTCGCAGTACATAGAGCTTCGCAAGGACCGAAGACCCGGAGGGACGTATCGCACACGACAATGTGCCAGGACAGAGACGTGTTCTACATTGTCCCTTCTCGTCATCCAGTTTGTGCCTCTGCTGCTTCTGCTGTTAGGAATCGCTCCTTGAAAGACGAGCGAGAGAGTCTTTCTGGGTGCATTGCACTGAGTGAGTGCTCGCTAGGGACTTTGCACTCGGAGCCAAGGCAACAGGGCGTGCTTGTCCGCAGAACTGAGAGCGCGCTGTTGGGCAGAGCTGAAACTGACCGCTGCAGTTCAGCTCTCTCCGGACGGCAGACGCCGAAGAACGAAGCCGCTTGCGAGCGGCGCAGTGCAGCGAAGAGCACACGAGCAGCCAAAGAGCTCCTTCACAATCGCTTTCACTTCTCTGTGCTCTTGCTGCTTGGAAAAGCAGCACACAGCCGTTGCACGCCAGGGCGAAAGCTGGGGCAGTGCCCGTCCTCACTCCTTCGCTGTGCTGTACTCCTTGCAGCTAGAGCGAAGCGAGAAGGACGCGAGGACGAAGAAGGCGTTCTTAAAGTAGCCCCTTGTCAGCAGCCCTGAAAGGGCGCATAACACACGGCGTCTCGCTGCCCTCCGTTCTACATACTCGCGTCTCCCTTTGCTGACTTGCAAAAGTTGCTACCAGAGCAGAGGCGGCCAGATTGAAGAGGCTGTGCTTAGGTTCACCTTCTCCTTACTGCACGTAAGCCACGTCCAGCTCCTCGCTGCACTCTGGATTTCCCTTCTCCGCGGCACTTAGCGTGGTGCTGTGTGTGTGCAACTCGGCGCCTAGAAGCGACTGCCAATGCTTTCAGAGCGGGCTGCAAGGGAACCAAGGAGCAGCACAAGCAGCAGTGCTTCAGCTTGCTCCTTCCGACTGCTAAGGGCACTTGGGAAGGCAAGCGAGAGTCAACCACCTTCCTCTCCTAGTAGCCTCTAACGTGGTGCACACAAGCACGGCACTTAGCCGCTTCGTTCACCGCCCTCGCCCACGCCTGGCTCCGCTTTCACTTGCCGGCGGCCAGAAGCCGCCGCAGGGGCGCCACATACCCAGCAGTGTGCGGGCAGCCAAGCGCTCGAGAACGCTGCTTCTGCCCAAGCTCGCCTAGGGCGTGCACCTTTGTTCTCAGAGCTCCGTGTAACAGTCTGCCTTTCTCGCAGTTCGAATGGAAATCGAAAGCTTTTCGCCTACGCCCTTCACAGAGATCCGTTGCTAGGACGAGAATGTCTCGTGGCCGGAGCTCGCCCCCGCCGCGAGGAAGCTGCTCTTAGCACCGCGTTGCAGGGACACGTCTCGCTTCTTGACTTCGTGCTTAGCGCTCTCCGAATTCGCCGCTAGCTCCGCGGTCCGTCTCAGCTTCAAGTAGCAGCGCTCGCAGTACATAGAGCTTCGCAAGGACCGAAGACCCGGAGGGACGTATCGCACACGACAATGTGCCAGGACAGAGACGTGTTCTACATTGTCCCTTCTCGTCATCCAGTTTGTGCCTCTGCTGCTTCTGCTGTTAGGAATCGCTCCTTGAAAGACGAGCGAGAGCGTCTTTCTGGGTGCATTGCACTGAGTGAGTGCTCGCTAGGGACTTTGCACTCGGAGCCAAGGCAACAGGGCGTGCTTGTCCGCAGAACTGAGAGCGCGCTGTTGGGCAGAGCTGAAACTGACCGCTGCAGTTCAGCTCTCTCCGGACGGCAGACGCCGAAGAACGAAGCCGCTTGCGAGCGGCGCAGTGCAGCGAAGAGCACACGAGCAGCCAAAGAGCTCCTTCACAATCGCTTTCACTTCTCTGTGCTCTTGCTGCTTGGAAAAGCAGCACACAGCCGTTGCACGCCAGGGCGAAAGCTGGGGCAGTGCCCGTCCTCACTCCTTCGCTGTGCTGTACTCCTTGCAGCTAGAGCGAAGCGAGAAGGACGCGAGGACGAAGAAGGCGTTCTTAAAGTAGCCCCTTGTCAGCAGCCCTGAAAGGGCGCATAACACACGGCGTCTCGCTGCCCTCCGTTCTACATACTCGCGTCTCCCTTTGCTGACTTGCAAAAGTTGCTACCAGAGCAGAGGCGGCCAGATTGAAGAGGCTGTGCTTAGGTTCACCTTCTCCTTACTGCACGTAAGCCACGTCCAGCTCCTCGCTGCACTCTGGATTTCCCTTCTCCGCGGCACTTAGCGTGGTGCTGTGTGTGTGCAACTCGGCGCCTAGAAGTGACCGCCAATGCTTTCAGAGCGGGCTGCAAGGGAACCAAGGAGCAGCACAAGCAGCAGTGCTTCAGCTTGCTCCTTCCGACTGCTAAGGGCACTTGGGAAGGCAAGCGAGAGTCAACCACCTTCCTCTCCTAGTAGCCTCTAACGTGGTGCACACAAGCACGGCACTTAGCCGCTTCGTTCACCGCCCTCGCCCACGCCTGGCTCCGCTTTCACTTGCCGGCGGCCAGAAGCCGCCGCAGGGGCGCCACATACCCAGCAGTGTGCGGGCAGCCAAGAGCTCGAGAACGCTGCTTCTGCCCAAGCCCGCCTAGGGCGTGCACCTTTGTTCTCAGAGCTCCGTGTAACAGTCTGCCTTTCTCGCAGTTCGAATGGAAATCGAAAGCTTTTCGCCTACGCCCTTCACAGAGATCCGTTGCTAGGACGAGAATGTCTCGTGGCCGGAGCTCGCCCCCGCCGCGAGGAAGCTGCTCTTAGCACCGCGTTGCAGGGACACGTCTCGCTTCTTGACTTCGTGCTTAGCGCTCTCCGAATTCGCCGCTAGCTCCGCGGTCCGTCTCAGCTTCAAGTAGCAGCGCTCGCAGTACATAGAGCTTCGCAAGGACCGAAGACCCGGAGGGACGTATCGCACACGACAATGTGCCAGGACAGAGACGTGTTCTACATTGTCCCTTCTCGTCATCCAGTTTGTGCCTCTGCTGCTTCTGCTGTTAGGAATCGCTCCTTGAAAGACGAGCGAGAGCGTCTTTCTGGGTGCATTGCACTGAGTGAGTGCTCGCTAGGGACTTTGCACTCGGAGCCAAGGCAACAGGGCGTGCTTGTCCGCAGAACTGAGAGCGCGCTGTTGGGCAGAGCTGAAACTGACCGCTGCAGTTCAGCTCTCTCCGGACGGCAGACGCCGAAGAACGAAGCCGCTTGCGAGCGGCGCAGTGCAGCGAAGAGCACACGAGCAGCCAAAGAGCTCCTTCACAATCGCTTTCACTTCTCTGTGCTCTTGCTGCTTGGAAAAGCAGCACACAGCCGTTGCACGCCAGGGCAAAAGCTGGGGCAGTGCCCGTCCTCACTCCTTCGCTGTGCTGTACTCCTTGCAGCTAGAGCGAAGCGAGAAGGACGCGAGGACGAAGAAGGCGTTCTTAAAGTAGCCCCTTGTCAGCAGCCCTGAAAGGGCGCATAACACACGGCGTCTCGCTGCCCTCCGTTCTACATACTCGCGTCTCCCTTTGCTGACTTGCAAAAGTTGCTACCAGAGCAGAGGCGGCCAGATTGAAGAGGCTGTGCTTAGGTTCACCTTCTCCTTACTGCACGTAAGCCACGTCCAGCTCCTCGCTGCACTCTGGATTTCCCTTCTCCGCGGCACTTAGCGTGGTGCTGTGTGTGTGCAACTCGGCGCCTAGAAGCGACTGCCAATGCTTTCAGAGCGGGCTGCAAGGGAACCAAGGAGCAGCACAAGCAGCAGTGCTTCAGCTTGCTCCTTCCGACTGCTAAGGGCACTTGGGAAGGCAAGCGAGAGTCAACCACCTTCCTCTCCTAGTAGCCTCTAACGTGGTGCACACAAGCACGGCACTTAGCCGCTTCGTTCACCGCCCTCGCCCACGCCTGGCTCCGCTTTCACTTGCCGGCGGCCAGAAGCCGCCGCAGGGGCGCCACATACCCAGCAGTGTGCCGGCAGCCAAGCGCTCGAGAACGCTGCTTCTGCCCAAGCTCGCCTAGGGCGTGCACCTTTGTTCTCAGAGCTCCGTGTAACAGTCTGCCTTTCTCGCAGTTCGAATGGAAATCGAAAGCTTTTCGCCTACGCCCTTCACAGAGATCCGTTGCTAGGACGAGAATGTCTCGTGGCCGGAGCTCGCCCCCGCCGCGAGGAAGCTGCTCTTAGCACCGCGTTGCAGGGACACGTCTCGCTTCTTGACTTCGTGCTTAGCGCTCTCCGAATTCGCCGCTAGCTCCGCGGTCCGTCTCAGCTTCAAGTAGCAGCGCTCGCAGTACATAGAGCTTCGCAAGGACCGAAGACCCGGAGGGACGTATCGCACACGACAATGTGCCAGGACAGAGACGTGTTCTACATTGTCCCTTCTCGTCATCCAGTTTGTGCCTCTGCTGCTTCTGCTGTTAGGAATCGCTCCTTGAAAGACGAGCGAGAGCGTCTTTCTGGGTGCATTGCACTGAGTGAGTGCTCGCTAGGGACTTTGCACTCGGAGCCAAGGCAACAGGGCGTGCTTGTCCGCAGAACTGAGAGCGCGCTGTTGGGCAGAGCTGAAACTGACCGCTGCAGTTCAGCTCTCTCCGGACGGCAGACGCCGAAGAACGAAGCCGCTTGCGAGCGGCGCAGTGCAGCGAAGAGCACACGAGCAGCCAAAGAGCTCCTTCACAATCGCTTTCACTTCTCTGTGCTCTTGCTGCTTGGAAAAGCAGCACACAGCCGTTGCACGCCAGGGCAAAAGCTGGGGCAGTGCCCGTCCTCACTCCTTCGCTGTGCTGTACTCCTTGCAGCTAGAGCGAAGCGAGAAGGACGCGAGGACGAAGAAGGCGTTCTTAAAGTAGCCCCTTGTCAGCAGCCCTGAAAGGGCGCATAACACACGGCGTCTCGCTGCCCTCCGTTCTACATACTCGCGTCTCCCTTTGCTGACTTGCAAAAGTTGCTACCAGAGCAGAGGCGGCCAGATTGAAGAGGCTGTGCTTAGGTTCACCTTCTCCTTACTGCACGTAAGCCACGTCCAGCTCCTCGCTGCACTCTGGATTTCCCTTCTCCGCGGCACTTAGCGTGGTGCTGTGTGTGTGCAACTCGGCGCCTAGAAGCGACTGCCAATGCTTTCAGAGCGGGCTGCAAGGGAACCAAGGAGCAGCACAAGCAGCAGTGCTTCAGCTTGCTCCTTCCGACTGCTAAGGGCACTTGGGAAGGCAAGCGAGAGTCAACCACCTTCCTCTCCTAGTAGCCTCTAACGTGGTGCACACAAGCACGGCACTTAGCCGCTTCGTTCACCGCCCTCGCCCACGCCTGGCTCCGCTTTCACTTGCCGGCGGCCAGAAGCCGCCGCAGGGGCGCCACATACCCAGCAGTGTGCCGGCAGCCAAGCGCTCGAGAACGCTGCTTCTGCCCAAGCCCGCCTAGGGCGTGCACCTTTGTTCTCAGAGCTCCGTGTAACAGTCTGCCTTTCTCGCAGTTCGAATGGAAATCGAAAGCTTTTCGCCTACGCCCTTCACAGAGATCCGTTGCTAGGACGAGAATGTCTCGTGGCCGGAGCTCGCCCCCGCCGCGAGGAAGCTGCTCTTAGCACCGCGTTGCAGGGACACGTCTCGCTTCTTGACTTCGTGCTTAGCGCTCTCCGAATTCGCCGCTAGCTCCGCGGTCCGTCTCAGCTTCAAGTAGCAGCGCTCGCAGTACATAGAGCTTCGCAAGGACCGAAGACCCGGAGGGACGTATCGCACACGACAATGTGCCAGGACAGAGACGTGTTCTACATTGTCCCTTCTCGTCATCCAGTTTGTGCCTCTGCTGCTTCTGCTGTTAGGAATCGCTCCTTGAAAGACGAGCGAGAGAGTCTTTCTGGGTGCATTGCACTGAGTGAGTGCTCGCTAGGGACTTTGCACTCGGAGCCAAGGCAACAGGGCGTGCTTGTCCGCAGAACTGAGAGCGCGCTGTTGGGCAGAGCTGAAACTGACCGCTGCAGTTCAGCTCTCTCCGGACGGCAGACGCCGAAGAACGAAGCCGCTTGCGAGCGGCGCAGTGCAGCGAAGAGCACACGAGCAGCCAAAGAGCTCCTTCACAATCGCTTTCACTTCTCTGTGCTCTTGCTGCTTGGAAAAGCAGCACACAGCCGTTGCACGCCAGGGCAAAAGCTGGGGCAGTGCCTGTCCTCACTCCTTCGCTGTGCTGTACTCCTTGCAGCTAGAGCGAAGCGAGAAGGACGCGAGGACGAAGAAGGCGTTCTTAAAGTAGCCCCTTGTCAGCAGCCCTGAAAGGGCGCATAACACACGGCGTCTCGCTGCCCTCCGTTCTACATACTCGCGTCTCCCTTTGCTGACTTGCAAAAGTTGCTACCAGAGCAGAGGCGGCCAGATTGAAGAGGCTGTGCTTAGGTTCACCTTCTCCTTACTGCACGTAAGCCACGTCAAGCTCCTCGCTGCACTCTGGATTTCCCTTCTCCGCGGCACTTAGCGTGGTGCTGTGTGTGTGCAACTCGGCGCCTAGAAGCGACTGCCAATGCTTTCAGAGCGGGCTGCAAGGGAACCAAGGAGCAGCACAAGCAGCAGTGCTTCAGCTTGCTCCTTCCGACTGCTAAGGGCACTTGGGAAGGCAAGCGAGAGTCAACCACCTTCCTCTCCTAGTAGCCTCTAACGTGGTGCACACAAGCACGGCACTTAGCCGCTTCGTTCACCGCCCTCGCCCACGCCTGGCTCCGCTTTCACTTGCCGGCGGCCAGAAGCCGCCGCAGGGGCGCCACATACCCAGCAGTGTGCCGGCAGCCAAGCGCTCGAGAACGCTGCTTCTGCCCAAGCCCGCCTAGGGCGTGCACCTTTGTTCTCAGAGCTCCGTGTAACAGTCTGCCTTTCTCGCAGTTCGAATGGAAATCGAAAGCTTTTCGCCTACGCCCTTCACAGAGATCCGTTGCTAGGACGAGAATGTCTCGTGGCCGGAGCTCGCCCCCGCCGCGAGGAAGCTGCTCTTAGCACCGCGTTGCAGGGACACGTCTCGCTTCTTGACTTCGTGCTTAGCGCTCTCCGAATTCGCCGCTAGCTCCGCGGTCCGTCTCAGCTTCAAGTAGCAGCGCTCGCAGTACATAGAGCTTCGCAAGGACCGAAGACCCGGAGGGACGTATCGCACACGACAATGTGCCAGGACAGAGACGTGTTCTACATTGTCCCTTCTTGTCATCCAGTTTGTGCCTCTGCTGCTTCTGCTGTTAGGAATCGCTCCTTGAAAGACGAGCGAGAGAGTCTTTCTGGGTGCATTGCACTGAGTGAGTGCTCGCTAGGGACTTTGCACTCGGAGCCAAGGCAACAGGGCGTGCTTGTCCGCAGAACTGAGAGCGCGCTGTTGGGCAGAGCTGAAACTGACCGCTGCAGTTCAGCTCTCTCCGGACGGCAGACGCCGAAGAACGAAGCCGCTTGCGAGCGGCGCAGTGCAGCGAAGAGCACACGAGCAGCCAAAGAGCTCCTTCACAATCGCTTTCACTTCTCTGTGCTCTTGCTGCTTGGAAAAGCAGCACACAGCCGTTGCACGCCAGGGCGAAAGCTGGGGCAGTGCCCGTCCTCACTCCTTCGCTGTGCTGTACTCCTTGCAGCTAGAGCGAAGCGAGAAGGACGCGAGGACGAAGAAGGCGTTCTTAAAGTAGCCCCTTGTCAGCAGCCCTGAAAGGGCGCATAACACACGGCGTCTCGCTGCCCTCCGTTCTACATACTCGCGTCTCCCTTTGCTGACTTGCAAAAGTTGCTACCAGAGCAGAGGCGGCCAGATTGAAGAGGCTGTGCTTAGGTTCACCTTCTCCTTACTGCACGTAAGCCACGTCCAGCTCCTCGCTGCACTCTGGATTTCCCTTCTCCGCGGCACTTAGCGTGGTGCTGTGTGTGTGCAACTCGGCGCCTAGAAGCGACTGCCAATGCTTTCAGAGCGGGCTGCAAGGGAACCAAGGAGCAGCACAAGCAGCAGTGCTTCAGCTTGCTCCTTCCGACTGCTAAGGGCACTTGGGAAGGCAAGCGAGAGTCAACCACCTTCCTCTCCTAGTAGCCTCTAACGTGGTGCACACAAGCACGGCACTTAGCCGCTTCGTTCACCGCCCTCGCCCACGCCTGGCTCCGCTTTCACTTGCCGGCGGCCAGAAGCCGCCGCAGGGGCGCCACATACCCAGCAGTGTGCGGGCAGCCAAGCGCTCGAGAACGCTGCTTCTGCCCAAGCTCGCCTAGGGCGTGCACCTTTGTTCTCAGAGCTCCGTGTAACAGTCTGCCTTTCTCGCAGTTCGAATGGAAATCGAAAGCTTTTCGCCTACGCCCTTCACAGAGATCCGTTGCTAGGACGAGAATGTCTCGTGGCCGGAGCTCGCCCCCGCCGCGAGGAAGCTGCTCTTAGCACCGCGTTGCAGGGACACGTCTCGCTTCTTGACTTCGTGCTTAGCGCTCTCCGAATTCGCCGCTAGCTCCGCGGTCCGTCTCAGCTTCAAGTAGCAGCGCTCGCAGTACATAGAGCTTCGCAAGGACCGAAGACCCGGAGGGACGTATCGCACACGACAATGTGCCAGGACAGAGACGTGTTCTACATTGTCCCTTCTCGTCATCCAGTTTGTGCCTCTGCTGCTTCTGCTGTTAGGAATCGCTCCTTGAAAGACGAGCGAGAGCGTCTTTCTGGGTGCATTGCACTGAGTGAGTGCTCGCTAGGGACTTTGCACTCGGAGCCAAGGCAACAGGGCGTGCTTGTCCGCAGAACTGAGAGCGCGCTGTTGGGCAGAGCTGAAACTGACCGCTGCAGTTCAGCTCTCTCCGGACGGCAGACGCCGAAGAACGAAGCCGCTTGCGAGCGGCGCAGTGCAGCGAAGAGCACACGAGCAGCCAAAGAGCTCCTTCACAATCGCTTTCACTTCTCAGTGCTCTTGCTGCTTGGAAAAGCAGCACACAGCCGTTGCACGCCAGGGCGAAAGCTGGGGCAGTGCCCGTCCTCACTCCTTCGCTGTGCTGTACTCCTTGCAGCTAGAGCGAAGCGAGAAGGACGCGAGGACGAAGAAGGCGTTCTTAAAGTAGCCCCTTGTCAGCAGCCCTGAAAGGGCGCATAACACACGGCGTCTCGCTGCCCTCCGTTCTACATACTCGCGTCTCCCTTTGCTGACTTGCAAAAGTTGCTACCAGAGCAGAGGCGGCCAGATTGAAGAGGCTGTGCTTAGGTTCACCTTCTCCTTACTGCACGTAAGCCACGTCCAGCTCCTCGCTGCACTCTGGATTTCCCTTCTCCGCGGCACTTAGCGTGGTGCTGTGTGTGTGCAACTCGGCGCCTAGAAGCGACTGCCAATGCTTTCAGAGCGGGCTGCAAGGGAACCAAGGAGCAGCACAAGCAGCAGTGCTTCAGCTTGCTCCTTCCGACTGCTAAGGGCACTTGGGAAGGCAAGCGAGAGTCAACCACCTTCCTCTCCTAGTAGCCTCTAACGTGGTGCACACAAGCACGGCACTTAGCCGCTTCGTTCACCGCCCTCGCCCACGCCTGGCTCCGCTTTCACTTGCCGGCGGCCAGAAGCCGCCGCAGGGGCGCCACATACCCAGCAGTGTGCGGGCAGCCAAGCGCTCGAGAACGCTGCTTCTGCCCAAGCTCGCCTAGGGCGTGCACCTTTGTTCTCAGAGCTCCGTGTAACAGTTTGCCTTTCTCGCAGTTCGAATGGAAATCGAAAGCTTTTCGCCTACGCCCTTCACAGAGATCCGTTGCTAGGACGAGAATGTCTCGTGGCCGGAGCTCGCCCCCGCCGCGAGGAAGCTGCTCTTAGCACCGCGTTGCAGGGACACGTCTCGCTTCTTGACTTCGTGCTTAGCGCTCTCCGAATTCGCCGCAAGCTCCGCGGTCCGTCTCAGCTTCAAGTAGCAGCGCTCGCAGTACATAGAGCTTCGCAAGGACCGAAGACCCGGAGGGACGTATCGCACACGACAATGTGCCAGGACAGAGACGTGTTCTACATTGTCCCTTCTCGTCATCCAGTTTGTGCCTCTGCTGCTTCTGCTGTTAGGAATCGCTCCTTGAAAGACGAGCGAGAGCGTCTTTCTGGGTGCATTGCACTGAGTGAGTGCTCGCTAGGGACTTTGCACTCGGAGCCAAGGCAACAGGGCGTGCTTGTCCGCAGAACTGAGAGCGCGCTGTTGGGCAGAGCTGAAACTGACCGCTGCAGTTCAGCTCTCTCCGGACGGCAGACGCCGACGAACGAAGCCGCTTGCGAGCGGCGCAGTGCAGCGAAGAGCACACGAGCAGCCAAAGAGCTCCTTCACAATCGCTTTCACTTCTCTGTGCTCTTGCTGCTTGGAAAAGCAGCACACAGCCGTTGCACGCCAGGGCAAAAGCTGGGGCAGTGCCCGTCCTCACTCCTTCGCTGTGCTGTACTCCTTGCAGCTAGAGCGAAGCGAGAAGGACGCGAGGACGAAGAAGGCGTTCTTAAAGTAGCCCCTTGTCAGCAGCCCTGAAAGGGCGCATAACACACGGCGTCTCGCTGCCCTCCGTTCTACATACTCGCGTCTCCCTTTGCTGACTTGCAAAAGTTGCTACCAGAGCAGAGGCGGCCAGATTGAAGAGGCTGTGCTTAGGTTCACCTTCTCCTTACTGCACGTAAGCCACGTCCAGCTCCTCGCTGCACTCTGGATTTCCCTTCTCCGCGGCACTTAGCGTGGTGCTGTGTGTGTGCAACTCGGCGCCTAGAAGCGACTGCCAATGCTTTCAGAGCGGGCTGCAAGGGAACCAAGGAGCAGCACAAGCAGCAGTGCTTCAGCTTGCTCCTTCCGACTGCTAAGGGCACTTGGGAAGGCAAGCGAGAGTCAACCACCTTCCTCTCCTAGTAGCCTCTAACGTGGTGCACACAAGCACGGCACTTAGCCGCTTCGTTCACCGCCCTCGCCCACGCCTGGCTCCGCTTTCACTTGCCGGCGGCCAGAAGCCGCCGCAGGGGCGCCACATACCCAGCAGTGTGCCGGCAGCCAAGAGCTCGAGAACGCTGCTTCTGCCCAAGTCCGCCTAGGGCGTGCACCTTTGTTCTCAGAGCTCCGTGTAACAGTCTGCCTTTCTCGCAGTTCGAATGGAAATCGAAAGCTTTTCGCCTACGCCCTTCACAGAGATCCGTTGCTAGGACGAGAATGTCTCGTGGCCGGAGCTCGCCCCCGCCGCGAGGAAGCTGCTCTTAGCACCGCGTTGCAGGGACACGTCTCGCTTCTTGACTTCGTGCTTAGCGCTCTCCGAATTCGCCGCTAGCTCCGCGGTCCGTCTCAGCTTCAAGTAGCAGCGCTCGCAGTACATAGAGCTTCGCAAGGACCGAAGACCCGGAGGGACGTATCGCACACGACAATGTGCCAGGACAGAGACGTGTTCTACATTGTCCCTTCTCGTCATCCAGTTTGTGCCTCTGCTGCTTCTGCTGTTAGGAATCGCTCCTTGAAAGACGAGCGAGAGCGTCTTTCTGGGTGCATTGCACTGAGTGAGTGCTCGCTAGGGACTTTGCACTCGGAGCCAAGGCAACAGGGCGTGCTTGTCCGCAGAACTGAGAGCGCGCTGTTGGGCAGAGCTGAAACTGACCGCTGCAGTTCAGCTCTCTCCGGACGGCAGACGCCGAAGAACGAAGCCGCTTGCGAGCGGCGCAGTGCAGCGAAGAGCACACGAGCAGCCAAAGAGCTCCTTCACAATCGCTTTCACTTCTCTGTGCTCTTGCTGCTTGGAAAAGCAGCACACAGCCGTTGCACGCCAGGGCAAAAGCTGGGGCAGTGCCCGTCCTCACTCCTTCGCTGTGCTGTACTCCTTGCAGCTAGAGCGAAGCGAGAAGGACGCGAGGACGAAGAAGGCGTTCTTAAAGTAGCCCCTTGTCAGCAGCCCTGAAAGGGCGCATAACACACGGCGTCTCGCTGCCCTCCGTTCTACATACTCGCGGCTCCCTTTGCTGACTTGCAAAAGTTGCTACCAGAGCAGAGGCGGCCAGATTGAAGAGGCTGTGCTTAGGTTCACCTTCTCCTTACTGCACGTAAGCCACGTCCAGCTCCTCGCTGCACTCTGGATTTCCCTTCTCCGCGGCACTTAGCGTGGTGCTGTGTGTGTGCAACTCGGCGCCTAGAAGCGACTGCCAATGCTTTCAGAGCGGGCTGCAAGGGAACCAAGGAGCAGCACAAGCAGCAGTGCTTCAGCTTGCTCCTTCCGACTGCTAAGGGCACTTGGGAAGGCAAGCGAGAGTCAACCACCTTCCTCTCCTAGAAGCCTCTAACGTGGTGCACACAAGCACGGCACTTAGCCGCTTCGTTCACCGCCCTCGCCCACGCCTGGCTCCGCTTTCACTTGCCGGCGGCCAGAAGCCGCCGCAGGGGCGCCACATACCCAGCAGTGTGCGGGCAGCCAAGCGCTCGAGAACGCTGCTTCTGCCCAAGCCCGCCTAGGGCGTGCACCTTTGTTCTCAGAGCTCCGTGTAACAGTCTGCCTTTCTCGCAGTTCGAATGGAAATCGAAAGCTTTTCGCCTACGCCCTTCACAGAGATCCGTTGCTAGGACGAGAATGTCTCGTGGCCGGAGCTCGCCCCCGCCGCGAGGAAGCTGCTCTTAGCACCGCGTTGCAGGGACACGTCTCGCTTCTTGACTTCGTGCTTAGCGCTCTCCGAATTCGCCGCTAGCTCCGCGGTCCGTCTCAGCTTCAAGTAGCAGCGCTCGCAGTACATAGAGCTTCGCAAGGACCGAAGACCCGGAGGGACGTATCGCACACGACAATGTGCCAGGACAGAGACGTGTTCTACATTGTCCCTTCTCGTCATCCAGTTTGTGCCTCTGCTGCTTCTGCTGTTAGGAATCGCTCCTTGAAAGACGAGCGAGAGCGTCTTTCTGGGTGCATTGCACTGAGTGAGTGCTCGCTAGGGACTTTGCACTCGGAGCCAAGGCAACAGGGCGTGCTTGTCCGCAGAACTGAGAGCGCGCTGTTGGGCAGAGCTGAAACTGACCGCTGCAGTTCAGCTCTCTCCGGACGGCAGACGCCGAAGAACGAAGCCGCTTGCGAGCGGCGCAGTGCAGCGAAGAGCACACGAGCAGCCAAAGAGCTCCTTCACAATCGCTTTCACTTCTCAGTGCTCTTGCTGCTTGGAAAAGCAGCACACAGCCGTTGCACGCCAGGGCAAAAGCTGGGGCAGTGCCCGTCCTCACTCCTTCGCTGTGCTGTACTCCTTGCAGCTAGAGCGAAGCGAGAAGGACGCGAGGACGAAGAAGGCGTTCTTAAAGTAGCCCCTTGTCAGCAGCCCTGAAAGGGCGCATAACACACGGCGTCTCGCTGCCCTCCGTTCTACATACTCGCGGCTCCCTTTGCTGACTTGCAAAAGTTGCTACCAGAGCAGAGGCGGCCAGATTGAAGAGGCTGTGCTTAGGTTCACCTTCTCCTTACTGCACGTAAGCCACGTCCAGCTCCTCGCTGCACTCTGGATTTCCCTTCTCCGCGGCACTTAGCGTGGTGCTGTGTGTGTGCAACTCGGCGCCTAGAAGCGACTGCCAATGCTTTCAGAGCGGGCTGCAAGGGAACCAAGGAGCAGCACAAGCAGCAGTGCTTCAGCTTGCTCCTTCCGACTGCTAAGGGCACTTGGGAAGGCAAGCGAGAGTCAACCACCTTCCTCTCCTAGAAGCCTCTAACGTGGTGCACACAAGCACGGCACTTAGCCGCTTCGTTCACCGCCCTCGCCCACGCCTGGCTCCGCTTTCACTTGCCGGCGGCCAGAAGCCGCCGCAGGGGCGCCACATACCCAGCAGTGTGCGGGCAGCCAAGCGCTCGAGAACGCTGCTTCTGCCCAAGCCCGCCTAGGGCGTGCACCTTTGTTCTCAGAGCTCCGTGTAACAGTCTGCCTTTCTCGCAGTTCGAATGGAAATCGAAAGCTTTTCGCCTACGCCCTTCACAGAGATCCGTTGCTAGGACGAGAATGTCTCGTGGCCGGAGCTCGCCCCCGCCGCGAGGAAGCTGCTCTTAGCACCGCGTTGCAGGGACACGTCTCGCTTCTTGACTTCGTGCTTAGCGCTCTCCGAATTCGCCGCTAGCTCCGCGGTCCGTCTCAGCTTCAAGTAGCAGCGCTCGCAGTACATAGAGCTTCGCAAGGACCGAAGACCCGGAGGGACGTATCGCACACGACAATGTGCCAGGACAGAGACGTGTTCTACATTGTCCCTTCTCGTCATCCAGTTTGTGCCTCTGCTGCTTCTGCTGTTAGGAATCGCTCCTTGAAAGACGAGCGAGAGCGTCTTTCTGGGTGCATTGCACTGAGTGAGTGCTCGCTAGGGACTTTGCACTCGGAGCCAAGGCAACAGGGCGTGCTTGTCCGCAGAACTGAGAGCGCGCTGTTGGGCAGAGCTGAAACTGACCGCTGCAGTTCAGCTCTCTCCGGACGGCAGACGCCGAAGAACGAAGCCGCTTGCGAGCGGCGCAGTGCAGCGAAGAGCACACGAGCAGCCAAAGAGCTCCTTCACAATCGCTTTCACTTCTCAGTGCTCTTGCTGCTTGGAAAAGCAGCACACAGCCGTTGCACGCCAGGGCAAAAGCTGGGGCAGTGCCCGTCCTCACTCCTTCGCTGTGCTGTACTCCTTGCAGCTAGAGCGAAGCGAGAAGGACGCGAGGACGAAGAAGGCGTTCTTAAAGTAGCCCCTTGTCAGCAGCCCTGAAAGGGCGCATAACACACGGCGTCTCGCTGCCCTCCGTTCTACATACTCGCGTCTCCCTTTGCTGACTTGCAAAAGTTGCTACCAGAGCAGAGGCGGCCAGATTGAAGAGGCTGTGCTTAGGTTCACCTTCTCCTTACTGCACGTAAGCCACGTCCAGCTCCTCGCTGCACTCTGGATTTCCCTTCTCCGCGGCACTTAGCGTGGTGCTGTGTGTGTGCAACTCGGCGCCTAGAAGCGACTGCCAATGCTTTCAGAGCGGGCTGCAAGGGAACCAAGGAGCAGCACAAGCAGCAGTGCTTCAGCTTGCTCCTTCCGACTGCTAAGGGCACTTGGGAAGGCAAGCGAGAGTCAACCACCTTCCTCTCCTAGTAGCCTCTAACGTGGTGCACACAAGCACGGCACTTAGCCGCTTCGTTCACCGCCCTCGCCCACGCCTGGCTCCGCTTTCACTTGCCGGCGGCCAGAAGCCGCCGCAGGGGCGCCACATACCCAGCAGTGTGCGGGCAGCCAAGCGCTCGAGAACGCTGCTTCTGCCCAAGCTCGCCTAGGGCGTGCACCTTTGTTCTCAGAGCTCCGTGTAACAGTCTGCCTTTCTCGCAGTTCGAATGGAAATCGAAAGCTTTTCGCCTACGCCCTTCACAGAGATCCGTTGCTAGGACGAGAATGTCTCGTGGCCGGAGCTCGCCCCCGCCGCGAGGAAGCTGCTCTTAGCACCGCGTTGCAGGGACACGTCTCGCTTCTTGACTTCGTGCTTAGCGCTCTCCGAATTCGCCGCTAGCTCCGCGGTCCGTCTCAGCTTCAAGTAGCAGCGCTCGCAGTACATAGAGCTTCGCAAGGACCGAAGACCCGGAGGGACGTATCGCACACGACAATGTGCCAGGACAGAGACGTGTTCTACATTGTCCCTTCTCGTCATCCAGTTTGTGCCTCTGCTGCTTCTGCTGTTAGGAATCGCTCCTTGAAAGACGAGCGAGAGCGTCTTTCTGGGTGCATTGCACTGAGTGAGTGCTCGCTAGGGACTTTGCACTCGGAGCCAAGGCAACAGGGCGTGCTTGTCCGCAGAACTGAGAGCGCGCTGTTGGGCAGAGCTGAAACTGACCGCTGCAGTTCAGCTCTCTCCGGACGGCAGACGCCGAAGAACGAAGCCGCTTGCGAGCGGCGCAGTGCAGCGAAGAGCACACGAGCAGCCAAAGAGCTCCTTCACAATCGCTTTCACTTCTCAGTGCTCTTGCTGCTTGGAAAAGCAGCACACAGCCGTTGCACGCCAGGGCAAAAGCTGGGGCAGTGCCCGTCCTCACTCCTTCGCTGTGCTGTACTCCTTGCAGCTAGAGCGAAGCGAGAAGGACGCGAGGACGAAGAAGGCGTTCTTAAAGTAGCCCCTTGTCAGCAGCCCTGAAAGGGCGCATAACACACGGCGTCTCGCTGCCCTCCGTTCTACATACTCGCGTCTCCCTTTGCTGACTTGCAAAAGTTGCTACCAGAGCAGAGGCGGCCAGATTGAAGAGGCTGTGCTTAGGTTCACCTTCTCCTTACTGCACGTAAGCCACGTCCAGCTCCTCGCTGCACTCTGGATTTCCCTTCTCCGCGGCACTTAGCGTGGTGCTGTGTGTGTGCAACTCGGCGCCTAGAAGCGACTGCCAATGCTTTCAGAGCGGGCTGCAAGGGAACCAAGGAGCAGCACAAGCAGCAGTGCTTCAGCTTGCTCCTTCCGACTGCTAAGGGCACTTGGGAAGGCAAGCGAGAGTCAACCACCTTCCTCTCCTAGTAGCCTCTAACGTGGTGCACACAAGCACGGCACTTAGCCGCTTCGTTCACCGCCCTCGCCCACGCCTGGCTCCGCTTTCACTTGCCGGCGGCCAGAAGCCGCCGCAGGGGCGCCACATACCCAGCAGTGTGCCGGCAGCCAAGAGCTCGAGAACGCTGCTTCTGCCCAAGCCCGCCTAGGGCGTGCACCTTTGTTCTCAGAGCTCCGTGTAACAGTCTGCCTTTCTCGCAGTTCGAATGGAAATCGAAAGCTTTTCGCCTACGCCCTTCACAGAGATCCGTTGCTAGGACGAGAATGTCTCGTGGCCGGAGCTCGCCCCCGCCGCGAGGAAGCTGCTCTTAGCACCGCGTTGCAGGGACACGTCTCGCTTCTTGACTTCGTGCTTAGCGCTCTCCGAATTCGCCGCTAGCTCCGCGGTCCGTCTCAGCTTCAAGTAGCAGCGCTCGCAGTACATAGAGCTTCGCAAGGACCGAAGACCCGGAGGGACGTATCGCACACGACAATGTGCCAGGACAGAGACGTGTTCTACATTGTCCCTTCTCGTCATCCAGTTTGTGCCTCTGCTGCTTCTGCTGTTAGGAATCGCTCCTTGAAAGACGAGCGAGAGCGTCTTTCTGGGTGCATTGCACTGAGTGAGTGCTCGCTAGGGACTTTGCACTCGGAGCCAAGGCAACAGGGCGTGCTTGTCCGCAGAACTGAGAGCGCGCTGTTGGGCAGAGCTGAAACTGACCGCTGCAGTTCAGCTCTCTCCGGACGGCAGACGCCGAAGAACGAAGCCGCTTGCGAGCGGCGCAGTGCAGCGAAGAGCACACGAGCAGCCAAAGAGCTCCTTCACAATCGCTTTCACTTCTCAGTGCTCTTGCTGCTTGGAAAAGCAGCACACAGCCGTTGCACGCCAGGGCAAAAGCTGGGGCAGTGCCCGTCCTCACTCCTTCGCTGTGCTGTACTCCTTGCAGCTAGAGCGAAGCGAGAAGGACGCGAGGACGAAGAAGGCGTTCTTAAAGTAGCCCCTTGTCAGCAGCCCTGAAAGGGCGCATAACACACGGCGTCTCGCTGCCCTCCGTTCTACATACTCGCGTCTCCCTTTGCTGACTTGCAAAAGTTGCTACCAGAGCAGAGGCGGCCAGATTGAAGAGGCTGTGCTTAGGTTCACCTTCTCCTTACTGCACGTAAGCCACGTCCAGCTCCTCGCTGCACTCTGGATTTCCCTTCTCCGCGGCACTTAGCGTGGTGCTGTGTGTGTGCAACTCGGCGCCTAGAAGCGACTGCCAATGCTTTCAGAGCGGGCTGCAAGGGAACCAAGGAGCAGCACAAGCAGCAGTGCTTCAGCTTGCTCCTTCCGACTGCTAAGGGCACTTGGGAAGGCAAGCGAGAGTCAACCACCTTCCTCTCCTAGTAGCCTCTAACGTGGTGCACACAAGCACGGCACTTAGCCGCTTCGTTCACCGCCCTCGCCCACGCCTGGCTCCGCTTTCACTTGCCGGCGGCCAGAAGCCGCCGCAGGGGCGCCACATACCCAGCAGTGTGCGGGCAGCCAAGCGCTCGAGAACGCTGCTTCTGCCCAAGCTCGCCTAGGGCGTGCACCTTTGTTCTCAGAGCTCCGTGTAACAGTCTGCCTTTCTCGCAGTTCGAATGGAAATCGAAAGCTTTTCGCCTACGCCCTTCACAGAGATCCGTTGCTAGGACGAGAATGTCTCGTGGCCGGAGCTCGCCCCCGCCGCGAGGAAGCTGCTCTTAGCACCGCGTTGCAGGGACACGTCTCGCTTCTTGACTTCGTGCTTAGCGCTCTCCGAATTCGCCGCTAGCTCCGCGGTCCGTCTCAGCTTCAAGTAGCAGCGCTCGCAGTACATAGAGCTTCGCAAGGACCGAAGACCCGGAGGGACGTATCGCACACGACAATGTGCCAGGACAGAGACGTGTTCTACATTGTCCCTTCTCGTCATCCAGTTTGTGCCTCTGCTGCTTCTGCTGTTAGGAATCGCTCCTTGAAAGACGAGCGAGAGCGTCTTTCTGGGTGCATTGCACTGAGTGAGTGCTCGCTAGGGACTTTGCACTCGGAGCCAAGGCAACAGGGCGTGCTTGTCCGCAGAACTGAGAGCGCGCTGTTGGGCAGAGCTGAAACTGACCGCTGCAGTTCAGCTCTCTCCGGACGGCAGACGCCGAAGAACGAAGCCGCTTGCGAGCGGCGCAGTGCAGCGAAGAGCACACGAGCAGCCAAAGAGCTCCTTCACAATCGCTTTCACTTCTCAGTGCTCTTGCTGCTTGGAAAAGCAGCACACAGCCGTTGCACGCCAGGGCAAAAGCTGGGGCAGTGCCCGTCCTCACTCCTTCGCTGTGCTGTACTCCTTGCAGCTAGAGCGAAGCGAGAAGGACGCGAGGACGAAGAAGGCGTTCTTAAAGTAGCCCCTTGTCAGCAGCCCTGAAAGGGCGCATAACACACGGCGTCTCGCTGCCCTCCGTTCTACATACTCGCGTCTCCCTTTGCTGACTTGCAAAAGTTGCTACCAGAGCAGAGGCGGCCAGATTGAAGAGGCTGTGCTTAGGTTCACCTTCTCCTTACTGCACGTAAGCCACGTCCAGCTCCTCGCTGCACTCTGGATTTCCCTTCTCCGCGGCACTTAGCGTGGTGCTGTGTGTGTGCAACTCGGCGCCTAGAAGCGACTGCCAATGCTTTCAGAGCGGGCTGCAAGGGAACCAAGGAGCAGCACAAGCAGCAGTGCTTCAGCTTGCTCCTTCCGACTGCTAAGGGCACTTGGGAAGGCAAGCGAGAGTCAACCACCTTCCTCTCCTAGTAGCCTCTAACGTGGTGCACACAAGCACGGCACTTAGCCGCTTCGTTCACCGCCCTCGCCCACGCCTGGCTCCGCTTTCACTTGCCGGCGGCCAGAAGCCGCCGCAGGGGCGCCACATACCCAGCAGTGTGCCGGCAGCCAAGAGCTCGAGAACGCTGCTTCTGCCCAAGCCCGCCTAGGGCGTGCACCTTTGTTCTCAGAGCTCCGTGTAACAGTCTGCCTTTCTCGCAGTTCGAATGGAAATCGAAAGCTTTTCGCCTACGCCCTTCACAGAGATCCGTTGCTAGGACGAGAATGTCTCGTGGCCGGAGCTCGCCCCCGCCGCGAGGAAGCTGCTCTTAGCACCGCGTTGCAGGGACACGTCTCGCTTCTTGACTTCGTGCTTAGCGCTCTCCGAATTCGCTGCTAGCTCCGCGGTCGGTCTCAGCTGCAAGTAGCTGCGCTCGCAGTACATAGAGCTTCGCAAGGACCGAAGACCCGGAGGGACGTATCGCACACGACAATGTGCCAGGACAGAGACGTGTTCTACATTGTCCCTTCTCGTCATCCAGTTTGTGCCTCTGCTGCTTCTGCTGTTAGGAATCGCTCCTTGAAAGACGAGCGAGAGCGTCTTTCTGGGTGCATTGCACTGAGTGAGTGCTCGCTAGGGACTTTGCACTCGGAGCCAAGGCAACAGGGCGTGCTTGTCCGCAGAACTGAGAGCGCGCTGTTGGGCAGAGCTGAAACTGACCGCTGCAGTTCAGCTCTCTCCGGACGGCAGACGCCGAAGAACGAAGCCGCTTGCGAGCGGCGCAGTGCAGCGAAGAGCACACGAGCAGCCAAAGAGCTCCTTCACAATCGCTTTCACTTCTCAGTGCTCTTGCTGCTTGGAAAAGCAGCACACAGCCGTTGCACGCCAGGGCGAAAGCTGGGGCAGTGCCCGTCCTCACTCCTTCGCTGTGCTGTACTCCTTGCAGCTAGAGCGAAGCGAGAAGGACGCGAGGACGAAGAAGGCGTTCTTAAAGTAGCCCCTTGTCAGCAGCCCTGAAAGGGCGCATAACACACGGCGTCTCGCTGCCCTCCGTTCTACATACTCGCGTCTCCCTTTGCTGACTTGCAAAAGTTGCTACCAGAGCAGAGGCGGCCAGATTGAAGAGGCTGTGCTTAGGTTCACCTTCTCCTTACTGCACGTAAGCCACGTCCAGCTCCTCGCTGCACTCTGGATTTGCCTTCTCCGCGGCACTTAGCGTGGTGCTGTGTGTGTGCAACTCGGCGCCTAGAAGCGACTGCCAATGCTTTCAGAGCGGGCTGCAAGGGAACCAAGGAGCAGCACAAGCAGCAGTGCTTCAGCTTGCTCCTTCCGACTGCTAAGGGCACTTGGGAAGGCAAGCGAGAGTCAACCACCTTCCTCTCCTAGTAGCCTCTAACGTGGTGCACACAAGCACGGCACTTAGCCGCTTCGTTCACCGCCCTCGCCCACGCCTGGCTCCGCTTTCACTTGCCGGCGGCCAGAAGCCGCCGCAGGGGCGCCACATACCCAGCAGTGTGCCGGCAGCCAAGAGCTCGAGAACGCTGCTTCTGCCCAAGCCCGCCTAGGGCGTGCACCTTTGTTCTCAGAGCTCCGTGTAACAGTCTGCCTTTCTCGCAGTTCGAATGGAAATCGAAAGCTTTTCGCCTACGCCCTTCACAGAGATCCGTTGCTAGGACGAGAATGTCTCGTGGCCGGAGCTCGCCCCCGCCGCGAGGAAGCTGCTCTTAGCACCGCGTTGCAGGGACACGTCTCGCTTCTTGACTTCGTGCTTAGCGCTCTCCGAATTCGCTGCTAGCTCCGCGGTCCGTCTCAGCTTCAAGTAGCTGCGCTCGCAGTACATAGAGCTTCGCAAGGACCGAAGACCCGGAGGGACGTATCGCACACGACAATGTGCCAGGACAGAGACGTGTTCTACATTGTCCCTTCTCGTCATCCAGTTTGTGCCTCTGCTGCTTCTGCTGTTAGGAATCGCTCCTTGAAAGACGAGCGAGAGCGTCTTTCTGGGTGCA
This sequence comes from Sturnus vulgaris, assembly GCF_052056855.1. NCBI lineage: Eukaryota > Metazoa > Chordata > Aves > Passeriformes > Sturnidae > Sturnus > Sturnus vulgaris. The sequence goes on along the minus strand of NC_142262.1, from coordinate 12,245,317 downwards.
TTGCACTGAGTGAGTGCTCGCTAGGGACTTTGCACTCGGAGCCAAGGCAACAGGGCGTGCTTGTCCGCAGAACTGAGAGCGCGCTGTTGGGCAGAGCTGAAACTGACCGCTGCAGTTCAGCTCTCTCCGGACGGCAGACGCCGAAGAACGAAGCCGCTTGCGAGCGGCGCAGTGCAGCGAAGAGCACACGAGCAGCCAAAGAGCTCCTTCACAATCGCTTTCACTTCTCAGTGCTCTTGCTGCTTGGAAAAGCAGCACACAGCCGTTGCACGCCAGGGCAAAAGCTGGGGCAGTGCCCGTCCTCACTCCTTCGCTGTGCTGTACTCCTTGCAGCTAGAACGAAGCGAGAAGGACGCGAGGACGAAGAAGGCGTTCTTAAAGTAGCCCCTTGTCAGCAGCCCTGAAAGGGCGCATAACACACGGCGTCTCGCTGCCCTCCGTTCTACATACTCGCGTCTCCCTTTGCTGACTTGCAAAAGTTGCTACCAGAGCAGAGGCGGCCAGATTGAAGAGGCTGTGCTTAGGTTCACCTTCTCCTTACTGCACGTAAGCCACGTCCAGCTCCTCGCTGCACTCTGGATTTGCCTTCTCCGCGGCACTTAGCGTGGTGCTGTGTGTGTGCAACTCGGCGCCTAGAAGCGACTGCCAATGCTTTCAGAGCGGGCTGCAAGGGAACCAAGGAGCAGCACAAGCAGCAGTGCTTCAGCTTGCTCCTTCCGACTGCTAAGGGCACTTGGGAAGGCAAGCGAGAGTCAACCACCTTCCTCTCCTAGTAGCCTCTAACGTGGTGCACACAAGCACGGCACTTAGCCGCTTCGTTCACCGCCCTCGCCCACGCCTGGCTCCGCTTTCACTTGCCGGCGGCCAGAAGCCGCCGCAGGGGCGCCACATACCCAGCAGTGTGCGGGCAGCCAAGAGCTCGAGAACGCTGCTTCTGCCCAAGCCCGCCTAGGGCGTGCACCTTTGTTCTCAGAGCTCCGTGTAACAGTCTGCCTTTCTCGCAGTTCGAATGGAAATCGAAAGCTTTTCGCCTACGCCCTTCACAGAGATCCGTTGCTAGGACGAGAATGTCTCGTGGCCGGAGCTCGCCCCCGCCGCGAGGAAGCTGCTCTTAGCACCGCGTTGCAGGGACACGTCTCGCTTCTTGACTTCGTGCTTAGCGCTCTCCGAATTCGCTGCTAGCTCCGCGGTCCGTCTCAGCTTCAAGTAGCTGCGCTCGCAGTACATAGAGCTTCGCAAGGACCGAAGACCCGGAGGGACGTATCGCACACGACAATGTGCCAGGACAGAGACGTGTTCTACATTGTCCCTTCTCGTCATCCAGTTTGTGCCTCTGCTGCTTCTGCTGTTAGGAATCGCTCCTTGAAAGACGAGCGAGAGCGTCTTTCTGGGTGCATTGCACTGAGTGAGTGCTCGCTAGGGACTTTGCACTCGGAGCCAAGGCAACAGGGCGTGCTTGTCCGCAGAACTGAGAGCGCGCTGTTGGGCAGAGCTGAAACTGACCGCTGCAGTTCAGCTCTCTCCGGACGGCAGACGCCGAAGAACGAAGCCGCTTGCGAGCGGCGCAGTGCAGCGAAGAGCACACGAGCAGCCAAAGAGCTCCTTCACAATCGCTTTCACTTCTCAGTGCTCTTGCTGCTTGGAAAAGCAGCACACAGCCGTTGCACGCCAGGGCGAAAGCTGGGGCAGTGCCCGTCCTCACTCCTTCGCTGTGCTGTACTCCTTGCAGCTAGAGCGAAGCGAGAAGGACGCGAGGACGAAGAAGGCGTTCTTAAAGTAGCCCCTTGTCAGCAGCCCTGAAAGGGCGCATAACACACGGCGTCTCGCTGCCCTCCGTTCTACATACTCGCGTCTCCCTTTGCTGACTTGCAAAAGTTGCTACCAGAGCAGAGGCGGCCAGATTGAAGAGGCTGTGCTTAGGTTCACCTTCTCCTTACTGCACGTAAGCCACGTCCAGCTCCTCGCTGCACTCTGGATTTGCCTTCTCCGCGGCACTTAGCGTGGTGCTGTGTGTGTGCAACTCGGCGCCTAGAAGCGACTGCCAATGCTTTCAGAGCGGGCTGCAAGGGAACCAAGGAGCAGCACAAGCAGCAGTGCTTCAGCTTGCTCCTTCCGACTGCTAAGGGCACTTGGGAAGGCAAGCGAGAGTCAACCACCTTCCTCTCCTAGTAGCCTCTAACGTGGTGCACACAAGCACGGCACTTAGCCGCTTCGTTCACCGCCCTCGCCCACGCCTGGCTCCGCTTTCACTTGCCGGCGGCCAGAAGCCGCCGCAGGGGCGCCACATACCCAGCAGTGTGCGGGCAGCCAAGAGCTCGAGAACGCTGCTTCTGCCCAAGCCCGCCTAGGGCGTGCACCTTTGTTCTCAGAGCTCCGTGTAACAGTCTGCCTTTCTCGCAGTTCGAATGGAAATCGAAAGCTTTTCGCCTACGCCCTTCACAGAGATCCGTTGCTAGGACGAGAATGTCTCGTGGCCGGAGCTCGCCCCCGCCGCCAGGAAGCTGCTCTTAGCACCGCGTTGCAGGGACACGTCTCGCTTCTTGACTTCGTGCTTAGCGCTCTCCGAATTCGCTGCTAGCTCCGCGGTCCGTCTCAGCTTCAAGTAGCTGCGCTCGCAGTACATAGAGCTTCGCAAGGACCGAAGACCCGGAGGGACGTATCGCACACGACAATGTGCCAGGACAGAGACGTGTTCTACATTGTCCCTTCTCGTCATCCAGTTTGTGCCTCTGCTGCTTCTGCTGTTAGGAATCGCTCCTTGAAAGACGAGCGAGAGCGTCTTTCTGGGTGCATTGCACTGAGTGAGTGCTCGCTAGGGACTTTGCACTCGGAGCCAAGGCAACAGGGCGTGCTTGTCCGCAGAACTGAGAGCGCGCTGTTGGGCAGAGCTGAAACTGACCGCTGCAGTTCAGCTCTCTCCGGACGGCAGACGCCGAAGAACGAAGCCGCTTGCGAGCGGCGCAGTGCAGCGAAGAGCACACGAGCAGCCAAAGAGCTCCTTCACAATCGCTTTCACTTCTCAGTGCTCTTGCTGCTTGGAAAAGCAGCACACAGCCGTTGCACGCCAGGGCAAAAGCTGGGGCAGTGCCCGTCCTCACTCCTTCGCTGTGCTGTACTCCTTGCAGCTAGAGCGAAGCGAGAAGGACGCGAGGACGAAGAAGGCGTTCTTAAAGTAGCCCCTTGTCAGCAGCCCTGAAAGGGCGCATAACACACGGCGTCTCGCTGCCCTCCGTTCTACATACTCGCGTCTCCCTTTGCTGACTTGCAAAAGTTGCTACCAGAGCAGAGGCGGCCAGATTGAAGAGGCTGTGCTTAGGTTCACCTTCTCCTTACTGCACGTAAGCCACGTCCAGCTCCTCGCTGCACTCTGGATTTCCCTTCTCCGCGGCACTTAGCGTGGTGCTGTGTGTGTGCAACTCGGCGCCTAGAAGCGACTGCCAATGCTTTCAGAGCGGGCTGCAAGGGAACCAAGGAGCAGCACAAGCAGCAGTGCTTCAGCTTGCTCCTTCCGACTGCTAAGGGCACTTGGGAAGGCAAGCGAGAGTCAACCACCTTCCTCTCCTAGTAGCCTCTAACGTGGTGCACACAAGCACGGCACTTAGCCGCTTCGTTCACCGCCCTCGCCCACGCCTGGCTCCGCTTTCACTTGCCGGCGGCCAGAAGCCGCCGCAGGGGCGCCACATACCCAGCAGTGTGCGGGCAGCCAAGCGCTCGAGAACGCTGCTTCTGCCCAAGCTCGCCTAGGGCGTGCACCTTTGTTCTCAGAGCTCCGTGTAACAGTCTGCCTTTCTCGCAGTTCGAATGGAAATCGAAAGCTTTTCGCCTACGCCCTTCACAGAGATCCGTTGCTAGGACGAGAATGTCTCGTGGCCGGAGCTCGCCCCCGCCGCGAGGAAGCTGCTCTTAGCACCGCGTTGCAGGGACACGTCTCGCTTCTTGACTTCGTGCTTAGCGCTCTCCGAATTCGCCGCTAGCTCCGCGGTCCGTCTCAGCTTCAAGTAGCAGCGCTCGCAGTACATAGAGCTTCGCAAGGACCGAAGACCCGGAGGGACGTATCGCACACGACAATGTGCCAGGACAGAGACGTGTTCTACATTGTCCCTTCTCGTCATCCAGTTTGTGCCTCTGCTGCTTCTGCTGTTAGGAATCGCTCCTTGAAAGACGAGCGAGAGCGTCTTTCTGGGTGCATTGCACTGAGTGAGTGCTCGCTAGGGACTTTGCACTCGGAGCCAAGGCAACAGGGCGTGCTTGTCCGCAGAACTGAGAGCGCGCTGTTGGGCAGAGCTGAAACTGACCGCTGCAGTTCAGCTCTCTCCGGACGGCAGACGCCGAAGAACGAAGCCGCTTGCGAGCGGCGCAGTGCAGCGAAGAGCACACGAGCAGCCAAAGAGCTCCTTCACAATCGCTTTCACTTCTCAGTGCTCTTGCTGCTTGGAAAAGCAGCACACAGCCGTTGCACGCCAGGGCAAAAGCTGGGGCAGTGCCCGTCCTCACTCCTTCGCTGTGCTGTACTCCTTGCAGCTAGAGCGAAGCGAGAAGGACGCGAGGACGAAGAAGGCGTTCTTAAAGTAGCCCCTTGTCAGCAGCCCTGAAAGGGCGCATAACACACGGCGTCTCGCTGCCCTCCGTTCTACATACTCGCGTCTCCCTTTGCTGACTTGCAAAAGTTGCTACCAGAGCAGAGGCGGCCAGATTGAAGAGGCTGTGCTTAGGTTCACCTTCTCCTTACTGCACGTAAGCCACGTCCAGCTCCTCGCTGCACTCTGGATTTCCCTTCTCCGCGGCACTTAGCGTGGTGCTGTGTGTGTGCAACTCGGCGCCTAGAAGCGACTGCCAATGCTTTCAGAGCGGGCTGCAAGGGAACCAAGGAGCAGCACAAGCAGCAGTGCTTCAGCTTGCTCCTTCCGACTGCTAAGGGCACTTGGGAAGGCAAGCGAGAGTCAACCACCTTCCTCTCCTAGTAGCCTCTAACGTGGTGCACACAAGCACGGCACTTAGCCGCTTCGTTCACCGCCCTCGCCCACGCCTGGCTCCGCTTTCACTTGCCGGCGGCCAGAAGCCGCCGCAGGGGCGCCACATACCCAGCAGTGTGCCGGCAGCCAAGAGCTCGAGAACGCTGCTTCTGCCCAAGCCCGCCTAGGGCGTGCACCTTTGTTCTCAGAGCTCCGTGTAACAGTCTGCCTTTCTCGCAGTTCGAATGGAAATCGAAAGCTTTTCGCCTACGCCCTTCACAGAGATCCGTTGCTAGGACGAGAATGTCTCGTGGCCGGAGCTCGCCCCCGCCGCCAGGAAGCTGCTCTTAGCACCGCGTTGCAGGGACACGTCTCGCTTCTTGACTTCGTGCTTAGCGCTCTCCGAATTCGCTGCTAGCTCCGCGGTCGGTCTCAGCTGCAAGTAGCTGCGCTCGCAGTACATAGAGCTTCGCAAGGACCGAAGACCCGGAGGGACGTATCGCACACGACAATGTGCCAGGACAGAGACGTGTTCTACATTGTCCCTTCTCGTCATCCAGTTTGTGCCTCTGCTGCTTCTGCTGTTAGGAATCGCTCCTTGAAAGACGAGCGAGAGCGTCTTTCTGGGTGCATTGCACTGAGTGAGTGCTCGCTAGGGACTTTGCACTCGGAGCCAAGGCAACAGGGCGTGCTTGTCCGCAGAACTGAGAGCGCGCTGTTGGGCAGAGCTGAAACTGACCGCTGCAGTTCAGCTCTCTCCGGACGGCAGACGCCGAAGAACGAAGCCGCTTGCGAGCGGCGCAGTGCAGCGAAGAGCACACGAGCAGCCAAAGAGCTCCTTCACAATCGCTTTCACTTCTCAGTGCTCTTGCTGCTTGGAAAAGCAGCACACAGCCGTTGCACGCCAGGGCGAAAGCTGGGGCAGTGCCCGTCCTCACTCCTTCGCTGTGCTGTACTCCTTGCAGCTAGAGCGAAGCGAGAAGGACGCGAGGACGAAGAAGGCGTTCTTAAAGTAGCCCCTTGTCAGCAGCCCTGAAAGGGCGCATAACACACGGCGTCTCGCTGCCCTCCGTTCTACATACTCGCGTCTCCCTTTGCTGACTTGCAAAAGTTGCTACCAGAGCAGAGGCGGCCAGATTGAAGAGGCTGTGCTTAGGTTCACCTTCTCCTTACTGCACGTAAGCCACGTCCAGCTCCTCGCTGCACTCTGGATTTGCCTTCTCCGCGGCACTTAGCGTGGTGCTGTGTGTGTGCAACTCGGCGCCTAGAAGCGACTGCCAATGCTTTCAGAGCGGGCTGCAAGGGAACCAAGGAGCAGCACAAGCAGCAGTGCTTCAGCTTGCTCCTTCCGACTGCTAAGGGCACTTGGGAAGGCAAGCGAGAGTCAACCACCTTCCTCTCCTAGTAGCCTCTAACGTGGTGCACACAAGCACGGCACTTAGCCGCTTCGTTCACCGCCCTCGCCCACGCCTGGCTCCGCTTTCACTTGCCGGCGGCCAGAAGCCGCCGCAGGGGCGCCACATACCCAGCAGTGTGCCGGCAGCCAAGAGCTCGAGAACGCTGCTTCTGCCCAAGCCCGCCTAGGGCGTGCACCTTTGTTCTCAGAGCTCCGTGTAACAGTCTGCCTTTCTCGCAGTTCGAATGGAAATCGAAAGCTTTTCGCCTACGCCCTTCACAGAGATCCGTTGCTAGGACGAGAATGTCTCGTGGCCGGAGCTCGCCCCCGCCGCGAGGAAGCTGCTCTTAGCACCGCGTTGCAGGGACACGTCTCGCTTCTTGACTTCGTGCTTAGCGCTCTCCGAATTCGCTGCTAGCTCCGCGGTCCGTCTCAGCTTCAAGTAGCTGCGCTCGCAGTACATAGAGCTTCGCAAGGACCGAAGACCCGGAGGGACGTATCGCACACGACAATGTGCCAGGACAGAGACGTGTTCTACATTGTCCCTTCTCGTCATCCAGTTTGTGCCTCTGCTGCTTCTGCTGTTAGGAATCGCTCCTTGAAAGACGAGCGAGAGCGTCTTTCTGGGTGCATTGCACTGAGTGAGTGCTCGCTAGGGACTTTGCACTCGGAGCCAAGGCAACAGGGCGTGCTTGTCCGCAGAACTGAGAGCGCGCTGTTGGGCAGAGCTGAAACTGACCGCTGCAGTTCAGCTCTCTCCGGACGGCAGACGCCGAAGAACGAAGCCGCTTGCGAGCGGCGCAGTGCAGCGAAGAGCACACGAGCAGCCAAAGAGCTCCTTCACAATCGCTTTCACTTCTCAGTGCTCTTGCTGCTTGGAAAAGCAGCACACAGCCGTTGCACGCCAGGGCAAAAGCTGGGGCAGTGCCCGTCCTCACTCCTTCGCTGTGCTGTACTCCTTGCAGCTAGAACGAAGCGAGAAGGACGCGAGGACGAAGAAGGCGTTCTTAAAGTAGCCCCTTGTCAGCAGCCCTGAAAGGGCGCATAACACACGGCGTCTCGCTGCCCTCCGTTCTACATACTCGCGTCTCCCTTTGCTGACTTGCAAAAGTTGCTACCAGAGCAGAGGCGGCCAGATTGAAGAGGCTGTGCTTAGGTTCACCTTCTCCTTACTGCACGTAAGCCACGTCCAGCTCCTCGCTGCACTCTGGATTTGCCTTCTCCGCGGCACTTAGCGTGGTGCTGTGTGTGTGCAACTCGGCGCCTAGAAGCGACTGCCAATGCTTTCAGAGCGGGCTGCAAGGGAACCAAGGAGCAGCACAAGCAGCAGTGCTTCAGCTTGCTCCTTCCGACTGCTAAGGGCACTTGGGAAGGCAAGCGAGAGTCAACCACCTTCCTCTCCTAGTAGCCTCTAACGTGGTGCACACAAGCACGGCACTTAGCCGCTTCGTTCACCGCCCTCGCCCACGCCTGGCTCCGCTTTCACTTGCCGGCGGCCAGAAGCCGCCGCAGGGGCGCCACATACCCAGCAGTGTGCGGGCAGCCAAGAGCTCGAGAACGCTGCTTCTGCCCAAGCCCGCCTAGGGCGTGCACCTTTGTTCTCAGAGCTCCGTGTAACAGTCTGCCTTTCTCGCAGTTCGAATGGAAATCGAAAGCTTTTCGCCTACGCCCTTCACAGAGATCCGTTGCTAGGACGAGAATGTCTCGTGGCCGGAGCTCGCCCCCGCCGCGAGGAAGCTGCTCTTAGCACCGCGTTGCAGGGACACGTCTCGCTTCTTGACTTCGTGCTTAGCGCTCTCCGAATTCGCTGCTAGCTCCGCGGTCCGTCTCAGCTTCAAGTAGCTGCGCTCGCAGTACATAGAGCTTCGCAAGGACCGAAGACCCGGAGGGACGTATCGCACACGACAATGTGCCAGGACAGAGACGTGTTCTACATTGTCCCTTCTCGTCATCCAGTTTGTGCCTCTGCTGCTTCTGCTGTTAGGAATCGCTCCTTGAAAGACGAGCGAGAGCGTCTTTCTGGGTGCATTGCACTGAGTGAGTGCTCGCTAGGGACTTTGCACTCGGAGCCAAGGCAACAGGGCGTGCTTGTCCGCAGAACTGAGAGCGCGCTGTTGGGCAGAGCTGAAACTGACCGCTGCAGTTCAGCTCTCTCCGGACGGCAGACGCCGAAGAACGAAGCCGCTTGCGAGCGGCGCAGTGCAGCGAAGAGCACACGAGCAGCCAAAGAGCTCCTTCACAATCGCTTTCACTTCTCAGTGCTCTTGCTGCTTGGAAAAGCAGCACACAGCCGTTGCACGCCAGGGCGAAAGCTGGGGCAGTGCCCGTCCTCACTCCTTCGCTGTGCTGTACTCCTTGCAGCTAGAGCGAAGCGAGAAGGACGCGAGGACGAAGAAGGCGTTCTTAAAGTAGCCCCTTGTCAGCAGCCCTGAAAGGGCGCATAACACACGGCGTCTCGCTGCCCTCCGTTCTACATACTCGCGTCTCCCTTTGCTGACTTGCAAAAGTTGCTACCAGAGCAGAGGCGGCCAGATTGAAGAGGCTGTGCTTAGGTTCACCTTCTCCTTACTGCACGTAAGCCACGTCCAGCTCCTCGCTGCACTCTGGATTTGCCTTCTCCGCGGCACTTAGCGTGGTGCTGTGTGTGTGCAACTCGGCGCCTAGAAGCGACTGCCAATGCTTTCAGAGCGGGCTGCAAGGGAACCAAGGAGCAGCACAAGCAGCAGTGCTTCAGCTTGCTCCTTCCGACTGCTAAGGGCACTTGGGAAGGCAAGCGAGAGTCAACCACCTTCCTCTCCTAGTAGCCTCTAACGTGGTGCACACAAGCACGGCACTTAGCCGCTTCGTTCACCGCCCTCGCCCACGCCTGGCTCCGCTTTCACTTGCCGGCGGCCAGAAGCCGCCGCAGGGGCGCCACATACCCAGCAGTGTGCGGGCAGCCAAGAGCTCGAGAACGCTGCTTCTGCCCAAGCCCGCCTAGGGCGTGCACCTTTGTTCTCAGAGCTCCGTGTAACAGTCTGCCTTTCTCGCAGTTCGAATGGAAATCGAAAGCTTTTCGCCTACGCCCTTCACAGAGATCCGTTGCTAGGACGAGAATGTCTCGTGGCCGGAGCTCGCCCCCGCCGCGAGGAAGCTGCTCTTAGCACCGCGTTGCAGGGACACGTCTCGCTTCTTGACTTCGTGCTTAGCGCTCTCCGAATTCGCTGCTAGCTCCGCGGTCCGTCTCAGCTTCAAGTAGCTGCGCTCGCAGTACATAGAGCTTCGCAAGGACCGAAGACCCGGAGGGACGTATCGCACACGACAATGTGCCAGGACAGAGACGTGTTCTACATTGTCCCTTCTCGTCATCCAGTTTGTGCCTCTGCTGCTTCTGCTGTTAGGAATCGCTCCTTGAAAGACGAGCGAGAGCGTCTTTCTGGGTGCATTGCACTGAGTGAGTGCTCGCTAGGGACTTTGCACTCGGAGCCAAGGCAACAGGGCGTGCTTGTCCGCAGAACTGAGAGCGCGCTGTTGGGCAGAGCTGAAACTGACCGCTGCAGTTCAGCTCTCTCCGGACGGCAGACGCCGAAGAACGAAGCCGCTTGCGAGCGGCGCAGTGCAGCGAAGAGCACACGAGCAGCCAAAGAGCTCCTTCACAATCGCTTTCACTTCTCAGTGCTCTTGCTGCTTGGAAAAGCAGCACACAGCCGTTGCACGCCAGGGCGAAAGCTGGGGCAGTGCCCGTCCTCACTCCTTCGCTGTGCTGTACTCCTTGCAGCTAGAGCGAAGCGAGAAGGACGCGAGGACGAAGAAGGCGTTCTTAAAGTAGCCCCTTGTCAGCAGCCCTGAAAGGGCGCATAACACACGGCGTCTCGCTGCCCTCCGTTCTACATACTCGCGTCTCCCTTTGCTGACTTGCAAAAGTTGCTACCAGAGCAGAGGCGGCCAGATTGAAGAGGCTGTGCTTAGGTTCACCTTCTCCTTACTGCACGTAAGCCACGTCCAGCTCCTCGCTGCACTCTGGATTTGCCTTCTCCGCGGCACTTAGCGTGGTGCTGTGTGTGTGCAACTCGGCGCCTAGAAGCGACTGCCAATGCTTTCAGAGCGGGCTGCAAGGGAACCAAGGAGCAGCACAAGCAGCAGTGCTTCAGCTTGCTCCTTCCGACTGCTAAGGGCACTTGGGAAGGCAAGCGAGAGTCAACCACCTTCCTCTCCTAGTAGCCTCTAACGTGGTGCACACAAGCACGGCACTTAGCCGCTTCGTTCACCGCCCTCGCCCACGCCTGGCTCCGCTTTCACTTGCCGGCGGCCAGAAGCCGCCGCAGGGGCGCCACATACCCAGCAGTGTGCGGGCAGCCAAGAGCTCGAGAACGCTGCTTCTGCCCAAGCCCGCCTAGGGCGTGCACCTTTGTTCTCAGAGCTCCGTGTAACAGTCTGCCTTTCTCGCAGTTCGAATGGAAATCGAAAGCTTTTCGCCTACGCCCTTCACAGAGATCCGTTGCTAGGACGAGAATGTCTCGTGGCCGGAGCTCGCCCCCGCCGCCAGGAAGCTGCTCTTAGCACCGCGTTGCAGGGACACGTCTCGCTTCTTGACTTCGTGCTTAGCGCTCTCCGAATTCGCTGCTAGCTCCGCGGTCCGTCTCAGCTTCAAGTAGCTGCGCTCGCAGTACATAGAGCTTCGCAAGGACCGAAGACCCGGAGGGACGTATCGCACACGACAATGTGCCAGGACAGAGACGTGTTCTACATTGTCCCTTCTCGTCATCCAGTTTGTGCCTCTGCTGCTTCTGCTGTTAGGAATCGCTCCTTGAAAGACGAGCGAGAGCGTCTTTCTGGGTGCATTGCACTGAGTGAGTGCTCGCTAGGGACTTTGCACTCGGAGCCAAGGCAACAGGGCGTGCTTGTCCGCAGAACTGAGAGCGCGCTGTTGGGCAGAGCTGAAACTGACCGCTGCAGTTCAGCTCTCTCCGGACGGCAGACGCCGAAGAACGAAGCCGCTTGCGAGCGGCGCAGTGCAGCGAAGAGCACACGAGCAGCCAAAGAGCTCCTTCACAATCGCTTTCACTTCTCAGTGCTCTTGCTGCTTGGAAAAGCAGCACACAGCCGTTGCACGCCAGGGCGAAAGCTGGGGCAGTGCCCGTCCTCACTCCTTCGCTGTGCTGTACTCCTTGCAGCTAGAGCGAAGCGAGAAGGACGCGAGGACGAAGAAGGCGTTCTTAAAGTAGCCCCTTGTCAGCAGCCCTGAAAGGGCGCATAACACACGGCGTCTCGCTGCCCTCCGTTCTACATACTCGCGTCTCCCTTTGCTGACTTGCAAAAGTTGCTACCAGAGCAGAGGCGGCCAGATTGAAGAGGCTGTGCTTAGGTTCACCTTCTCCTTACTGCACGTAAGCCACGTCCAGCTCCTCGCTGCACTCTGGATTTGCCTTCTCCGCGGCACTTAGCGTGGTGCTGTGTGTGTGCAACTCGGCGCCTAGAAGCGACTGCCAATGCTTTCAGAGCGGGCTGCAAGGGAACCAAGGAGCAGCACAAGCAGCAGTGCTTCAGCTTGCTCCTTCCGACTGCTAAGGGCACTTGGGAAGGCAAGCGAGAGTCAACCACCTTCCTCTCCTAGTAGCCTCTAACGTGGTGCACACAAGCACGGCACTTAGCCGCTTCGTTCACCGCCCTCGCCCACGCCTGGCTCCGCTTTCACTTGCCGGCGGCCAGAAGCCGCCGCAGGGGCGCCACATACCCAGCAGTGTGCGGGCAGCCAAGCGCTCGAGAACGCTGCTTCTGCCCAAGCTCGCCTAGGGCGTGCACCTTTGTTCTCAGAGCTCCGTGTAACAGTCTGCCTTTCTCGCAGTTCGAATGGAAATCGAAAGCTTTTCGCCTACGCCCTTCACAGAGATCCGTTGCTAGGACGAGAATGTCTCGTGGCCGGAGCTCGCCCCCGCCGCGAGGAAGCTGCTCTTAGCACCGCGTTGCAGGGACACGTCTCGCTTCTTGACTTCGTGCTTAGCGCTCTCCGAATTCGCCGCTAGCTCCGCGGTCCGTCTCAGCTTCAAGTAGCTGCGCTCGCAGTACATAGAGCTTCGCAAGGACCGAAGACCCGGAGGGACGTATCGCACACGACAATGTGCCAGGACAGAGACGTGTTCTACATTGTCCCTTCTCGTCATCCAGTTTGTGCCTCTGCTGCTTCTGCTGTTAGGAATCGCTCCTTGAAAGACGAGCGAGAGCGTCTTTCTGGGTGCATTGCACTGAGTGAGTGCTCGCTAGGGACTTTGCACTCGGAGCCAAGGCAACAGGGCGTGCTTGTCCGCAGAACTGAGAGCGCGCTGTTGGGCAGAGCTGAAACTGACCGCTGCAGTTCAGCTCTCTCCGGACGGCAGACGCCGAAGAACGAAGCCGCTTGCGAGCGGCGCAGTGCAGCGAAGAGCACACGAGCAGCCAAAGAGCTCCTTCACAATCGCTTTCACTTCTCAGTGCTCTTGCTGCTTGGAAAAGCAGCACACAGCCGTTGCACGCCAGGGCGAAAGCTGGGGCAGTGCCCGTCCTCACTCCTTCGCTGTGCTGTACTCCTTGCAGCTAGAGCGAAGCGAGAAGGACGCGAGGACGAAGAAGGCGTTCTTAAAGTAGCCCCTTGTCAGCAGCCCTGAAAGGGCGCATAACACACGGCGTCTCGCTGCCCTCCGTTCTACATACTCGCGTCTCCCTTTGCTGACTTGCAAAAGTTGCTACCAGAGCAGAGGCGGCCAGATTGAAGAGGCTGTGCTTAGGTTCACCTTCTCCTTACTGCACGTAAGCCACGTCCAGCTCCTCGCTGCACTCTGGATTTGCCTTCTCCGCGGCACTTAGCGTGGTGCTGTGTGTGTGCAACTCGGCGCCTAGAAGCGACTGCCAATGCTTTCAGAGCGGGCTGCAAGGGAACCAAGGAGCAGCACAAGCAGCAGTGCTTCAGCTTGCTCCTTCCGACTGCTAAGGGCACTTGGGAAGGCAAGCGAGAGTCAACCACCTTCCTCTCCTAGTAGCCTCTAACGTGGTGCACACAAGCACGGCACTTAGCCGCTTCGTTCACCGCCCTCGCCCACGCCTGGCTCCGCTTTCACTTGCCGGCGGCCAGAAGCCGCCGCAGGGGCGCCACATACCCAGCAGTGTGCGGGCAGCCAAGAGCTCGAGAACGCTGCTTCTGCCCAAGCCCGCCTAGGGCGTGCACCTTTGTTCTCAGAGCTCCGTGTAACAGTCTGCCTTTCTCGCAGTTCGAATGGAAATCGAAAGCTTTTCGCCTACGCCCTTCACAGAGATCCGTTGCTAGGACGAGAATGTCTCGTGGCCGGAGCTCGCCCCCGCCGCGAGGAAGCTGCTCTTAGCACCGCGTTGCAGGGACACGTCTCGCTTCTTGACTTCGTGCTTAGCGCTCTCCGAATTCGCTGCTAGCTCCGCGGTCCGTCTCAGCTTCAAGTAGCTGCGCTCGCAGTACATAGAGCTTCGCAAGGACCGAAGACCCGGAGGGACGTATCGCACACGACAATGTGCCAGGACAGAGACGTGTTCTACATTGTCCCTTCTCGTCATCCAGTTTGTGCCTCTGCTGCTTCTGCTGTTAGGAATCGCTCCTTGAAAGACGAGCGAGAGCGTCTTTCTGGGTGCATTGCACTGAGTGAGTGCTCGCTAGGGACTTTGCACTCGGAGCCAAGGCAACAGGGCGTGCTTGTCCGCAGAACTGAGAGCGCGCTGTTGGGCAGAGCTGAAACTGACCGCTGCAGTTCAGCTCTCTCCGGACGGCAGACGCCGAAGAACGAAGCCGCTTGCGAGCGGCGCAGTGCAGCGAAGAGCACACGAGCAGCCAAAGAGCTCCTTCACAATCGCTTTCACTTCTCAGTGCTCTTGCTGCTTGGAAAAGCAGCACACAGCCGTTGCACGCCAGGGCGAAAGCTGGGGCAGTGCCCGTCCTCACTCCTTCGCTGTGCTGTACTCCTTGCAGCTAGAGCGAAGCGAGAAGGACGCGAGGACGAAGAAGGCGTTCTTAAAGTAGCCCCTTGTCAGCAGCCCTGAAAGGGCGCATAACACACGGCGTCTCGCTGCCCTCCGTTCTACATACTCGCGTCTCCCTTTGCTGACTTGCAAAAGTTGCTACCAGAGCAGAGGCGGCCAGATTGAAGAGGCTGTGCTTAGGTTCACCTTCTCCTTACTGCACGTAAGCCACGTCCAGCTCCTCGCTGCACTCTGGATTTGCCTTCTCCGCGGCACTTAGCGTGGTGCTGTGTGTGTGCAACTCGGCGCCTAGAAGCGACTGCCAATGCTTTCAGAGCGGGCTGCAAGGGAACCAAGGAGCAGCACAAGCAGCAGTGCTTCAGCTTGCTCCTTCCGACTGCTAAGGGCACTTGGGAAGGCAAGCGAGAGTCAACCACCTTCCTCTCCTAGTAGCCTCTAACGTGGTGCACACAAGCACGGCACTTAGCCGCTTCGTTCACCGCCCTCGCCCACGCCTGGCTCCGCTTTCACTTGCCGGCGGCCAGAAGCCGCCGCAGGGGCGCCACATACCCAGCAGTGTGCGGGCAGCCAAGAGCTCGAGAACGCTGCTTCTGCCCAAGCCCGCCTAGGGCGTGCACCTTTGTTCTCAGAGCTCCGTGTAACAGTCTGCCTTTCTCGCAGTTCGAATGGAAATCGAAAGCTTTTCGCCTACGCCCTTCACAGAGATCCGTTGCTAGGACGAGAATGTCTCGTGGCCGGAGCTCGCCCCCGCCGCCAGGAAGCTGCTCTTAGCACCGCGTTGCAGGGACACGTCTCGCTTCTTGACTTCGTGCTTAGCGCTCTCCGAATTCGCTGCTAGCTCCGCGGTCCGTCTCAGCTTCAAGTAGCTGCGCTCGCAGTACATAGAGCTTCGCAAGGACCGAAGACCCGGAGGGACGTATCGCACACGACAATGTGCCAGGACAGAGACGTGTTCTACATTGTCCCTTCTCGTCATCCAGTTTGTGCCTCTGCTGCTTCTGCTGTTAGGAATCGCTCCTTGAAAGACGAGCGAGAGCGTCTTTCTGGGTGCATTGCACTGAGTGAGTGCTCGCTAGGGACTTTGCACTCGGAGCCAAGGCAACAGGGCGTGCTTGTCCGCAGAACTGAGAGCGCGCTGTTGGGCAGAGCTGAAACTGACCGCTGCAGTTCAGCTCTCTCCGGACGGCAGACGCCGAAGAACGAAGCCGCTTGCGAGCGGCGCAGTGCAGCGAAGAGCACACGAGCAGCCAAAGAGCTCCTTCACAATCGCTTTCACTTCTCAGTGCTCTTGCTGCTTGGAAAAGCAGCACACAGCCGTTGCACGCCAGGGCGAAAGCTGGGGCAGTGCCCGTCCTCACTCCTTCGCTGTGCTGTACTCCTTGCAGCTAGAGCGAAGCGAGAAGGACGCGAGGACGAAGAAGGCGTTCTTAAAGTAGCCCCTTGTCAGCAGCCCTGAAAGGGCGCATAACACACGGCGTCTCGCTGCCCTCCGTTCTACATACTCGCGTCTCCCTTTGCTGACTTGCAAAAGTTGCTACCAGAGCAGAGGCGGCCAGATTGAAGAGGCTGTGCTTAGGTTCACCTTCTCCTTACTGCACGTAAGCCACGTCCAGCTCCTCGCTGCACTCTGGATTTGCCTTCTCCGCGGCACTTAGCGTGGTGCTGTGTGTGTGCAACTCGGCGCCTAGAAGCGACTGCCAATGCTTTCAGAGCGGGCTGCAAGGGAACCAAGGAGCAGCACAAGCAGCAGTGCTTCAGCTTGCTCCTTCCGACTGCTAAGGGCACTTGGGAAGGCAAGCGAGAGTCAACCACCTTCCTCTCCTAGTAGCCTCTAACGTGGTGCACACAAGCACGGCACTTAGCCGCTTCGTTCACCGCCCTCGCCCACGCCTGGCTCCGCTTTCACTTGCCGGCGGCCAGAAGCCGCCGCAGGGGCGCCACATACCCAGCAGTGTGCGGGCAGCCAAGCGCTCGAGAACGCTGCTTCTGCCCAAGCTCGCCTAGGGCGTGCACCTTTGTTCTCAGAGCTCCGTGTAACAGTCTGCCTTTCTCGCAGTTCGAATGGAAATCGAAAGCTTTTCGCCTACGCCCTTCACAGAGATCCGTTGCTAGGACGAGAATGTCTCGTGGCCGGAGCTCGCCCCCGCCGCGAGGAAGCTGCTCTTAGCACCGCGTTGCAGGGACACGTCTCGCTTCTTGACTTCGTGCTTAGCGCTCTCCGAATTCGCCGCTAGCTCCGCGGTCCGTCTCAGCTTCAAGTAGCTGCGCTCGCAGTACATAGAGCTTCGCAAGGACCGAAGACCCGGAGGGACGTATCGCACACGACAATGTGCCAGGACAGAGACGTGTTCTACATTGTCCCTTCTCGTCATCCAGTTTGTGCCTCTGCTGCTTCTGCTGTTAGGAATCGCTCCTTGAAAGACGAGCGAGAGCGTCTTTCTGGGTGCATTGCACTGAGTGAGTGCTCGCTAGGGACTTTGCACTCGGAGCCAAGGCAACAGGGCGTGCTTGTCCGCAGAACTGAGAGCGCGCTGTTGGGCAGAGCTGAAACTGACCGCTGCAGTTCAGCTCTCTCCGGACGGCAGACGCCGAAGAACGAAGCCGCTTGCGAGCGGCGCAGTGCAGCGAAGAGCACACGAGCAGCCAAAGAGCTCCTTCACAATCGCTTTCACTTCTCAGTGCTCTTGCTGCTTGGAAAAGCAGCACACAGCCGTTGCACGCCAGGGCGAAAGCTGGGGCAGTGCCCGTCCTCACTCCTTCGCTGTGCTGTACTCCTTGCAGCTAGAGCGAAGCGAGAAGGACGCGAGGACGAAGAAGGCGTTCTTAAAGTAGCCCCTTGTCAGCAGCCCTGAAAGGGCGCATAACACACGGCGTCTCGCTGCCCTCCGTTCTACATACTCGCGTCTCCCTTTGCTGACTTGCAAAAGTTGCTACCAGAGCAGAGGCGGCCAGATTGAAGAGGCTGTGCTTAGGTTCACCTTCTCCTTACTGCACGTAAGCCACGTCCAGCTCCTCGCTGCACTCTGGATTTGCCTTCTCCGCGGCACTTAGCGTGGTGCTGTGTGTGTGCAACTCGGCGCCTAGAAGCGACTGCCAATGCTTTCAGAGCGGGCTGCAAGGGAACCAAGGAGCAGCACAAGCAGCAGTGCTTCAGCTTGCTCCTTCCGACTGCTAAGGGCACTTGGGAAGGCAAGCGAGAGTCAACCACCTTCCTCTCCTAGTAGCCTCTAACGTGGTGCACACAAGCACGGCACTTAGCCGCTTCGTTCACCGCCCTCGCCCACGCCTGGCTCCGCTTTCACTTGCCGGCGGCCAGAAGCCGCCGCAGGGGCGCCACATACCCAGCAGTGTGCGGGCAGCCAAGAGCTCGAGAACGCTGCTTCTGCCCAAGCCCGCCTAGGGCGTGCACCTTTGTTCTCAGAGCTCCGTGTAACAGTCTGCCTTTCTCGCAGTTCGAATGGAAATCGAAAGCTTTTCGCCTACGCCCTTCACAGAGATCCGTTGCTAGGACGAGAATGTCTTGTGGCCGGAGCTCGCCCCCGCCGCGAGGAAGCTGCTCTTAGCACCGCGTTGCAGGGACACGTCTCGCTTCTTGACTTCGTGCTTAGCGCTCTCCGAATTCGCTGCTAGCTCCGCGGTCCGTCTCAGCTTCAAGTAGCTGCGCTCGCAGTACATAGAGCTTCGCAAGGACCGAAGACCCGGAGGGACGTATCGCACACGACAATGTGCCAGGACAGAGACGTGTTCTACATTGTCCCTTCTCGTCATCCAGTTTGTGCCTCTGCTGCTTCTGCTGTTAGGAATCGCTCCTTGAAAGACGAGCGAGAGCGTCTTTCTGGGTGCATTGCACTGAGTGAGTGCTCGCTAGGGACTTTGCACTCGGAGCCAAGGCAACAGGGCGTGCTTGTCCGCAGAACTGAGAGCGCGCTGTTGGGCAGAGCTGAAACTGACCGCTGCAGTTCAGCTCTCTCCGGACGGCAGACGCCGAAGAACGAAGCCGCTTGCGAGCGGCGCAGTGCAGCGAAGAGCACACGAGCAGCCAAAGAGCTCCTTCACAATCGCTTTCACTTCTCAGTGCTCTTGCTGCTTGGAAAAGCAGCACACAGCCGTTGCACGCCAGGGCGAAAGCTGGGGCAGTGCCCGTCCTCACTCCTTCGCTGTGCTGTACTCCTTGCAGCTAGAGCGAAGCGAGAAGGACGCGAGGACGAAGAAGGCGTTCTTAAAGTAGCCCCTTGTCAGCAGCCCTGAAAGGGCGCATAACACACGGCGTCTCGCTGCCCTCCGTTCTACATACTCGCGTCTCCCTTTGCTGACTTGCAAAAGTTGCTACCAGAGCAGAGGCGGCCAGATTGAAGAGGCTGTGCTTAGGTTCACCTTCTCCTTACTGCACGTAAGCCACGTCCAGCTCCTCGCTGCACTCTGGATTTGCCTTCTCCGCGGCACTTAGCGTGGTGCTGTGTGTGTGCAACTCGGCGCCTAGAAGCGACTGCCAATGCTTTCAGAGCGGGCTGCAAGGGAACCAAGGAGCAGCACAAGCAGCAGTGCTTCAGCTTGCTCCTTCCGACTGCTAAGGGCACTTGGGAAGGCAAGCGAGAGTCAACCACCTTCCTCTCCTAGTAGCCTCTAACGTGGTGCACACAAGCACGGCACTTAGCCGCTTCGTTCACCGCCCTCGCCCACGCCTGGCTCCGCTTTCACTTGCCGGCGGCCAGAAGCCGCCGCAGGGGCGCCACATACCCAGCAGTGTGCGGGCAGCCAAGAGCTCGAGAACGCTGCTTCTGCCCAAGCCCGCCTAGGGCGTGCACCTTTGTTCTCAGAGCTCCGTGTAACAGTCTGCCTTTCTCGCAGTTCGAATGGAAATCGAAAGCTTTTCGCCTACGCCCTTCACAGAGATCCGTTGCTAGGACGAGAATGTCTTGTGGCCGGAGCTCGCCCCCGCCGCGAGGAAGCTGCTCTTAGCACCGCGTTGCAGGGACACGTCTCGCTTCTTGACTTCGTGCTTAGCGCTCTCCGAATTCGCTGCTAGCTCCGCGGTCCGTCTCAGCTTCAAGTAGCTGCGCTCGCAGTACATAGAGCTTCGCAAGGACCGAAGACCCGGAGGGACGTATCGCACACGACAATGTGCCAGGACAGAGACGTGTTCTACATTGTCCCTTCTCGTCATCCAGTTTGTGCCTCTGCTGCTTCTGCTGTTAGGAATCGCTCCTTGAAAGACGAGCGAGAGCGTCTTTCTGGGTGCATTGCACTGAGTGAGTGCTCGCTAGGGACTTTGCACTCGGAGCCAAGGCAACAGGGCGTGCTTGTCCGCAGAACTGAGAGCGCGCTGTTGGGCAGAGCTGAAACTGACCGCTGCAGTTCAGCTCTCTCCGGACGGCAGACGCCGAAGAACGAAGCCGCTTGCGAGCGGCGCAGTGCAGCGAAGAGCACACGAGCAGCCAAAGAGCTCCTTCACAATCGCTTTCACTTCTCAGTGCTCTTGCTGCTTGGAAAAGCAGCACACAGCCGTTGCACGCCAGGGCGAAAGCTGGGGCAGTGCCCGTCCTCACTCCTTCGCTGTGCTGTACTCCTTGCAGCTAGAGCGAAGCGAGAAGGACGCGAGGACGAAGAAGGCGTTCTTAAAGTAGCCCCTTGTCAGCAGCCCTGAAAGGGCGCATAACACACGGCGTCTCGCTGCCCTCCGTTCTACATACTCGCGTCTCCCTTTGCTGACTTGCAAAAGTTGCTACCAGAGCAGAGGCGGCCAGATTGAAGAGGCTGTGCTTAGGTTCACCTTCTCCTTACTGCACGTAAGCCACGTCCAGCTCCTCGCTGCACTCTGGATTTCCCTTCTCCGCGGCACTTAGCGTGGTGCTGTGTGTGTGCAACTCGGCGCCTAGAAGCGACTGCCAATGCTTTCAGAGCGGGCTGCAAGGGAACCAAGGAGCAGCACAAGCAGCAGTGCTTCAGCTTGCTCCTTCCGACTGCTAAGGGCACTTGGGAAGGCAAGCGAGAGTCAACCACCTTCCTCTCCTAGTAGCCTCTAACGTGGTGCACACAAGCACGGCACTTAGCCGCTTCGTTCACCGCCCTCGCCCACGCCTGGCTCCGCTTTCACTTGCCGGCGGCCAGAAGCCGCCGCAGGGGCGCCACATACCCAGCAGTGTGCGGGCAGCCAAGCGCTCGAGAACGCTGCTTCTGCCCAAGCTCGCCTAGGGCGTGCACCTTTGTTCTCAGAGCTCCGTGTAACAGTCTGCCTTTCTCGCAGTTCGAATGGAAATCGAAAGCTTTTCGCCTACGCCCTTCACAGAGATCCGTTGCTAGGACGAGAATGTCTCGTGGCCGGAGCTCGCCCCCGCCGCGAGGAAGCTGCTCTTAGCACCGCGTTGCAGGGACACGTCTCGCTTCTTGACTTCGTGCTTAGCGCTCTCCGAATTCGCCGCTAGCTCCGCGGTCCGTCTCAGCTTCAAGTAGCTGCGCTCGCAGTACATAGAGCTTCGCAAGGACCGAAGACCCGGAGGGACGTATCGCACACGACAATGTGCCAGGACAGAGACGTGTTCTACATTGTCCCTTCTCGTCATCCAGTTTGTGCCTCTGCTGCTTCTGCTGTTAGGAATCGCTCCTTGAAAGACGAGCGAGAGCGTCTTTCTGGGTGCATTGCACTGAGTGAGTGCTCGCTAGGGACTTTGCACTCGGAGCCAAGGCAACAGGGCGTGCTTGTCCGCAGAACTGAGAGCGCGCTGTTGGGCAGAGCTGAAACTGACCGCTGCAGTTCAGCTCTCTCCGGACGGCAGACGCCGAAGAACGAAGCCGCTTGCGAGCGGCGCAGTGCAGCGAAGAGCACACGAGCAGCCAAAGAGCTCCTTCACAATCGCTTTCACTTCTCAGTGCTCTTGCTGCTTGGAAAAGCAGCACACAGCCGTTGCACGCCAGGGCGAAAGCTGGGGCAGTGCCCGTCCTCACTCCTTCGCTGTGCTGTACTCCTTGCAGCTAGAGCGAAGCGAGAAGGACGCGAGGACGAAGAAGGCGTTCTTAAAGTAGCCCCTTGTCAGCAGCCCTGAAAGGGCGCATAACACACGGCGTCTCGCTGCCCTCCGTTCTACATACTCGCGTCTCCCTTTGCTGACTTGCAAAAGTTGCTACCAGAGCAGAGGCGGCCAGATTGAAGAGGCTGTGCTTAGGTTCACCTTCTCCTTACTGCACGTAAGCCACGTCCAGCTCCTCGCTGCACTCTGGATTTGCCTTCTCCGCGGCACTTAGCGTGGTGCTGTGTGTGTGCAACTCGGCGCCTAGAAGCGACTGCCAATGCTTTCAGAGCGGGCTGCAAGGGAACCAAGGAGCAGCACAAGCAGCAGTGCTTCAGCTTGCTCCTTCCGACTGCTAAGGGCACTTGGGAAGGCAAGCGAGAGTCAACCACCTTCCTCTCCTAGTAGCCTCTAACGTGGTGCACACAAGCACGGCACTTAGCCGCTTCGTTCACCGCCCTCGCCCACGCCTGGCTCCGCTTTCACTTGCCGGCGGCCAGAAGCCGCCGCAGGGGCGCCACATACCCAGCAGTGTGCGGGCAGCCAAGCGCTCGAGAACGCTGCTTCTGCCCAAGCTCGCCTAGGGCGTGCACCTTTGTTCTCAGAGCTCCGTGTAACAGTCTGCCTTTCTCGCAGTTCGAATGGAAATCGAAAGCTTTTCGCCTACGCCCTTCACAGAGATCCGTTGCTAGGACGAGAATGTCTCGTGGCCGGAGCTCGCCCCCGCCGCGAGGAAGCTGCTCTTAGCACCGCGTTGCAGGGACACGTCTCGCTTCTTGACTTCGTGCTTAGCGCTCTCCGAATTCGCCGCTAGCTCCGCGGTCCGTCTCAGCTTCAAGTAGCTGCGCTCGCAGTACATAGAGCTTCGCAAGGACCGAAGACCCGGAGGGACGTATCGCACACGACAATGTGCCAGGACAGAGACGTGTTCTACATTGTCCCTTCTCGTCATCCAGTTTGTGCCTCTGCTGCTTCTGCTGTTAGGAATCGCTCCTTGAAAGACGAGCGAGAGCGTCTTTCTGGGTGCATTGCACTGAGTGAGTGCTCGCTAGGGACTTTGCACTCGGAGCCAAGGCAACAGGGCGTGCTTGTCCGCAGAACTGAGAGCGCGCTGTTGGGCAGAGCTGAAACTGACCGCTGCAGTTCAGCTCTCTCCGGACGGCAGACGCCGAAGAACGAAGCCGCTTGCGAGCGGCGCAGTGCAGCGAAGAGCACACGAGCAGCCAAAGAGCTCCTTCACAATCGCTTTCACTTCTCTGTGCTCTTGCTGCTTGGAAAAGCAGCACACAGCCGTTGCACGCCAGGGCGAAAGCTGGGGCAGTGCCCGTCCTCACTCCTTCGCTGTGCTGTACTCCTTGCAGCTAGAGCGAAGCGAGAAGGACGCGAGGACGAAGAAGGCGTTCTTAAAGTAGCCCCTTGTCAGCAGCCCTGAAAGGGCGCATAACACACGGCGTCTCGCTGCCCTCCGTTCTACATACTCGCGTCTCCCTTTGCTGACTTGCAAAAGTTGCTACCAGAGCAGAGGCGGCCAGATTGAAGAGGCTGTGCTTAGGTTCACCTTCTCCTTACTGCACGTAAGCCACGTCCAGCTCCTCGCTGCACTCTGGATTTGCCTTCTCCGCGGCACTTAGCGTGGTGCTGTGTGTGTGCAACTCGGCGCCTAGAAGCGACTGCCAATGCTTTCAGAGCGGGCTGCAAGGGAACCAAGGAGCAGCACAAGCAGCAGTGCTTCAGCTTGCTCCTTCCGACTGCTAAGGGCACTTGGGAAGGCAAGCGAGAGTCAACCACCTTCCTCTCCTAGTAGCCTCTAACGTGGTGCACACAAGCACGGCACTTAGCCGCTTCGTTCACCGCCCTCGCCCACGCCTGGCTCCGCTTTCACTTGCCGGCGGCCAGAAGCCGCCGCAGGGGCGCCACATACCCAGCAGTGTGCGGGCAGCCAAGAGCTCGAGAACGCTGCTTCTGCCCAAGCCCGCCTAGGGCGTGCACCTTTGTTCTCAGAGCTCCGTGTAACAGTCTGCCTTTCTCGCAGTTCGAATGGAAATCGAAAGCTTTTCGCCTACGCCCTTCACAGAGATCCGTTGCTAGGACGAGAATGTCTCGTGGCCGGAGCTCGCCCCCGCCGCGAGGAAGCTGCTCTTAGCACCGCGTTGCAGGGACACGTCTCGCTTCTTGACTTCGTGCTTAGCGCTCTCCGAATTCGCTGCTAGCTCCGCGGTCCGTCTCAGCTTCAAGTAGCTGCGCTCGCAGTACATAGAGCTTCGCAAGGACCGAAGACCCGGAGGGACGTATCGCACACGACAATGTGCCAGGACAGAGACGTGTTCTACATTGTCCCTTCTCGTCATCCAGTTTGTGCCTCTGCTGCTTCTGCTGTTAGGAATCGCTCCTTGAAAGACGAGCGAGAGCGTCTTTCTGGGTGCATTGCACTGAGTGAGTGCTCGCTAGGGACTTTGCACTCGGAGCCAAGGCAACAGGGCGTGCTTGTCCGCAGAACTGAGAGCGCGCTGTTGGGCAGAGCTGAAACTGACCGCTGCAGTTCAGCTCTCTCCGGACGGCAGACGCCGAAGAACGAAGCCGCTTGCGAGCGGCGCAGTGCAGCGAAGAGCACACGAGCAGCCAAAGAGCTCCTTCACAATCGCTTTCACTTCTCAGTGCTCTTGCTGCTTGGAAAAGCAGCACACAGCCGTTGCACGCCAGGGCGAAAGCTGGGGCAGTGCCCGTCCTCACTCCTTCGCTGTGCTGTACTCCTTGCAGCTAGAGCGAAGCGAGAAGGACGCGAGGACGAAGAAGGCGTTCTTAAAGTAGCCCCTTGTCAGCAGCCCTGAAAGGGCGCATAACACACGGCGTCTCGCTGCCCTCCGTTCTACATACTCGCGTCTCCCTTTGCTGACTTGCAAAAGTTGCTACCAGAGCAGAGGCGGCCAGATTGAAGAGGCTGTGCTTAGGTTCACCTTCTCCTTACTGCACGTAAGCCACGTCCAGCTCCTCGCTGCACTCTGGATTTCCCTTCTCCGCGGCACTTAGCGTGGTGCTGTGTGTGTGCAACTCGGCGCCTAGAAGCGACTGCCAATGCTTTCAGAGCGGGCTGCAAGGGAACCAAGGAGCAGCACAAGCAGCAGTGCTTCAGCTTGCTCCTTCCGACTGCTAAGGGCACTTGGGAAGGCAAGCGAGAGTCAACCACCTTCCTCTCCTAGTAGCCTCTAACGTGGTGCACACAAGCACGGCACTTAGCCGCTTCGTTCACCGCCCTCGCCCACGCCTGGCTCCGCTTTCACTTGCCGGCGGCCAGAAGCCGCCGCAGGGGCGCCACATACCCAGCAGTGTGCCGGCAGCCAAGCGCTCGAGAACGCTGCTTCTGCCCAAGCTCGCCTAGGGCGTGCACCTTTGTTCTCAGAGCTCCGTGTAACAGTCTGCCTTTCTCGCAGTTCGAATGGAAATCGAAAGCTTTTCGCCTACGCCCTTCACAGAGATCCGTTGCTAGGACGAGAATGTCTCGTGGCCGGAGCTCGCCCCCGCCGCGAGGAAGCTGCTCTTAGCACCGCGTTGCAGGGACACGTCTCGCTTCTTGACTTCGTGCTTAGCGCTCTCCGAATTCGCCGCTAGCTCCGCGGCCCGTCTCAGCTTCAAGTAGCTGCGCTCGCAGTACATAGAGCTTCGCAAGGACCGAAGACCCGGAGGGACGTATCGCACACGACAATGTGCCAGGACAGAGACGTGTTCTACATTGTCCCTTCTCGTCATCCAGTTTGTGCCTCTGCTGCTTCTGCTGTTAGGAATCGCTCCTTGAAAGACGAGCGAGAGCGTCTTTCTGGGTGCATTGCACTGAGTGAGTGCTCGCTAGGGACTTTGCACTCGGAGCCAAGGCAACAGGGCGTGCTTGTCCGCAGAACTGAGAGCGCGCTGTTGGGCAGAGCTGAAACTGACCGCTGCAGTTCAGCTCTCTCCGGACGGCAGACGCCGAAGAACGAAGCCGCTTGCGAGCGGCGCAGTGCAGCGAAGAGCACACGAGCAGCCAAAGAGCTCCTTCACAATCGCTTTCACTTCTCTGTGCTCTTGCTGCTTGGAAAAGCAGCACACAGCCGTTGCACGCCAGGGCGAAAGCTGGGGCAGTGCCCGTCCTCACTCCTTCGCTGTGCTGTACTCCTTGCAGCTAGAGCGAAGCGAGAAGGACGCGAGGACGAAGAAGGCGTTCTTAAAGTAGCCCCTTGTCAGCAGCCCTGAAAGGGCGCATAACACACGGCGTCTCGCTGCCCTCCGTTCTACATACTCGCGTCTCCCTTTGCTGACTTGCAAAAGTTGCTACCAGAGCAGAGGCGGCCAGATTGAAGAGGCTGTGCTTAGGTTCACCTTCTCCTTACTGCACGTAAGCCACGTCCAGCTCCTCGCTGCACTCTGGATTTGCCTTCTCCGCGGCACTTAGCGTGGTGCTGTGTGTGTGCAACTCGGCGCCTAGAAGCGACTGCCAATGCTTTCAGAGCGGGCTGCAAGGGAACCAAGGAGCAGCACAAGCAGCAGTGCTTCAGCTTGCTCCTTCCGACTGCTAAGGGCACTTGGGAAGGCAAGCGAGAGTCAACCACCTTCCTCTCCTAGTAGCCTCTAACGTGGTGCACACAAGCACGGCACTTAGCCGCTTCGTTCACCGCCCTCGCCCACGCCTGGCTCCGCTTTCACTTGCCGGCGGCCAGAAGCCGCCGCAGGGGCGCCACATACCCAGCAGTGTGCGGGCAGCCAAGCGCTCGAGAACGCTGCTTCTGCCCAAGCTCGCCTAGGGCGTGCACCTTTGTTCTCAGAGCTCCGTGTAACAGTCTGCCTTTCTCGCAGTTCGAATGGAAATCGAAAGCTTTTCGCCTACGCCCTTCACAGAGATCCGTTGCTAGGACGAGAATGTCTCGTGGCCGGAGCTCGCCCCCGCCGCGAGGAAGCTGCTCTTAGCACCGCGTTGCAGGGACACGTCTCGCTTCTTGACTTCGTGCTTAGCGCTCTCCGAATTCGCCGCTAGCTCCGCGGTCCGTCTCAGCTTCAAGTAGCTGCGCTCGCAGTACATAGAGCTTCGCAAGGACCGAAGACCCGGAGGGACGTATCGCACACGACAATGTGCCAGGACAGAGACGTGTTCTACATTGTCCCTTCTCGTCATCCAGTTTGTGCCTCTGCTGCTTCTGCTGTTAGGAATCGCTCCTTGAAAGACGAGCGAGAGCGTCTTTCTGGGTGCATTGCACTGAGTGAGTGCTCGCTAGGGACTTTGCACTCGGAGCCAAGGCAACAGGGCGTGCTTGTCCGCAGAACTGAGAGCGCGCTGTTGGGCAGAGCTGAAACTGACCGCTGCAGTTCAGCTCTCTCCGGACGGCAGACGCCGAAGAACGAAGCCGCTTGCGAGCGGCGCAGTGCAGCGAAGAGCACACGAGCAGCCAAAGAGCTCCTTCACAATCGCTTTCACTTCTCAGTGCTCTTGCTGCTTGGAAAAGCAGCACACAGCCGTTGCACGCCAGGGCGAAAGCTGGGGCAGTGCCCGTCCTCACTCCTTCGCTGTGCTGTACTCCTTGCAGCTAGAGCGAAGCGAGAAGGACGCGAGAACGAAGAAGGCGTTCTTAAAGTAGCCCCTTGTCAGCAGCCCTGAAAGGGCGCATAACACACGGCGTCTCGCTGCCCTCCGTTCTACATACTCGCGTCTCCCTTTGCCGACTTGCAAAAGTTGCTACCAGAGCAGAGGCGGCCAGATTGAAGAGGCTGTGCTTAGGTTCACCTTCTCCTTACTGCACGTAAGCCACGTCCAGCTCCTCGCTGCACTCTGGATTTGCCTTCTCCGCGGCACTTAGCGTGGTGCTGTGTGTGTGCAACTCGGCGCCTAGAAGCGACTGCCAATGCTTTCAGAGCGGGCTGCAAGGGAACCAAGGAGCAGCACAAGCAGCAGTGCTTCAGCTTGCTCCTTC
Source organism: Sturnus vulgaris (assembly GCF_052056855.1). Taxonomy (NCBI): domain Eukaryota; kingdom Metazoa; phylum Chordata; class Aves; order Passeriformes; family Sturnidae; genus Sturnus; species Sturnus vulgaris. The sequence continues at coordinate 12,218,076 of NC_142262.1, read as the reverse complement.
CGACTGCTAAGGGCACTTGGGAAGGCAAGCGAGAGTCAACCACCTTCCTCTCCTAGTAGCCTCTAACGTGGTGCACACAAGCACGGCACTTAGCCGCTTCGTTCACCGCCCTCGCCCACGCCTGGCTCCGCTTTCACTTGCCGGCGGCCAGAAGCCGCCGCAGGGGCGCCACATACCCAGCAGTGTGCGGGCAGCCAAGAGCTCGAGAACGCTGCTTCTGCCCAAGCCCGCCTAGGGCGTGCACCTTTGTTCTCAGAGCTCCGTGTAACAGTCTGCCTTTCTCGCAGTTCGAATGGAAATCGAAAGCTTTTCGCCTACGCCCTTCACAGAGATCCGTTGCTAGGACGAGAATGTCTCGTGGCCGGAGCTCGCCCCCGCCGCGAGGAAGCTGCTCTTAGCACCGCGTTGCAGGGACACGTCTCGCTTCTTGACTTCGTGCTTAGCGCTCTCCGAATTCGCCGCAAGCTCCGCGGTCCGTCTCAGCTTCAAGTAGCAGCGCTCGCAGTACATAGAGCTTCGCAAGGACCGAAGACCCGGAGGGACGTATCGCACACGACAATGTGCCAGGACAGAGACGTGTTCTACATTGTCCCTTCTCGTCATCCAGTTTGTGCCTCTGCTGCTTCTGCTGTTAGGAATCGCTCCTTGAAAGACGAGCGAGAGCGTCTTTCTGGGTGCATTGCACTGAGTGAGTACTCGCTAGGGACTTTGCACTCGGAGCCAAGGCAACAGGGCGTGCTTGTCCGCAGAACTGAGAGCGCGCTGTTGGGCAGAGCTGAAACTGACCGCTGCAGTTCAGCTCTCTCCGGACGGCAGACGCCGAAGAACGAAGCCGCTTGCGAGCGGCGCAGTGCAGCGAAGAGCACACGAGCAGCCAAAGAGCTCCTTCACAATCGCTTTCACTTCTCAGTGCTCTTGCTGCTTGGAAAAGCAGCACACAGCCGTTGCACGCCAGGGCAAAAGCTAGGGCAGTGCCCGTCCTCACTCCTTCGCTGTGCTGTACTCCTTGCAGCTAGAGCGAAGCGAGAAGGACGCGAGGACGAAGAAGGCGTTCTTAAAGTAGCCCCTTGTCAGCAGCCATGAAAGGGCGCATAACACACGGCGTCTCGCTGCCCTCCGTTCTACATACTCGCGTCTCCCTTTGCTGACTTGCAAAAGTTGCTACCAGAGCAGAGGCGGCCAGATTGAAGAGGCTGTGCTTAGGTTCACCTTCTCCTTACTGCACGTAAGCCACGTCCAGCTCCTCGCTGCACTCTGGATTTGCCTTCTCCGCGGCACTTAGCGTGGTGCTGTGTGTGTGCAACTCGGCGCCTAGAAGCGACTGCCAATGCTTTCAGAGCGGGCTGCAAGGGAACCAAGGAGCAGCACAAGCAGCAGTGCTTCAGCTTGCTCCTTCCGACTGCTAAGGGCACTTGGGAAGGCAAGCGAGAGTCAACCACCTTCCTCTCCTAGTAGCCTCTAACGTGGTGCACACAAGCACGGCACTTAGCCGCTTCGTTCACCGCCCTCGCCCACGCCTGGCTCCGCTTTCACTTGCCGGCGGCCAGAAGCCGCCGCAGGGGCGCCACATACCCAGCAGTGTGCGGGCAGCCAAGCGCTCGAGAACGCTGCTTCTGCCCAAGCTCGCCTAGGGCGTGCACCTTTGTTCTCAGAGCTCCGTGTAACAGTCTGCCTTTCTCGCAGTTCGAATGGAAATCGAAAGCTTTTCGCCTACGCCCTTCACAGAGATCCGTTGCTAGGACGAGAATGTCTCGTGGCCGGAGCTCGCCCCCGCCGCGAGGAAGCTGCTCTTAGCACCGCGTTGCAGGGACACGTCTCGCTTCTTGACTTCGTGCTTAGCGCTCTCCGAATTCGCCGCTAGCTCCGCGGTCGGTCTCAGCTGCAAGTAGCTGCGCTCGCAGTACATAGAGCTTCGCAAGGACCGAAGACCCGGAGGGGCGTATCGCACACGACAATGTGCCAGGACAGAGACGTGTTCTACATTGTCCCTTCTCGTCATCCAGTTTGTGCCTCTGCTGCTTCTGCTGTTAGGAATCGCTCCTTGAAAGACGAGCGAGAGCGTCTTTCTGGGTGCATTGCACTGAGTGAGTGCTCGCTAGGGACTTTGCACTCGGAGCCAAGGCAACAGGGCGTGCTTGTCCGCAGAACTGAGAGCGCGCTGTTGGGCAGAGCTGAAACTGACCGCTGCAGTTCAGCTCTCTCCGGACGGCAGACGCCGAAGAACGAAGCCGCTTGCGAGCGGCGCAGTGCAGCGAAGAGCACACGAGCAGCCAAAGAGCTCCTTCACAATCGCTTTCACTTCTCAGTGCTCTTGCTGCTTGGAAAAGCAGCACACAGCCGTTGCACGCCAGGGCGAAAGCTGGGGCAGTGCCCGTCCTCACTCCTTCGCTGTGCTGTACTCCTTGCAGCTAGAGCGAAGCGAGAAGGACGCGAGGACGAAGAAGGCGTTCTTAAAGTAGCCCCTTGTCAGCAGCCCTGAAAGGGCGCATAACACACGGCGTCTCGCTGCCCTCCGTTCTACATACTCGCGTCTCCCTTTGCTGACTTGCAAAAGTTGCTACCAGAGCAGAGGCGGCCAGATTGAAGAGGCTGTGCTTAGGTTCACCTTCTCCTTACTGCACGTAAGCCACGTCCAGCTCCTCGCTGCACTCTGGATTTCCCTTCTCCGCGGCACTTAGCGTGGTGCTGTGTGTGTGCAACTCGGCGCCTAGAAGCGACTGCCAATGCTTTCAGAGCGGGCTGCAAGGGAACCAAGGAGCAGCACAAGCAGCAGTGCTTCAGCTTGCTCCTTCCGACTGCTAAGGGCACTTGGGAAGGCAAGCGAGAGTCAACCACCTTCCTCTCCTAGTAGCCTCTAACGTGGTGCACACAAGCACGGCACTTAGCCGCTTCGTTCACCGCCCTCGCCCACGCCTGGCTCCGCTTTCACTTGCCGGCGGCCAGAAGCCGCCGCAGGGGCGCCACATACCCAGCAGTGTGCCGGCAGCCAAGAGCTCGAGAACGCTGCTTCTGCCCAAGCCCGCCTAGGGCGTGCACCTTTGTTCTCAGAGCTCCGTGTAACAGTCTGCCTTTCTCGCAGTTCGAATGGAAATCGAAAGCTTTTCGCCTACGCCCTTCACAGAGATCCGTTGCTAGGACGAGAATGTCTCGTGGCCGGAGCTCGCCCCCGCCGCGAGGAAGCTGCTCTTAGCACCGCGTTGCAGGGACACGTCTCGCTTCTTGACTTCGTGCTTAGCGCTCTCCGAATTCGCCGCAAGCTCCGCGGTCCGTCTCAGCTTCAAGTAGCAGCGCTCGCAGTACATAGAGCTTCGCAAGGACCGAAGACCCGGAGGGGCGTATCGCACACGACAATGTGCCAGGACAGAGACGTGTTCTACATTGTCCCTTCTCGTCATCCAGTTTGTGCCTCTGCTGCTTCTGCTGTTAGGAATCGCTCCTTGAAAGACGAGCGAGAGCGTCTTTCTGGGTGCATTGCACTGAGTGAGTGCTCGCTAGGGACTTTGCACTCGGAGCCAAGGCAACAGGGCGTGCTTGTCCGCAGAACTGAGAGCGCGCTGTTGGGCAGAGCTGAAACTGACCGCTGCAGTTCAGCTCTCTCCGGACGGCAGACGCCGAAGAACGAAGCCGCTTGCGAGCGGCGCAGTGCAGCGAAGAGCACACGAGCAGCCAAAGAGCTCCTTCACAATCGCTTTCACTTCTCAGTGCTCTTGCTGCTTGGAAAAGCAGCACACAGCCGTTGCACGCCAGGGCGAAAGCTGGGGCAGTGCCCGTCCTCACTCCTTCGCTGTGCTGTACTCCTTGCAGCTAGAGCGAAGCGAGAAGGACGCGAGGACGAAGAAGGCGTTCTTAAAGTAGCCCCTTGTCAGCAGCCCTGAAAGGGCGCATAACACACGGCGTCTCGCTGCCCTCCGTTCTACATACTCGCGTCTCCCTTTGCTGACTTGCAAAAGTTGCTACCAGAGCAGAGGCGGCCAGATTGAAGAGGCTGTGCTTAGGTTCACCTTCTCCTTACTGCACGTAAGCCACGTCCAGCTCCTCGCTGCACTCTGGATTTCCCTTCTCCGCGGCACTTAGCGTGGTGCTGTGTGTGTGCAACTCGGCGCCTAGAAGCGACTGCCAATGCTTTCAGAGCGGGCTGCAAGGGAACCAAGGAGCAGCACAAGCAGCAGTGCTTCAGCTTGCTCCTTCCGACTGCTAAGGGCACTTGGGAAGGCAAGCGAGAGTCAACCACCTTCCTCTCCTAGTAGCCTCTAACGTGGTGCACACAAGCACGGCACTTAGCCGCTTCGTTCACCGCCCTCGCCCACGCCTGGCTCCGCTTTCACTTGCCGGCGGCCAGAAGCCGCCGCAGGGGCGCCACATACCCAGCAGTGTGCCGGCAGCCAAGAGCTCGAGAACGCTGCTTCTGCCCAAGCCCGCCTAGGGCGTGCACCTTTGTTCTCAGAGCTCCGTGTAACAGTCTGCCTTTCTCGCAGTTCGAATGGAAATCGAAAGCTTTTCGCCTACGCCCTTCACAGAGATCCGTTGCTAGGACGAGAATGTCTCGTGGCCGGAGCTCGCCCCCGCCGCGAGGAAGCTGCTCTTAGCACCGCGTTGCAGGGACACGTCTCGCTTCTTGACTTCGTGCTTAGCGCTCTCCGAATTCGCTGCTAGCTCCGCGGTCGGTCTCAGCTGCAAGTAGCTGCGCTCGCAGTACATAGAGCTTCGCAAGGACCGAAGACCCGGAGGGACGTATCGCACACGACAATGTGCCAGGACAGAGACGTGTTCTACATTGTCCCTTCTCGTCATCCAGTTTGTGCCTCTGCTGCTTCTGCTGTTAGGAATCGCTCCTTGAAAGACGAGCGAGAGCGTCTTTCTGGGTGCATTGCACTGAGTGAGTGCTCGCTAGGGACTTTGCACTCGGAGCCAAGGCAACAGGGCGTGCTTGTCCGCAGAACTGAGAGCGCGCTGTTGGGCAGAGCTGAAACTGACCGCTGCAGTTCAGCTCTCTCCGGACGGCAGACGCCGAAGAACGAAGCCGCTTGCGAGCGGCGCAGTGCAGCGAAGAGCACACGAGCAGCCAAAGAGCTCCTTCACAATCGCTTTCACTTCTCAGTGCTCTTGCTGCTTGGAAAAGCAGCACACAGCCGTTGCACGCCAGGGCGAAAGCTGGGGCAGTGCCCGTCCTCACTCCTTCGCTGTGCTGTACTCCTTGCAGCTAGAGCGAAGCGAGAAGGACGCGAGGACGAAGAAGGCGTTCTTAAAGTAGCCCCTTGTCAGCAGCCCTGAAAGGGCGCATAACACACGGCGTCTCGCTGCCCTCCGTTCTACATACTCGCGTCTCCCTTTGCTGACTTGCAAAAGTTGCTACCAGAGCAGAGGCGGCCAGATTGAAGAGGCTGTGCTTAGGTTCACCTTCTCCTTACTGCACGTAAGCCACGTCCAGCTCCTCGCTGCACTCTGGATTTGCCTTCTCCGCGGCACTTAGCGTGGTGCTGTGTGTGTGCAACTCGGCGCCTAGAAGCGACTGCCAATGCTTTCAGAGCGGGCTGCAAGGGAACCAAGGAGCAGCACAAGCAGCAGTGCTTCAGCTTGCTCCTTCCGACTGCTAAGGGCACTTGGGAAGGCAAGCGAGAGTCAACCACCTTCCTCTCCTAGTAGCCTCTAACGTGGTGCACACAAGCACGGCACTTAGCCGCTTCGTTCACCGCCCTCGCCCACGCCTGGCTCCGCTTTCACTTGCCGGCGGCCAGAAGCCGCCGCAGGGGCGCCACATACCCAGCAGTGTGCCGGCAGCCAAGAGCTCGAGAACGCTGCTTCTGCCCAAGCCCGCCTAGGGCGTGCACCTTTGTTCTCAGAGCTCCGTGTAACAGTCTGCCTTTCTCGCAGTTCGAATGGAAATCGAAAGCTTTTCGCCTACGCCCTTCACAGAGATCCGTTGCTAGGACGAGAATGTCTCGTGGCCGGAGCTCGCCCCCGCCGCGAGGAAGCTGCTCTTAGCACCGCGTTGCAGGGACACGTCTCGCTTCTTGACTTCGTGCTTAGCGCTCTCCGAATTCGCTGCTAGCTCCGCGGTCCGTCTCAGCTTCAAGTAGCTGCGCTCGCAGTACATAGAGCTTCGCAAGGACCGAAGACCCGGAGGGACGTATCGCACACGACAATGTGCCAGGACAGAGACGTGTTCTACATTGTCCCTTCTCGTCATCCAGTTTGTGCCTCTGCTGCTTCTGCTGTTAGGAATCGCTCCTTGAAAGACGAGCGAGAGCGTCTTTCTGGGTGCATTGCACTGAGTGAGTGCTCGCTAGGGACTTTGCACTCGGAGCCAAGGCAACAGGGCGTGCTTGTCCGCAGAACTGAGAGCGCGCTGTTGGGCAGAGCTGAAACTGACCGCTGCAGTTCAGCTCTCTCCGGACGGCAGACGCCGAAGAACGAAGCCGCTTGCGAGCGGCGCAGTGCAGCGAAGAGCACACGAGCAGCCAAAGAGCTCCTTCACAATCGCTTTCACTTCTCAGTGCTCTTGCTGCTTGGAAAAGCAGCACACAGCCGTTGCACGCCAGGGCAAAAGCTGGGGCAGTGCCCGTCCTCACTCCTTCGCTGTGCTGTACTCCTTGCAGCTAGAACGAAGCGAGAAGGACGCGAGGACGAAGAAGGCGTTCTTAAAGTAGCCCCTTGTCAGCAGCCCTGAAAGGGCGCATAACACACGGCGTCTCGCTGCCCTCCGTTCTACATACTCGCGTCTCCCTTTGCTGACTTGCAAAAGTTGCTACCAGAGCAGAGGCGGCCAGATTGAAGAGGCTGTGCTTAGGTTCACCTTCTCCTTACTGCACGTAAGCCACGTCCAGCTCCTCGCTGCACTCTGGATTTCCCTTCTCCGCGGCACTTAGCGTGGTGCTGTGTGTGTGCAACTCGGCGCCTAGAAGCGACTGCCAATGCTTTCAGAGCGGGCTGCAAGGGAACCAAGGAGCAGCACAAGCAGCAGTGCTTCAGCTTGCTCCTTCCGACTGCTAAGGGCACTTGGGAAGGCAAGCGAGAGTCAACCACCTTCCTCTCCTAGTAGCCTCTAACGTGGTGCACACAAGCACGGCACTTAGCCGCTTCGTTCACCGCCCTCGCCCACGCCTGGCTCCGCTTTCACTTGCCGGCGGCCAGAAGCCGCCGCAGGGGCGCCACATACCCAGCAGTGTGCCGGCAGCCAAGCGCTCGAGAACGCTGCTTCTGCCCAAGCTCGCCTAGGGCGTGCACCTTTGTTCTCAGAGCTCCGTGTAACAGTCTGCCTTTCTCGCAGTTCGAATGGAAATCGAAAGCTTTTCGCCTACGCCCTTCACAGAGATCCGTTGCTAGGACGAGAATGTCTCGTGGCCGGAGCTCGCCCCCGCCGCGAGGAAGCTGCTCTTAGCACCGCGTTGCAGGGACACGTCTCGCTTCTTGACTTCGTGCTTAGCGCTCTCCGAATTCGCCGCTAGCTCCGCGGCCCGTCTCAGCTTCAAGTAGCTGCGCTCGCAGTACATAGAGCTTCGCAAGGACCGAAGACCCGGAGGGACGTATCGCACACGACAATGTGCCAGGACAGAGACGTGTTCTACATTGTCCCTTCTCGTCATCCAGTTTGTGCCTCTGCTGCTTCTGCTGTTAGGAATCGCTCCTTGAAAGACGAGCGAGAGCGTCTTTCTGGGTGCATTGCACTGAGTGAGTGCTCGCTAGGGACTTTGCACTCGGAGCCAAGGCAACAGGGCGTGCTTGTCCGCAGAACTGAGAGCGCGCTGTTGGGCAGAGCTGAAACTGACCGCTGCAGTTCAGCTCTCTCCGGACGGCAGACGCCGAAGAACGAAGCCGCTTGCGAGCGGCGCAGTGCAGCGAAGAGCACACGAGCAGCCAAAGAGCTCCTTCACAATCGCTTTCACTTCTCAGTGCTCTTGCTGCTTGGAAAAGCAGCACACAGCCGTTGCACGCCAGGGCGAAAGCTGGGGCAGTGCCCGTCCTCACTCCTTCGCTGTGCTGTACTCCTTGCAGCTAGAGCGAAGCGAGAAGGACGCGAGGACGAAGAAGGCGTTCTTAAAGTAGCCCCTTGTCAGCAGCCCTGAAAGGGCGCATAACACACGGCGTCTCGCTGCCCTCCGTTCTACATACTCGCGTCTCCCTTTGCTGACTTGCAAAAGTTGCTACCAGAGCAGAGGCGGCCAGATTGAAGAGGCTGTGCTTAGGTTCACCTTCTCCTTACTGCACGTAAGCCACGTCCAGCTCCTCGCTGCACTCTGGATTTGCCTTCTCCGCGGCACTTAGCGTGGTGCTGTGTGTGTGCAACTCGGCGCCTAGAAGCGACTGCCAATGCTTTCAGAGCGGGCTGCAAGGGAACCAAGGAGCAGCACAAGCAGCAGTGCTTCAGCTTGCTCCTTCCGACTGCTAAGGGCACTTGGGAAGGCAAGCGAGAGTCAACCACCTTCCTCTCCTAGTAGCCTCTAACGTGGTGCACACAAGCACGGCACTTAGCCGCTTCGTTCACCGCCCTCGCCCACGCCTGGCTCCGCTTTCACTTGCCGGCGGCCAGAAGCCGCCGCAGGGGCGCCACATACCCAGCAGTGTGCGGGCAGCCAAGCGCTCGAGAACGCTGCTTCTGCCCAAGCTCGCCTAGGGCGTGCACCTTTGTTCTCAGAGCTCCGTGTAACAGTCTGCCTTTCTCGCAGTTCGAATGGAAATCGAAAGCTTTTCGCCTACGCCCTTCACAGAGATCCGTTGCTAGGACGAGAATGTCTCGTGGCCGGAGCTCGCCCCCGCCGCGAGGAAGCTGCTCTTAGCACCGCGTTGCAGGGACACGTCTCGCTTCTTGACTTCGTGCTTAGCGCTCTCCGAATTCGCCGCTAGCTCCGCGGTCCGTCTCAGCTTCAAGTAGCTGCGCTCGCAGTACATAGAGCTTCGCAAGGACCGAAGACCCGGAGGGACGTATCGCACACGACAATGTGCCAGGACAGAGACGTGTTCTACATTGTCCCTTCTCGTCATCCAGTTTGTGCCTCTGCTGCTTCTGCTGTTAGGAATCGCTCCTTGAAAGACGAGCGAGAGCGTCTTTCTGGGTGCATTGCACTGAGTGAGTGCTCGCTAGGGACTTTGCACTCGGAGCCAAGGCAACAGGGCGTGCTTGTCCGCAGAACTGAGAGCGCGCTGTTGGGCAGAGCTGAAACTGACCGCTGCAGTTCAGCTCTCTCCGGACGGCAGACGCCGAAGAACGAAGCCGCTTGCGAGCGGCGCAGTGCAGCGAAGAGCACACGAGCAGCCAAAGAGCTCCTTCACAATCGCTTTCACTTCTCAGTGCTCTTGCTGCTTGGAAAAGCAGCACACAGCCGTTGCACGCCAGGGCGAAAGCTGGGGCAGTGCCCGTCCTCACTCCTTCGCTGTGCTGTACTCCTTGCAGCTAGAGCGAAGCGAGAAGGACGCGAGGACGAAGAAGGCGTTCTTAAAGTAGCCCCTTGTCAGCAGCCCTGAAAGGGCGCATAACACACGGCGTCTCGCTGCCCTCCGTTCTACATACTCGCGTCTCCCTTTGCTGACTTGCAAAAGTTGCTACCAGAGCAGAGGCGGCCAGATTGAAGAGGCTGTGCTTAGGTTCACCTTCTCCTTACTGCACGTAAGCCACGTCCAGCTCCTCGCTGCACTCTGGATTTCCCTTCTCCGCGGCACTTAGCGTGGTGCTGTGTGTGTGCAACTCGGCGCCTAGAAGCGACTGCCAATGCTTTCAGAGCGGGCTGCAAGGGAACCAAGGAGCAGCACAAGCAGCAGTGCTTCAGCTTGCTCCTTCCGACTGCTAAGGGCACTTGGGAAGGCAAGCGAGAGTCAACCACCTTCCTCTCCTAGTAGCCTCTAACGTGGTGCACACAAGCACGGCACTTAGCCGCTTCGTTCACCGCCCTCGCCCACGCCTGGCTCCGCTTTCACTTGCCGGCGGCCAGAAGCCGCCGCAGGGGCGCCACATACCCAGCAGTGTGCCGGCAGCCAAGAGCTCGAGAACGCTGCTTCTGCCCAAGCCCGCCTAGGGCGTGCACCTTTGTTCTCAGAGCTCCGTGTAACAGTCTGCCTTTCTCGCAGTTCGAATGGAAATCGAAAGCTTTTCGCCTACGCCCTTCACAGAGATCCGTTGCTAGGACGAGAATGTCTCGTGGCCGGAGCTCGCCCCCGCCGCGAGGAAGCTGCTCTTAGCACCGCGTTGCAGGGACACGTCTCGCTTCTTGACTTCGTGCTTAGCGCTCTCCGAATTCGCTGCTAGCTCCGCGGTCGGTCTCAGCTGCAAGTAGCTGCGCTCGCAGTACATAGAGCTTCGCAAGGACCGAAGACCCGGAGGGACGTATCGCACACGACAATGTGCCAGGACAGAGACGTGTTCTACATTGTCCCTTCTCGTCATCCAGTTTGTGCCTCTGCTGCTTCTGCTGTTAGGAATCGCTCCTTGAAAGACGAGCGAGAGCGTCTTTCTGGGTGCATTGCACTGAGTGAGTGCTCGCTAGGGACTTTGCACTCGGAGCCAAGGCAACAGGGCGTGCTTGTCCGCAGAACTGAGAGCGCGCTGTTGGGCAGAGCTGAAACTGACCGCTGCAGTTCAGCTCTCTCCGGACGGCAGACGCCGAAGAACGAAGCCGCTTGCGAGCGGCGCAGTGCAGCGAAGAGCACACGAGCAGCCAAAGAGCTCCTTCACAATCGCTTTCACTTCTCTGTGCTCTTGCTGCTTGGAAAAGCAGCACACAGCCGTTGCACGCCAGGGCGAAAGCTGGGGCAGTGCCCGTCCTCACTCCTTCGCTGTGCTGTACTCCTTGCAGCTAGAGCGAAGCGAGAAGGACGCGAGGACGAAGAAGGCGTTCTTAAAGTAGCCCCTTGTCAGCAGCCCTGAAAGGGCGCATAACACACGGCGTCTCGCTGCCCTCCGTTCTACATACTCGCGTCTCCCTTTGCTGACTTGCAAAAGTTGCTACCAGAGCAGAGGCGGCCAGATTGAAGAGGCTGTGCTTAGGTTCACCTTCTCCTTACTGCACGTAAGCCACGTCCAGCTCCTCGCTGCACTCTGGATTTGCCTTCTCCGCGGCACTTAGCGTGGTGCTGTGTGTGTGCAACTCGGCGCCTAGAAGCGACTGCCAATGCTTTCAGAGCGGGCTGCAAGGGAACCAAGGAGCAGCACAAGCAGCAGTGCTTCAGCTTGCTCCTTCCGACTGCTAAGGGCACTTGGGAAGGCAAGCGAGAGTCAACCACCTTCCTCTCCTAGTAGCCTCTAACGTGGTGCACACAAGCACGGCACTTAGCCGCTTCGTTCACCGCCCTCGCCCACGCCTGGCTCCGCTTTCACTTGCCGGCGGCCAGAAGCCGCCGCAGGGGCGCCACATACCCAGCAGTGTGCCGGCAGCCAAGAGCTCGAGAACGCTGCTTCTGCCCAAGCCCGCCTAGGGCGTGCACCTTTGTTCTCAGAGCTCCGTGTAACAGTCTGCCTTTCTCGCAGTTCGAATGGAAATCGAAAGCTTTTCGCCTACGCCCTTCACAGAGATCCGTTGCTAGGACGAGAATGTCTCGTGGCCGGAGCTCGCCCCCGCCGCGAGGAAGCTGCTCTTAGCACCGCGTTGCAGGGACACGTCTCGCTTCTTGACTTCGTGCTTAGCGCTCTCCGAATTCGCTGCTAGCTCCGCGGTCCGTCTCAGCTTCAAGTAGCTGCGCTCGCAGTACATAGAGCTTCGCAAGGACCGAAGACCCGGAGGGACGTATCGCACACGACAATGTGCCAGGACAGAGACGTGTTCTACATTGTCCCTTCTCGTCATCCAGTTTGTGCCTCTGCTGCTTCTGCTGTTAGGAATCGCTCCTTGAAAGACGAGCGAGAGCGTCTTTCTGGGTGCATTGCACTGAGTGAGTGCTCGCTAGGGACTTTGCACTCGGAGCCAAGGCAACAGGGCGTGCTTGTCCGCAGAACTGAGAGCGCGCTGTTGGGCAGAGCTGAAACTGACCGCTGCAGTTCAGCTCTCTCCGGACGGCAGACGCCGAAGAACGAAGCCGCTTGCGAGCGGCGCAGTGCAGCGAAGAGCACACGAGCAGCCAAAGAGCTCCTTCACAATCGCTTTCACTTCTCAGTGCTCTTGCTGCTTGGAAAAGCAGCACACAGCCGTTGCACGCCAGGGCAAAAGCTGGGGCAGTGCCCGTCCTCACTCCTTCGCTGTGCTGTACTCCTTGCAGCTAGAACGAAGCGAGAAGGACGCGAGGACGAAGAAGGCGTTCTTAAAGTAGCCCCTTGTCAGCAGCCCTGAAAGGGCGCATAACACACGGCGTCTCGCTGCCCTCCGTTCTACATACTCGCGTCTCCCTTTGCTGACTTGCAAAAGTTGCTACCAGAGCAGAGGCGGCCAGATTGAAGAGGCTGTGCTTAGGTTCACCTTCTCCTTACTGCACGTAAGCCACGTCCAGCTCCTCGCTGCACTCTGGATTTCCCTTCTCCGCGGCACTTAGCGTGGTGCTGTGTGTGTGCAACTCGGCGCCTAGAAGCGACTGCCAATGCTTTCAGAGCGGGCTGCAAGGGAACCAAGGAGCAGCACAAGCAGCAGTGCTTCAGCTTGCTCCTTCCGACTGCTAAGGGCACTTGGGAAGGCAAGCGAGAGTCAACCACCTTCCTCTCCTAGTAGCCTCTAACGTGGTGCACACAAGCACGGCACTTAGCCGCTTCGTTCACCGCCCTCGCCCACGCCTGGCTCCGCTTTCACTTGCCGGCGGCCAGAAGCCGCCGCAGGGGCGCCACATACCCAGCAGTGTGCCGGCAGCCAAGAGCTCGAGAACGCTGCTTCTGCCCAAGCCCGCCTAGGGCGTGCACCTTTGTTCTCAGAGCTCCGTGTAACAGTCTGCCTTTCTCGCAGTTCGAATGGAAATCGAAAGCTTTTCGCCTACGCCCTTCACAGAGATCCGTTGCTAGGACGAGAATGTCTCGTGGCCGGAGCTCGCCCCCGCCGCGAGGAAGCTGCTCTTAGCACCGCGTTGCAGGGACACGTCTCGCTTCTTGACTTCGTGCTTAGCGCTCTCCGAATTCGCTGCTAGCTCCGCGGTCCGTCTCAGCTTCAAGTAGCTGCGCTCGCAGTACATAGAGCTTCGCAAGGACCGAAGACCCGGAGGGACGTATCGCACACGACAATGTGCCAGGACAGAGACGTGTTCTACATTGTCCCTTCTCGTCATCCAGTTTGTGCCTCTGCTGCTTCTGCTGTTAGGAATCGCTCCTTGAAAGACGAGCGAGAGCGTCTTTCTGGGTGCATTGCACTGAGTGAGTGCTCGCTAGGGACTTTGCACTCGGAGCCAAGGCAACAGGGCGTGCTTGTCCGCAGAACTGAGAGCGCGCTGTTGGGCAGAGCTGAAACTGACCGCTGCAGTTCAGCTCTCTCCGGACGGCAGACGCCGAAGAACGAAGCCGCTTGCGAGCGGCGCAGTGCAGCGAAGAGCACACGAGCAGCCAAAGAGCTCCTTCACAATCGCTTTCACTTCTCAGTGCTCTTGCTGCTTGGAAAAGCAGCACACAGCCGTTGCACGCCAGGGCGAAAGCTGGGGCAGTGCCCGTCCTCACTCCTTCGCTGTGCTGTACTCCTTGCAGCTAGAGCGAAGCGAGAAGGACGCGAGGACGAAGAAGGCGTTCTTAAAGTAGCCCCTTGTCAGCAGCCCTGAAAGGGCGCATAACACACGGCGTCTCGCTGCCCTCCGTTCTACATACTCGCGTCTCCCTTTGCTGACTTGCAAAAGTTGCTACCAGAGCAGAGGCGGCCAGATTGAAGAGGCTGTGCTTAGGTTCACCTTCTCCTTACTGCACGTAAGCCACGTCCAGCTCCTCGCTGCACTCTGGATTTGCCTTCTCCGCGGCACTTAGCGTGGTGCTGTGTGTGTGCAACTCGGCGCCTAGAAGCGACTGCCAATGCTTTCAGAGCGGGCTGCAAGGGAACCAAGGAGCAGCACAAGCAGCAGTGCTTCAGCTTGCTCCTTCCGACTGCTAAGGGCACTTGGGAAGGCAAGCGAGAGTCAACCACCTTCCTCTCCTAGTAGCCTCTAACGTGGTGCACACAAGCACGGCACTTAGCCGCTTCGTTCACCGCCCTCGCCCACGCCTGGCTCCGCTTTCACTTGCCGGCGGCCAGAAGCCGCCGCAGGGGCGCCACATACCCAGCAGTGTGCGGGCAGCCAAGCGCTCGAGAACGCTGCTTCTGCCCAAGCTCGCCTAGGGCGTGCACCTTTGTTCTCAGAGCTCCGTGTAACAGTCTGCCTTTCTCGCAGTTCGAATGGAAATCGAAAGCTTTTCGCCTACGCCCTTCACAGAGATCCGTTGCTAGGACGAGAATGTCTCGTGGCCGGAGCTCGCCCCCGCCGCGAGGAAGCTGCTCTTAGCACCGCGTTGCAGGGACACGTCTCGCTTCTTGACTTCGTGCTTAGCGCTCTCCGAATTCGCCGCTAGCTCCGCGGTCCGTCTCAGCTTCAAGTAGCTGCGCTCGCAGTACATAGAGCTTCGCAAGGACCGAAGACCCGGAGGGACGTATCGCACACGACAATGTGCCAGGACAGAGACGTGTTCTACATTGTCCCTTCTCGTCATCCAGTTTGTGCCTCTGCTGCTTCTGCTGTTAGGAATCGCTCCTTGAAAGACGAGCGAGAGCGTCTTTCTGGGTGCATTGCACTGAGTGAGTGCTCGCTAGGGACTTTGCACTCGGAGCCAAGGCAACAGGGCGTGCTTGTCCGCAGAACTGAGAGCGCGCTGTTGGGCAGAGCTGAAACTGACCGCTGCAGTTCAGCTCTCTCCGGACGGCAGACGCCGAAGAACGAAGCCGCTTGCGAGCGGCGCAGTGCAGCGAAGAGCACACGAGCAGCCAAAGAGCTCCTTCACAATCGCTTTCACTTCTCTGTGCTCTTGCTGCTTGGAAAAGCAGCACACAGCCGTTGCACGCCAGGGCGAAAGCTGGGGCAGTGCCCGTCCTCACTCCTTCGCTGTGCTGTACTCCTTGCAGCTAGAGCGAAGCGAGAAGGACGCGAGGACGAAGAAGGCGTTCTTAAAGTAGCCCCTTGTCAGCAGCCCTGAAAGGGCGCATAACACACGGCGTCTCGCTGCCCTCCGTTCTACATACTCGCGTCTCCCTTTGCTGACTTGCAAAAGTTGCTACCAGAGCAGAGGCGGCCAGATTGAAGAGGCTGTGCTTAGGTTCACCTTCTCCTTACTGCACGTAAGCCACGTCCAGCTCCTCGCTGCACTCTGGATTTCCCTTCTCCGCGGCACTTAGCGTGGTGCTGTGTGTGTGCAACTCGGCGCCTAGAAGCGACTGCCAATGCTTTCAGAGCGGGCTGCAAGGGAACCAAGGAGCAGCACAAGCAGCAGTGCTTCAGCTTGCTCCTTCCGACTGCTAAGGGCACTTGGGAAGGCAAGCGAGAGTCAACCACCTTCCTCTCCTAGTAGCCTCTAACGTGGTGCACACAAGCACGGCACTTAGCCGCTTCGTTCACCGCCCTCGCCCACGCCTGGCTCCGCTTTCACTTGCCGGCGGCCAGAAGCCGCCGCAGGGGCGCCACATACCCAGCAGTGTGCGGGCAGCCAAGAGCTCGAGAACGCTGCTTCTGCCCAAGCCCGCCTAGGGCGTGCACCTTTGTTCTCAGAGCTCCGTGTAACAGTCTGCCTTTCTCGCAGTTCGAATGGAAATCGAAAGCTTTTCGCCTACGCCCTTCACAGAGATCCGTTGCTAGGACGAGAATGTCTTGTGGCCGGAGCTCGCCCCCGCCGCGAGGAAGCTGCTCTTAGCACCGCGTTGCAGGGACACGTCTCGCTTCTTGACTTCGTGCTTAGCGCTCTCCGAATTCGCTGCTAGCTCCGCGGTCCGTCTCAGCTTCAAGTAGCTGCGCTCGCAGTACATAGAGCTTCGCAAGGACCGAAGACCCGGAGGGACGTATCGCACACGACAATGTGCCAGGACAGAGACGTGTTCTACATTGTCCCTTCTCGTCATCCAGTTTGTGCCTCTGCTGCTTCTGCTGTTAGGAATCGCTCCTTGAAAGACGAGCGAGAGCGTCTTTCTGGGTGCATTGCACTGAGTGAGTGCTCGCTAGGGACTTTGCACTCGGAGCCAAGGCAACAGGGCGTGCTTGTCCGCAGAACTGAGAGCGCGCTGTTGGGCAGAGCTGAAACTGACCGCTGCAGTTCAGCTCTCTCCGGACGGCAGACGCCGAAGAACGAAGCCGCTTGCGAGCGGCGCAGTGCAGCGAAGAGCACACGAGCAGCCAAAGAGCTCCTTCACAATCGCTTTCACTTCTCAGTGCTCTTGCTGCTTGGAAAAGCAGCACACAGCCGTTGCACGCCAGGGCGAAAGCTGGGGCAGTGCCCGTCCTCACTCCTTCGCTGTGCTGTACTCCTTGCAGCTAGAGCGAAGCGAGAAGGACGCGAGGACGAAGAAGGCGTTCTTAAAGTAGCCCCTTGTCAGCAGCCCTGAAAGGGCGCATAACACACGGCGTCTCGCTGCCCTCCGTTCTACATACTCGCGTCTCCCTTTGCTGACTTGCAAAAGTTGCTACCAGAGCAGAGGCGGCCAGATTGAAGAGGCTGTGCTTAGGTTCACCTTCTCCTTACTGCACGTAAGCCACGTCCAGCTCCTCGCTGCACTCTGGATTTCCCTTCTCCGCGGCACTTAGCGTGGTGCTGTGTGTGTGCAACTCGGCGCCTAGAAGCGACTGCCAATGCTTTCAGAGCGGGCTGCAAGGGAACCAAGGAGCAGCACAAGCAGCAGTGCTTCAGCTTGCTCCTTCCGACTGCTAAGGGCACTTGGGAAGGCAAGCGAGAGTCAACCACCTTCCTCTCCTAGTAGCCTCTAACGTGGTGCACACAAGCACGGCACTTAGCCGCTTCGTTCACCGCCCTCGCCCACGCCTGGCTCCGCTTTCACTTGCCGGCGGCCAGAAGCCGCCGCAGGGGCGCCACATACCCAGCAGTGTGCGGGCAGCCAAGCGCTCGAGAACGCTGCTTCTGCCCAAGCTCGCCTAGGGCGTGCACCTTTGTTCTCAGAGCTCCGTGTAACAGTCTGCCTTTCTCGCAGTTCGAATGGAAATCGAAAGCTTTTCGCCTACGCCCTTCACAGAGATCCGTTGCTAGGACGAGAATGTCTCGTGGCCGGAGCTCGCCCCCGCCGCGAGGAAGCTGCTCTTAGCACCGCGTTGCAGGGACACGTCTCGCTTCTTGACTTCGTGCTTAGCGCTCTCCGAATTCGCCGCTAGCTCCGCGGCCCGTCTCAGCTTCAAGTAGCTGCGCTCGCAGTACATAGAGCTTCGCAAGGACCGAAGACCCGGAGGGACGTATCGCACACGACAATGTGCCAGGACAGAGACGTGTTCTACATTGTCCCTTCTCGTCATCCAGTTTGTGCCTCTGCTGCTTCTGCTGTTAGGAATCGCTCCTTGAAAGACGAGCGAGAGCGTCTTTCTGGGTGCATTGCACTGAGTGAGTGCTCGCTAGGGACTTTGCACTCGGAGCCAAGGCAACAGGGCGTGCTTGTCCGCAGAACTGAGAGCGCGCTGTTGGGCAGAGCTGAAACTGACCGCTGCAGTTCAGCTCTCTCCGGACGGCAGACGCCGAAGAACGAAGCCGCTTGCGAGCGGCGCAGTGCAGCGAAGAGCACACGAGCAGCCAAAGAGCTCCTTCACAATCGCTTTCACTTCTCTGTGCTCTTGCTGCTTGGAAAAGCAGCACACAGCCGTTGCACGCCAGGGCGAAAGCTGGGGCAGTGCCCGTCCTCACTCCTTCGCTGTGCTGTACTCCTTGCAGCTAGAGCGAAGCGAGAAGGACGCGAGGACGAAGAAGGCGTTCTTAAAGTAGCCCCTTGTCAGCAGCCCTGAAAGGGCGCATAACACACGGCGTCTCGCTGCCCTCCGTTCTACATACTCGCGTCTCCCTTTGCTGACTTGCAAAAGTTGCTACCAGAGCAGAGGCGGCCAGATTGAAGAGGCTGTGCTTAGGTTCACCTTCTCCTTACTGCACGTAAGCCACGTCCAGCTCCTCGCTGCACTCTGGATTTGCCTTCTCCGCGGCACTTAGCGTGGTGCTGTGTGTGTGCAACTCGGCGCCTAGAAGCGACTGCCAATGCTTTCAGAGCGGGCTGCAAGGGAACCAAGGAGCAGCACAAGCAGCAGTGCTTCAGCTTGCTCCTTCCGACTGCTAAGGGCACTTGGGAAGGCAAGCGAGAGTCAACCACCTTCCTCTCCTAGTAGCCTCTAACGTGGTGCACACAAGCACGGCACTTAGCCGCTTCGTTCACCGCCCTCGCCCACGCCTGGCTCCGCTTTCACTTGCCGGCGGCCAGAAGCCGCCGCAGGGGCGCCACATACCCAGCAGTGTGCGGGCAGCCAAGCGCTCGAGAACGCTGCTTCTGCCCAAGCTCGCCTAGGGCGTGCACCTTTGTTCTCAGAGCTCCGTGTAACAGTCTGCCTTTCTCGCAGTTCGAATGGAAATCGAAAGCTTTTCGCCTACGCCCTTCACAGAGATCCGTTGCTAGGACGAGAATGTCTCGTGGCCGGAGCTCGCCCCCGCCGCGAGGAAGCTGCTCTTAGCACCGCGTTGCAGGGACACGTCTCGCTTCTTGACTTCGTGCTTAGCGCTCTCCGAATTCGCCGCTAGCTCCGCGGTCCGTCTCAGCTTCAAGTAGCTGCGCTCGCAGTACATAGAGCTTCGCAAGGACCGAAGACCCGGAGGGACGTATCGCACACGACAATGTGCCAGGACAGAGACGTGTTCTACATTGTCCCTTCTCGTCATCCAGTTTGTGCCTCTGCTGCTTCTGCTGTTAGGAATCGCTCCTTGAAAGACGAGCGAGAGCGTCTTTCTGGGTGCATTGCACTGAGTGAGTGCTCGCTAGGGACTTTGCACTCGGAGCCAAGGCAACAGGGCGTGCTTGTCCGCAGAACTGAGAGCGCGCTGTTGGGCAGAGCTGAAACTGACCGCTGCAGTTCAGCTCTCTCCGGACGGCAGACGCCGAAGAACGAAGCCGCTTGCGAGCGGCGCAGTGCAGCGAAGAGCACACGAGCAGCCAAAGAGCTCCTTCACAATCGCTTTCACTTCTCAGTGCTCTTGCTGCTTGGAAAAGCAGCACACAGCCGTTGCACGCCAGGGCGAAAGCTGGGGCAGTGCCCGTCCTCACTCCTTCGCTGTGCTGTACTCCTTGCAGCTAGAGCGAAGCGAGAAGGACGCGAGGACGAAGAAGGCGTTCTTAAAGTAGCCCCTTGTCAGCAGCCCTGAAAGGGCGCATAACACACGGCGTCTCGCTGCCCTCCGTTCTACATACTCGCGTCTCCCTTTGCCGACTTGCAAAAGTTGCTACCAGAGCAGAGGCGGCCAGATTGAAGAGGCTGTGCTTAGGTTCACCTTCTCCTTACTGCACGTAAGCCACGTCCAGCTCCTCGCTGCACTCTGGATTTCCCTTCTCCGCGGCACTTAGCGTGGTGCTGTGTGTGTGCAACTCGGCGCCTAGAAGCGACTGCCAATGCTTTCAGAGCGGGCTGCAAGGGAACCAAGGAGCAGCACAAGCAGCAGTGCTTCAGCTTGCTCCTTCCGACTGCTAAGGGCACTTGGGAAGGCAAGCGAGAGTCAACCACCTTCCTCTCCTAGTAGCCTCTAACGTGGTGCACACAAGCACGGCACTTAGCCGCTTCGTTCACCGCCCTCGCCCACGCCTGGCTCCGCTTTCACTTGCCGGCGGCCAGAAGCCGCCGCAGGGGCGCCACATACCCAGCAGTGTGCCGGCAGCCAAGAGCTCGAGAACGCTGCTTCTGCCCAAGCCCGCCTAGGGCGTGCACCTTTGTTCTCAGAGCTCCGTGTAACAGTCTGCCTTTCTCGCAGTTCGAATGGAAATCGAAAGCTTTTCGCCTACGCCCTTCACAGAGATCCGTTGCTAGGACGAGAATGTCTCGTGGCCGGAGCTCGCCCCCGCCGCGAGGAAGCTGCTCTTAGCACCGCGTTGCAGGGACACGTCTCGCTTCTTGACTTCGTGCTTAGCGCTCTCCGAATTCGCTGCTAGCTCCGCGGTCCGTCTCAGCTTCAAGTAGCTGCGCTCGCAGTACATAGAGCTTCGCAAGGACCGAAGACCCGGAGGGACGTATCGCACACGACAATGTGCCAGGACAGAGACGTGTTCTACATTGTCCCTTCTCGTCATCCAGTTTGTGCCTCTGCTGCTTCTGCTGTTAGGAATCGCTCCTTGAAAGACGAGCGAGAGCGTCTTTCTGGGTGCATTGCACTGAGTGAGTGCTCGCTAGGGACTTTGCACTCGGAGCCAAGGCAACAGGGCGTGCTTGTCCGCAGAACTGAGAGCGCGCTGTTGGGCAGAGCTGAAACTGACCGCTGCAGTTCAGCTCTCTCCGGACGGCAGACGCCGAAGAACGAAGCCGCTTGCGAGCGGCGCAGTGCAGCGAAGAGCACACGAGCAGCCAAAGAGCTCCTTCACAATCGCTTTCACTTCTCAGTGCTCTTGCTGCTTGGAAAAGCAGCACACAGCCGTTGCACGCCAGGGCGAAAGCTGGGGCAGTGCCCGTCCTCACTCCTTCGCTGTGCTGTACTCCTTGCAGCTAGAGCGAAGCGAGAAGGACGCGAGGACGAAGAAGGCGTTCTTAAAGTAGCCCCTTGTCAGCAGCCCTGAAAGGGCGCATAACACACGGCGTCTCGCTGCCCTCCGTTCTACATACTCGCGTCTCCCTTTGCTGACTTGCAAAAGTTGCTACCAGAGCAGAGGCGGCCAGATTGAAGAGGCTGTGCTTAGGTTCACCTTCTCCTTACTGCACGTAAGCCACGTCCAGCTCCTCGCTGCACTCTGGATTTCCCTTCTCCGCGGCACTTAGCGTGGTGCTGTGTGTGTGCAACTCGGCGCCTAGAAGCGACTGCCAATGCTTTCAGAGCGGGCTGCAAGGGAACCAAGGAGCAGCACAAGCAGCAGTGCTTCAGCTTGCTCCTTCCGACTGCTAAGGGCACTTGGGAAGGCAAGCGAGAGTCAACCACCTTCCTCTCCTAGTAGCCTCTAACGTGGTGCACACAAGCACGGCACTTAGCCGCTTCGTTCACCGCCCTCGCCCACGCCTGGCTCCGCTTTCACTTGCCGGCGGCCAGAAGCCGCCGCAGGGGCGCCACATACCCAGCAGTGTGCGGGCAGCCAAGCGCTCGAGAACGCTGCTTCTGCCCAAGCTCGCCTAGGGCGTGCACCTTTGTTCTCAGAGCTCCGTGTAACAGTCTGCCTTTCTCGCAGTTCGAATGGAAATCGAAAGCTTTTCGCCTACGCCCTTCACAGAGATCCGTTGCTAGGACGAGAATGTCTCGTGGCCGGAGCTCGCCCCCGCCGCGAGGAAGCTGCTCTTAGCACCGCGTTGCAGGGACACGTCTCGCTTCTTGACTTCGTGCTTAGCGCTCTCCGAATTCGCCGCTAGCTCCGCGGCCCGTCTCAGCTTCAAGTAGCTGCGCTCGCAGTACATAGAGCTTCGCAAGGACCGAAGACCCGGAGGGACGTATCGCACACGACAATGTGCCAGGACAGAGACGTGTTCTACATTGTCCCTTCTCGTCATCCAGTTTGTGCCTCTGCTGCTTCTGCTGTTAGGAATCGCTCCTTGAAAGACGAGCGAGAGCGTCTTTCTGGGTGCATTGCACTGAGTGAGTGCTCGCTAGGGACTTTGCACTCGGAGCCAAGGCAACAGGGCGTGCTTGTCCGCAGAACTGAGAGCGCGCTGTTGGGCAGAGCTGAAACTGACCGCTGCAGTTCAGCTCTCTCCGGACGGCAGACGCCGAAGAACGAAGCCGCTTGCGAGCGGCGCAGTGCAGCGAAGAGCACACGAGCAGCCAAAGAGCTCCTTCACAATCGCTTTCACTTCTCTGTGCTCTTGCTGCTTGGAAAAGCAGCACACAGCCGTTGCACGCCAGGGCGAAAGCTGGGGCAGTGCCCGTCCTCACTCCTTCGCTGTGCTGTACTCCTTGCAGCTAGAGCGAAGCGAGAAGGACGCGAGGACGAAGAAGGCGTTCTTAAAGTAGCCCCTTGTCAGCAGCCCTGAAAGGGCGCATAACACACGGCGTCTCGCTGCCCTCCGTTCTACATACTCGCGTCTCCCTTTGCTGACTTGCAAAAGTTGCTACCAGAGCAGAGGCGGCCAGATTGAAGAGGCTGTGCTTAGGTTCACCTTCTCCTTACTGCACGTAAGCCACGTCCAGCTCCTCGCTGCACTCTGGATTTGCCTTCTCCGCGGCACTTAGCGTGGTGCTGTGTGTGTGCAACTCGGCGCCTAGAAGCGACTGCCAATGCTTTCAGAGCGGGCTGCAAGGGAACCAAGGAGCAGCACAAGCAGCAGTGCTTCAGCTTGCTCCTTCCGACTGCTAAGGGCACTTGGGAAGGCAAGCGAGAGTCAACCACCTTCCTCTCCTAGTAGCCTCTAACGTGGTGCACACAAGCACGGCACTTAGCCGCTTCGTTCACCGCCCTCGCCCACGCCTGGCTCCGCTTTCACTTGCCGGCGGCCAGAAGCCGCCGCAGGGGCGCCACATACCCAGCAGTGTGCGGGCAGCCAAGCGCTCGAGAACGCTGCTTCTGCCCAAGCTCGCCTAGGGCGTGCACCTTTGTTCTCAGAGCTCCGTGTAACAGTCTGCCTTTCTCGCAGTTCGAATGGAAATCGAAAGCTTTTCGCCTACGCCCTTCACAGAGATCCGTTGCTAGGACGAGAATGTCTCGTGGCCGGAGCTCGCCCCCGCCGCGAGGAAGCTGCTCTTAGCACCGCGTTGCAGGGACACGTCTCGCTTCTTGACTTCGTGCTTAGCGCTCTCCGAATTCGCCGCTAGCTCCGCGGTCCGTCTCAGCTTCAAGTAGCTGCGCTCGCAGTACATAGAGCTTCGCAAGGACCGAAGACCCGGAGGGACGTATCGCACACGACAATGTGCCAGGACAGAGACGTGTTCTACATTGTCCCTTCTCGTCATCCAGTTTGTGCCTCTGCTGCTTCTGCTGTTAGGAATCGCTCCTTGAAAGACGAGCGAGAGCGTCTTTCTGGGTGCATTGCACTGAGTGAGTGCTCGCTAGGGACTTTGCACTCGGAGCCAAGGCAACAGGGCGTGCTTGTCCGCAGAACTGAGAGCGCGCTGTTGGGCAGAGCTGAAACTGACCGCTGCAGTTCAGCTCTCTCCGGACGGCAGACGCCGAAGAACGAAGCCGCTTGCGAGCGGCGCAGTGCAGCGAAGAGCACACGAGCAGCCAAAGAGCTCCTTCACAATCGCTTTCACTTCTCAGTGCTCTTGCTGCTTGGAAAAGCAGCACACAGCCGTTGCACGCCAGGGCGAAAGCTGGGGCAGTGCCCGTCCTCACTCCTTCGCTGTGCTGTACTCCTTGCAGCTAGAGCGAAGCGAGAAGGACGCGAGGACGAAGAAGGCGTTCTTAAAGTAGCCCCTTGTCAGCAGCCCTGAAAGGGCGCATAACACACGGCGTCTCGCTGCCCTCCGTTCTACATACTCGCGTCTCCCTTTGCCGACTTGCAAAAGTTGCTACCAGAGCAGAGGCGGCCAGATTGAAGAGGCTGTGCTTAGGTTCACCTTCTCCTTACTGCACGTAAGCCACGTCCAGCTCCTCGCTGCACTCTGGATTTGCCTTCTCCGCGGCACTTAGCGTGGTGCTGTGTGTGTGCAACTCGGCGCCTAGAAGCGACTGCCAATGCTTTCAGAGCGGGCTGCAAGGGAACCAAGGAGCAGCACAAGCAGCAGTGCTTCAGCTTGCTCCTTCCGACTGCTAAGGGCACTTGGGAAGGCAAGCGAGAGTCAACCACCTTCCTCTCCTAGTAGCCTCTAACGTGGTGCACACAAGCACGGCACTTAGCCGCTTCGTTCACCGCCCTCGCCCACGCCTGGCTCCGCTTTCACTTGCCGGCGGCCAGAAGCCGCCGCAGGGGCGCCACATACCCAGCAGTGTGCCGGCAGCCAAGAGCTCGAGAACGCTGCTTCTGCCCAAGCCCGCCTAGGGCGTGCACCTTTGTTCTCAGAGCTCCGTGTAACAGTCTGCCTTTCTCGCAGTTCGAATGGAAATCGAAAGCTTTTCGCCTACGCCCTTCACAGAGATCCGTTGCTAGGACGAGAATGTCTCGTGGCCGGAGCTCGCCCCCGCCGCGAGGAAGCTGCTCTTAGCACCGCGTTGCAGGGACACGTCTCGCTTCTTGACTTCGTGCTTAGCGCTCTCCGAATTCGCCGCAAGCTCCGCGGTCCGTCTCAGCTTCAAGTAGCAGCGCTCGCAGTACATAGAGCTTCGCAAGGACCGAAGACCCGGAGGGACGTATCGCACACGACAATGTGCCAGGACAGAGACGTGTTCTACATTGTCCCTTCTCGTCATCCAGTTTGTGCCTCTGCTGCTTCTGCTGTTAGGAATCGCTCCTTGAAAGACGAGCGAGAGCGTCTTTCTGGGTGCATTGCACTGAGTGAGTACTCGCTAGGGACTTTGCACTCGGAGCCAAGGCAACAGGGCGTGCTTGTCCGCAGAACTGAGAGCGCGCTGTTGGGCAGAGCTGAAACTGACCGCTGCAGTTCAGCTCTCTCCGGACGGCAGACGCCGAAGAACGAAGCCGCTTGCGAGCGGCGCAGTGCAGCGAAGAGCACACGAGCAGCCAAAGAGCTCCTTCACAATCGCTTTCACTTCTCAGTGCTCTTGCTGCTTGGAAAAGCAGCACACAGCCGTTGCACGCCAGGGCAAAAGCTAGGGCAGTGCCCGTCCTCACTCCTTCGCTGTGCTGTACTCCTTGCAGCTAGAGCGAAGCGAGAAGGACGCGAGGACGAAGAAGGCGTTCTTAAAGTAGCCCCTTGTCAGCAGCCATGAAAGGGCGCATAACACACGGCGTCTCGCTGCCCTCCGTTCTACATACTCGCGTCTCCCTTTGCCGACTTGCAAAAGTTGCTACCAGAGCAGAGGCGGCCAGATTGAAGAGGCTGTGCTTAGGTTCACCTTCTCCTTACTGCACGTAAGCCACGTCCAGCTCCTCGCTGCACTCTGGATTTGCCTTCTCCGCGGCACTTAGCGTGGTGCTGTGTGTGTGCAACTCGGCGCCTAGAAGCGACTGCCAATGCTTTCAGAGCGGGCTGCAAGGGAACCAAGGAGCAGCACAAGCAGCAGTGCTTCAGCTTGCTCCTTCCGACTGCTAAGGGCACTTGGGAAGGCAAGCGAGAGTCAACCACCTTCCTCTCCTAGTAGCCTCTAACGTGGTGCACACAAGCACGGCACTTAGCCGCTTCGTTCACCGCCCTCGCCCACGCCTGGCTCCGCTTTCACTTGCCGGCGGCCAGAAGCCGCCGCAGGGGCGCCACATACCCAGCAGTGTGCGGGCAGCCAAGCGCTCGAGAACGCTGCTTCTGCCCAAGCTCGCCTAGGGCGTGCACCTTTGTTCTCAGAGCTCCGTGTAACAGTCTGCCTTTCTCGCAGTTCGAATGGAAATCGAAAGCTTTTCGCCTACGCCCTTCACAGAGATCCGTTGCTAGGACGAGAATGTCTCGTGGCCGGAGCTCGCCCCCGCCGCGAGGAAGCTGCTCTTAGCACCGCGTTGCAGGGACACGTCTCGCTTCTTGACTTCGTGCTTAGCGCTCTCCGAATTCGCCGCAAGCTCCGCGGTCCGTCTCAGCTTCAAGTAGCAGCGCTCGCAGTACATAGAGCTTCGCAAGGACCGAAGACCCGGAGGGGCGTATCGCACACGACAATGTGCCAGGACAGAGACGTGTTCTACATTGTCCCTTCTCGTCATCCAGTTTGTGCCTCTGCTGCTTCTGCTGTTAGGAATCGCTCCTTGAAAGACGAGCGAGAGCGTCTTTCTGGGTGCATTGCACTGAGTGAGTGCTCGCTAGGGACTTTGCACTCGGAGCCAAGGCAACAGGGCGTGCTTGTCCGCAGAACTGAGAGCGCGCTGTTGGGCAGAGCTGAAACTGACCGCTGCAGTTCAGCTCTCTCCGGACGGCAGACGCCGAAGAACGAAGCCGCTTGCGAGCGGCGCAGTGCAGCGAAGAGCACACGAGCAGCCAAAGAGCTCCTTCACAATCGCTTTCACTTCTCTGTGCTCTTGCTGCTTGGAAAAGCAGCACACAGCCGTTGCACGCCAGGGCGAAAGCTGGGGCAGTGCCCGTCCTCACTCCTTCGCTGTGCTGTACTCCTTGCAGCTAGAGCGAAGCGAGAAGGACGCGAGGACGAAGAAGGCGTTCTTAAAGTAGCCCCTTGTCAGCAGCCCTGAAAGGGCGCATAACACACGGCGTCTCGCTGCCCTCCGTTCTACATACTCGCGTCTCCCTTTGCCGACTTGCAAAAGTTGCTACCAGAGCAGAGGCGGCCAGATTGAAGAGGCTGTGCTTAGGTTCACCTTCTCCTTACTGCACGTAAGCCACGTCCAGCTCCTCGCTGCACTCTGGATTTGCCTTCTCCGCGGCACTTAGCGTGGTGCTGTGTGTGTGCAACTCGGCGCCTAGAAGCGACTGCCAATGCTTTCAGAGCGGGCTGCAAGGGAACCAAGGAGCAGCACAAGCAGCAGTGCTTCAGCTTGCTCCTTCCGACTGCTAAGGGCACTTGGGAAGGCAAGCGAGAGTCAACCACCTTCCTCTCCTAGTAGCCTCTAACGTGGTGCACACAAGCACGGCACTTAGCCGCTTCGTTCACCGCCCTCGCCCACGCCTGGCTCCGCTTTCACTTGCCGGCGGCCAGAAGCCGCCGCAGGGGCGCCACATACCCAGCAGTGTGCCGGCAGCCAAGCGCTCGAGAACGCTGCTTCTGCCCAAGCCCGCTTAGGGCGTGCACCTTTGTTCTCAGAGCTCCGTGTAACAGTCTGCCTTTCTCGCAGTTCGAATGGAAATCGAAAGCTTTTCGCCTACGCCCTTCACAGAGATCCGTTGCTAGGACGAGAATGTCTCGTGGCCGGAGCTCGCCCCCGCCGCGAGGAAGCTGCTCTTAGCACCGCGTTGTAGGGACACGTCTCGCTTCTTGACTTCGTGCTTAGCGCTCTCCGAATTCGCCGCAAGCTCCGCGGTCCGTCTCAGCTTCAAGTAGCAGCGCTCGCAGTACATAGAGCTTCGCAAGGACCGAAGACCCGGAGGGACGTATCGCACACGACAATGTGCCAGGACAGAGACGTGTTCTACATTGTCCCTTCTCGTCATCCAGTTTGTGCCTCTGCTGCTTCTGCTGTTAGGAATCGCTCCTTGAAAGACGAGCGAGAGCGTCTTTCTGGGTGCATTGCACTGAGTGAGTGCTCGCTAGGGACTTTGCACTCGGAGCCAAGGCAACAGGGCGTGCTTGTCCGCAGAACTGAGAGCGCGCTGTTGGGCAGAGCTGAAACTGACCGCTGCAGTTCAGCTCTCTCCGGACGGCAGACGCCGAAGAACGAAGCCGCTTGCGAGCGGCGCAGTGCAGCGAAGAGCACACGAGCAGCCAAAGAGCTCCTTCACAATCGCTTTCACTTCTCAGTGCTCTTGCTGCTTGGAAAAGCAGCACACAGCCGTTGCACGCCAGGGCAAAAGCTAGGGCAGTGCCCGTCCTCACTCCTTCGCTGTGCTGTACTCCTTGCAGCTAGAGCGAAGCGAGAAGGACGCGAGGACGAAGAAGGCGTTCTTAAAGTAGCCCCTTGTCAGCAGCCTTGAAAGGGCGCATAACACACGGCGTCTAGCTGCCCTCCGTTCTACATACTCGCGTCTCCCTTTGCCGACTTGCAAAAGTTGCTACCAGAGCAGAGGCGGCCAGATTGAAGAGGCTGTGCTTAGGTTCACCTTCTCCTTACTGCACGTAAGCCACGTCAAGCTCCTCGCTGCACTCTGGATTTCCCTTCTCCGCGGCACTTAGCGTGGTGCTGTGTGTGTGCAACTCGGCGCCTAGAAGCGACTGCCAATGCTTTCAGAGCGGGCTGCAAGGGAACCAAGGAGCAGCACAAGCAGCAGTGCTTCAGCTTGCTCCTTCCGACTGCTAAGGGCACTTGGGAAGGCAAGCGAGAGTCAACCACCTTCCTCTCCTAGTAGCCTCTAACGTGGTGCACACAAGCACGGCACTTAGCCGCTTCGTTCACCGCCCTCGCCCACGCCTGGCTCCGCTTTCACTTGCCGGCGGCCAGAAGCCGCCGCAGGGGCGCCACATACCCAGCAGTGTGCCGGCAGCCAAGCGCTCGAGAACGCTGCTTCTGCCCAAGCTCGCCTAGGGCGTGCACCTTTGTTCTCAGAGCTCCGTGTAACAGTCTGCCTTTCTCGCAGTTCGAATGGAAATCGAAAGCTTTTCGCCTACGCCCTTCACAGAGATCCGTTGCTAGGACGAGAATGTCTCGTGGCCGGAGCTCGCCCCCGCCGCGAGGAAGCTGCTCTTAGCACCGCGTTGCAGGGACACGTCTCGCTTCTTGACTTCGTGCTTAGCGCTCTCCGAATTCGCCGCAAGCTCCGCGGTCCGTCTCAGCTTCAAGTAGCAGCGCTCGCAGTACATAGAGCTTCGCAAGGACCGAAGACCCGGAGGGACGTATCGCACACGACAATGTGCCAGGACAGAGACGTGTTCTACATTGTCCCTTCTCGTCATCCAGTTTGTGCCTCTGCTGCTTCTGCTGTTAGGAATCGCTCCTTGAAAGACGAGCGAGAGCGTCTTTCTGGGTGCATTGCACTGAGTGAGTGCTCGCTAGGGACTTTGCACTCGGAGCCAAGGCAACAGGGCGTGCTTGTCCGCAGAACTGAGAGCGCGCTGTTGGGCAGAGCTGAAACTGACCGCTGCAGTTCAGCTCTCTCCGGACGGCAGACGCCGAAGAACGAAGCCGCTTGCGAGCGGCGCAGTGCAGCGAAGAGCACACGAGCAGCCAAAGAGCTCCTTCACAATCGCTTTCACTTCTCAGTGCTCTTGCTGCTTGGAAAAGCAGCACACAGCCGTTGCACGCCAGGGCAAAAGCTGGGGCAGTGCCCGTCCTCACTCCTTCGCTGTGCTGTACTCCTTGCAGCTAGAGCGAAGCGAGAAGGACGCGAGGACGAAGAAGGCGTTCTTAAAGTAGCCCCTTGTCAGCAGCCCTGAAAGGGCGCATAACACACGGCGTCTCGCTGCCCTCCGTTCTACATACTCGCGTCTCCCTTTGCTGACTTGCAAAAGTTGCTACCAGAGCAGAGGCGGCCAGATTGAAGAGGCTGTGCTTAGGTTCACCTTCTCCTTACTGCACGTAAGCCACGTCCAGCTCCTCGCTGCACTCTGGATTTCCCTTCTCCGCGGCACTTAGCGTGGTGCTGTGTGTGTGCAACTCGGCGCCTAGAAGCGACTGCCAATGCTTTCAGAGCGGGCTGCAAGGGAACCAAGGAGCAGCACAAGCAGCAGTGCTTCAGCTTGCTCCTTCCGACTGCTAAGGGCACTTGGGAAGGCAAGCGAGAGTCAACCACCTTCCTCTCCTAGTAGCCTCTAACGTGGTGCACACAAGCACGGCACTTAGCCGCTTCGTTCACCGCCCTCGCCCACGCCTGGCTCCGCTTTCACTTGCCGGCGGCCAGAAGCCGCCGCAGGGGCGCCACATACCCAGCAGTGTGCCGGCAGCCAAGAGCTAGAGAACGCTGCTTCTGCCCAAGCCCGCCTAGGGCGTGCACCTTTGTTCTCAGAGCTCCGTGTAACAGTCTGCCTTTCTCGCAGTTCGAATGGAAATCGAAAGCTTTTCGCCTACGCCCTTCACAGAGATCCGTTGCTAGGACGAGAATGTCTCGTGGCCGGAGCTCGCCCCCGCCGCGAGGAAGCTGCTCTTAGCACCGCGTTGCAGGGACACGTCTCGCTTCTTGACTTCGTGCTTAGCGCTCTCCGAATTCGCCGCTAGCTCCGCGGTCCGTCTCAGCTTCAAGTAGCTGCGCTCGCAGTACATAGAGCTTCGCAAGGACCGAAGACCCGGAGGGACGTATCGCACACGACAATGTGCCAGGACAGAGACGTGTTCTACATTGTCCCTTCTCGTCATCCAGTTTGTGCCTCTGCTGCTTCTGCTGTTAGGAATCGCTCCTTGAAAGACGAGCGAGAGCGTCTTTCTGGGTGCATTGCACTGAGTGAGTGCTCGCTAGGGACTTTGCACTCGGAGCCAAGGCAACAGGGCGTGCTTGTCCGCAGAACTGAGAGCGCGCTGTTGGGCAGAGCTGAAACTGACCGCTGCAGTTCAGCTCTCTCCGGACGGCAGACGCCGAAGAACGAAGCCGCTTGCGAGCGGCGCAGTGCAGCGAAGAGCACACGAGCAGCCAAAGAGCTCCTTCACAATCGCTTTCACTTCTCAGTGCTCTTGCTGCTTGGAAAAGCAGCACACAGCCGTTGCACGCCAGGGCAAAAGCTGGGGCAGTGCCCGTCCTCACTCCTTCGCTGTGCTGTACTCCTTGCAGCTAGAGCGAAGCGAGAAGGACGCGAGGACGAAGAAGGCGTTCTTAAAGTAGCCCCTTGTCAGCAGCCTTGAAAGGGCGCATAACACACGGCGTCTAGCTGCCCTCCGTTCTACATACTCGCGTCTCCCTTTGCCGACTTGCAAAAGTTGCTACCAGAGCAGAGGCGGCCAGATTGAAGAGGCTGTGCTTAGGTTCACCTTCTCCTTACTGCACGTAAGCCACGTCAAGCTCCTCGCTGCACTCTGGATTTCCCTTCTCCGCGGCACTTAGCGTGGTGCTGTGTGTGTGCAACTCGGCGCCTAGAAGCGACTGCCAATGCTTTCAGAGCGGGCTGCAAGGGAACCAAGGAGCAGCACAAGCAGCAGTGCTTCAGCTTGCTCCTTCCGACTGCTAAGGGCACTTGGGAAGGCAAGCGAGAGTCAACCACCTTCCTCTCCTAGTAGCCTCTAACGTGGTGCACACAAGCACGGCACTTAGCCGCTTCGTTCACCGCCCTCGCCCACGCCTGGCTCCGCTTTCACTTGCCGGCGGCCAGAAGCCGCCGCAGGGGCGCCACATACCCAGCAGTGTGCGGGCAGCCAAGCGCTCGAGAACGCTGCTTCTGCCCAAGCTCGCCTAGGGCGTGCACCTTTGTTCTCAGAGCTCCGTGTAACAGTCTGCCTTTCTCGCAGTTCGAATGGAAATCGAAAGCTTTTCGCCTACGCCCTTCACAGAGATCCGTTGCTAGGACGAGAATGTCTCGTGGCCGGAGCTCGCCCCCGCCGCGAGGAAGCTGCTCTTAGCACCGCGTTGCAGGGACACGTCTCGCTTCTTGACTTCGTGCTTAGCGCTCTCCGAATTCGCCGCTAGCTCCGCGGTCCGTCTCAGCTTCAAGTAGCTGCGCTCGCAGTACATAGAGCTTCGCAAGGACCGAAGACCCGGAGGGACGTATCGCACACGACAATGTGCCAGGACAGAGACGTGTTCTACATTGTCCCTTCTCGTCATCCAGTTTGTGCCTCTGCTGCTTCTGCTGTTAGGAATCGCTCCTTGAAAGACGAGCGAGAGCGTCTTTCTGGGTGCATTGCACTGAGTGAGTGCTCGCTAGGGACTTTGCACTCGGAGCCAAGGCAACAGGGCGTGCTTGTCCGCAGAACTGAGAGCGCGCTGTTGGGCAGAGCTGAAACTGACCGCTGCAGTTCAGCTCTCTCCGGACGGCAGACGCCGAAGAACGAAGCCGCTTGCGAGCGGCGCAGTGCAGCGAAGAGCACACGAGCAGCCAAAGAGCTCCTTCACAATCGCTTTCACTTCTCAGTGCTCTTGCTGCTTGGAAAAGCAGCACACAGCCGTTGCACGCCAGGGCGAAAGCTGGGGCAGTGCCCGTCCTCACTCCTTCGCTGTGCTGTACTCCTTGCAGCTAGAGCGAAGCGAGAAGGACGCGAGGACGAAGAAGGCGTTCTTAAAGTAGCCCCTTGTCAGCAGCCCTGAAAGGGCGCATAACACACGGCGTCTCGCTGCCCTCCGTTCTACATACTCGCGTCTCCCTTTGCCGACTTGCAAAAGTTGCTACCAGAGCAGAGGCGGCCAGATTGAAGAGGCTGTGCTTAGGTTCACCTTCTCCTTACTGCACGTAAGCCACGTCCAGCTCCTCGCTGCACTCTGGATTTGCCTTCTCCGCGGCACTTAGCGTGGTGCTGTGTGTGTGCAACTCGGCGCCTAGAAGCGACTGCCAATGCTTTCAGAGCGGGCTGCAAGGGAACCAAGGAGCAGCACAAGCAGCAGTGCTTCAGCTTGCTCCTTCCGACTGCTAAGGGCACTTGGGAAGGCAAGCGAGAGTCAACCACCTTCCTCTCCTAGTAGCCTCTAACGTGGTGCACACAAGCACGGCACTTAGCCGCTTCGTTCACCGCCCTCGCCCACGCCTGGCTCCGCTTTCACTTGCCGGCGGCCAGAAGCCGCCGCAGGGGCGCCACATACCCAGCAGTGTGCCGGCAGCCAAGAGCTCGAGAACGCTGCTTCTGCCCAAGCCCGCCTAGGGCGTGCACCTTTGTTCTCAGAGCTCCGTGTAACAGTCTGCCTTTCTCGCAGTTCGAATGGAAATCGAAAGCTTTTCGCCTACGCCCTTCACAGAGATCCGTTGCTAGGACGAGAATGTCTCGTGGCCGGAGCTCGCCCCCGCCGCGAGGAAGCTGCTCTTAGCACCGCGTTGCAGGGACACGTCTCGCTTCTTGACTTCGTGCTTAGCGCTCTCCGAATTCGCCGCAAGCTCCGCGGTCCGTCTCAGCTTCAAGTAGCAGCGCTCGCAGTACATAGAGCTTCGCAAGGACCGAAGACCCGGAGGGACGTATCGCACACGACAATGTGCCAGGACAGAGACGTGTTCTACATTGTCCCTTCTCGTCATCCAGTTTGTGCCTCTGCTGCTTCTGCTGTTAGGAATCGCTCCTTGAAAGACGAGCGAGAGCGTCTTTCTGGGTGCATTGCACTGAGTGAGTACTCGCTAGGGACTTTGCACTCGGAGCCAAGGCAACAGGGCGTGCTTGTCCGCAGAACTGAGAGCGCGCTGTTGGGCAGAGCTGAAACTGACCGCTGCAGTTCAGCTCTCTCCGGACGGCAGACGCCGAAGAACGAAGCCGCTTGCGAGCGGCGCAGTGCAGCGAAGAGCACACGAGCAGCCAAAGAGCTCCTTCACAATCGCTTTCACTTCTCAGTGCTCTTGCTGCTTGGAAAAGCAGCACACAGCCGTTGCACGCCAGGGCAAAAGCTAGGGCAGTGCCCGTCCTCACTCCTTCGCTGTGCTGTACTCCTTGCAGCTAGAGCGAAGCGAGAAGGACGCGAGGACGAAGAAGGCGTTCTTAAAGTAGCCCCTTGTCAGCAGCCATGAAAGGGCGCATAACACACGGCGTCTCGCTGCCCTCCGTTCTACATACTCGCGTCTCCCTTTGCCGACTTGCAAAAGTTGCTACCAGAGCAGAGGCGGCCAGATTGAAGAGGCTGTGCTTAGGTTCACCTTCTCCTTACTGCACGTAAGCCACGTCCAGCTCCTCGCTGCACTCTGGATTTGCCTTCTCCGCGGCACTTAGCGTGGTGCTGTGTGTGTGCAACTCGGCGCCTAGAAGCGACTGCCAATGCTTTCAGAGCGGGCTGCAAGGGAACCAAGGAGCAGCACAAGCAGCAGTGCTTCAGCTTGCTCCTTCCGACTGCTAAGGGCACTTGGGAAGGCAAGCGAGAGTCAACCACCTTCCTCTCCTAGTAGCCTCTAACGTGGTGCACACAAGCACGGCACTTAGCCGCTTCGTTCACCGCCCTCGCCCACGCCTGGCTCCGCTTTCACTTGCCGGCGGCCAGAAGCCGCCGCAGGGGCGCCACATACCCAGCAGTGTGCGGGCAGCCAAGCGCTCGAGAACGCTGCTTCTGCCCAAGCTCGCCTAGGGCGTGCACCTTTGTTCTCAGAGCTCCGTGTAACAGTCTGCCTTTCTCGCAGTTCGAATGGAAATCGAAAGCTTTTCGCCTACGCCCTTCACAGAGATCCGTTGCTAGGACGAGAATGTCTCGTGGCCGGAGCTCGCCCCCGCCGCGAGGAAGCTGCTCTTAGCACCGCGTTGCAGGGACACGTCTCGCTTCTTGACTTCGTGCTTAGCGCTCTCCGAATTCGCCGCAAGCTCCGCGGTCCGTCTCAGCTTCAAGTAGCAGCGCTCGCAGTACATAGAGCTTCGCAAGGACCGAAGACCCGGAGGGGCGTATCGCACACGACAATGTGCCAGGACAGAGACGTGTTCTACATTGTCCCTTCTCGTCATCCAGTTTGTGCCTCTGCTGCTTCTGCTGTTAGGAATCGCTCCTTGAAAGACGAGCGAGAGCGTCTTTCTGGGTGCATTGCACTGAGTGAGTGCTCGCTAGGGACTTTGCACTCGGAGCCAAGGCAACAGGGCGTGCTTGTCCGCAGAACTGAGAGCGCGCTGTTGGGCAGAGCTGAAACTGACCGCTGCAGTTCAGCTCTCTCCGGACGGCAGACGCCGAAGAACGAAGCCGCTTGCGAGCGGCGCAGTGCAGCGAAGAGCACACGAGCAGCCAAAGAGCTCCTTCACAATCGCTTTCACTTCTCTGTGCTCTTGCTGCTTGGAAAAGCAGCACACAGCCGTTGCACGCCAGGGCGAAAGCTGGGGCAGTGCCCGTCCTCACTCCTTCGCTGTGCTGTACTCCTTGCAGCTAGAGCGAAGCGAGAAGGACGCGAGGACGAAGAAGGCGTTCTTAAAGTAGCCCCTTGTCAGCAGCCCTGAAAGGGCGCATAACACACGGCGTCTCGCTGCCCTCCGTTCTACATACTCGCGTCTCCCTTTGCCGACTTGCAAAAGTTGCTACCAGAGCAGAGGCGGCCAGATTGAAGAGGCTGTGCTTAGGTTCACCTTCTCCTTACTGCACGTAAGCCACGTCCAGCTCCTCGCTGCACTCTGGATTTGCCTTCTCCGCGGCACTTAGCGTGGTGCTGTGTGTGTGCAACTCGGCGCCTAGAAGCGACTGCCAATGCTTTCAGAGCGGGCTGCAAGGGAACCAAGGAGCAGCACAAGCAGCAGTGCTTCAGCTTGCTCCTTCCGACTGCTAAGGGCACTTGGGAAGGCAAGCGAGAGTCAACCACCTTCCTCTCCTAGTAGCCTCTAACGTGGTGCACACAAGCACGGCACTTAGCCGCTTCGTTCACCGCCCTCGCCCACGCCTGGCTCCGCTTTCACTTGCCGGCGGCCAGAAGCCGCCGCAGGGGCGCCACATACCCAGCAGTGTGCCGGCAGCCAAGCGCTCGAGAACGCTGCTTCTGCCCAAGCCCGCTTAGGGCGTGCACCTTTGTTCTCAGAGCTCCGTGTAACAGTCTGCCTTTCTCGCAGTTCGAATGGAAATCGAAAGCTTTTCGCCTACGCCCTTCACAGAGATCCGTTGCTAGGACGAGAATGTCTCGTGGCCGGAGCTCGCCCCCGCCGCGAGGAAGCTGCTCTTAGCACCGCGTTGTAGGGACACGTCTCGCTTCTTGACTTCGTGCTTAGCGCTCTCCGAATTCGCCGCAAGCTCCGCGGTCCGTCTCAGCTTCAAGTAGCAGCGCTCGCAGTACATAGAGCTTCGCAAGGACCGAAGACCCGGAGGGACGTATCGCACACGACAATGTGCCAGGACAGAGACGTGTTCTACATTGTCCCTTCTCGTCATCCAGTTTGTGCCTCTGCTGCTTCTGCTGTTAGGAATCGCTCCTTGAAAGACGAGCGAGAGCGTCTTTCTGGGTGCATTGCACTGAGTGAGTGCTCGCTAGGGACTTTGCACTCGGAGCCAAGGCAACAGGGCGTGCTTGTCCGCAGAACTGAGAGCGCGCTGTTGGGCAGAGCTGAAACTGACCGCTGCAGTTCAGCTCTCTCCGGACGGCAGACGCCGAAGAACGAAGCCGCTTGCGAGCGGCGCAGTGCAGCGAAGAGCACACGAGCAGCCAAAGAGCTCCTTCACAATCGCTTTCACTTCTCAGTGCTCTTGCTGCTTGGAAAAGCAGCACACAGCCGTTGCACGCCAGGGCAAAAGCTAGGGCAGTGCCCGTCCTCACTCCTTCGCTGTGCTGTACTCCTTGCAGCTAGAGCGAAGCGAGAAGGACGCGAGGACGAAGAAGGCGTTCTTAAAGTAGCCCCTTGTCAGCAGCCTTGAAAGGGCGCATAACACACGGCGTCTAGCTGCCCTCCGTTCTACATACTCGCGTCTCCCTTTGCCGACTTGCAAAAGTTGCTACCAGAGCAGAGGCGGCCAGATTGAAGAGGCTGTGCTTAGGTTCACCTTCTCCTTACTGCACGTAAGCCACGTCAAGCTCCTCGCTGCACTCTGGATTTCCCTTCTCCGCGGCACTTAGCGTGGTGCTGTGTGTGTGCAACTCGGCGCCTAGAAGCGACTGCCAATGCTTTCAGAGCGGGCTGCAAGGGAACCAAGGAGCAGCACAAGCAGCAGTGCTTCAGCTTGCTCCTTCCGACTGCTAAGGGCACTTGGGAAGGCAAGCGAGAGTCAACCACCTTCCTCTCCTAGTAGCCTCTAACGTGGTGCACACAAGCACGGCACTTAGCCGCTTCGTTCACCGCCCTCGCCCACGCCTGGCTCCGCTTT
Source organism: Sturnus vulgaris (assembly GCF_052056855.1). Lineage (NCBI taxonomy): Eukaryota > Metazoa > Chordata > Aves > Passeriformes > Sturnidae > Sturnus > Sturnus vulgaris. Next base: position 12,181,646 of record NC_142262.1, on the reverse strand, counting down.
CACTTGCCGGCGGCCAGAAGCCGCCGCAGGGGCGCCACATACCCAGCAGTGTGCCGGCAGCCAAGCGCTCGAGAACGCTGCTTCTGCCCAAGCTCGCCTAGGGCGTGCACCTTTGTTCTCAGAGCTCCGTGTAACAGTCTGCCTTTCTCGCAGTTCGAATGGAAATCGAAAGCTTTTCGCCTACGCCCTTCACAGAGATCCGTTGCTAGGACGAGAATGTCTCGTGGCCGGAGCTCGCCCCCGCCGCGAGGAAGCTGCTCTTAGCACCGCGTTGCAGGGACACGTCTCGCTTCTTGACTTCGTGCTTAGCGCTCTCCGAATTCGCCGCAAGCTCCGCGGTCCGTCTCAGCTTCAAGTAGCAGCGCTCGCAGTACATAGAGCTTCGCAAGGACCGAAGACCCGGAGGGACGTATCGCACACGACAATGTGCCAGGACAGAGACGTGTTCTACATTGTCCCTTCTCGTCATCCAGTTTGTGCCTCTGCTGCTTCTGCTGTTAGGAATCGCTCCTTGAAAGACGAGCGAGAGCGTCTTTCTGGGTGCATTGCACTGAGTGAGTGCTCGCTAGGGACTTTGCACTCGGAGCCAAGGCAACAGGGCGTGCTTGTCCGCAGAACTGAGAGCGCGCTGTTGGGCAGAGCTGAAACTGACCGCTGCAGTTCAGCTCTCTCCGGACGGCAGACGCCGAAGAACGAAGCCGCTTGCGAGCGGCGCAGTGCAGCGAAGAGCACACGAGCAGCCAAAGAGCTCCTTCACAATCGCTTTCACTTCTCAGTGCTCTTGCTGCTTGGAAAAGCAGCACACAGCCGTTGCACGCCAGGGCAAAAGCTGGGGCAGTGCCCGTCCTCACTCCTTCGCTGTGCTGTACTCCTTGCAGCTAGAGCGAAGCGAGAAGGACGCGAGGACGAAGAAGGCGTTCTTAAAGTAGCCCCTTGTCAGCAGCCCTGAAAGGGCGCATAACACACGGCGTCTCGCTGCCCTCCGTTCTACATACTCGCGTCTCCCTTTGCTGACTTGCAAAAGTTGCTACCAGAGCAGAGGCGGCCAGATTGAAGAGGCTGTGCTTAGGTTCACCTTCTCCTTACTGCACGTAAGCCACGTCCAGCTCCTCGCTGCACTCTGGATTTCCCTTCTCCGCGGCACTTAGCGTGGTGCTGTGTGTGTGCAACTCGGCGCCTAGAAGCGACTGCCAATGCTTTCAGAGCGGGCTGCAAGGGAACCAAGGAGCAGCACAAGCAGCAGTGCTTCAGCTTGCTCCTTCCGACTGCTAAGGGCACTTGGGAAGGCAAGCGAGAGTCAACCACCTTCCTCTCCTAGTAGCCTCTAACGTGGTGCACACAAGCACGGCACTTAGCCGCTTCGTTCACCGCCCTCGCCCACGCCTGGCTCCGCTTTCACTTGCCGGCGGCCAGAAGCCGCCGCAGGGGCGCCACATACCCAGCAGTGTGCCGGCAGCCAAGAGCTAGAGAACGCTGCTTCTGCCCAAGCCCGCCTAGGGCGTGCACCTTTGTTCTCAGAGCTCCGTGTAACAGTCTGCCTTTCTCGCAGTTCGAATGGAAATCGAAAGCTTTTCGCCTACGCCCTTCACAGAGATCCGTTGCTAGGACGAGAATGTCTCGTGGCCGGAGCTCGCCCCCGCCGCGAGGAAGCTGCTCTTAGCACCGCGTTGCAGGGACACGTCTCGCTTCTTGACTTCGTGCTTAGCGCTCTCCGAATTCGCCGCTAGCTCCGCGGTCCGTCTCAGCTTCAAGTAGCTGCGCTCGCAGTACATAGAGCTTCGCAAGGACCGAAGACCCGGAGGGACGTATCGCACACGACAATGTGCCAGGACAGAGACGTGTTCTACATTGTCCCTTCTCGTCATCCAGTTTGTGCCTCTGCTGCTTCTGCTGTTAGGAATCGCTCCTTGAAAGACGAGCGAGAGCGTCTTTCTGGGTGCATTGCACTGAGTGAGTGCTCGCTAGGGACTTTGCACTCGGAGCCAAGGCAACAGGGCGTGCTTGTCCGCAGAACTGAGAGCGCGCTGTTGGGCAGAGCTGAAACTGACCGCTGCAGTTCAGCTCTCTCCGGACGGCAGACGCCGAAGAACGAAGCCGCTTGCGAGCGGCGCAGTGCAGCGAAGAGCACACGAGCAGCCAAAGAGCTCCTTCACAATCGCTTTCACTTCTCAGTGCTCTTGCTGCTTGGAAAAGCAGCACACAGCCGTTGCACGCCAGGGCAAAAGCTGGGGCAGTGCCCGTCCTCACTCCTTCGCTGTGCTGTACTCCTTGCAGCTAGAGCGAAGCGAGAAGGACGCGAGGACGAAGAAGGCGTTCTTAAAGTAGCCCCTTGTCAGCAGCCTTGAAAGGGCGCATAACACACGGCGTCTAGCTGCCCTCCGTTCTACATACTCGCGTCTCCCTTTGCCGACTTGCAAAAGTTGCTACCAGAGCAGAGGCGGCCAGATTGAAGAGGCTGTGCTTAGGTTCACCTTCTCCTTACTGCACGTAAGCCACGTCAAGCTCCTCGCTGCACTCTGGATTTCCCTTCTCCGCGGCACTTAGCGTGGTGCTGTGTGTGTGCAACTCGGCGCCTAGAAGCGACTGCCAATGCTTTCAGAGCGGGCTGCAAGGGAACCAAGGAGCAGCACAAGCAGCAGTGCTTCAGCTTGCTCCTTCCGACTGCTAAGGGCACTTGGGAAGGCAAGCGAGAGTCAACCACCTTCCTCTCCTAGTAGCCTCTAACGTGGTGCACACAAGCACGGCACTTAGCCGCTTCGTTCACCGCCCTCGCCCACGCCTGGCTCCGCTTTCACTTGCCGGCGGCCAGAAGCCGCCGCAGGGGCGCCACATACCCAGCAGTGTGCCGGCAGCCAAGCGCTCGAGAACGCTGCTTCTGCCCAAGCTCGCCTAGGGCGTGCACCTTTGTTCTCAGAGCTCCGTGTAACAGTCTGCCTTTCTCGCAGTTCGAATGGAAATCGAAAGCTTTTCGCCTACGCCCTTCACAGAGATCCGTTGCTAGGACGAGAATGTCTCGTGGCCGGAGCTCGCCCCCGCCGCGAGGAAGCTGCTCTTAGCACCGCGTTGCAGGGACACGTCTCGCTTCTTGACTTCGTGCTTAGCGCTCTCCGAATTCGCCGCAAGCTCCGCGGTCCGTCTCAGCTTCAAGTAGCAGCGCTCGCAGTACATAGAGCTTCGCAAGGACCGAAGACCCGGAGGGACGTATCGCACACGACAATGTGCCAGGACAGAGACGTGTTCTACATTGTCCCTTCTCGTCATCCAGTTTGTGCCTCTGCTGCTTCTGCTGTTAGGAATCGCTCCTTGAAAGACGAGCGAGAGCGTCTTTCTGGGTGCATTGCACTGAGTGAGTGCTCGCTAGGGACTTTGCACTCGGAGCCAAGGCAACAGGGCGTGCTTGTCCGCAGAACTGAGAGCGCGCTGTTGGGCAGAGCTGAAACTGACCGCTGCAGTTCAGCTCTCTCCGGACGGCAGACGCCGAAGAACGAAGCCGCTTGCGAGCGGCGCAGTGCAGCGAAGAGCACACGAGCAGCCAAAGAGCTCCTTCACAATCGCTTTCACTTCTCAGTGCTCTTGCTGCTTGGAAAAGCAGCACACAGCCGTTGCACGCCAGGGCAAAAGCTGGGGCAGTGCCCGTCCTCACTCCTTCGCTGTGCTGTACTCCTTGCAGCTAGAGCGAAGCGAGAAGGACGCGAGGACGAAGAAGGCGTTCTTAAAGTAGCCCCTTGTCAGCAGCCCTGAAAGGGCGCATAACACACGGCGTCTCGCTGCCCTCCGTTCTACATACTCGCGTCTCCCTTTGCTGACTTGCAAAAGTTGCTACCAGAGCAGAGGCGGCCAGATTGAAGAGGCTGTGCTTAGGTTCACCTTCTCCTTACTGCACGTAAGCCACGTCCAGCTCCTCGCTGCACTCTGGATTTCCCTTCTCCGCGGCACTTAGCGTGGTGCTGTGTGTGTGCAACTCGGCGCCTAGAAGCGACTGCCAATGCTTTCAGAGCGGGCTGCAAGGGAACCAAGGAGCAGCACAAGCAGCAGTGCTTCAGCTTGCTCCTTCCGACTGCTAAGGGCACTTGGGAAGGCAAGCGAGAGTCAACCACCTTCCTCTCCTAGTAGCCTCTAACGTGGTGCACACAAGCACGGCACTTAGCCGCTTCGTTCACCGCCCTCGCCCACGCCTGGCTCCGCTTTCACTTGCCGGCGGCCAGAAGCCGCCGCAGGGGCGCCACATACCCAGCAGTGTGCCGGCAGCCAAGAGCTAGAGAACGCTGCTTCTGCCCAAGCCCGCCTAGGGCGTGCACCTTTGTTCTCAGAGCTCCGTGTAACAGTCTGCCTTTCTCGCAGTTCGAATGGAAATCGAAAGCTTTTCGCCTACGCCCTTCACAGAGATCCGTTGCTAGGACGAGAATGTCTCGTGGCCGGAGCTCGCCCCCGCCGCGAGGAAGCTGCTCTTAGCACCGCGTTGCAGGGACACGTCTCGCTTCTTGACTTCGTGCTTAGCGCTCTCCGAATTCGCCGCTAGCTCCGCGGTCCGTCTCAGCTTCAAGTAGCTGCGCTCGCAGTACATAGAGCTTCGCAAGGACCGAAGACCCGGAGGGACGTATCGCACACGACAATGTGCCAGGACAGAGACGTGTTCTACATTGTCCCTTCTCGTCATCCAGTTTGTGCCTCTGCTGCTTCTGCTGTTAGGAATCGCTCCTTGAAAGACGAGCGAGAGCGTCTTTCTGGGTGCATTGCACTGAGTGAGTGCTCGCTAGGGACTTTGCACTCGGAGCCAAGGCAACAGGGCGTGCTTGTCCGCAGAACTGAGAGCGCGCTGTTGGGCAGAGCTGAAACTGACCGCTGCAGTTCAGCTCTCTCCGGACGGCAGACGCCGAAGAACGAAGCCGCTTGCGAGCGGCGCAGTGCAGCGAAGAGCACACGAGCAGCCAAAGAGCTCCTTCACAATCGCTTTCACTTCTCAGTGCTCTTGCTGCTTGGAAAAGCAGCACACAGCCGTTGCACGCCAGGGCAAAAGCTGGGGCAGTGCCCGTCCTCACTCCTTCGCTGTGCTGTACTCCTTGCAGCTAGAGCGAAGCGAGAAGGACGCGAGGACGAAGAAGGCGTTCTTAAAGTAGCCCCTTGTCAGCAGCCCTGAAAGGGCGCATAACACACGGCGTCTCGCTGCCCTCCGTTCTACATACTCGCGTCTCCCTTTGCCGACTTGCAAAAGTTGCTACCAGAGCAGAGGCGGCCAGATTGAAGAGGCTGTGCTTAGGTTCACCTTCTCCTTACTGCACGTAAGCCACGTCCAGCTCCTCGCTGCACTCTGGATTTCCCTTCTCCGCGGCACTTAGCGTGGTGCTGTGTGTGTGCAACTCGGCGCCTAGAAGCGACTGCCAATGCTTTCAGAGCGGGCTGCAAGGGAACCAAGGAGCAGCACAAGCAGCAGTGCTTCAGCTTGCTCCTTCCGACTGCTAAGGGCACTTGGGAAGGCAAGCGAGAGTCAACCACCTTCCTCTCCTAGTAGCCTCTAACGTGGTGCACACAAGCACGGCACTTAGCCGCTTCGTTCACCGCCCTCGCCCACGCCTGGCTCCGCTTTCACTTGCCGGCGGCCAGAAGCCGCCGCAGGGGCGCCACATACCCAGCAGTGTGCCGGCAGCCAAGAGCTCGAGAACGCTGCTTCTGCCCAAGCCCGCTTAGGGCGTGCACCTTTGTTCTCAGAGCTCCGTGTAACAGTCTGCCTTTCTCGCAGTTCGAATGGAAATCGAAAGCTTTTCGCCTACGCCCTTCACAGAGATCCGTTGCTAGGACGAGAATGTCTCGTGGCCGGAGCTCGCCCCCGCCGCGAGGAAGCTGCTCTTAGCACCGCGTTGCAGGGACACGTCTCGCTTCTTGACTTCGTGCTTAGCGCTCTCCGAATTCGCCGCTAGCTCCGCGGTCCTTCTCAGCTGCAAGTAGCAGCGCTCGCAGTACATAGAGCTTCGCAAGGACCGAAGACCCGGAGGGACATATCGCACACGACAATGTGCCAGGACAAGGACGTTCTACACTGAGTGGAGACAGAGACAGACCGAGAATTCTACACTGCCCCTTCTCTTCGGCCATCTTGTGCTCTGCTGCCTCTGCTGTGACGAATCGGTCCTTGAAAAACCAGCGAGAGCGTCTCTCCAGGCACTGAGTGTGAGCTCCCTAGGGACTTTTTCCACCTCCAAAAATACATGGGTAAGTCCTAAAAGTTTTGGTTTGATCAAGAATAGTTACGTCCAAGTATTGCTGTTCTAAACACCCTTGGTTTCAGTCTGAACTTAACTGCTTGTTTCTGTCTTTTTGCCTAGTGGCAATCTAATTCTAAGGTAACTAGATGTGTTGGATATCCATAAGTTACATCTCAGGTTAGGTGGGATAATTGGCTGGGAAGAAAATGGAATTGAGAATTTGGAAAGAATCCAAAGTGAGCTGATGTCACAATCCGAGATTCCCTTGGGTTCCAAATCCTTTCATTTGTGTTTTTGTGGGCTTTTTTGAAGGCGTTGTACAGTTGAAGCCATGATTTAGCTGCGGTGAGACCTGCTCTGCTGTAAAAGCATTATTTTCTCAGTGAGCATGGACAACAGTTAGAGTGTCGTCTTTTAAGATTCCCTGCACTCCACTTATGGTGGCAAAAGCAGTGCCTTGACTGTAATCATAAAAGTGATTACAGCTTCATTGCTTTGACATCATGTAGGATGCTTCCTCCATCTGCTCTGGTCAGCATTAAGTAACAGATTTCTCAGTTTCTAGGAAGAGTCTAGCAATCAATCACCTTGCTCCTTCTCTTGCATTTATTCATCACTGCTATGCTGCTATACAGACAGATAGTCTGTTTATGATTCAACAATTCAATGGGACATCAAGTAAATAGCAAAGCAAAACTAACTACCGAAAGCACTATAAGGGCCAGAGATTAGCTTGGATCAAAACAGGTATTCTCCTAGCATTGTTTACAAACGACTCAGCATGTGAAACAGAAGGCACAATGTAGTTTGTGCCTTGTTTTGGGCATGCCCGGAAGAAGGAAATTCTGATTTCACATATGGGAAAAGAAATGTTGACATTTGAATGAGATTGTTCATACCCCAGAAAAGGTTGCTTTGAAAGGTTGTGGAAGTCCTGTGTGGAAACACGGCTTTACAAGTCCTTTCCACCAGGAGACAACAGCTGCAGAACATCTGGGTGTGCCAGTGTTGAGAGCACCAGCAAAGATCAAAGTGGAGAAGTTGGTGAACAATGGCAGTGGCCTGGGGGAGAGCAAGTGGGGTGCTGGCTGTGGGACCAGGGGAGTCCTGACTGATTTAGGAGGCGTGTGATGGTCTGTGCCAGCAAGCGGAGTAGTGCTGTGGCCTTGGCACACTGCGACTACTGGAATTCAGTGGGGTCACTGGGCAGGCTGAGTGTGTGAGCTGCTGGAGGGACCCAGGTTGCCCACATGTAAACATCCAGTCTCACTCTTGCCAGCCACAGAAAGGAGCAGGATGTGGCTGCTGGCGATGCCTGTCATGTATATGTAGTGTATATGCGTGCTATCCCAGCCTGCTGGGAACACTTCTTCTTTGGGACTGCTTGGGCTGAGGGAGAGAAAGCAGTGGTAGTTTCTGAGGTTTCGAGTTTGCTCGAGTTTCTCAGGCTGTTTCTGGAGCCACCCAGAGTTCTCTTCCTTGAAGCATTTCAAGTCCTGCTAATTTTCAAAATTCAAACAGACACAGCCCTAAGCTAGTTGATCTGACTTCAGAGCTATTCTTACGCTGAGCTGTTGGATGATCTGATCTCCTGAGATGTCTTCCATTTCAGTTTATGACCTGGTTCTTGTGAAAAATAGGATCTTTTAGCCTGGAGAAGAGAGGTTTCTGGAGAGACAGTATTGTGGCCTTTGAATATGTAAAGAGGGTATAAGACCAATGGAGAAAGACTTTTTAGGAAGGTTTGCAGAGAAAGGACAAGGGGACATGCTTTCAAACTGAGACTAGGTTTAGATTGGCTAAAAGGAAAAGCTTTTCTACAATGAAGCTGGTGAGACACTCAAACGGCTGTTCCAGAGAAGTTGTGGATGCCCCATCATTGAGAGTGCTCCTTATCAGTTTGGCTAGTCTTGAGCAATTTGATCTACTGTAAGATCTACCTGGCAAGGAAGTAGGACTAGGTGATCTTTAATCACAGACTGTTGTATGATTCCGTGAAAGACAGAATGCAATAAAGTTCATAATTCAGATTTTGGCGCAGACATATTTATAATTTCTCACTTTATGCATCATTGCAATGACAACTTGTTAGCTTCTGAAATGATTAGCTGAGATTGATTTCCTTCCTTAGTTTCATTTTCCCTGTTATTCCTTCACTCTTGGACCTTTTTTTCACTAGATTTCCTCTTTCAGTAAACTGCCCTTAAGTATCACTTTGCTCCCCACCTGGCTTTTTTTTTTTTTTTTTTTTTTCAATGACACCTTTTCACTGGTTCGTTTTGGGCCTTTGCTGCTTGAAGTCCAGCAGCCTCCTTGTCAGAGCATTACGGAGCTTTCTTTACAGCTTCATCACTATGCAAAAAGCCATAAATTACTGTGTTCCATCTCACATACCATCAAGTAGCACACTAATATTCCCTCTGCTGAATAGCTGGTTGGCTTACATAGACCAGCCAAAAACCAGGAAATCCAGATGGCAGCAAGAATCTTGTAGACTACTCCTGCTGTTCATTTAAATTCTGGAGAAGTCACGTGAGGTATCACATTCTCTTGAAAGAAGTGTCTATCATCTCGGACATTCTAGAATGGGCTATTAATATTGTCATGAGTTTCTGGCTAGACTTTTTAGTATGCCAATTCAAATTCAAATGATCTGAAATGATAGAACTTCAAGAATTGTTTTTGCCAGAATCGAAGTATGATGGAGTTATATAGGGAGAATCTTAATCTTAGTTATTCTATTCCATCTCACATCATGGCTGGGGGCAGGGAGAAGGGAGTATCTTTGGGGGACAATGGGTTCCGGTGTAGTCAGTAAGCTGGGCAGAGGAGCCATCAGGTATTGTCTGTTGTTGGGGGGGGGATTCATGTGAACTCTTCCTTTCTTGTACCCTGCCACCAGTATTGTTGCTAAAATTGTTTGTTTTCTCATCCAAGTGACAAAATCAGCACACTTAATGAGGGATGAAGAGGGAGCAGCGACCTCGGAACAGGAGGAAGAAGAAGCAGAGCCTGCTGTCCTCCAGAAGAAAAAAAACGCTACCAGCCAACTTTGCATCATCTGTGAACTTCCTGGGCGTGTACTCTATCCCCTTGTCCAGATCACTGAGCAAGATATTAAACAGGACTGGGCCCAAGACTGAGCCTTGGGGACCAGCTGGATGAACTCTATTTCCCACCACTCTGTGGGCCTGGCCATCACCCAGTTTGTCACCCAGCAAACAGCCCACCCATGCAAACCATAAGCAGACAGTTTCTTCAGGAGAATGATGTGAGACTCATTGCAAAAAAGATCAGGGAGATGCCTAGGAAGAGTCTCAGGTGAATCCAGGAGACTATAGTGGAGGACTATTCAGTTTTCCAATCAATTTGCTTAAAAAAACTCTACAAAACCGTAATAAACAAACAAACAAACAAACAAACAAAAAAAGCAGACCAAACAAACACACAAAACCCCCCAACCAATAATCCCCAAAGAGACAAAAAAAGCCCCCAAAAAAGCCCACCAAAAAACCCACCCAAAACTGAAAAAAAAAGCCCCAAACCCAACACAAAAAATCAGGGTGAAGGTTTTTAGTAACTTTAAAAATAACAAAACAAAACGAAACAAAAAAAACCCAGAAAGTCACATTTCTAAAGGTGCTGTCCCAGCCTCTTCTCTCAGCAGGGAGGACATCCTGAAGTGGAGCCAGTTGGAAGAAAGCGGGACGGGGCAGCACCTGGGCCATTGTCACAGGACGGCCCTGTGGCTGCCCCACTGCCAAAACCTGGACACATAAATCAAACACAGGTATGCACATGTGCTTAGACACAGCAAAAATATATTTGTCTGAAAAGAATACAGGTCCATTTCTATCACTGGAAAGAGCATAATGCCTCGTCTCAGCTTTCTTTTCAGTCATTACAAATGTTTCGAAAATAAAGGAGTGCAGAAAATGGAAATATCCAAGATCAACATGAGGACCAGTAGCAAAGATTCCATTTTTGAAACTGCATTGGGAATCCTCTGCAGAAATTGACTCAGAGCTCTAAGATTTACAAAAAAGACCAAGAGGATTGGAGTCAATACAACACAGTGTCTGGAGACTTCAGCTGGTTGCCTTGATTTCTCAAATATGATGGAGGAAGCACCTTAGCAACTACAGCTGCCAGTTCTCTCAGGGCCCTGACATGCCTCTGGGTGGGTGCCATGGTCTTGCATGCTCAGGTTCCTCAAGTGGTCTGAAAGCTGACCTGCTACTATGGGTTAGAATCAAGTCCACCAGTCCAATAACCTGAGAGATGTGGAAATAGTGACTGGCAGTAAAAATTGAGACCAACACTTGTTGAGTACCTCAGCCTTCTCCTTGTCTGTTGTCACTAGTCCTGTCTGGCTTATGGGGGTGGGGGGGGGGGGAATAGGGGAGGTGTGATAGGTTTCTTTTCATCTTCCTTTTCCCACTGAAATACCCGTAGGTGCCTTTATTATTCTTAGTTTTGGCATGCTTTTCCAAATTCAGCTTCAACTGAGCCTTAGCTATACTGATCCCATCCTCACACACTCATGTGTTACCACTGTATTTTTCCCATGATTTGTCTCGCTGTGTATCGTCTGCATATTACCTACTTGCATCACATCTATTAATTTTCAATAACCTTCTGGCTTTAACTTGCTTTCAAAAAAAAACCTTTTTGAACCTTTTCACCTCAGAAATTCACCTGGGAAACCCCAAATCCCCAGAATTCGACCCAAAATTCACCTGGCACCCCAAATTCACCCTCCAAATTCGCTCCAAAATGATTGGCAACTTTACACACTCCATTTTCCCACAAAAGGATCTAGAGCCCTGTGCGCTTCGTATACAAACTAAATGCAAAAAACCTTTCTATTCATTCTCAGCAAAAAGACGTCCTATTCCTCCTTCTTTTGGACAAAACTGCCTTCACTTTCAAACTTATTCTCTTGCTCGCTTACCTGCATAATGCTTAGTCCCTGTTCTGCATGCTCATTTTCTTCACTTTTACAAGGAATCCTCTCCTCATCTTCTTCTTCCTCTGCTTCAACATGCAAAAACAAACCAAAAATTGTCTCTTCTACAGAAAATGAGGGGAGAAAAGAACACAAATGATAACCAATACCCTGCCAAGTAGAAATTTCTTCTATATTTCAGTGATTGATAGGCAGAAAAAATGAATTTCATCTGGGGAAAGAAAGACATTCTAGGAATATTCAGACTGCTATCTTGCCCCAGGTAAAACATTTACCATGGCCTTAGCGTTAATGAGCTTGTGAACATCAGCTGCCAAGAGGAAGGACATTTCCTCCAGTTTCACACAATACTTGGTCAGTACATCTGCTATCTGTGCAATCAAACAATACAGAAAAGCAACAACAATGAAAAGTAGAACTCAAATATCAATTTCCCAAGTTAAAATCTACATGAACAAGACAATTTTTCTATTCAAGTGAATTCGATTTAATTAATTCATTAACTACATAAGTAGCATTCTCACGTTCAAGAACGGAATTCAAAGAATCAACGTTGCTTCTTCTGAGACATTGAAGCCTGAGTAGATCCCAACTTCAAATCTAGTAGGACGCCATGAAAGCAATACCTGCTACATTTAGTACATGTAAACTACAAAGACATCTAGAACAGCTCTAAAAGATGAGCAAACCCATGAACTTTGAAGGAGACGCTAGCAAGAAATGTGGAAATAGGCTTTATCTGCCCAGTGCTTTTCCCAAAAGCACGGGCACTCCTTGGCGTCAGTGAGAGTCTCTGTCTCATTATTCAGCAGCTGGCTTAGGGTAAAAAAGGATGCATGCAATCACTTCATTCCTGTTCATGACATAAACTTACTGCATCATCGTGGAAGCCATTTACTTGGAAATATAGCCTAAAAAATAGGTGTCAGACTGGGTACATATCTAGATTGCTATGAGCAAAACCAATTTCTTTTTAACAGGAAAGCCATACAATATGCCTGCCATGGCAAATATTAATCTACTAGCCCTGCACTTCAACGGGCAGTGAGCAGTTCATGACACCAAATTTACGTTTGGCAAGGAGACAGTCTATTTATTACAAGCCCCTAGTTCTAGAACCAAGAATTCAGGAGTTGCTCATTCCCAATGAAAATCTGTCCATTTCATACCTTTGGGGTTTTATGCTTCTGTTCTTTACCTGTCTTGAGTGTGGCTTTCTTGTGAAGTCACTGATGGGTGTTTTTCCAACACATTTCTGCTGATTACACGGTAATTGCATGGCATCAGCAGACATCTCTGAATGTCTCTTGAAAGTATGCTTTTTACTCTTCCTAGAGGACCTTGTCTTCTTCTTTCCTTCACCCAAAAGGTGGGCTAAGTGAGCCTTCAAAGAACCATCATCTCAACAATTAGAATTCTTTCAAACCTACTGAATGGAGAACAGCGACAAAAAATTTTAAAAAGACTAGTACGCGAAAGACAGCAGAAGAGAAAGGTAAAGTAATGAATCCTACATGCCACATGCATAACTCTCTTCATTCAAGGCTATTTTCAAAATGAGAAGAAAAAAAAAAAAAAAAAAAGATCATCTTTTCCTCAGAGAGGAAAAGAAAGTGGAAAGTGGAGTAACTGGATTGTGTTGCCTTGCCTACAGTTACCAGAAAAGTCAACAGCAGAGTTGAAAACTCCTGAAGCTGGCTAACTACGCCTCTAAATGTTTTACTACGGTGTTATGATTCTGTCTTCAGTTAATAGAACCCGATATACAACAAAGAGATGGGAGCACATGGAGATGCATTGGAGAGCCTACGCTGGAGGTAACACATTCATTTTTTACTCAAACAAATCCAAATTAGAAATGTTGAAAATGACCTGGGGCCATTTCAACAGCCAGCAAACTAACACAACCAACCTTTGGCTTTTATTCAATCCTTTGCTTATTTTACCTGGACCTTGAAGATCTGTCTGCAGCCTTCCTCTCTGCAAATATATCACACTCGTCCTATTGAGAACCCATGGCTCATCACAGCTGCTTCGCCACGCCTGCTTCCAGAAGAACTGGCAACTACAAGCTGGGAGCCAAGAGATACAACACTTCACTTGGAAAAGGGCCTTCCATGAATCCTAGAATCCCAGAATGGTTTGGACTGGAAGCGACCTTAGAGACAGAGTCTCTTCTTCCCACATCCTGACATGGGCAGGGACACTTTTCCACTAGTCCAGGTTGCTCCATGTCTGCTCCAGCCTGGCCCTGGACACTTCCTGCCATGGGGCTCCTACACAGCCTCTTTGAGCAACATGTGCCAGGCCTCAGCACCCACACAAGGAAGAATTCCTTTCCAATATCCCATCTACCCCAGCCCTCTGGCAGTTTGAAGCTATTCCCCCTTGTCCTGCGAGTCCAGAACCTTTTCCAAAGTCCCTCCCCAGCTATCTTGGAGCCCCAGCAGGCACTGCAAGGGGCTCGAAGGTCTCCCTGGAGCCTTCTGTTCTCCAGATTGGACACCCTCAGCTCTCCCAGACTGTCCTAGAGCAAAGAAGCTCCACCTTTCAAAGCACCTTAGAAGCCTCCTACCGGCCAAACTCGATGGCAACGCTGGCCTTCCGGGCCCTACGGATATCGCTTCCGGTGTCGTTCGGGGTCAATCCCGGCGCTCTCCCCGCCCCCCATGGGGCCCTCAGGCGATGCCGCTCCGACGCAGCTCCTGCCGCTGTCAGACCAGCGGGGGGGGGGGGGCGCCAGCCCAGCCTCATCCACAATCCACACTGTCCTCGGCGGCTGCTGCGGGCTCATGGCGGCCCACACACCCGGAAGCAGAGCTCCGAACACAGAGGATCATAGCCCCACATTTGTGTTCGTCTCTGCACAAGGCAGGGCAGACTTGCCATGCCCGGACTTTTCAGTTCAGCACGAAAATGAGAATAAACCTGCGCCATGGGGGAGGAAACCTCTAAAGACTCCCTCATACGTGGTCGCTCAACTTAATGCCTAGGCACTTGCCATTCCTAAGGCTACACTAAAGCCCTTTTTACCTTGCGGGAAAGAAATGCCATTGTTCTGGTGTGCAGCTAAAGGCGGAGCACAGGCAGGCCAGGGCAAAAGCTGGGGCAGTGCCCGTCCTCACGCCTTCGCTGTGCTGTACTCCTTGCAGCTAAAGCGAAGCCAGATGGACGCGAGGAAGAAGGACAAGGCGCTCTTAAAGTAGCCCCCTGGCAGCAGCCCTGAAAGGGCGCATAACACACGGCGTCTCGCTGCCCTCCGTTCTACATACTCGCGTCTCCCTTTGCTGACTTGCAAAAGTTGCTACCAGAGCAGAGGCGGCCAGATTGAAGAGGCTGTGCTTAGGTTCACCTTCTCCTTACTGCACGTAAGCCACGTCCAGCTCCTCGCTGCACTCTGGATTTCCCTTCTCCGCGGCACTTAGCGTGGTGCTGTGTGTGTGCAACTCGGCGCCTAGAAGCGACTGCCAATGCTTTCAGAGCGGGCTGCAAGGGAACCAAGGAGCAGCACAAGCAGCAGTGCTTCAGCTTGCTCCTTCCGACTGCTAAGGGCACTTGGGAAGGCAAGCGAGAGTCAACCACCTTCCTCTCCTAGTAGCCTCTAACGTGGTGCACACAAGCACGGCACTTAGCCGCTTCGTTCACCGCCCTCGCCCACGCCTGGCTCCGCTTTCACTTGCCGGCGGCCAGAAGCCGCCGCAGGGGCGCCACATACCCAGCAGTGTGCCGGCAGCCAAGAGCTAGAGAACGCTGCTTCTGCCCAAGCCCGCCTAGGGCGTGCACCTTTGTTCTCAGAGCTCCGTGTAACAGTCTGCCTTTCTCGCAGTTCGAATGGAAATCGAAAGCTTTTCGCCTACGCCCTTCACAGAGATCCGTTGCTAGGACGAGAATGTCTCGTGGCCGGAGCTCGCCCCCGCCGCGAGGAAGCTGCTCTTAGCACCGCGTTGCAGGGACACGTCTCGCTTCTTGACTTCGTGCTTAGCGCTCTCCGAATTCGCCGCTAGCTCCGCGGTCCGTCTCAGCTTCAAGTAGCTGCGCTCGCAGTACATAGAGCTTCGCAAGGACCGAAGACCCGGAGGGACGTATCGCACACGACAATGTGCCAGGACAGAGACGTGTTCTACATTGTCCCTTCTCGTCATCCAGTTTGTGCCTCTGCTGCTTCTGCTGTTAGGAATCGCTCCTTGAAAGACGAGCGAGAGCGTCTTTCTGGGTGCATTGCACTGAGTGAGTGCTCGCTAGGGACTTTGCACTCGGAGCCAAGGCAACAGGGCGTGCTTGTCCGCAGAACTGAGAGCGCGCTGTTGGGCAGAGCTGAAACTGACCGCTGCAGTTCAGCTCTCTCCGGACGGCAGACGCCGAAGAACGAAGCCGCTTGCGAGCGGCGCAGTGCAGCGAAGAGCACACGAGCAGCCAAAGAGCTCCTTCACAATCGCTTTCACTTCTCAGTGCTCTTGCTGCTTGGAAAAGCAGCACACAGCCGTTGCACGCCAGGGCAAAAGCTGGGGCAGTGCCCGTCCTCACTCCTTCGCTGTGCTGTACTCCTTGCAGCTAGAGCGAAGCGAGAAGGACGCGAGGACGAAGAAGGCGTTCTTAAAGTAGCCCCTTGTCAGCAGCCCTGAAAGGGCGCATAACACACGGCGTCTCGCTGCCCTCCGTTCTACATACTCGCGTCTCCCTTTGCCGACTTGCAAAAGTTGCTACCAGAGCAGAGGCGGCCAGATTGAAGAGGCTGTGCTTAGGTTCACCTTCTCCTTACTGCACGTAAGCCACGTCCAGCTCCTCGCTGCACTCTGGATTTCCCTTCTCCGCGGCACTTAGCGTGGTGCTGTGTGTGTGCAACTCGGCGCCTAGAAGCGACTGCCAATGCTTTCAGAGCGGGCTGCAAGGGAACCAAGGAGCAGCACAAGCAGCAGTGCTTCAGCTTGCTCCTTCCGACTGCTAAGGGCACTTGGGAAGGCAAGCGAGAGTCAACCACCTTCCTCTCCTAGTAGCCTCTAACGTGGTGCACACAAGCACGGCACTTAGCCGCTTCGTTCACCGCCCTCGCCCACGCCTGGCTCCGCTTTCACTTGCCGGCGGCCAGAAGCCGCCGCAGGGGCGCCACATACCCAGCAGTGTGCCGGCAGCCAAGAGCTCGAGAACGCTGCTTCTGCCCAAGCCCGCTTAGGGCGTGCACCTTTGTTCTCAGAGCTCCGTGTAACAGTCTGCCTTTCTCGCAGTTCGAATGGAAATCGAAAGCTTTTCGCCTACGCCCTTCACAGAGATCCGTTGCTAGGACGAGAATGTCTCGTGGCCGGAGCTCGCCCCCGCCGCGAGGAAGCTGCTCTTAGCACCGCGTTGCAGGGACACGTCTCGCTTCTTGACTTCGTGCTTAGCGCTCTCCGAATTCGCCGCTAGCTCCGCGGTCCTTCTCAGCTGCAAGTAGCAGCGCTCGCAGTACATAGAGCTTCGCAAGGACCGAAGACCCGGAGGGACATATCGCACACGACAATGTGCCAGGACAAGGACGTTCTACACTGAGTGGAGACAGAGACAGACCGAGAATTCTACACTGCCCCTTCTCTTCGGCCATCTTGTGCTCTGCTGCCTCTGCTGTGACGAATCGGTCCTTGAAAAACCAGCGAGAGCGTCTCTCCAGGCACTGAGTGTGAGCTCCCTAGGGACTTTTTCCACCTCCAAAAATACATGGGTAAGTCCTAAAAGTTTTGGTTTGATCAAGAATAGTTACGTCCAAGTATTGCTGTTCTAAACACCCTTGGTTTCAGTCTGAACTTAACTGCTTGTTTCTGTCTTTTTGCCTAGTGGCAATCTAATTCTAAGGTAACTAGATGTGTTGGATATCCATAAGTTACATCTCAGGTTAGGTGGGATAATTGGCTGGGAAGAAAATGGAATTGAGAATTTGGAAAGAATCCAAAGTGAGCTGATGTCACAATCCGAGATTCCCTTGGGTTCCAAATCCTTTCATTTGTGTTTTTGTGGGCTTTTTTGAAGGCGTTGTACAGTTGAAGCCATGATTTAGCTGCGGTGAGACCTGCTCTGCTGTAAAAGCATTATTTTCTCAGTGAGCATGGACAACAGTTAGAGTGTCGTCTTTTAAGATTCCCTGCACTCCACTTATGGTGGCAAAAGCAGTGCCTTGACTGTAATCATAAAAGTGATTACAGCTTCATTGCTTTGACATCATGTAGGATGCTTCCTCCATCTGCTCTGGTCAGCATTAAGTAACAGATTTCTCAGTTTCTAGGAAGAGTCTAGCAATCAATCACCTTGCTCCTTCTCTTGCATTTATTCATCACTGCTATGCTGCTATACAGACAGATAGTCTGTTTATGATTCAACAATTCAATGGGACATCAAGTAAATAGCAAAGCAAAACTAACTACCGAAAGCACTATAAGGGCCAGAGATTAGCTTGGATCAAAACAGGTATTCTCCTAGCATTGTTTACAAACGACTCAGCATGTGAAACAGAAGGCACAATGTAGTTTGTGCCTTGTTTTGGGCATGCCCGGAAGAAGGAAATTCTGATTTCACATATGGGAAAAGAAATGTTGACATTTGAATGAGATTGTTCATACCCCAGAAAAGGTTGCTTTGAAAGGTTGTGGAAGTCCTGTGTGGAAACACGGCTTTACAAGTCCTTTCCACCAGGAGACAACAGCTGCAGAACATCTGGGTGTGCCAGTGTTGAGAGCACCAGCAAAGATCAAAGTGGAGAAGTTGGTGAACAATGGCAGTGGCCTGGGGGAGAGCAAGTGGGGTGCTGGCTGTGGGACCAGGGGAGTCCTGACTGATTTAGGAGGCGTGTGATGGTCTGTGCCAGCAAGCGGAGTAGTGCTGTGGCCTTGGCACACTGCGACTACTGGAATTCAGTGGGGTCACTGGGCAGGCTGAGTGTGTGAGCTGCTGGAGGGACCCAGGTTGCCCACATGTAAACATCCAGTCTCACTCTTGCCAGCCACAGAAAGGAGCAGGATGTGGCTGCTGGCGATGCCTGTCATGTATATGTAGTGTATATGCGTGCTATCCCAGCCTGCTGGGAACACTTCTTCTTTGGGACTGCTTGGGCTGAGGGAGAGAAAGCAGTGGTAGTTTCTGAGGTTTCGAGTTTGCTCGAGTTTCTCAGGCTGTTTCTGGAGCCACCCAGAGTTCTCTTCCTTGAAGCATTTCAAGTCCTGCTAATTTTCAAAATTCAAACAGACACAGCCCTAAGCTAGTTGATCTGACTTCAGAGCTATTCTTACGCTGAGCTGTTGGATGATCTGATCTCCTGAGATGTCTTCCATTTCAGTTTATGACCTGGTTCTTGTGAAAAATAGGATCTTTTAGCCTGGAGAAGAGAGGTTTCTGGAGAGACAGTATTGTGGCCTTTGAATATGTAAAGAGGGTATAAGACCAATGGAGAAAGACTTTTTAGGAAGGTTTGCAGAGAAAGGACAAGGGGACATGCTTTCAAACTGAGACTAGGTTTAGATTGGCTAAAAGGAAAAGCTTTTCTACAATGAAGCTGGTGAGACACTCAAACGGCTGTTCCAGAGAAGTTGTGGATGCCCCATCATTGAGAGTGCTCCTTATCAGTTTGGCTAGTCTTGAGCAATTTGATCTACTGTAAGATCTACCTGGCAAGGAAGTAGGACTAGGTGATCTTTAATCACAGACTGTTGTATGATTCCGTGAAAGACAGAATGCAATAAAGTTCATAATTCAGATTTTGGCGCAGACATATTTATAATTTCTCACTTTATGCATCATTGCAATGACAACTTGTTAGCTTCTGAAATGATTAGCTGAGATTGATTTCCTTCCTTAGTTTCATTTTCCCTGTTATTCCTTCACTCTTGGACCTTTTTTTCACTAGATTTCCTCTTTCAGTAAACTGCCCTTAAGTATCACTTTGCTCCCCACCTGGCTTTTTTTTTTTTTTTTTTTTTTCAATGACACCTTTTCACTGGTTCGTTTTGGGCCTTTGCTGCTTGAAGTCCAGCAGCCTCCTTGTCAGAGCATTACGGAGCTTTCTTTACAGCTTCATCACTATGCAAAAAGCCATAAATTACTGTGTTCCATCTCACATACCATCAAGTAGCACACTAATATTCCCTCTGCTGAATAGCTGGTTGGCTTACATAGACCAGCCAAAAACCAGGAAATCCAGATGGCAGCAAGAATCTTGTAGACTACTCCTGCTGTTCATTTAAATTCTGGAGAAGTCACGTGAGGTATCACATTCTCTTGAAAGAAGTGTCTATCATCTCGGACATTCTAGAATGGGCTATTAATATTGTCATGAGTTTCTGGCTAGACTTTTTAGTATGCCAATTCAAATTCAAATGATCTGAAATGATAGAACTTCAAGAATTGTTTTTGCCAGAATCGAAGTATGATGGAGTTATATAGGGAGAATCTTAATCTTAGTTATTCTATTCCATCTCACATCATGGCTGGGGGCAGGGAGAAGGGAGTATCTTTGGGGGACAATGGGTTCCGGTGTAGTCAGTAAGCTGGGCAGAGGAGCCATCAGGTATTGTCTGTTGTTGGGGGGGGGATTCATGTGAACTCTTCCTTTCTTGTACCCTGCCACCAGTATTGTTGCTAAAATTGTTTGTTTTCTCATCCAAGTGACAAAATCAGCACACTTAATGAGGGATGAAGAGGGAGCAGCGACCTCGGAACAGGAGGAAGAAGAAGCAGAGCCTGCTGTCCTCCAGAAGAAAAAAAACGCTACCAGCCAACTTTGCATCATCTGTGAACTTCCTGGGCGTGTACTCTATCCCCTTGTCCAGATCACTGAGCAAGATATTAAACAGGACTGGGCCCAAGACTGAGCCTTGGGGACCAGCTGGATGAACTCTATTTCCCACCACTCTGTGGGCCTGGCCATCACCCAGTTTGTCACCCAGCAAACAGCCCACCCATGCAAACCATAAGCAGACAGTTTCTTCAGGAGAATGATGTGAGACTCATTGCAAAAAAGATCAGGGAGATGCCTAGGAAGAGTCTCAGGTGAATCCAGGAGACTATAGTGGAGGACTATTCAGTTTTCCAATCAATTTGCTTAAAAAAACTCTACAAAACCGTAATAAACAAACAAACAAACAAACAAACAAAAAAAGCAGACCAAACAAACACACAAAACCCCCCAACCAATAATCCCCAAAGAGACAAAAAAAGCCCCCAAAAAAGCCCACCAAAAAACCCACCCAAAACTGAAAAAAAAAGCCCCAAACCCAACACAAAAAATCAGGGTGAAGGTTTTTAGTAACTTTAAAAATAACAAAACAAAACGAAACAAAAAAAACCCAGAAAGTCACATTTCTAAAGGTGCTGTCCCAGCCTCTTCTCTCAGCAGGGAGGACATCCTGAAGTGGAGCCAGTTGGAAGAAAGCGGGACGGGGCAGCACCTGGGCCATTGTCACAGGACGGCCCTGTGGCTGCCCCACTGCCAAAACCTGGACACATAAATCAAACACAGGTATGCACATGTGCTTAGACACAGCAAAAATATATTTGTCTGAAAAGAATACAGGTCCATTTCTATCACTGGAAAGAGCATAATGCCTCGTCTCAGCTTTCTTTTCAGTCATTACAAATGTTTCGAAAATAAAGGAGTGCAGAAAATGGAAATATCCAAGATCAACATGAGGACCAGTAGCAAAGATTCCATTTTTGAAACTGCATTGGGAATCCTCTGCAGAAATTGACTCAGAGCTCTAAGATTTACAAAAAAGACCAAGAGGATTGGAGTCAATACAACACAGTGTCTGGAGACTTCAGCTGGTTGCCTTGATTTCTCAAATATGATGGAGGAAGCACCTTAGCAACTACAGCTGCCAGTTCTCTCAGGGCCCTGACATGCCTCTGGGTGGGTGCCATGGTCTTGCATGCTCAGGTTCCTCAAGTGGTCTGAAAGCTGACCTGCTACTATGGGTTAGAATCAAGTCCACCAGTCCAATAACCTGAGAGATGTGGAAATAGTGACTGGCAGTAAAAATTGAGACCAACACTTGTTGAGTACCTCAGCCTTCTCCTTGTCTGTTGTCACTAGTCCTGTCTGGCTTATGGGGGTGGGGGGGGGGGGAATAGGGGAGGTGTGATAGGTTTCTTTTCATCTTCCTTTTCCCACTGAAATACCCGTAGGTGCCTTTATTATTCTTAGTTTTGGCATGCTTTTCCAAATTCAGCTTCAACTGAGCCTTAGCTATACTGATCCCATCCTCACACACTCATGTGTTACCACTGTATTTTTCCCATGATTTGTCTCGCTGTGTATCGTCTGCATATTACCTACTTGCATCACATCTATTAATTTTCAATAACCTTCTGGCTTTAACTTGCTTTCAAAAAAAAACCTTTTTGAACCTTTTCACCTCAGAAATTCACCTGGGAAACCCCAAATCCCCAGAATTCGACCCAAAATTCACCTGGCACCCCAAATTCACCCTCCAAATTCGCTCCAAAATGATTGGCAACTTTACACACTCCATTTTCCCACAAAAGGATCTAGAGCCCTGTGCGCTTCGTATACAAACTAAATGCAAAAAACCTTTCTATTCATTCTCAGCAAAAAGACGTCCTATTCCTCCTTCTTTTGGACAAAACTGCCTTCACTTTCAAACTTATTCTCTTGCTCGCTTACCTGCATAATGCTTAGTCCCTGTTCTGCATGCTCATTTTCTTCACTTTTACAAGGAATCCTCTCCTCATCTTCTTCTTCCTCTGCTTCAACATGCAAAAACAAACCAAAAATTGTCTCTTCTACAGAAAATGAGGGGAGAAAAGAACACAAATGATAACCAATACCCTGCCAAGTAGAAATTTCTTCTATATTTCAGTGATTGATAGGCAGAAAAAATGAATTTCATCTGGGGAAAGAAAGACATTCTAGGAATATTCAGACTGCTATCTTGCCCCAGGTAAAACATTTACCATGGCCTTAGCGTTAATGAGCTTGTGAACATCAGCTGCCAAGAGGAAGGACATTTCCTCCAGTTTCACACAATACTTGGTCAGTACATCTGCTATCTGTGCAATCAAACAATACAGAAAAGCAACAACAATGAAAAGTAGAACTCAAATATCAATTTCCCAAGTTAAAATCTACATGAACAAGACAATTTTTCTATTCAAGTGAATTCGATTTAATTAATTCATTAACTACATAAGTAGCATTCTCACGTTCAAGAACGGAATTCAAAGAATCAACGTTGCTTCTTCTGAGACATTGAAGCCTGAGTAGATCCCAACTTCAAATCTAGTAGGACGCCATGAAAGCAATACCTGCTACATTTAGTACATGTAAACTACAAAGACATCTAGAACAGCTCTAAAAGATGAGCAAACCCATGAACTTTGAAGGAGACGCTAGCAAGAAATGTGGAAATAGGCTTTATCTGCCCAGTGCTTTTCCCAAAAGCACGGGCACTCCTTGGCGTCAGTGAGAGTCTCTGTCTCATTATTCAGCAGCTGGCTTAGGGTAAAAAAGGATGCATGCAATCACTTCATTCCTGTTCATGACATAAACTTACTGCATCATCGTGGAAGCCATTTACTTGGAAATATAGCCTAAAAAATAGGTGTCAGACTGGGTACATATCTAGATTGCTATGAGCAAAACCAATTTCTTTTTAACAGGAAAGCCATACAATATGCCTGCCATGGCAAATATTAATCTACTAGCCCTGCACTTCAACGGGCAGTGAGCAGTTCATGACACCAAATTTACGTTTGGCAAGGAGACAGTCTATTTATTACAAGCCCCTAGTTCTAGAACCAAGAATTCAGGAGTTGCTCATTCCCAATGAAAATCTGTCCATTTCATACCTTTGGGGTTTTATGCTTCTGTTCTTTACCTGTCTTGAGTGTGGCTTTCTTGTGAAGTCACTGATGGGTGTTTTTCCAACACATTTCTGCTGATTACACGGTAATTGCATGGCATCAGCAGACATCTCTGAATGTCTCTTGAAAGTATGCTTTTTACTCTTCCTAGAGGACCTTGTCTTCTTCTTTCCTTCACCCAAAAGGTGGGCTAAGTGAGCCTTCAAAGAACCATCATCTCAACAATTAGAATTCTTTCAAACCTACTGAATGGAGAACAGCGACAAAAAATTTTAAAAAGACTAGTACGCGAAAGACAGCAGAAGAGAAAGGTAAAGTAATGAATCCTACATGCCACATGCATAACTCTCTTCATTCAAGGCTATTTTCAAAATGAGAAGAAAAAAAAAAAAAAAAAAAGATCATCTTTTCCTCAGAGAGGAAAAGAAAGTGGAAAGTGGAGTAACTGGATTGTGTTGCCTTGCCTACAGTTACCAGAAAAGTCAACAGCAGAGTTGAAAACTCCTGAAGCTGGCTAACTACGCCTCTAAATGTTTTACTACGGTGTTATGATTCTGTCTTCAGTTAATAGAACCCGATATACAACAAAGAGATGGGAGCACATGGAGATGCATTGGAGAGCCTACGCTGGAGGTAACACATTCATTTTTTACTCAAACAAATCCAAATTAGAAATGTTGAAAATGACCTGGGGCCATTTCAACAGCCAGCAAACTAACACAACCAACCTTTGGCTTTTATTCAATCCTTTGCTTATTTTACCTGGACCTTGAAGATCTGTCTGCAGCCTTCCTCTCTGCAAATATATCACACTCGTCCTATTGAGAACCCATGGCTCATCACAGCTGCTTCGCCACGCCTGCTTCCAGAAGAACTGGCAACTACAAGCTGGGAGCCAAGAGATACAACACTTCACTTGGAAAAGGGCCTTCCATGAATCCTAGAATCCCAGAATGGTTTGGACTGGAAGCGACCTTAGAGACAGAGTCTCTTCTTCCCACATCCTGACATGGGCAGGGACACTTTTCCACTAGTCCAGGTTGCTCCATGTCTGCTCCAGCCTGGCCCTGGACACTTCCTGCCATGGGGCTCCTACACAGCCTCTTTGAGCAACATGTGCCAGGCCTCAGCACCCACACAAGGAAGAATTCCTTTCCAATATCCCATCTACCCCAGCCCTCTGGCAGTTTGAAGCTATTCCCCCTTGTCCTGCGAGTCCAGAACCTTTTCCAAAGTCCCTCCCCAGCTATCTTGGAGCCCCAGCAGGCACTGCAAGGGGCTCGAAGGTCTCCCTGGAGCCTTCTGTTCTCCAGATTGGACACCCTCAGCTCTCCCAGACTGTCCTAGAGCAAAGAAGCTCCACCTTTCAAAGCACCTTAGAAGCCTCCTACCGGCCAAACTCGATGGCAACGCTGGCCTTCCGGGCCCTACGGATATCGCTTCCGGTGTCGTTCGGGGTCAATCCCGGCGCTCTCCCCGCCCCCCATGGGGCCCTCAGGCGATGCCGCTCCGACGCAGCTCCTGCCGCTGTCAGACCAGCGGGGGGGGGGGGGCGCCAGCCCAGCCTCATCCACAATCCACACTGTCCTCGGCGGCTGCTGCGGGCTCATGGCGGCCCACACACCCGGAAGCAGAGCTCCGAACACAGAGGATCATAGCCCCACATTTGTGTTCGTCTCTGCACAAGGCAGGGCAGACTTGCCATGCCCGGACTTTTCAGTTCAGCACGAAAATGAGAATAAACCTGCGCCATGGGGGAGGAAACCTCTAAAGACTCCCTCATACGTGGTCGCTCAACTTAATGCCTAGGCACTTGCCATTCCTAAGGCTACACTAAAGCCCTTTTTACCTTGCGGGAAAGAAATGCCATTGTTCTGGTGTGCAGCTAAAGGCGGAGCACAGGCAGGCCAGGGCAAAAGCTGGGGCAGTGCCCGTCCTCACGCCTTCGCTGTGCTGTACTCCTTGCAGCTAAAGCGAAGCCAGATGGACGCGAGGAAGAAGGACAAGGCGCTCTTAAAGTAGCCCCCTGGCAGCAGCCCTGAAAGGGCGCATAACACTCGGCGTCTAGCTGCCCTCCGTTCTACATATTCGCGGCTCCCTTTGCCGACTTGCAAAAGTTGCTACCAGAGCAGAGGCGGCCAGATTGAAGAGGCAGTGCCTTGGTTCACATTCTCCTTACTGCACGTAAGCCACGTCCAGCTCCTCGCTGCACTCTGGATTTCCCTTCTCCGCGGCACTTAGCGTGGTGCTGTGTGTGTGCAACTCGGCGCCTAGAAGTGACCGCCAATGCTTTCAGAGCGGGCTGCAAGGGAACCAAGGAGCAGCACAAGCAGCAGTGCTTCAGCTTGCTCCTTCCGACTGCTAAGGGCACTTGGGAAGGCAAGCGAGAGTCAACCACCTTCCTCTCCTAGTAGCCTCTAACGTGGTGCACACAAGCACGGCACTTAGCCGCTTCGTTCACCGCCCTCGCCCACGCCTGGCTCCGCTTTCACTTGCCGGCGGCCAGAAGCCGCCGCAGGGGCGCCACATACCCAGCAGTGTGCCGGCAGCCAAGAGCTCGAGAACGCTGCTTCTGCCCAAGCCCGCCTAGGGCGTGCACCTTTGTTCTCAGAGCTCCGTGTAACAGTCTGCCTTTCTCGCAGTTCGAATGGAAATCGAAAGCTTTTCGCCTACGCCCTTCACAGAGATCCGTTGCTAGGACGAGAATGTCTCGTGGCCGGAGCTCGCCCCCGCCGCGAGGAAGCTGCTCTTAGCACCGCGTTGCAGGGACACGTCTCGCTTCTTGACTTCGTGCTTAGCGCTCTCCGAATTCGCTGCTAGCTCCGCGGTCGGTCTCAGCTGCAAGTAGCTGCGCTCGCAGTACATAGAGCTTCGCAAGGACCGAAGACCCGGAGGGACGTATCGCACACGACAATGTGCCAGGACAGAGACGTGTTCTACATTGTCCCTTCTCGTCATCCAGTTTGTGCCTCTGCTGCTTCTGCTGTTAGGAATCGCTCCTTGAAAGACGAGCGAGAGCGTCTTTCTGGGTGCATTGCACTGAGTGAGTGCTCGCTAGGGACTTTGCACTCGGAGCCAAGGCAACAGGGCGTGCTTGTCCGCAGAACTGAGAGCGCGCTGTTGGGCAGAGCTGAAACTGACCGCTGCAGTTCAGCTCTCTCCGGACGGCAGACGCCGAAGAACGAAGCCGCTTGCGAGCGGCGCAGTGCAGCGAAGAGCACACGAGCAGCCAAAGAGCTCCTTCACAATCGCTTTCACTTCTCAGTGCTCTTGCTGCTTGGAAAAGCAGCACACAGCCGTTGCACGCCAGGGCGAAAGCTGGGGCAGTGCCCGTCCTCACTCCTTCGCTGTGCTGTACTCCTTGCAGCTAGAGCGAAGCGAGAAGGACGCGAGGACGAAGAAGGCGTTCTTAAAGTAGCCCCTTGTCAGCAGCCCTGAAAGGGCGCATAACACACGGCGTCTCGCTGCCCTCCGTTCTACATACTCGCGTCTCCCTTTGCTGACTTGCAAAAGTTGCTACCAGAGCAGAGGCGGCCAGATTGAAGAGGCTGTGCTTAGGTTCACCTTCTCCTTACTGCACGTAAGCCACGTCCAGCTCCTCGCTGCACTCTGGATTTGCCTTCTCCGCGGCACTTAGCGTGGTGCTGTGTGTGTGCAACTCGGCGCCTAGAAGCGACTGCCAATGCTTTCAGAGCGGGCTGCAAGGGAACCAAGGAGCAGCACAAGCAGCAGTGCTTCAGCTTGCTCCTTCCGACTGCTAAGGGCACTTGGGAAGGCAAGCGAGAGTCAACCACCTTCCTCTCCTAGTAGCCTCTAACGTGGTGCACACAAGCACGGCACTTAGCCGCTTCGTTCACCGCCCTCGCCCACGCCTGGCTCCGCTTTCACTTGCCGGCGGCCAGAAGCCGCCGCAGGGGCGCCACATACCCAGCAGTGTGCGGGCAGCCAAGCGCTCGAGAACGCTGCTTCTGCCCAAGCTCGCCTAGGGCGTGCACCTTTGTTCTCAGAGCTCCGTGTAACAGTCTGCCTTTCTCGCAGTTCGAATGGAAATCGAAAGCTTTTCGCCTACGCCCTTCACAGAGATCCGTTGCTAGGACGAGAATGTCTCGTGGCCGGAGCTCGCCCCCGCCGCGAGGAAGCTGCTCTTAGCACCGCGTTGCAGGGACACGTCTCGCTTCTTGACTTCGTGCTTAGCGCTCTCCGAATTCGCCGCTAGCTCCGCGGCCCGTCTCAGCTTCAAGTAGCTGCGCTCGCAGTACATAGAGCTTCGCAAGGACCGAAGACCCGGAGGGACGTATCGCACACGACAATGTGCCAGGACAGAGACGTGTTCTACATTGTCCCTTCTCGTCATCCAGTTTGTGCCTCTGCTGCTTCTGCTGTTAGGAATCGCTCCTTGAAAGACGAGCGAGAGCGTCTTTCTGGGTGCATTGCACTGAGTGAGTGCTCGCTAGGGACTTTGCACTCGGAGCCAAGGCAACAGGGCGTGCTTGTCCGCAGAACTGAGAGCGCGCTGTTGGGCAGAGCTGAAACTGACCGCTGCAGTTCAGCTCTCTCCGGACGGCAGACGCCGAAGAACGAAGCCGCTTGCGAGCGGCGCAGTGCAGCGAAGAGCACACGAGCAGCCAAAGAGCTCCTTCACAATCGCTTTCACTTCTCTGTGCTCTTGCTGCTTGGAAAAGCAGCACACAGCCGTTGCACGCCAGGGCGAAAGCTGGGGCAGTGCCCGTCCTCACTCCTTCGCTGTGCTGTACTCCTTGCAGCTAGAGCGAAGCGAGAAGGACGCGAGGACGAAGAAGGCGTTCTTAAAGTAGCCCCTTGTCAGCAGCCCTGAAAGGGCGCATAACACACGGCGTCTCGCTGCCCTCCGTTCTACATACTCGCGTCTCCCTTTGCTGACTTGCAAAAGTTGCTACCAGAGCAGAGGCGGCCAGATTGAAGAGGCTGTGCTTAGGTTCACCTTCTCCTTACTGCACGTAAGCCACGTCCAGCTCCTCGCTGCACTCTGGATTTGCCTTCTCCGCGGCACTTAGCGTGGTGCTGTGTGTGTGCAACTCGGCGCCTAGAAGCGACTGCCAATGCTTTCAGAGCGGGCTGCAAGGGAACCAAGGAGCAGCACAAGCAGCAGTGCTTCAGCTTGCTCCTTCCGACTGCTAAGGGCACTTGGGAAGGCAAGCGAGAGTCAACCACCTTCCTCTCCTAGTAGCCTCTAACGTGGTGCACACAAGCACGGCACTTAGCCGCTTCGTTCACCGCCCTCGCCCACGCCTGGCTCCGCTTTCACTTGCCGGCGGCCAGAAGCCGCCGCAGGGGCGCCACATACCCAGCAGTGTGCGGGCAGCCAAGCGCTCGAGAACGCTGCTTCTGCCCAAGCTCGCCTAGGGCGTGCACCTTTGTTCTCAGAGCTCCGTGTAACAGTCTGCCTTTCTCGCAGTTCGAATGGAAATCGAAAGCTTTTCGCCTACGCCCTTCACAGAGATCCGTTGCTAGGACGAGAATGTCTCGTGGCCGGAGCTCGCCCCCGCCGCGAGGAAGCTGCTCTTAGCACCGCGTTGCAGGGACACGTCTCGCTTCTTGACTTCGTGCTTAGCGCTCTCCGAATTCGCCGCTAGCTCCGCGGTCCGTCTCAGCTTCAAGTAGCTGCGCTCGCAGTACATAGAGCTTCGCAAGGACCGAAGACCCGGAGGGACGTATCGCACACGACAATGTGCCAGGACAGAGACGTGTTCTACATTGTCCCTTCTCGTCATCCAGTTTGTGCCTCTGCTGCTTCTGCTGTTAGGAATCGCTCCTTGAAAGACGAGCGAGAGCGTCTTTCTGGGTGCATTGCACTGAGTGAGTGCTCGCTAGGGACTTTGCACTCGGAGCCAAGGCAACAGGGCGTGCTTGTCCGCAGAACTGAGAGCGCGCTGTTGGGCAGAGCTGAAACTGACCGCTGCAGTTCAGCTCTCTCCGGACGGCAGACGCCGAAGAACGAAGCCGCTTGCGAGCGGCGCAGTGCAGCGAAGAGCACACGAGCAGCCAAAGAGCTCCTTCACAATCGCTTTCACTTCTCAGTGCTCTTGCTGCTTGGAAAAGCAGCACACAGCCGTTGCACGCCAGGGCGAAAGCTGGGGCAGTGCCCGTCCTCACTCCTTCGCTGTGCTGTACTCCTTGCAGCTAGAGCGAAGCGAGAAGGACGCGAGGACGAAGAAGGCGTTCTTAAAGTAGCCCCTTGTCAGCAGCCCTGAAAGGGCGCATAACACACGGCGTCTCGCTGCCCTCCGTTCTACATACTCGCGTCTCCCTTTGCCGACTTGCAAAAGTTGCTACCAGAGCAGAGGCGGCCAGATTGAAGAGGCTGTGCTTAGGTTCACCTTCTCCTTACTGCACGTAAGCCACGTCCAGCTCCTCGCTGCACTCTGGATTTGCCTTCTCCGCGGCACTTAGCGTGGTGCTGTGTGTGTGCAACTCGGCGCCTAGAAGCGACTGCCAATGCTTTCAGAGCGGGCTGCAAGGGAACCAAGGAGCAGCACAAGCAGCAGTGCTTCAGCTTGCTCCTTCCGACTGCTAAGGGCACTTGGGAAGGCAAGCGAGAGTCAACCACCTTCCTCTCCTAGTAGCCTCTAACGTGGTGCACACAAGCACGGCACTTAGCCGCTTCGTTCACCGCCCTCGCCCACGCCTGGCTCCGCTTTCACTTGCCGGCGGCCAGAAGCCGCCGCAGGGGCGCCACATACCCAGCAGTGTGCCGGCAGCCAAGAGCTCGAGAACGCTGCTTCTGCCCAAGCCCGCCTAGGGCGTGCACCTTTGTTCTCAGAGCTCCGTGTAACAGTCTGCCTTTCTCGCAGTTCGAATGGAAATCGAAAGCTTTTCGCCTACGCCCTTCACAGAGATCCGTTGCTAGGACGAGAATGTCTCGTGGCCGGAGCTCGCCCCCGCCGCGAGGAAGCTGCTCTTAGCACCGCGTTGCAGGGACACGTCTCGCTTCTTGACTTCGTGCTTAGCGCTCTCCGAATTCGCCGCAAGCTCCGCGGTCCGTCTCAGCTTCAAGTAGCAGCGCTCGCAGTACATAGAGCTTCGCAAGGACCGAAGACCCGGAGGGACGTATCGCACACGACAATGTGCCAGGACAGAGACGTGTTCTACATTGTCCCTTCTCGTCATCCAGTTTGTGCCTCTGCTGCTTCTGCTGTTAGGAATCGCTCCTTGAAAGACGAGCGAGAGCGTCTTTCTGGGTGCATTGCACTGAGTGAGTACTCGCTAGGGACTTTGCACTCGGAGCCAAGGCAACAGGGCGTGCTTGTCCGCAGAACTGAGAGCGCGCTGTTGGGCAGAGCTGAAACTGACCGCTGCAGTTCAGCTCTCTCCGGACGGCAGACGCCGAAGAACGAAGCCGCTTGCGAGCGGCGCAGTGCAGCGAAGAGCACACGAGCAGCCAAAGAGCTCCTTCACAATCGCTTTCACTTCTCAGTGCTCTTGCTGCTTGGAAAAGCAGCACACAGCCGTTGCACGCCAGGGCAAAAGCTAGGGCAGTGCCCGTCCTCACTCCTTCGCTGTGCTGTACTCCTTGCAGCTAGAGCGAAGCGAGAAGGACGCGAGGACGAAGAAGGCGTTCTTAAAGTAGCCCCTTGTCAGCAGCCATGAAAGGGCGCATAACACACGGCGTCTCGCTGCCCTCCGTTCTACATACTCGCGTCTCCCTTTGCCGACTTGCAAAAGTTGCTACCAGAGCAGAGGCGGCCAGATTGAAGAGGCTGTGCTTAGGTTCACCTTCTCCTTACTGCACGTAAGCCACGTCCAGCTCCTCGCTGCACTCTGGATTTCCCTTCTCCGCGGCACTTAGCGTGGTGCTGTGTGTGTGCAACTCGGCGCCTAGAAGCGACTGCCAATGCTTTCAGAGCGGGCTGCAAGGGAACCAAGGAGCAGCACAAGCAGCAGTGCTTCAGCTTGCTCCTTCCGACTGCTAAGGGCACTTGGGAAGGCAAGCGAGAGTCAACCACCTTCCTCTCCTAGTAGCCTCTAACGTGGTGCACACAAGCACGGCACTTAGCCGCTTCGTTCACCGCCCTCGCCCACGCCTGGCTCCGCTTTCACTTGCCGGCGGCCAGAAGCCGCCGCAGGGGCGCCACATACCCAGCAGTGTGCGGGCAGCCAAGCGCTCGAGAACGCTGCTTCTGCCCAAGCTCGCCTAGGGCGTGCACCTTTGTTCTCAGAGCTCCGTGTAACAGTCTGCCTTTCTCGCAGTTCGAATGGAAATCGAAAGCTTTTCGCCTACGCCCTTCACAGAGATCCGTTGCTAGGACGAGAATGTCTCGTGGCCGGAGCTCGCCCCCGCCGCGAGGAAGCTGCTCTTAGCACCGCGTTGCAGGGACACGTCTCGCTTCTTGACTTCGTGCTTAGCGCTCTCCGAATTCGCCGCAAGCTCCGCGGTCCGTCTCAGCTTCAAGTAGCAGCGCTCGCAGTACATAGAGCTTCGCAAGGACCGAAGACCCGGAGGGGCGTATCGCACACGACAATGTGCCAGGACAGAGACGTGTTCTACATTGTCCCTTCTCGTCATCCAGTTTGTGCCTCTGCTGCTTCTGCTGTTAGGAATCGCTCCTTGAAAGACGAGCGAGAGCGTCTTTCTGGGTGCATTGCACTGAGTGAGTGCTCGCTAGGGACTTTGCACTCGGAGCCAAGGCAACAGGGCGTGCTTGTCCGCAGAACTGAGAGCGCGCTGTTGGGCAGAGCTGAAACTGACCGCTGCAGTTCAGCTCTCTCCGGACGGCAGACGCCGAAGAACGAAGCCGCTTGCGAGCGGCGCAGTGCAGCGAAGAGCACACGAGCAGCCAAAGAGCTCCTTCACAATCGCTTTCACTTCTCTGTGCTCTTGCTGCTTGGAAAAGCAGCACACAGCCGTTGCACGCCAGGGCGAAAGCTGGGGCAGTGCCCGTCCTCACTCCTTCGCTGTGCTGTACTCCTTGCAGCTAGAGCGAAGCGAGAAGGACGCGAGGACGAAGAAGGCGTTCTTAAAGTAGCCCCTTGTCAGCAGCCCTGAAAGGGCGCATAACACACGGCGTCTCGCTGCCCTCCGTTCTACATACTCGCGTCTCCCTTTGCCGACTTGCAAAAGTTGCTACCAGAGCAGAGGCGGCCAGATTGAAGAGGCTGTGCTTAGGTTCACCTTCTCCTTACTGCACGTAAGCCACGTCCAGCTCCTCGCTGCACTCTGGATTTCCCTTCTCCGCGGCACTTAGCGTGGTGCTGTGTGTGTGCAACTCGGCGCCTAGAAGCGACTGCCAATGCTTTCAGAGCGGGCTGCAAGGGAACCAAGGAGCAGCACAAGCAGCAGTGCTTCAGCTTGCTCCTTCCGACTGCTAAGGGCACTTGGGAAGGCAAGCGAGAGTCAACCACCTTCCTCTCCTAGTAGCCTCTAACGTGGTGCACACAAGCACGGCACTTAGCCGCTTCGTTCACCGCCCTCGCCCACGCCTGGCTCCGCTTTCACTTGCCGGCGGCCAGAAGCCGCCGCAGGGGCGCCACATACCCAGCAGTGTGCCGGCAGCCAAGCGCTCGAGAACGCTGCTTCTGCCCAAGCCCGCTTAGGGCGTGCACCTTTGTTCTCAGAGCTCCGTGTAACAGTCTGCCTTTCTCGCAGTTCGAATGGAAATCGAAAGCTTTTCGCCTACGCCCTTCACAGAGATCCGTTGCTAGGACGAGAATGTCTCGTGGCCGGAGCTCGCCCCCGCCGCGAGGAAGCTGCTCTTAGCACCGCGTTGTAGGGACACGTCTCGCTTCTTGACTTCGTGCTTAGCGCTCTCCGAATTCGCCGCAAGCTCCGCGGTCCGTCTCAGCTTCAAGTAGCAGCGCTCGCAGTACATAGAGCTTCGCAAGGACCGAAGACCCGGAGGGACGTATCGCACACGACAATGTGCCAGGACAGAGACGTGTTCTACATTGTCCCTTCTCGTCATCCAGTTTGTGCCTCTGCTGCTTCTGCTGTTAGGAATCGCTCCTTGAAAGACGAGCGAGAGCGTCTTTCTGGGTGCATTGCACTGAGTGAGTGCTCGCTAGGGACTTTGCACTCGGAGCCAAGGCAACAGGGCGTGCTTGTCCGCAGAACTGAGAGCGCGCTGTTGGGCAGAGCTGAAACTGACCGCTGCAGTTCAGCTCTCTCCGGACGGCAGACGCCGAAGAACGAAGCCGCTTGCGAGCGGCGCAGTGCAGCGAAGAGCACACGAGCAGCCAAAGAGCTCCTTCACAATCGCTTTCACTTCTCAGTGCTCTTGCTGCTTGGAAAAGCAGCACACAGCCGTTGCACGCCAGGGCAAAAGCTAGGGCAGTGCCCGTCCTCACTCCTTCGCTGTGCTGTACTCCTTGCAGCTAGAGCGAAGCGAGAAGGACGCGAGGACGAAGAAGGCGTTCTTAAAGTAGCCCCTTGTCAGCAGCCTTGAAAGGGCGCATAACACACGGCGTCTAGCTGCCCTCCGTTCTACATACTCGCGTCTCCCTTTGCCGACTTGCAAAAGTTGCTACCAGAGCAGAGGCGGCCAGATTGAAGAGGCTGTGCTTAGGTTCACCTTCTCCTTACTGCACGTAAGCCACGTCAAGCTCCTCGCTGCACTCTGGATTTCCCTTCTCCGCGGCACTTAGCGTGGTGCTGTGTGTGTGCAACTCGGCGCCTAGAAGCGACTGCCAATGCTTTCAGAGCGGGCTGCAAGGGAACCAAGGAGCAGCACAAGCAGCAGTGCTTCAGCTTGCTCCTTCCGACTGCTAAGGGCACTTGGGAAGGCAAGCGAGAGTCAACCACCTTCCTCTCCTAGTAGCCTCTAACGTGGTGCACACAAGCACGGCACTTAGCCGCTTCGTTCACCGCCCTCGCCCACGCCTGGCTCCGCTTTCACTTGCCGGCGGCCAGAAGCCGCCGCAGGGGCGCCACATACCCAGCAGTGTGCCGGCAGCCAAGCGCTCGAGAACGCTGCTTCTGCCCAAGCTCGCCTAGGGCGTGCACCTTTGTTCTCAGAGCTCCGTGTAACAGTCTGCCTTTCTCGCAGTTCGAATGGAAATCGAAAGCTTTTCGCCTACGCCCTTCACAGAGATCCGTTGCTAGGACGAGAATGTCTCGTGGCCGGAGCTCGCCCCCGCCGCGAGGAAGCTGCTCTTAGCACCGCGTTGCAGGGACACGTCTCGCTTCTTGACTTCGTGCTTAGCGCTCTCCGAATTCGCCGCAAGCTCCGCGGTCCGTCTCAGCTTCAAGTAGCAGCGCTCGCAGTACATAGAGCTTCGCAAGGACCGAAGACCCGGAGGGACGTATCGCACACGACAATGTGCCAGGACAGAGACGTGTTCTACATTGTCCCTTCTCGTCATCCAGTTTGTGCCTCTGCTGCTTCTGCTGTTAGGAATCGCTCCTTGAAAGACGAGCGAGAGCGTCTTTCTGGGTGCATTGCACTGAGTGAGTGCTCGCTAGGGACTTTGCACTCGGAGCCAAGGCAACAGGGCGTGCTTGTCCGCAGAACTGAGAGCGCGCTGTTGGGCAGAGCTGAAACTGACCGCTGCAGTTCAGCTCTCTCCGGACGGCAGACGCCGAAGAACGAAGCCGCTTGCGAGCGGCGCAGTGCAGCGAAGAGCACACGAGCAGCCAAAGAGCTCCTTCACAATCGCTTTCACTTCTCAGTGCTCTTGCTGCTTGGAAAAGCAGCACACAGCCGTTGCACGCCAGGGCAAAAGCTGGGGCAGTGCCCGTCCTCACTCCTTCGCTGTGCTGTACTCCTTGCAGCTAGAGCGAAGCGAGAAGGACGCGAGGACGAAGAAGGCGTTCTTAAAGTAGCCCCTTGTCAGCAGCCCTGAAAGGGCGCATAACACACGGCGTCTCGCTGCCCTCCGTTCTACATACTCGCGTCTCCCTTTGCTGACTTGCAAAAGTTGCTACCAGAGCAGAGGCGGCCAGATTGAAGAGGCTGTGCTTAGGTTCACCTTCTCCTTACTGCACGTAAGCCACGTCCAGCTCCTCGCTGCACTCTGGATTTCCCTTCTCCGCGGCACTTAGCGTGGTGCTGTGTGTGTGCAACTCGGCGCCTAGAAGCGACTGCCAATGCTTTCAGAGCGGGCTGCAAGGGAACCAAGGAGCAGCACAAGCAGCAGTGCTTCAGCTTGCTCCTTCCGACTGCTAAGGGCACTTGGGAAGGCAAGCGAGAGTCAACCACCTTCCTCTCCTAGTAGCCTCTAACGTGGTGCACACAAGCACGGCACTTAGCCGCTTCGTTCACCGCCCTCGCCCACGCCTGGCTCCGCTTTCACTTGCCGGCGGCCAGAAGCCGCCGCAGGGGCGCCACATACCCAGCAGTGTGCCGGCAGCCAAGAGCTAGAGAACGCTGCTTCTGCCCAAGCCCGCCTAGGGCGTGCACCTTTGTTCTCAGAGCTCCGTGTAACAGTCTGCCTTTCTCGCAGTTCGAATGGAAATCGAAAGCTTTTCGCCTACGCCCTTCACAGAGATCCGTTGCTAGGACGAGAATGTCTCGTGGCCGGAGCTCGCCCCCGCCGCGAGGAAGCTGCTCTTAGCACCGCGTTGCAGGGACACGTCTCGCTTCTTGACTTCGTGCTTAGCGCTCTCCGAATTCGCCGCTAGCTCCGCGGTCCGTCTCAGCTTCAAGTAGCTGCGCTCGCAGTACATAGAGCTTCGCAAGGACCGAAGACCCGGAGGGACGTATCGCACACGACAATGTGCCAGGACAGAGACGTGTTCTACATTGTCCCTTCTCGTCATCCAGTTTGTGCCTCTGCTGCTTCTGCTGTTAGGAATCGCTCCTTGAAAGACGAGCGAGAGCGTCTTTCTGGGTGCATTGCACTGAGTGAGTGCTCGCTAGGGACTTTGCACTCGGAGCCAAGGCAACAGGGCGTGCTTGTCCGCAGAACTGAGAGCGCGCTGTTGGGCAGAGCTGAAACTGACCGCTGCAGTTCAGCTCTCTCCGGACGGCAGACGCCGAAGAACGAAGCCGCTTGCGAGCGGCGCAGTGCAGCGAAGAGCACACGAGCAGCCAAAGAGCTCCTTCACAATCGCTTTCACTTCTCAGTGCTCTTGCTGCTTGGAAAAGCAGCACACAGCCGTTGCACGCCAGGGCAAAAGCTGGGGCAGTGCCCGTCCTCACTCCTTCGCTGTGCTGTACTCCTTGCAGCTAGAGCGAAGCGAGAAGGACGCGAGGACGAAGAAGGCGTTCTTAAAGTAGCCCCTTGTCAGCAGCCTTGAAAGGGCGCATAACACACGGCGTCTAGCTGCCCTCCGTTCTACATACTCGCGTCTCCCTTTGCCGACTTGCAAAAGTTGCTACCAGAGCAGAGGCGGCCAGATTGAAGAGGCTGTGCTTAGGTTCACCTTCTCCTTACTGCACGTAAGCCACGTCAAGCTCCTCGCTGCACTCTGGATTTCCCTTCTCCGCGGCACTTAGCGTGGTGCTGTGTGTGTGCAACTCGGCGCCTAGAAGCGACTGCCAATGCTTTCAGAGCGGGCTGCAAGGGAACCAAGGAGCAGCACAAGCAGCAGTGCTTCAGCTTGCTCCTTCCGACTGCTAAGGGCACTTGGGAAGGCAAGCGAGAGTCAACCACCTTCCTCTCCTAGTAGCCTCTAACGTGGTGCACACAAGCACGGCACTTAGCCGCTTCGTTCACCGCCCTCGCCCACGCCTGGCTCCGCTTTCACTTGCCGGCGGCCAGAAGCCGCCGCAGGGGCGCCACATACCCAGCAGTGTGCCGGCAGCCAAGCGCTCGAGAACGCTGCTTCTGCCCAAGCTCGCCTAGGGCGTGCACCTTTGTTCTCAGAGCTCCGTGTAACAGTCTGCCTTTCTCGCAGTTCGAATGGAAATCGAAAGCTTTTCGCCTACGCCCTTCACAGAGATCCGTTGCTAGGACGAGAATGTCTCGTGGCCGGAGCTCGCCCCCGCCGCGAGGAAGCTGCTCTTAGCACCGCGTTGCAGGGACACGTCTCGCTTCTTGACTTCGTGCTTAGCGCTCTCCGAATTCGCCGCAAGCTCCGCGGTCCGTCTCAGCTTCAAGTAGCAGCGCTCGCAGTACATAGAGCTTCGCAAGGACCGAAGACCCGGAGGGACGTATCGCACACGACAATGTGCCAGGACAGAGACGTGTTCTACATTGTCCCTTCTCGTCATCCAGTTTGTGCCTCTGCTGCTTCTGCTGTTAGGAATCGCTCCTTGAAAGACGAGCGAGAGCGTCTTTCTGGGTGCATTGCACTGAGTGAGTGCTCGCTAGGGACTTTGCACTCGGAGCCAAGGCAACAGGGCGTGCTTGTCCGCAGAACTGAGAGCGCGCTGTTGGGCAGAGCTGAAACTGACCGCTGCAGTTCAGCTCTCTCCGGACGGCAGACGCCGAAGAACGAAGCCGCTTGCGAGCGGCGCAGTGCAGCGAAGAGCACACGAGCAGCCAAAGAGCTCCTTCACAATCGCTTTCACTTCTCAGTGCTCTTGCTGCTTGGAAAAGCAGCACACAGCCGTTGCACGCCAGGGCAAAAGCTGGGGCAGTGCCCGTCCTCACTCCTTCGCTGTGCTGTACTCCTTGCAGCTAGAGCGAAGCGAGAAGGACGCGAGGACGAAGAAGGCGTTCTTAAAGTAGCCCCTTGTCAGCAGCCCTGAAAGGGCGCATAACACACGGCGTCTCGCTGCCCTCCGTTCTACATACTCGCGTCTCCCTTTGCTGACTTGCAAAAGTTGCTACCAGAGCAGAGGCGGCCAGATTGAAGAGGCTGTGCTTAGGTTCACCTTCTCCTTACTGCACGTAAGCCACGTCCAGCTCCTCGCTGCACTCTGGATTTCCCTTCTCCGCGGCACTTAGCGTGGTGCTGTGTGTGTGCAACTCGGCGCCTAGAAGCGACTGCCAATGCTTTCAGAGCGGGCTGCAAGGGAACCAAGGAGCAGCACAAGCAGCAGTGCTTCAGCTTGCTCCTTCCGACTGCTAAGGGCACTTGGGAAGGCAAGCGAGAGTCAACCACCTTCCTCTCCTAGTAGCCTCTAACGTGGTGCACACAAGCACGGCACTTAGCCGCTTCGTTCACCGCCCTCGCCCACGCCTGGCTCCGCTTTCACTTGCCGGCGGCCAGAAGCCGCCGCAGGGGCGCCACATACCCAGCAGTGTGCCGGCAGCCAAGAGCTAGAGAACGCTGCTTCTGCCCAAGCCCGCCTAGGGCGTGCACCTTTGTTCTCAGAGCTCCGTGTAACAGTCTGCCTTTCTCGCAGTTCGAATGGAAATCGAAAGCTTTTCGCCTACGCCCTTCACAGAGATCCGTTGCTAGGACGAGAATGTCTCGTGGCCGGAGCTCGCCCCCGCCGCGAGGAAGCTGCTCTTAGCACCGCGTTGCAGGGACACGTCTCGCTTCTTGACTTCGTGCTTAGCGCTCTCCGAATTCGCCGCTAGCTCCGCGGTCCGTCTCAGCTTCAAGTAGCTGCGCTCGCAGTACATAGAGCTTCGCAAGGACCGAAGACCCGGAGGGACGTATCGCACACGACAATGTGCCAGGACAGAGACGTGTTCTACATTGTCCCTTCTCGTCATCCAGTTTGTGCCTCTGCTGCTTCTGCTGTTAGGAATCGCTCCTTGAAAGACGAGCGAGAGCGTCTTTCTGGGTGCATTGCACTGAGTGAGTGCTCGCTAGGGACTTTGCACTCGGAGCCAAGGCAACAGGGCGTGCTTGTCCGCAGAACTGAGAGCGCGCTGTTGGGCAGAGCTGAAACTGACCGCTGCAGTTCAGCTCTCTCCGGACGGCAGACGCCGAAGAACGAAGCCGCTTGCGAGCGGCGCAGTGCAGCGAAGAGCACACGAGCAGCCAAAGAGCTCCTTCACAATCGCTTTCACTTCTCAGTGCTCTTGCTGCTTGGAAAAGCAGCACACAGCCGTTGCACGCCAGGGCAAAAGCTGGGGCAGTGCCCGTCCTCACTCCTTCGCTGTGCTGTACTCCTTGCAGCTAGAGCGAAGCGAGAAGGACGCGAGGACGAAGAAGGCGTTCTTAAAGTAGCCCCTTGTCAGCAGCCCTGAAAGGGCGCATAACACACGGCGTCTCGCTGCCCTCCGTTCTACATACTCGCGTCTCCCTTTGCCGACTTGCAAAAGTTGCTACCAGAGCAGAGGCGGCCAGATTGAAGAGGCTGTGCTTAGGTTCACCTTCTCCTTACTGCACGTAAGCCACGTCCAGCTCCTCGCTGCACTCTGGATTTCCCTTCTCCGCGGCACTTAGCGTGGTGCTGTGTGTGTGCAACTCGGCGCCTAGAAGCGACTGCCAATGCTTTCAGAGCGGGCTGCAAGGGAACCAAGGAGCAGCACAAGCAGCAGTGCTTCAGCTTGCTCCTTCCGACTGCTAAGGGCACTTGGGAAGGCAAGCGAGAGTCAACCACCTTCCTCTCCTAGTAGCCTCTAACGTGGTGCACACAAGCACGGCACTTAGCCGCTTCGTTCACCGCCCTCGCCCACGCCTGGCTCCGCTTTCACTTGCCGGCGGCCAGAAGCCGCCGCAGGGGCGCCACATACCCAGCAGTGTGCCGGCAGCCAAGAGCTCGAGAACGCTGCTTCTGCCCAAGCCCGCTTAGGGCGTGCACCTTTGTTCTCAGAGCTCCGTGTAACAGTCTGCCTTTCTCGCAGTTCGAATGGAAATCGAAAGCTTTTCGCCTACGCCCTTCACAGAGATCCGTTGCTAGGACGAGAATGTCTCGTGGCCGGAGCTCGCCCCCGCCGCGAGGAAGCTGCTCTTAGCACCGCGTTGCAGGGACACGTCTCGCTTCTTGACTTCGTGCTTAGCGCTCTCCGAATTCGCCGCTAGCTCCGCGGTCCTTCTCAGCTGCAAGTAGCAGCGCTCGCAGTACATAGAGCTTCGCAAGGACCGAAGACCCGGAGGGACATATCGCACACGACAATGTGCCAGGACAAGGACGTTCTACACTGAGTGGAGACAGAGACAGACCGAGAATTCTACACTGCCCCTTCTCTTCGGCCATCTTGTGCTCTGCTGCCTCTGCTGTGACGAATCGGTCCTTGAAAAACCAGCGAGAGCGTCTCTCCAGGCACTGAGTGTGAGCTCCCTAGGGACTTTTTCCACCTCCAAAAATACATGGGTAAGTCCTAAAAGTTTTGGTTTGATCAAGAATAGTTACGTCCAAGTATTGCTGTTCTAAACACCCTTGGTTTCAGTCTGAACTTAACTGCTTGTTTCTGTCTTTTTGCCTAGTGGCAATCTAATTCTAAGGTAACTAGATGTGTTGGATATCCATAAGTTACATCTCAGGTTAGGTGGGATAATTGGCTGGGAAGAAAATGGAATTGAGAATTTGGAAAGAATCCAAAGTGAGCTGATGTCACAATCCGAGATTCCCTTGGGTTCCAAATCCTTTCATTTGTGTTTTTGTGGGCTTTTTTGAAGGCGTTGTACAGTTGAAGCCATGATTTAGCTGCGGTGAGACCTGCTCTGCTGTAAAAGCATTATTTTCTCAGTGAGCATGGACAACAGTTAGAGTGTCGTCTTTTAAGATTCCCTGCACTCCACTTATGGTGGCAAAAGCAGTGCCTTGACTGTAATCATAAAAGTGATTACAGCTTCATTGCTTTGACATCATGTAGGATGCTTCCTCCATCTGCTCTGGTCAGCATTAAGTAACAGATTTCTCAGTTTCTAGGAAGAGTCTAGCAATCAATCACCTT
This sequence comes from Sturnus vulgaris, assembly GCF_052056855.1. Classification (NCBI taxonomy): domain Eukaryota; kingdom Metazoa; phylum Chordata; class Aves; order Passeriformes; family Sturnidae; genus Sturnus; species Sturnus vulgaris. The sequence goes on along the minus strand of NC_142262.1, from coordinate 12,140,984 downwards.
GCTCCTTCTCTTGCATTTATTCATCACTGCTATGCTGCTATACAGACAGATAGTCTGTTTATGATTCAACAATTCAATGGGACATCAAGTAAATAGCAAAGCAAAACTAACTACCGAAAGCACTATAAGGGCCAGAGATTAGCTTGGATCAAAACAGGTATTCTCCTAGCATTGTTTACAAACGACTCAGCATGTGAAACAGAAGGCACAATGTAGTTTGTGCCTTGTTTTGGGCATGCCCGGAAGAAGGAAATTCTGATTTCACATATGGGAAAAGAAATGTTGACATTTGAATGAGATTGTTCATACCCCAGAAAAGGTTGCTTTGAAAGGTTGTGGAAGTCCTGTGTGGAAACACGGCTTTACAAGTCCTTTCCACCAGGAGACAACAGCTGCAGAACATCTGGGTGTGCCAGTGTTGAGAGCACCAGCAAAGATCAAAGTGGAGAAGTTGGTGAACAATGGCAGTGGCCTGGGGGAGAGCAAGTGGGGTGCTGGCTGTGGGACCAGGGGAGTCCTGACTGATTTAGGAGGCGTGTGATGGTCTGTGCCAGCAAGCGGAGTAGTGCTGTGGCCTTGGCACACTGCGACTACTGGAATTCAGTGGGGTCACTGGGCAGGCTGAGTGTGTGAGCTGCTGGAGGGACCCAGGTTGCCCACATGTAAACATCCAGTCTCACTCTTGCCAGCCACAGAAAGGAGCAGGATGTGGCTGCTGGCGATGCCTGTCATGTATATGTAGTGTATATGCGTGCTATCCCAGCCTGCTGGGAACACTTCTTCTTTGGGACTGCTTGGGCTGAGGGAGAGAAAGCAGTGGTAGTTTCTGAGGTTTCGAGTTTGCTCGAGTTTCTCAGGCTGTTTCTGGAGCCACCCAGAGTTCTCTTCCTTGAAGCATTTCAAGTCCTGCTAATTTTCAAAATTCAAACAGACACAGCCCTAAGCTAGTTGATCTGACTTCAGAGCTATTCTTACGCTGAGCTGTTGGATGATCTGATCTCCTGAGATGTCTTCCATTTCAGTTTATGACCTGGTTCTTGTGAAAAATAGGATCTTTTAGCCTGGAGAAGAGAGGTTTCTGGAGAGACAGTATTGTGGCCTTTGAATATGTAAAGAGGGTATAAGACCAATGGAGAAAGACTTTTTAGGAAGGTTTGCAGAGAAAGGACAAGGGGACATGCTTTCAAACTGAGACTAGGTTTAGATTGGCTAAAAGGAAAAGCTTTTCTACAATGAAGCTGGTGAGACACTCAAACGGCTGTTCCAGAGAAGTTGTGGATGCCCCATCATTGAGAGTGCTCCTTATCAGTTTGGCTAGTCTTGAGCAATTTGATCTACTGTAAGATCTACCTGGCAAGGAAGTAGGACTAGGTGATCTTTAATCACAGACTGTTGTATGATTCCGTGAAAGACAGAATGCAATAAAGTTCATAATTCAGATTTTGGCGCAGACATATTTATAATTTCTCACTTTATGCATCATTGCAATGACAACTTGTTAGCTTCTGAAATGATTAGCTGAGATTGATTTCCTTCCTTAGTTTCATTTTCCCTGTTATTCCTTCACTCTTGGACCTTTTTTTCACTAGATTTCCTCTTTCAGTAAACTGCCCTTAAGTATCACTTTGCTCCCCACCTGGCTTTTTTTTTTTTTTTTTTTTTTCAATGACACCTTTTCACTGGTTCGTTTTGGGCCTTTGCTGCTTGAAGTCCAGCAGCCTCCTTGTCAGAGCATTACGGAGCTTTCTTTACAGCTTCATCACTATGCAAAAAGCCATAAATTACTGTGTTCCATCTCACATACCATCAAGTAGCACACTAATATTCCCTCTGCTGAATAGCTGGTTGGCTTACATAGACCAGCCAAAAACCAGGAAATCCAGATGGCAGCAAGAATCTTGTAGACTACTCCTGCTGTTCATTTAAATTCTGGAGAAGTCACGTGAGGTATCACATTCTCTTGAAAGAAGTGTCTATCATCTCGGACATTCTAGAATGGGCTATTAATATTGTCATGAGTTTCTGGCTAGACTTTTTAGTATGCCAATTCAAATTCAAATGATCTGAAATGATAGAACTTCAAGAATTGTTTTTGCCAGAATCGAAGTATGATGGAGTTATATAGGGAGAATCTTAATCTTAGTTATTCTATTCCATCTCACATCATGGCTGGGGGCAGGGAGAAGGGAGTATCTTTGGGGGACAATGGGTTCCGGTGTAGTCAGTAAGCTGGGCAGAGGAGCCATCAGGTATTGTCTGTTGTTGGGGGGGGGATTCATGTGAACTCTTCCTTTCTTGTACCCTGCCACCAGTATTGTTGCTAAAATTGTTTGTTTTCTCATCCAAGTGACAAAATCAGCACACTTAATGAGGGATGAAGAGGGAGCAGCGACCTCGGAACAGGAGGAAGAAGAAGCAGAGCCTGCTGTCCTCCAGAAGAAAAAAAACGCTACCAGCCAACTTTGCATCATCTGTGAACTTCCTGGGCGTGTACTCTATCCCCTTGTCCAGATCACTGAGCAAGATATTAAACAGGACTGGGCCCAAGACTGAGCCTTGGGGACCAGCTGGATGAACTCTATTTCCCACCACTCTGTGGGCCTGGCCATCACCCAGTTTGTCACCCAGCAAACAGCCCACCCATGCAAACCATAAGCAGACAGTTTCTTCAGGAGAATGATGTGAGACTCATTGCAAAAAAGATCAGGGAGATGCCTAGGAAGAGTCTCAGGTGAATCCAGGAGACTATAGTGGAGGACTATTCAGTTTTCCAATCAATTTGCTTAAAAAAACTCTACAAAACCGTAATAAACAAACAAACAAACAAACAAACAAAAAAAGCAGACCAAACAAACACACAAAACCCCCCAACCAATAATCCCCAAAGAGACAAAAAAAGCCCCCAAAAAAGCCCACCAAAAAACCCACCCAAAACTGAAAAAAAAAGCCCCAAACCCAACACAAAAAATCAGGGTGAAGGTTTTTAGTAACTTTAAAAATAACAAAACAAAACGAAACAAAAAAAACCCAGAAAGTCACATTTCTAAAGGTGCTGTCCCAGCCTCTTCTCTCAGCAGGGAGGACATCCTGAAGTGGAGCCAGTTGGAAGAAAGCGGGACGGGGCAGCACCTGGGCCATTGTCACAGGACGGCCCTGTGGCTGCCCCACTGCCAAAACCTGGACACATAAATCAAACACAGGTATGCACATGTGCTTAGACACAGCAAAAATATATTTGTCTGAAAAGAATACAGGTCCATTTCTATCACTGGAAAGAGCATAATGCCTCGTCTCAGCTTTCTTTTCAGTCATTACAAATGTTTCGAAAATAAAGGAGTGCAGAAAATGGAAATATCCAAGATCAACATGAGGACCAGTAGCAAAGATTCCATTTTTGAAACTGCATTGGGAATCCTCTGCAGAAATTGACTCAGAGCTCTAAGATTTACAAAAAAGACCAAGAGGATTGGAGTCAATACAACACAGTGTCTGGAGACTTCAGCTGGTTGCCTTGATTTCTCAAATATGATGGAGGAAGCACCTTAGCAACTACAGCTGCCAGTTCTCTCAGGGCCCTGACATGCCTCTGGGTGGGTGCCATGGTCTTGCATGCTCAGGTTCCTCAAGTGGTCTGAAAGCTGACCTGCTACTATGGGTTAGAATCAAGTCCACCAGTCCAATAACCTGAGAGATGTGGAAATAGTGACTGGCAGTAAAAATTGAGACCAACACTTGTTGAGTACCTCAGCCTTCTCCTTGTCTGTTGTCACTAGTCCTGTCTGGCTTATGGGGGTGGGGGGGGGGGGAATAGGGGAGGTGTGATAGGTTTCTTTTCATCTTCCTTTTCCCACTGAAATACCCGTAGGTGCCTTTATTATTCTTAGTTTTGGCATGCTTTTCCAAATTCAGCTTCAACTGAGCCTTAGCTATACTGATCCCATCCTCACACACTCATGTGTTACCACTGTATTTTTCCCATGATTTGTCTCGCTGTGTATCGTCTGCATATTACCTACTTGCATCACATCTATTAATTTTCAATAACCTTCTGGCTTTAACTTGCTTTCAAAAAAAAACCTTTTTGAACCTTTTCACCTCAGAAATTCACCTGGGAAACCCCAAATCCCCAGAATTCGACCCAAAATTCACCTGGCACCCCAAATTCACCCTCCAAATTCGCTCCAAAATGATTGGCAACTTTACACACTCCATTTTCCCACAAAAGGATCTAGAGCCCTGTGCGCTTCGTATACAAACTAAATGCAAAAAACCTTTCTATTCATTCTCAGCAAAAAGACGTCCTATTCCTCCTTCTTTTGGACAAAACTGCCTTCACTTTCAAACTTATTCTCTTGCTCGCTTACCTGCATAATGCTTAGTCCCTGTTCTGCATGCTCATTTTCTTCACTTTTACAAGGAATCCTCTCCTCATCTTCTTCTTCCTCTGCTTCAACATGCAAAAACAAACCAAAAATTGTCTCTTCTACAGAAAATGAGGGGAGAAAAGAACACAAATGATAACCAATACCCTGCCAAGTAGAAATTTCTTCTATATTTCAGTGATTGATAGGCAGAAAAAATGAATTTCATCTGGGGAAAGAAAGACATTCTAGGAATATTCAGACTGCTATCTTGCCCCAGGTAAAACATTTACCATGGCCTTAGCGTTAATGAGCTTGTGAACATCAGCTGCCAAGAGGAAGGACATTTCCTCCAGTTTCACACAATACTTGGTCAGTACATCTGCTATCTGTGCAATCAAACAATACAGAAAAGCAACAACAATGAAAAGTAGAACTCAAATATCAATTTCCCAAGTTAAAATCTACATGAACAAGACAATTTTTCTATTCAAGTGAATTCGATTTAATTAATTCATTAACTACATAAGTAGCATTCTCACGTTCAAGAACGGAATTCAAAGAATCAACGTTGCTTCTTCTGAGACATTGAAGCCTGAGTAGATCCCAACTTCAAATCTAGTAGGACGCCATGAAAGCAATACCTGCTACATTTAGTACATGTAAACTACAAAGACATCTAGAACAGCTCTAAAAGATGAGCAAACCCATGAACTTTGAAGGAGACGCTAGCAAGAAATGTGGAAATAGGCTTTATCTGCCCAGTGCTTTTCCCAAAAGCACGGGCACTCCTTGGCGTCAGTGAGAGTCTCTGTCTCATTATTCAGCAGCTGGCTTAGGGTAAAAAAGGATGCATGCAATCACTTCATTCCTGTTCATGACATAAACTTACTGCATCATCGTGGAAGCCATTTACTTGGAAATATAGCCTAAAAAATAGGTGTCAGACTGGGTACATATCTAGATTGCTATGAGCAAAACCAATTTCTTTTTAACAGGAAAGCCATACAATATGCCTGCCATGGCAAATATTAATCTACTAGCCCTGCACTTCAACGGGCAGTGAGCAGTTCATGACACCAAATTTACGTTTGGCAAGGAGACAGTCTATTTATTACAAGCCCCTAGTTCTAGAACCAAGAATTCAGGAGTTGCTCATTCCCAATGAAAATCTGTCCATTTCATACCTTTGGGGTTTTATGCTTCTGTTCTTTACCTGTCTTGAGTGTGGCTTTCTTGTGAAGTCACTGATGGGTGTTTTTCCAACACATTTCTGCTGATTACACGGTAATTGCATGGCATCAGCAGACATCTCTGAATGTCTCTTGAAAGTATGCTTTTTACTCTTCCTAGAGGACCTTGTCTTCTTCTTTCCTTCACCCAAAAGGTGGGCTAAGTGAGCCTTCAAAGAACCATCATCTCAACAATTAGAATTCTTTCAAACCTACTGAATGGAGAACAGCGACAAAAAATTTTAAAAAGACTAGTACGCGAAAGACAGCAGAAGAGAAAGGTAAAGTAATGAATCCTACATGCCACATGCATAACTCTCTTCATTCAAGGCTATTTTCAAAATGAGAAGAAAAAAAAAAAAAAAAAAAGATCATCTTTTCCTCAGAGAGGAAAAGAAAGTGGAAAGTGGAGTAACTGGATTGTGTTGCCTTGCCTACAGTTACCAGAAAAGTCAACAGCAGAGTTGAAAACTCCTGAAGCTGGCTAACTACGCCTCTAAATGTTTTACTACGGTGTTATGATTCTGTCTTCAGTTAATAGAACCCGATATACAACAAAGAGATGGGAGCACATGGAGATGCATTGGAGAGCCTACGCTGGAGGTAACACATTCATTTTTTACTCAAACAAATCCAAATTAGAAATGTTGAAAATGACCTGGGGCCATTTCAACAGCCAGCAAACTAACACAACCAACCTTTGGCTTTTATTCAATCCTTTGCTTATTTTACCTGGACCTTGAAGATCTGTCTGCAGCCTTCCTCTCTGCAAATATATCACACTCGTCCTATTGAGAACCCATGGCTCATCACAGCTGCTTCGCCACGCCTGCTTCCAGAAGAACTGGCAACTACAAGCTGGGAGCCAAGAGATACAACACTTCACTTGGAAAAGGGCCTTCCATGAATCCTAGAATCCCAGAATGGTTTGGACTGGAAGCGACCTTAGAGACAGAGTCTCTTCTTCCCACATCCTGACATGGGCAGGGACACTTTTCCACTAGTCCAGGTTGCTCCATGTCTGCTCCAGCCTGGCCCTGGACACTTCCTGCCATGGGGCTCCTACACAGCCTCTTTGAGCAACATGTGCCAGGCCTCAGCACCCACACAAGGAAGAATTCCTTTCCAATATCCCATCTACCCCAGCCCTCTGGCAGTTTGAAGCTATTCCCCCTTGTCCTGCGAGTCCAGAACCTTTTCCAAAGTCCCTCCCCAGCTATCTTGGAGCCCCAGCAGGCACTGCAAGGGGCTCGAAGGTCTCCCTGGAGCCTTCTGTTCTCCAGATTGGACACCCTCAGCTCTCCCAGACTGTCCTAGAGCAAAGAAGCTCCACCTTTCAAAGCACCTTAGAAGCCTCCTACCGGCCAAACTCGATGGCAACGCTGGCCTTCCGGGCCCTACGGATATCGCTTCCGGTGTCGTTCGGGGTCAATCCCGGCGCTCTCCCCGCCCCCCATGGGGCCCTCAGGCGATGCCGCTCCGACGCAGCTCCTGCCGCTGTCAGACCAGCGGGGGGGGGGGGGCGCCAGCCCAGCCTCATCCACAATCCACACTGTCCTCGGCGGCTGCTGCGGGCTCATGGCGGCCCACACACCCGGAAGCAGAGCTCCGAACACAGAGGATCATAGCCCCACATTTGTGTTCGTCTCTGCACAAGGCAGGGCAGACTTGCCATGCCCGGACTTTTCAGTTCAGCACGAAAATGAGAATAAACCTGCGCCATGGGGGAGGAAACCTCTAAAGACTCCCTCATACGTGGTCGCTCAACTTAATGCCTAGGCACTTGCCATTCCTAAGGCTACACTAAAGCCCTTTTTACCTTGCGGGAAAGAAATGCCATTGTTCTGGTGTGCAGCTAAAGGCGGAGCACAGGCAGGCCAGGGCAAAAGCTGGGGCAGTGCCCGTCCTCACGCCTTCGCTGTGCTGTACTCCTTGCAGCTAAAGCGAAGCCAGATGGACGCGAGGAAGAAGGACAAGGCGCTCTTAAAGTAGCCCCCTGGCAGCAGCCCTGAAAGGGCGCATAACACTCGGCGTCTAGCTGCCCTCCGTTCTACATATTCGCGGCTCCCTTTGCCGACTTGCAAAAGTTGCTACCAGAGCAGAGGCGGCCAGATTGAAGAGGCAGTGCCTTGGTTCACATTCTCCTTACTGCACGTAAGCCACGTCCAGCTCCTCGCTGCACTCTGGATTTCCCTTCTCCGCGGCACTTAGCGTGGTGCTGTGTGTGTGCAACTCGGCGCCTAGAAGTGACCGCCAATGCTTTCAGAGCGGGCTGCAAGGGAACCAAGGAGCAGCACAAGCAGCAGTGCTTCAGCTTGCTCCTTCCGACTGCTAAGGGCACTTGGGAAGGCAAGCGAGAGTCAACCACCTTCCTCTCCTAGTAGCCTCTAACGTGGTGCACACAAGCACGGCACTTAGCCGCTTCGTTCACCGCCCTCGCCCACGCCTGGCTCCGCTTTCACTTGCCGGCGGCCAGAAGCCGCCGCAGGGGCGCCACATACCCAGCAGTGTGCCGGCAGCCAAGAGCTCGAGAACGCTGCTTCTGCCCAAGCCCGCCTAGGGCGTGCACCTTTGTTCTCAGAGCTCCGTGTAACAGTCTGCCTTTCTCGCAGTTCGAATGGAAATCGAAAGCTTTTCGCCTACGCCCTTCACAGAGATCCGTTGCTAGGACGAGAATGTCTCGTGGCCGGAGCTCGCCCCCGCCGCGAGGAAGCTGCTCTTAGCACCGCGTTGCAGGGACACGTCTCGCTTCTTGACTTCGTGCTTAGCGCTCTCCGAATTCGCTGCTAGCTCCGCGGTCGGTCTCAGCTGCAAGTAGCTGCGCTCGCAGTACATAGAGCTTCGCAAGGACCGAAGACCCGGAGGGACGTATCGCACACGACAATGTGCCAGGACAGAGACGTGTTCTACATTGTCCCTTCTCGTCATCCAGTTTGTGCCTCTGCTGCTTCTGCTGTTAGGAATCGCTCCTTGAAAGACGAGCGAGAGCGTCTTTCTGGGTGCATTGCACTGAGTGAGTGCTCGCTAGGGACTTTGCACTCGGAGCCAAGGCAACAGGGCGTGCTTGTCCGCAGAACTGAGAGCGCGCTGTTGGGCAGAGCTGAAACTGACCGCTGCAGTTCAGCTCTCTCCGGACGGCAGACGCCGAAGAACGAAGCCGCTTGCGAGCGGCGCAGTGCAGCGAAGAGCACACGAGCAGCCAAAGAGCTCCTTCACAATCGCTTTCACTTCTCAGTGCTCTTGCTGCTTGGAAAAGCAGCACACAGCCGTTGCACGCCAGGGCGAAAGCTGGGGCAGTGCCCGTCCTCACTCCTTCGCTGTGCTGTACTCCTTGCAGCTAGAGCGAAGCGAGAAGGACGCGAGGACGAAGAAGGCGTTCTTAAAGTAGCCCCTTGTCAGCAGCCCTGAAAGGGCGCATAACACACGGCGTCTCGCTGCCCTCCGTTCTACATACTCGCGTCTCCCTTTGCTGACTTGCAAAAGTTGCTACCAGAGCAGAGGCGGCCAGATTGAAGAGGCTGTGCTTAGGTTCACCTTCTCCTTACTGCACGTAAGCCACGTCCAGCTCCTCGCTGCACTCTGGATTTCCCTTCTCCGCGGCACTTAGCGTGGTGCTGTGTGTGTGCAACTCGGCGCCTAGAAGCGACTGCCAATGCTTTCAGAGCGGGCTGCAAGGGAACCAAGGAGCAGCACAAGCAGCAGTGCTTCAGCTTGCTCCTTCCGACTGCTAAGGGCACTTGGGAAGGCAAGCGAGAGTCAACCACCTTCCTCTCCTAGTAGCCTCTAACGTGGTGCACACAAGCACGGCACTTAGCCGCTTCGTTCACCGCCCTCGCCCACGCCTGGCTCCGCTTTCACTTGCCGGCGGCCAGAAGCCGCCGCAGGGGCGCCACATACCCAGCAGTGTGCCGGCAGCCAAGAGCTCGAGAACGCTGCTTCTGCCCAAGCCCGCCTAGGGCGTGCACCTTTGTTCTCAGAGCTCCGTGTAACAGTCTGCCTTTCTCGCAGTTCGAATGGAAATCGAAAGCTTTTCGCCTACGCCCTTCACAGAGATCCGTTGCTAGGACGAGAATGTCTTGTGGCCGGAGCTCGCCCCCGCCGCGAGGAAGCTGCTCTTAGCACCGCGTTGCAGGGACGTCTCGCTTCTTGACTTCGTGCTTAGCGCTCTCCGAATTCGCTGCTAGCTCCGCGGTCCGTCTCAGCTTCAAGTAGCTGCGCTCGCAGTACATAGAGCTTCGCAAGGACCGAAGACCCGGAGGGACGTATCGCACACGACAATGTGCCAGGACAGAGACGTGTTCTACATTGTCCCTTCTCGTCATCCAGTTTGTGCCTCTGCTGCTTCTGCTGTTAGGAATCGCTCCTTGAAAGACGAGCGAGAGCGTCTTTCTGGGTGCATTGCACTGAGTGAGTGCTCGCTAGGGACTTTGCACTCGGAGCCAAGGCAACAGGGCGTGCTTGTCCGCAGAACTGAGAGCGCGCTGTTGGGCAGAGCTGAAACTGACCGCTGCAGTTCAGCTCTCTCCGGACGGCAGACGCCGAAGAACGAAGCCGCTTGCGAGCGGCGCAGTGCAGCGAAGAGCACACGAGCAGCCAAAGAGCTCCTTCACAATCGCTTTCACTTCTCAGTGCTCTTGCTGCTTGGAAAAGCAGCACACAGCCGTTGCACGCCAGGGCAAAAGCTGGGGCAGTGCCCGTCCTCACTCCTTCGCTGTGCTGTACTCCTTGCAGCTAGAGCGAAGCGAGAAGGACGCGAGGACGAAGAAGGCGTTCTTAAAGTAGCCCCTTGTCAGCAGCCCTGAAAGGGCGCATAACACACGGCGTCTCGCTGCCCTCCGTTCTACATACTCGCGTCTCCCTTTGCTGACTTGCAAAAGTTGCTACCAGAGCAGAGGCGGCCAGATTGAAGAGGCTGTGCTTAGGTTCACCTTCTCCTTACTGCACGTAAGCCACGTCCAGCTCCTCGCTGCACTCTGGATTTCCCTTCTCCGCGGCACTTAGCGTGGTGCTGTGTGTGTGCAACTCGGCGCCTAGAAGCGACTGCCAATGCTTTCAGAGCGGGCTGCAAGGGAACCAAGGAGCAGCACAAGCAGCAGTGCTTCAGCTTGCTCCTTCCGACTGCTAAGGGCACTTGGGAAGGCAAGCGAGAGTCAACCACCTTCCTCTCCTAGTAGCCTCTAACGTGGTGCACACAAGCACGGCACTTAGCCGCTTCGTTCACCGCCCTCGCCCACGCCTGGCTCCGCTTTCACTTGCCGGCGGCCAGAAGCCGCCGCAGGGGCGCCACATACCCAGCAGTGTGCCGGCAGCCAAGAGCTCGAGAACGCTGCTTCTGCCCAAGCCCGCCTAGGGCGTGCACCTTTGTTCTCAGAGCTCCGTGTAACAGTCTGCCTTTCTCGCAGTTCGAATGGAAATCGAAAGCTTTTCGCCTACGCCCTTCACAGAGATCCGTTGCTAGGACGAGAATGTCTCGTGGCCGGAGCTCGCCCCCGCCGCGAGGAAGCTGCTCTTAGCACCGCGTTGCAGGGACACGTCTCGCTTCTTGACTTCGTGCTTAGCGCTCTCCGAATTCGCTGCTAGCTCCGCGGTCGGTCTCAGCTGCAAGTAGCTGCGCTCGCAGTACATAGAGCTTCGCAAGGACCGAAGACCCGGAGGGACGTATCGCACACGACAATGTGCCAGGACAGAGACGTGTTCTACATTGTCCCTTCTCGTCATCCAGTTTGTGCCTCTGCTGCTTCTGCTGTTAGGAATCGCTCCTTGAAAGACGAGCGAGAGCGTCTTTCTGGGTGCATTGCACTGAGTGAGTGCTCGCTAGGGACTTTGCACTCGGAGCCAAGGCAACAGGGCGTGCTTGTCCGCAGAACTGAGAGCGCGCTGTTGGGCAGAGCTGAAACTGACCGCTGCAGTTCAGCTCTCTCCGGACGGCAGACGCCGAAGAACGAAGCCGCTTGCGAGCGGCGCAGTGCAGCGAAGAGCACACGAGCAGCCAAAGAGCTCCTTCACAATCGCTTTCACTTCTCAGTGCTCTTGCTGCTTGGAAAAGCAGCACACAGCCGTTGCACGCCAGGGCGAAAGCTGGGGCAGTGCCCGTCCTCACTCCTTCGCTGTGCTGTACTCCTTGCAGCTAGAGCGAAGCGAGAAGGACGCGAGGACGAAGAAGGCGTTCTTAAAGTAGCCCCTTGTCAGCAGCCCTGAAAGGGCGCATAACACACGGCGTCTCGCTGCCCTCCGTTCTACATACTCGCGTCTCCCTTTGCTGACTTGCAAAAGTTGCTACCAGAGCAGAGGCGGCCAGATTGAAGAGGCTGTGCTTAGGTTCACCTTCTCCTTACTGCACGTAAGCCACGTCCAGCTCCTCGCTGCACTCTGGATTTCCCTTCTCCGCGGCACTTAGCGTGGTGCTGTGTGTGTGCAACTCGGCGCCTAGAAGCGACTGCCAATGCTTTCAGAGCGGGCTGCAAGGGAACCAAGGAGCAGCACAAGCAGCAGTGCTTCAGCTTGCTCCTTCCGACTGCTAAGGGCACTTGGGAAGGCAAGCGAGAGTCAACCACCTTCCTCTCCTAGTAGCCTCTAACGTGGTGCACACAAGCACGGCACTTAGCCGCTTCGTTCACCGCCCTCGCCCACGCCTGGCTCCGCTTTCACTTGCCGGCGGCCAGAAGCCGCCGCAGGGGCGCCACATACCCAGCAGTGTGCCGGCAGCCAAGAGCTCGAGAACGCTGCTTCTGCCCAAGCCCGCCTAGGGCGTGCACCTTTGTTCTCAGAGCTCCGTGTAACAGTCTGCCTTTCTCGCAGTTCGAATGGAAATCGAAAGCTTTTCGCCTACGCCCTTCACAGAGATCCGTTGCTAGGACGAGAATGTCTTGTGGCCGGAGCTCGCCCCCGCCGCGAGGAAGCTGCTCTTAGCACCGCGTTGCAGGGACGTCTCGCTTCTTGACTTCGTGCTTAGCGCTCTCCGAATTCGCTGCTAGCTCCGCGGTCCGTCTCAGCTTCAAGTAGCTGCGCTCGCAGTACATAGAGCTTCGCAAGGACCGAAGACCCGGAGGGACGTATCGCACACGACAATGTGCCAGGACAGAGACGTGTTCTACATTGTCCCTTCTCGTCATCCAGTTTGTGCCTCTGCTGCTTCTGCTGTTAGGAATCGCTCCTTGAAAGACGAGCGAGAGCGTCTTTCTGGGTGCATTGCACTGAGTGAGTGCTCGCTAGGGACTTTGCACTCGGAGCCAAGGCAACAGGGCGTGCTTGTCCGCAGAACTGAGAGCGCGCTGTTGGGCAGAGCTGAAACTGACCGCTGCAGTTCAGCTCTCTCCGGACGGCAGACGCCGAAGAACGAAGCCGCTTGCGAGCGGCGCAGTGCAGCGAAGAGCACACGAGCAGCCAAAGAGCTCCTTCACAATCGCTTTCACTTCTCTGTGCTCTTGCTGCTTGGAAAAGCAGCACACAGCCGTTGCACGCCAGGGCGAAAGCTGGGGCAGTGCCCGTCCTCACTCCTTCGCTGTGCTGTACTCCTTGCAGCTAGAGCGAAGCGAGAAGGACGCGAGGACGAAGAAGGCGTTCTTAAAGTAGCCCCTTGTCAGCAGCCCTGAAAGGGCGCATAACACACGGCGTCTCGCTGCCCTCCGTTCTACATACTCGCGTCTCCCTTTGCTGACTTGCAAAAGTTGCTACCAGAGCAGAGGCGGCCAGATTGAAGAGGCTGTGCTTAGGTTCACCTTCTCCTTACTGCACGTAAGCCACGTCCAGCTCCTCGCTGCACTCTGGATTTCCCTTCTCCGCGGCACTTAGCGTGGTGCTGTGTGTGTGCAACTCGGCGCCTAGAAGCGACTGCCAATGCTTTCAGAGCGGGCTGCAAGGGAACCAAGGAGCAGCACAAGCAGCAGTGCTTCAGCTTGCTCCTTCCGACTGCTAAGGGCACTTGGGAAGGCAAGCGAGAGTCAACCACCTTCCTCTCCTAGTAGCCTCTAACGTGGTGCACACAAGCACGGCACTTAGCCGCTTCGTTCACCGCCCTCGCCCACGCCTGGCTCCGCTTTCACTTGCCGGCGGCCAGAAGCCGCCGCAGGGGCGCCACATACCCAGCAGTGTGCCGGCAGCCAAGAGCTCGAGAACGCTGCTTCTGCCCAAGCCCGCCTAGGGCGTGCACCTTTGTTCTCAGAGCTCCGTGTAACAGTCTGCCTTTCTCGCAGTTCGAATGGAAATCGAAAGCTTTTCGCCTACGCCCTTCACAGAGATCCGTTGCTAGGACGAGAATGTCTCGTGGCCGGAGCTCGCCCCCGCCGCGAGGAAGCTGCTCTTAGCACCGCGTTGCAGGGACACGTCTCGCTTCTTGACTTCGTGCTTAGCGCTCTCCGAATTCGCTGCTAGCTCCGCGGTCGGTCTCAGCTGCAAGTAGCTGCGCTCGCAGTACATAGAGCTTCGCAAGGACCGAAGACCCGGAGGGACGTATCGCACACGACAATGTGCCAGGACAGAGACGTGTTCTACATTGTCCCTTCTCGTCATCCAGTTTGTGCCTCTGCTGCTTCTGCTGTTAGGAATCGCTCCTTGAAAGACGAGCGAGAGCGTCTTTCTGGGTGCATTGCACTGAGTGAGTGCTCGCTAGGGACTTTGCACTCGGAGCCAAGGCAACAGGGCGTGCTTGTCCGCAGAACTGAGAGCGCGCTGTTGGGCAGAGCTGAAACTGACCGCTGCAGTTCAGCTCTCTCCGGACGGCAGACGCCGAAGAACGAAGCCGCTTGCGAGCGGCGCAGTGCAGCGAAGAGCACACGAGCAGCCAAAGAGCTCCTTCACAATCGCTTTCACTTCTCAGTGCTCTTGCTGCTTGGAAAAGCAGCACACAGCCGTTGCACGCCAGGGCGAAAGCTGGGGCAGTGCCCGTCCTCACTCCTTCGCTGTGCTGTACTCCTTGCAGCTAGAGCGAAGCGAGAAGGACGCGAGGACGAAGAAGGCGTTCTTAAAGTAGCCCCTTGTCAGCAGCCCTGAAAGGGCGCATAACACACGGCGTCTCGCTGCCCTCCGTTCTACATACTCGCGTCTCCCTTTGCTGACTTGCAAAAGTTGCTACCAGAGCAGAGGCGGCCAGATTGAAGAGGCTGTGCTTAGGTTCACCTTCTCCTTACTGCACGTAAGCCACGTCCAGCTCCTCGCTGCACTCTGGATTTCCCTTCTCCGCGGCACTTAGCGTGGTGCTGTGTGTGTGCAACTCGGCGCCTAGAAGCGACTGCCAATGCTTTCAGAGCGGGCTGCAAGGGAACCAAGGAGCAGCACAAGCAGCAGTGCTTCAGCTTGCTCCTTCCGACTGCTAAGGGCACTTGGGAAGGCAAGCGAGAGTCAACCACCTTCCTCTCCTAGTAGCCTCTAACGTGGTGCACACAAGCACGGCACTTAGCCGCTTCGTTCACCGCCCTCGCCCACGCCTGGCTCCGCTTTCACTTGCCGGCGGCCAGAAGCCGCCGCAGGGGCGCCACATACCCAGCAGTGTGCCGGCAGCCAAGAGCTAGAGAACGCTGCTTCTGCCCAAGCCCGCCTAGGGCGTGCACCTTTGTTCTCAGAGCTCCGTGTAACAGTCTGCCTTTCTCGCAGTTCGAATGGAAATCGAAAGCTTTTCGCCTACGCCCTTCACAGAGATCCGTTGCTAGGACGAGAATGTCTCGTGGCCGGAGCTCGCCCCCGCCGCGAGGAAGCTGCTCTTAGCACCGCGTTGCAGGGACACGTCTCGCTTCTTGACTTCGTGCTTAGCGCTCTCCGAATTCGCTGCTAGCTCCGCGGTCGGTCTCAGCTGCAAGTAGCTGCGCTCGCAGTACATAGAGCTTCGCAAGGACCGAAGACCCGGAGGGACGTATCGCACACGACAATGTGCCAGGACAGAGACGTGTTCTACATTGTCCCTTCTCGTCATCCAGTTTGTGCCTCTGCTGCTTCTGCTGTTAGGAATCGCTCCTTGAAAGACGAGCGAGAGCGTCTTTCTGGGTGCATTGCACTGAGTGAGTGCTCGCTAGGGACTTTGCACTCGGAGCCAAGGCAACAGGGCGTGCTTGTCCGCAGAACTGAGAGCGCGCTGTTGGGCAGAGCTGAAACTGACCGCTGCAGTTCAGCTCTCTCCGGACGGCAGACGCCGAAGAACGAAGCCGCTTGCGAGCGGCGCAGTGCAGCGAAGAGCACACGAGCAGCCAAAGAGCTCCTTCACAATCGCTTTCACTTCTCAGTGCTCTTGCTGCTTGGAAAAGCAGCACACAGCCGTTGCACGCCAGGGCGAAAGCTGGGGCAGTGCCCGTCCTCACTCCTTCGCTGTGCTGTACTCCTTGCAGCTAGAGCGAAGCGAGAAGGACGCGAGGACGAAGAAGGCGTTCTTAAAGTAGCCCCTTGTCAGCAGCCCTGAAAGGGCGCATAACACACGGCGTCTCGCTGCCCTCCGTTCTACATACTCGCGTCTCCCTTTGCTGACTTGCAAAAGTTGCTACCAGAGCAGAGGCGGCCAGATTGAAGAGGCTGTGCTTAGGTTCACCTTCTCCTTACTGCACGTAAGCCACGTCCAGCTCCTCGCTGCACTCTGGATTTGCCTTCTCCGCGGCACTTAGCGTGGTGCTGTGTGTGTGCAACTCGGCGCCTAGAAGCGACTGCCAATGCTTTCAGAGCGGGCTGCAAGGGAACCAAGGAGCAGCACAAGCAGCAGTGCTTCAGCTTGCTCCTTCCGACTGCTAAGGGCACTTGGGAAGGCAAGCGAGAGTCAACCACCTTCCTCTCCTAGTAGCCTCTAACGTGGTGCACACAAGCACGGCACTTAGCCGCTTCGTTCACCGCCCTCGCCCACGCCTGGCTCCGCTTTCACTTGCCGGCGGCCAGAAGCCGCCGCAGGGGCGCCACATACCCAGCAGTGTGCCGGCAGCCAAGAGCTCGAGAACGCTGCTTCTGCCCAAGCCCGCCTAGGGCGTGCACCTTTGTTCTCAGAGCTCCGTGTAACAGTCTGCCTTTCTCGCAGTTCGAATGGAAATCGAAAGCTTTTCGCCTACGCCCTTCACAGAGATCCGTTGCTAGGACGAGAATGTCTTGTGGCCGGAGCTCGCCCCCGCCGCGAGGAAGCTGCTCTTAGCACCGCGTTGCAGGGACACGTCTCGCTTCTTGACTTCGTGCTTAGCGCTCTCCGAATTCGCTGCTAGCTCCGCGGTCCGTCTCAGCTTCAAGTAGCTGCGCTCGCAGTACATAGAGCTTCGCAAGGACCGAAGACCCGGAGGGACGTATCGCACACGACAATGTGCCAGGACAGAGACGTGTTCTACATTGTCCCTTCTCGTCATCCAGTTTGTGCCTCTGCTGCTTCTGCTGTTAGGAATCGCTCCTTGAAAGACGAGCGAGAGCGTCTTTCTGGGTGCATTGCACTGAGTGAGTGCTCGCTAGGGACTTTGCACTCGGAGCCAAGGCAACAGGGCGTGCTTGTCCGCAGAACTGAGAGCGCGCTGTTGGGCAGAGCTGAAACTGACCGCTGCAGTTCAGCTCTCTCCGGACGGCAGACGCCGAAGAACGAAGCCGCTTGCGAGCGGCGCAGTGCAGCGAAGAGCACACGAGCAGCCAAAGAGCTCCTTCACAATCGCTTTCACTTCTCAGTGCTCTTGCTGCTTGGAAAAGCAGCACACAGCCGTTGCACGCCAGGGCGAAAGCTGGGGCAGTGCCCGTCCTCACTCCTTCGCTGTGCTGTACTCCTTGCAGCTAGAACGAAGCGAGAAGGACGCGAGGACGAAGAAGGCGTTCTTAAAGTAGCCCCTTGTCAGCAGCCCTGAAAGGGCGCATAACACACGGCGTCTCGCTGCCCTCCGTTCTACATACTCGCGTCTCCCTTTGCTGACTTGCAAAAGTTGCTACCAGAGCAGAGGCGGCCAGATTGAAGAGGCTGTGCTTAGGTTCACCTTCTCCTTACTGCACGTAAGCCACGTCCAGCTCCTCGCTGCACTCTGGATTTCCCTTCTCCGCGGCACTTAGCGTGGTGCTGTGTGTGTGCAACTCGGCGCCTAGAAGCGACTGCCAATGCTTTCAGAGCGGGCTGCAAGGGAACCAAGGAGCAGCACAAGCAGCAGTGCTTCAGCTTGCTCCTTCCGACTGCTAAGGGCACTTGGGAAGGCAAGCGAGAGTCAACCACCTTCCTCTCCTAGTAGCCTCTAACGTGGTGCACACAAGCACGGCACTTAGCCGCTTCGTTCACCGCCCTCGCCCACGCCTGGCTCCGCTTTCACTTGCCGGCGGCCAGAAGCCGCCGCAGGGGCGCCACATACCCAGCAGTGTGCCGGCAGCCAAGAGCTCGAGAACGCTGCTTCTGCCCAAGCCCGCCTAGGGCGTGCACCTTTGTTCTCAGAGCTCCGTGTAACAGTCTGCCTTTCTCGCAGTTCGAATGGAAATCGAAAGCTTTTCGCCTACGCCCTTCACAGAGATCCGTTGCTAGGACGAGAATGTCTTGTGGCCGGAGCTCGCCCCCGCCGCGAGGAAGCTGCTCTTAGCACCGCGTTGCAGGGACACGTCTCGCTTCTTGACTTCGTGCTTAGCGCTCTCCGAATTCGCTGCTAGCTCCGCGGTCCGTCTCAGCTTCAAGTAGCTGCGCTCGCAGTACATAGAGCTTCGCAAGGACCGAAGACCCGGAGGGACGTATCGCACACGACAATGTGCCAGGACAGAGACGTGTTCTACATTGTCCCTTCTCGTCATCCAGTTTGTGCCTCTGCTGCTTCTGCTGTTAGGAATCGCTCCTTGAAAGACGAGCGAGAGCGTCTTTCTGGGTGCATTGCACTGAGTGAGTGCTCGCTAGGGACTTTGCACTCGGAGCCAAGGCAACAGGGCGTGCTTGTCCGCAGAACTGAGAGCGCGCTGTTGGGCAGAGCTGAAACTGACCGCTGCAGTTCAGCTCTCTCCGGACGGCAGACGCCGAAGAACGAAGCCGCTTGCGAGCGGCGCAGTGCAGCGAAGAGCACACGAGCAGCCAAAGAGCTCCTTCACAATCGCTTTCACTTCTCAGTGCTCTTGCTGCTTGGAAAAGCAGCACACAGCCGTTGCACGCCAGGGCGAAAGCTGGGGCAGTGCCCGTCCTCACTCCTTCGCTGTGCTGTACTCCTTGCAGCTAGAGCGAAGCGAGAAGGACGCGAGGACGAAGAAGGCGTTCTTAAAGTAGCCCCTTGTCAGCAGCCCTGAAAGGGCGCATAACACACGGCGTCTCGCTGCCCTCCGTTCTACATATTCGCGGCTCCCTTTGCTGACTTGCAAAAGTTGCTACCAGAGCAGAGGCGGCCAGATTGAAGAGGCTGTGCTTAGGTTCACCTTCTCCTTACTGCACGTAAGCCACGTCCAGCTCCTCGCTGCACTCTGGATTTGCCTTCTCCGCGGCACTTAGCGTGGTGCTGTGTGTGTGCAACTCGGCGCCTAGAAGCGACTGCCAATGCTTTCAGAGCGGGCTGCAAGGGAACCAAGGAGCAGCACAAGCAGCAGTGCTTCAGCTTGCTCCTTCCGACTGCTAAGGGCACTTGGGAAGGCAAGCGAGAGTCAACCACCTTCCTCTCCTAGTAGCCTCTAACGTGGTGCACACAAGCACGGCACTTAGCCGCTTCGTTCACCGCCCTCGCCCACGCCTGGCTCCGCTTTCACTTGCCGGCGGCCAGAAGCCGCCGCAGGGGCGCCACATACCCAGCAGTGTGCCGGCAGCCAAGAGCTCGAGAACGCTGCTTCTGCCCAAGCTCGCCTAGGGCGTGCACCTTTGTTCTCAGAGCTCCGTGTAACAGTCTGCCTTTCTCGCAGTTCGAATGGAAATCGAAAGCTTTTCGCCTACGCCCTTCACAGAGATCCGTTGCTAGGACGAGAATGTCTCGTGGCCGGAGCTCGCCCCCGCCGCGAGGAAGCTGCTCTTAGCACCGCGTTGCAGGGACACGTCTCGCTTCTTGACTTCGTGCTTAGCGCTCTCCGAATTCGCCGCTAGCTCCGCGGTCCGTCTCAGCTTCAAGTAGCTGCGCTCGCAGTACATAGAGCTTCGCAAGGACCGAAGACCCGGAGGGACGTATCGCACACGACAATGTGCCAGGACAGAGACGTGTTCTACATTGTCCCTTCTCGTCATCCAGTTTGTGCCTCTGCTGCTTCTGCTGTTAGGAATCGCTCCTTGAAAGACGAGCGAGAGCGTCTTTCTGGGTGCATTGCACTGAGTGAGTGCTCGCTAGGGACTTTGCACTCGGAGCCAAGGCAACAGGGCGTGCTTGTCCGCAGAACTGAGAGCGCGCTGTTGGGCAGAGCTGAAACTGACCGCTGCAGTTCAGCTCTCTCCGGACGGCAGACGCCGAAGAACGAAGCCGCTTGCGAGCGGCGCAGTGCAGCGAAGAGCACACGAGCAGCCAAAGAGCTCCTTCACAATCGCTTTCACTTCTCAGTGCTCTTGCTGCTTGGAAAAGCAGCACACAGCCGTTGCACGCCAGGGCGAAAGCTGGGGCAGTGCCCGTCCTCACTCCTTCGCTGTGCTGTACTCCTTGCAGCTAGAGCGAAGCGAGAAGGACGCGAGGACGAAGAAGGCGTTCTTAAAGTAGCCCCTTGTCAGCAGCCCTGAAAGGGCGCATAACACACGGCGTCTCGCTGCCCTCCGTTCTACATACTCGCGTCTCCCTTTGCTGACTTGCAAAAGTTGCTACCAGAGCAGAGGCGGCCAGATTGAAGAGGCTGTGCTTAGGTTCACCTTCTCCTTACTGCACGTAAGCCACGTCCAGCTCCTCGCTGCACTCTGGATTTGCCTTCTCCGCGGCACTTAGCGTGGTGCTGTGTGTGTGCAACTCGGCGCCTAGAAGCGACTGCCAATGCTTTCAGAGCGGGCTGCAAGGGAACCAAGGAGCAGCACAAGCAGCAGTGCTTCAGCTTGCTCCTTCCGACTGCTAAGGGCACTTGGGAAGGCAAGCGAGAGTCAACCACCTTCCTCTCCTAGTAGCCTCTAACGTGGTGCACACAAGCACGGCACTTAGCCGCTTCGTTCACCGCCCTCGCCCACGCCTGGCTCCGCTTTCACTTGCCGGCGGCCAGAAGCCGCCGCAGGGGCGCCACATACCCAGCAGTGTGCCGGCAGCCAAGCGCTCGAGAACGCTGCTTCTGCCCAAGCCCGCCTAGGGCGTGCACCTTTGTTCTCAGAGCTCCGTGTAACAGTCTGCCTTTCTCGCAGTTCGAATGGAAATCGAAAGCTTTTCGCCTACGCCCTTCACAGAGATCCGTTGCTAGGACGAGAATGTCTCGTGGCCGGAGCTCGCCCCCGCCGCGAGGAAGCTGCTCTTAGCACCGCGTTGCAGGGACACGTCTCGCTTCTTGACTTCGTGCTTAGCGCTCTCCGAATTCGCCGCAAGCTCCGCGGTCCGTCTCAGCTTCAAGTAGCAGCGCTCGCAGTACATAGAGCTTCGCAAGGACCGAAGACCCGGAGGGACGTATCGCACACGACAATGTGCCAGGACAGAGACGTGTTCTACATTGTCCCTTCTCGTCATCCAGTTTGTGCCTCTGCTGCTTCTGCTGTTAGGAATCGCTCCTTGAAAGACGAGCGAGAGCGTCTTTCTGGGTGCATTGCACTGAGTGAGTACTCGCTAGGGACTTTGCACTCGGAGCCAAGGCAACAGGGCGTGCTTGTCCGCAGAACTGAGAGCGCGCTGTTGGGCAGAGCTGAAACTGACCGCTGCAGTTCAGCTCTCTCCGGACGGCAGACGCCGAAGAACGAAGCCGCTTGCGAGCGGCGCAGTGCAGCGAAGAGCACACGAGCAGCCAAAGAGCTCCTTCACAATCGCTTTCACTTCTCAGTGCTCTTGCTGCTTGGAAAAGCAGCACACAGCCGTTGCACGCCAGGGCAAAAGCTGGGGCAGTGCCCGTCCTCACTCCTTCGCTGTGCTGTACTCCTTGCAGCTAGAGCGAAGCGAGAAGGACGCGAGGACGAAGAAGGCGTTCTTAAAGTAGCCCCTTGTCAGCAGCCTTGAAAGGGCGCATAACACACGGCGTCTAGCTGCCCTCCGTTCTACATACTCGCGTCTCCCTTTGCCGACTTGCAAAAGTTGCTACCAGAGCAGAGGCGGCCAGATTGAAGAGGCTGTGCTTAGGTTCACCTTCTCCTTACTGCACGTAAGCCACGTCAAGCTCCTCGCTGCACTCTGGATTTCCCTTCTCCGCGGCACTTAGCGTGGTGCTGTGTGTGTGCAACTCGGCGCCTAGAAGCGACTGCCAATGCTTTCAGAGCGGGCTGCAAGGGAACCAAGGAGCAGCACAAGCAGCAGTGCTTCAGCTTGCTCCTTCCGACTGCTAAGGGCACTTGGGAAGGCAAGCGAGAGTCAACCACCTTCCTCTCCTAGTAGCCTCTAACGTGGTGCACACAAGCACGGCACTTAGCCGCTTCGTTCACCGCCCTCGCCCACGCCTGGCTCCGCTTTCACTTGCCGGCGGCCAGAAGCCGCCGCAGGGGCGCCACATACCCAGCAGTGTGCCGGCAGCCAAGCGCTCGAGAACGCTGCTTCTGCCCAAGCCCGCCTAGGGCGTGCACCTTTGTTCTCAGAGCTCCGTGTAACAGTCTGCCTTTCTCGCAGTTCGAATGGAAATCGAAAGCTTTTCGCCTACGCCCTTCACAGAGATCCGTTGCTAGGACGAGAATGTCTCGTGGCCGGAGCTCGCCCCCGCCGCGAGGAAGCTGCTCTTAGCACCGCGTTGCAGGGACACGTCTCGCTTCTTGACTTCGTGCTTAGCGCTCTCCGAATTCGCCGCAAGCTCCGCGGTCCGTCTCAGCTTCAAGTAGCAGCGCTCGCAGTACATAGAGCTTCGCAAGGACCGAAGACCCGGAGGGACGTATCGCACACGACAATGTGCCAGGACAGAGACGTGTTCTACATTGTCCCTTCTCGTCATCCAGTTTGTGCCTCTGCTGCTTCTGCTGTTAGGAATCGCTCCTTGAAAGACGAGCGAGAGCGTCTTTCTGGGTGCATTGCACTGAGTGAGTGCTCGCTAGGGACTTTGCACTCGGAGCCAAGGCAACAGGGCGTGCTTGTCCGCAGAACTGAGAGCGCGCTGTTGGGCAGAGCTGAAACTGACCGCTGCAGTTCAGCTCTCTCCGGACGGCAGACGCCGAAGAACGAAGCCGCTTGCGAGCGGCGCAGTGCAGCGAAGAGCACACGAGCAGCCAAAGAGCTCCTTCACAATCGCTTTCACTTCTCAGTGCTCTTGCTGCTTGGAAAAGCAGCACACAGCCGTTGCACGCCAGGGCAAAAGCTGGGGCAGTGCCCGTCCTCACTCCTTCGCTGTGCTGTACTCCTTGCAGCTAGAGCGAAGCGAGAAGGACGCGAGGACGAAGAAGGCGTTCTTAAAGTAGCCCCTTGTCAGCAGCCCTGAAAGGGCGCATAACACACGGCGTCTCGCTGCCCTCCGTTCTACATACTCGCGTCTCCCTTTGCTGACTTGCAAAAGTTGCTACCAGAGCAGAGGCGGCCAGATTGAAGAGGCTGTGCTTAGGTTCACCTTCTCCTTACTGCACGTAAGCCACGTCCAGCTCCTCGCTGCACTCTGGATTTGCCTTCTCCGCGGCACTTAGCGTGGTGCTGTGTGTGTGCAACTCGGCGCCTAGAAGCGACTGCCAATGCTTTCAGAGCGGGCTGCAAGGGAACCAAGGAGCAGCACAAGCAGCAGTGCTTCAGCTTGCTCCTTCCGACTGCTAAGGGCACTTGGGAAGGCAAGCGAGAGTCAACCACCTTCCTCTCCTAGTAGCCTCTAACGTGGTGCACACAAGCACGGCACTTAGCCGCTTCGTTCACCGCCCTCGCCCACGCCTGGCTCCGCTTTCACTTGCCGGCGGCCAGAAGCCGCCGCAGGGGCGCCACATACCCAGCAGTGTGCCGGCAGCCAAGAGCTAGAGAACGCTGCTTCTGCCCAAGCCCGCCTAGGGCGTGCACCTTTGTTCTCAGAGCTCCGTGTAACAGTCTGCCTTTCTCGCAGTTCGAATGGAAATCGAAAGCTTTTCGCCTACGCCCTTCACAGAGATCCGTTGCTAGGACGAGAATGTCTCGTGGCCGGAGCTCGCCCCCGCCGCGAGGAAGCTGCTCTTAGCACCGCGTTGCAGGGACACGTCTCGCTTCTTGACTTCGTGCTTAGCGCTCTCCGAATTCGCCGCTAGCTCCGCGGTCCGTCTCAGCTTCAAGTAGCTGCGCTCGCAGTACATAGAGCTTCGCAAGGACCGAAGACCCGGAGGGACGTATCGCACACGACAATGTGCCAGGACAGAGACGTGTTCTACATTGTCCCTTCTCGTCATCCAGTTTGTGCCTCTGCTGCTTCTGCTGTTAGGAATCGCTCCTTGAAAGACGAGCGAGAGCGTCTTTCTGGGTGCATTGCACTGAGTGAGTGCTCGCTAGGGACTTTGCACTCGGAGCCAAGGCAACAGGGCGTGCTTGTCCGCAGAACTGAGAGCGCGCTGTTGGGCAGAGCTGAAACTGACCGCTGCAGTTCAGCTCTCTCCGGACGGCAGACGCCGAAGAACGAAGCCGCTTGCGAGCGGCGCAGTGCAGCGAAGAGCACACGAGCAGCCAAAGAGCTCCTTCACAATCGCTTTCACTTCTCAGTGCTCTTGCTGCTTGGAAAAGCAGCACACAGCCGTTGCACGCCAGGGCAAAAGCTGGGGCAGTGCCCGTCCTCACTCCTTCGCTGTGCTGTACTCCTTGCAGCTAGAGCGAAGCGAGAAGGACGCGAGGACGAAGAAGGCGTTCTTAAAGTAGCCCCTTGTCAGCAGCCCTGAAAGGGCGCATAACACACGGCGTCTCGCTGCCCTCCGTTCTACATACTCGCGTCTCCCTTTGCTGACTTGCAAAAGTTGCTACCAGAGCAGAGGCGGCCAGATTGAAGAGGCTGTGCTTAGGTTCACCTTCTCCTTACTGCACGTAAGCCACGTCCAGCTCCTCGCTGCACTCTGGATTTGCCTTCTCCGCGGCACTTAGCGTGGTGCTGTGTGTGTGCAACTCGGCGCCTAGAAGCGACTGCCAATGCTTTCAGAGCGGGCTGCAAGGGAACCAAGGAGCAGCACAAGCAGCAGTGCTTCAGCTTGCTCCTTCCGACTGCTAAGGGCACTTGGGAAGGCAAGCGAGAGTCAACCACCTTCCTCTCCTAGTAGCCTCTAACGTGGTGCACACAAGCACGGCACTTAGCCGCTTCGTTCACCGCCCTCGCCCACGCCTGGCTCCGCTTTCACTTGCCGGCGGCCAGAAGCCGCCGCAGGGGCGCCACATACCCAGCAGTGTGCCGGCAGCCAAGAGCTCGAGAACGCTGCTTCTGCCCAAGCCCGCTTAGGGCGTGCACCTTTGTTCTCAGAGCTCCGTGTAACAGTCTGCCTTTCTCGCAGTTCGAATGGAAATCGAAAGCTTTTCGCCTACGCCCTTCACAGAGATCCGTTGCTAGGACGAGAATGTCTCGTGGCCGGAGCTCGCCCCCGCCGCGAGGAAGCTGCTCTTAGCACCGCGTTGCAGGGACACGTCTCGCTTCTTGACTTCGTGCTTAGCGCTCTCCGAATTCGCCGCTAGCTCCGCGGTCCTTCTCAGCTGCAAGTAGCAGCGCTCGCAGTACATAGAGCTTCGCAAGGACCGAAGACCCGGAGGGACATATCGCACACGACAATGTGCCAGGACAAGGACGTTCTACACTGAGTGGAGACAGAGACAGACCGAGAATTCTACACTGCCCCTTCTCTTCGGCCATCTTGTGCTCTGCTGCCTCTGCTGTGACGAATCGGTCCTTGAAAAACCAGCGAGAGCGTCTCTCCAGGCACTGAGTGTGAGCTCCCTAGGGACTTTTTCCACCTCCAAAAATACATGGGTAAGTCCTAAAAGTTTTGGTTTGATCAAGAATAGTTACGTCCAAGTATTGCTGTTCTAAACACCCTTGGTTTCAGTCTGAACTTAACTGCTTGTTTCTGTCTTTTTGCCTAGTGGCAATCTAATTCTAAGGTAACTAGATGTGTTGGATATCCATAAGTTACATCTCAGGTTAGGTGGGATAATTGGCTGGGAAGAAAATGGAATTGAGAATTTGGAAAGAATCCAAAGTGAGCTGATGTCACAATCCGAGATTCCCTTGGGTTCCAAATCCTTTCATTTGTGTTTTTGTGGGCTTTTTTGAAGGCGTTGTACAGTTGAAGCCATGATTTAGCTGCGGTGAGACCTGCTCTGCTGTAAAAGCATTATTTTCTCAGTGAGCATGGACAACAGTTAGAGTGTCGTCTTTTAAGATTCCCTGCACTCCACTTATGGTGGCAAAAGCAGTGCCTTGACTGTAATCATAAAAGTGATTACAGCTTCATTGCTTTGACATCATGTAGGATGCTTCCTCCATCTGCTGTGGTCAGCATTAAGTAACAGATTTCTCAGTTTCTAGGAAGAGTCTAGCAATCAATCACCTTGCTCCTTCTCTTGCATTTATTCATCACTGCTATGCTGCTATACAGACAGATAGTCTGTTTATGATTCAACAATTCAATGGGACATCAAGTAAATAGCAAAGCAAAACTAACTACCGAAAGCACTATAAGGGCCAGAGATTAGCTTGGATCAAAACAGGTATTCTCCTAGCATTGTTTACAAACGACTCAGCATGTGAAACAGAAGGCACAATGTAGTTTGTGCCTTGTTTTGGGCATGCCCGGAAGAAGGAAATTCTGATTTCACATATGGGAAAAGAAATGTTGACATTTGAATGAGATTGTTCATACCCCAGAAAAGGTTGCTTTGAAAGGTTGTGGAAGTCCTGTGTGGAAACACGGCTTTACAAGTCCTTTCCACCAGGAGACAACAGCTGCAGAACATCTGGGTGTGCCAGTGTTGAGAGCACCAGCAAAGATCAAAGTGGAGAAGTTGGTGAACAATGGCAGTGGCCTGGGGGAGAGCAAGTGGGGTGCTGGCTGTGGGACCAGGGGAGTCCTGACTGATTTAGGAGGCGTGTGATGGTCTGTGCCAGCAAGCGGAGTAGTGCTGTGGCCTTGGCACACTGCGACTACTGGAATTCAGTGGGGTCACTGGGCAGGCTGAGTGTGTGAGCTGCTGGAGGGACCCAGGTTGCCCACATGTAAACATCCAGTCTCACTCTTGCCAGCCACAGAAAGGAGCAGGATGTGGCTGCTGGCGATGCCTGTCATGTATATGTAGTGTATATGCGTGCTATCCCAGCCTGCTGGGAACACTTCTTCTTTGGGACTGCTTGGGCTGAGGGAGAGAAAGCAGTGGTAGTTTCTGAGGTTTCGAGTTTGCTCGAGTTTCTCAGGCTGTTTCTGGAGCCACCCAGAGTTCTCTTCCTTGAAGCATTTCAAGTCCTGCTAATTTTCAAAATTCAAACAGACACAGCCCTAAGCTAGTTGATCTGACTTCAGAGCTATTCTTACGCTGAGCTGTTGGATGATCTGATCTCCTGAGATGTCTTCCATTTCAGTTTATGACCTGGTTCTTGTGAAAAATAGGATCTTTTAGCCTGGAGAAGAGAGGTTTCTGGAGAGACAGTATTGTGGCCTTTGAATATGTAAAGAGGGTATAAGACCAATGGAGAAAGACTTTTTAGGAAGGTTTGCAGAGAAAGGACGAGGGGACATGCTTTCAAACTGAGACTAGGTTTAGATTGGCTAAAAGGAAAAGCTTTTCTACAATGAAGCTGGTGAGACACTCAAACGGCTGTTCCAGAGAAGTTGTGGATGCCCCATCATTGAGAGTGCTCCTTATCAGTTTGGCTAGTCTTGAGCAATTTGATCTACTGTAAGATCTACCTGGCAAGGAAGTAGGACTAGGTGATCTTTAATCACAGACTGTTGTATGATTCCGTGAAAGACAGAATGCAATAAAGTTCATAATTCAGATTTTGGCGCAGACATATTTATAATTTCTCACTTTATGCATCATTGCAATGACAACTTGTTAGCTTCTGAAATGATTAGCTGAGATTGATTTCCTTCCTTAGTTTCATTTTCCCTGTTATTCCTTCACTCTTGGACCTTTTTTTCACTAGATTTCCTCTTTCAGTAAACTGCCCTTAAGTATCACTTTGCTCCCCACCTGGCTTTTTTTTTTTTTTTTTTTTTTCAATGACACCTTTTCACTGGTTCGTTTTGGGCCTTTGCTGCTTGAAGTCCAGCAGCCTCCTTGTCAGAGCATTACGGAGCTTTCTTTACAGCTTCATCACTATGCAAAAAGCCATAAATTACTGTGTTCCATCTCACATACCATCAAGTAGCACACTAATATTCCCTCTGCTGAATAGCTGGTTGGCTTACATAGACCAGCCAAAAACCAGGAAATCCAGATGGCAGCAAGAATCTTGTAGACTACTCCTGCTGTTCATTTAAATTCTGGAGAAGTCACGTGAGGTATCACATTCTCTTGAAAGAAGTGTCTATCATCTCGGACATTCTAGAATGGGCTATTAATATTGTCATGAGTTTCTGGCTAGACTTTTTAGTATGCCAATTCAAATTCAAATGATCTGAAATGATAGAACTTCAAGAATTGTTTTTCCCAGAATCGAAGTATGATGGAGTTATATAGGGAGAATCTTAATCTTAGTTATTCTATTCCATCTCACATCATGGCTGGGGGCAGGGAGAAGGGAGTATCTTTGGGGGACAATGGGTTCCGGTGTAGTCAGTAAGCTGGGCAGAGGAGCCATCAGGTATTGTCTGTTGTTGGGGGGGGGATTCATGTGAACTCTTCCTTTCTTGTACCCTGCCACCAGTATTGTTGCTAAAATTGTTTGTTTTCTCATCCAAGTGACAAAATCAGCACACTTAATGAGGGATGAAGAGGGAGCAGCGACCTCGGAACAGGAGGAAGAAGAAGCAGAGCCTGCTGTCCTCCAGAAGAAAAAAAACGCTACCAGCCAACTTTGCATCATCTGTGAACTTCCTGGGCGTGTACTCTATCCCCTTGTCCAGATCACTGAGCAAGATATTAAACAGGACTGGGCCCAAGACTGAGCCTTGGGGACCAGCTGGATGAACTCTATTTCCCACCACTCTGTGGGCCTGGCCATCACCCAGTTTGTCACCCAGCAAACAGCCCACCCATGCAAACCATAAGCAGACAGTTTCTTCAGGAGAATGATGTGAGACTCATTGCAAAAAAGATCAGGGAGATGCCTAGGAAGAGTCTCAGGTGAATCCAGGAGACTATAGTGGAGGACTATTCAGTTTTCCAATCAATTTGCTTAAAAAAACTCTACAAAACCGTAATAAACAAACAAACAAACAAACAAACAAAAAAAGCAGACCAAACAAACACACAAAACCCCCCAACCAATAATCCCCAAAGAGACAAAAAAAGCCCCCAAAAAAGCCCACCAAAAAACCCACCCAAAACTGAAAAAAAAAGCCCCAAACCCAACACAAAAAATCAGGGTGAAGGTTTTTAGTAACTTTAAAAATAACAAAACAAAACGAAACAAAAAAAACCCAGAAAGTCACATTTCTAAAGGTGCTGTCCCAGCCTCTTCTCTCAGCAGGGAGGACATCCTGAAGTGGAGCCAGTTGGAAGAAAGCGGGACGGGGCAGCACCTGGGCCATTGTCACAGGACGGCCCTGTGGCTGCCCCACTGCCAAAACCTGGACACATAAATCAAACACAGGTATGCACATGTGCTTAGACACAGCAAAAATATATTTGTCTGAAAAGAATACAGGTCCATTTCTATCACTGGAAAGAGCATAATGCCTCGTCTCAGCTTTCTTTTCAGTCATTACAAATGTTTCGAAAATAAAGGAGTGCAGAAAATGGAAATATCCAAGATCAACATGAGGACCAGTAGCAAAGATTCCATTTTTGAAACTGCATTGGGAATCCTCTGCAGAAATTGACTCAGAGCTCTAAGATTTACAAAAAAGACCAAGAGGATTGGAGTCAATACAACACAGTGTCTGGAGACTTCAGCTGGTTGCCTTGATTTCTCAAATATGATGGAGGAAGCACCTTAGCAACTACAGCTGCCAGTTCTCTCAGGGCCCTGACATGCCTCTGGGTGGGTGCCATGGTCTTGCATGCTCAGGTTCCTCAAGTGGTCTGAAAGCTGACCTGCTACTATGGGTTAGAATCAAGTCCACCAGTCCAATAACCTGAGAGATGTGGAAATAGTGACTGGCAGTAAAAATTGAGACCAACACTTGTTGAGTACCTCAGCCTTCTCCTTGTCTGTTGTCACTAGTCCTGTCTGGCTTATGGGGGTGGGGGGGGGGGGAATAGGGGAGGTGTGATAGGTTTCTTTTCATCTTCCTTTTCCCACTGAAATACCCGTAGGTGCCTTTATTATTCTTAGTTTTGGCATGCTTTTCCAAATTCAGCTTCAACTGAGCCTTAGCTATACTGATCCCATCCTCACACACTCATGTGTTACCACTGTATTTTTCCCATGATTTGTCTCGCTGTGTATCGTCTGCATATTACCTACTTGCATCACATCTATTAATTTTCAATAACCTTCTGGCTTTAACTTGCTTTCAAAAAAAAACCTTTTTGAACCTTTTCACCTCAGAAATTCACCTGGGAAACCCCAAATCCCCAGAATTCGACCCAAAATTCACCTGGCACCCCAAATTCACCCTCCAAATTCGCTCCAAAATGATTGGCAACTTTACACACTCCATTTTCCCACAAAAGGATCTAGAGCCCTGTGCGCTTCGTATACAAACTAAATGCAAAAAACCTTTCTATTCATTCTCAGCAAAAAGACGTCCTATTCCTCCTTCTTTTGGACAAAACTGCCTTCACTTTCAAACTTATTCTCTTGCTCGCTTACCTGCATAATGCTTAGTCCCTGTTCTGCATGCTCATTTTCTTCACTTTTACAAGGAATCCTCTCCTCATCTTCTTCTTCCTCTGCTTCAACATGCAAAAACAAACCAAAAATTGTCTCTTCTACAGAAAATGAGGGGAGAAAAGAACACAAATGATAACCAATACCCTGCCAAGTAGAAATTTCTTCTATATTTCAGTGATTGATAGGCAGAAAAAATGAATTTCATCTGGGGAAAGAAAGACATTCTAGGAATATTCAGACTGCTATCTTGCCCCAGGTAAAACATTTACCATGGCCTTAGCGTTAATGAGCTTGTGAACATCAGCTGCCAAGAGGAAGGACATTTCCTCCAGTTTCACACAATACTTGGTCAGTACATCTGCTATCTGTGCAATCAAACAATACAGAAAAGCAACAACAATGAAAAGTAGAACTCAAATATCAATTTCCCAAGTTAAAATCTACATGAACAAGACAATTTTTCTATTCAAGTGAATTCGATTTAATTAATTCATTAACTACATAAGTAGCATTCTCACGTTCAAGAACGGAATTCAAAGAATCAACGTTGCTTCTTCTGAGACATTGAAGCCTGAGTAGATCCCAACTTCAAATCTAGTAGGACGCCATGAAAGCAATACCTGCTACATTTAGTACATGTAAACTACAAAGACATCTAGAACAGCTCTAAAAGATGAGCAAACCCATGAACTTTGAAGGAGACGCTAGCAAGAAATGTGGAAATAGGCTTTATCTGCCCAGTGCTTTTCCCAAAAGCACGGGCACTCCTTGGCGTCAGTGAGAGTCTCTGTCTCATTATTCAGCAGCTGGCTTAGGGTAAAAAAGGATGCATGCAATCACTTCATTCCTGTTCATGACATAAACTTACTGCATCATCGTGGAAGCCATTTACTTGGAAATATAGCCTAAAAAATAGGTGTCAGACTGGGTACATATCTAGATTGCTATGAGCAAAACCAATTTCTTTTTAACAGGAAAGCCATACAATATGCCTGCCATGGCAAATATTAATCTACTAGCCCTGCACTTCAACGGGCAGTGAGCAGTTCATGACACCAAATTTACGTTTGGCAAGGAGACAGTCTATTTATTACAAGCCCCTAGTTCTAGAACCAAGAATTCAGGAGTTGCTCATTCCCAATGAAAATCTGTCCATTTCATACCTTTGGGGTTTTATGCTTCTGTTCTTTACCTGTCTTGAGTGTGGCTTTCTTGTGAAGTCACTGATGGGTGTTTTTCCAACACATTTCTGCTGATTACACGGTAATTGCATGGCATCAGCAGACATCTCTGAATGTCTCTTGAAAGTATGCTTTTTACTCTTCCTAGAGGACCTTGTCTTCTTCTTTCCTTCACCCAAAAGGTGGGCTAAGTGAGCCTTCAAAGAACCATCATCTCAACAATTAGAATTCTTTCAAACCTACTGAATGGAGAACAGCGACAAAAAATTTTAAAAAGACTAGTACGCGAAAGACAGCAGAAGAGAAAGGTAAAGTAATGAATCCTACATGCCACATGCATAACTCTCTTCATTCAAGGCTATTTTCAAAATGAGAAGAAAAAAAAAAAAAAAAAAAGATCATCTTTTCCTCAGAGAGGAAAAGAAAGTGGAAAGTGGAGTGACTGGATTGTGTTGCCTTGCCTACAGTTACCAGAAAAGTCAACAGCAGAGTTGAAAACTCCTGAAGCTGGCTAACTACGCCTCTAAATGTTTTACTACGGTGTTATGATTCTGTCTTCAGTTAATAGAACCCGATATACAACAAAGAGATGGGAGCACATGGAGATGCATTGGAGAGCCTACGCTGGAGGTAACACATTCATTTTTTACTCAAACAAATCCAAATTAGAAATGTTGAAAATGACCTGGGGCCATTTCAACAGCCAGCAAACTAACACAACCAACCTTTGGCTTTTATTCAATCCTTTGCTTATTTTACCTGGACCTTGAAGATCTGTCTGCAGCCTTCCTCTCTGCAAATATATCACACTCGTCCTATTGAGAACCCATGGCTCATCACAGCTGCTTCGCCACGCCTGCTTCCAGAAGAACTGGCAACTACAAGCTGGGAGCCAAGAGATACAACACTTCACTTGGAAAAGGGCCTTCCATGAATCCTAGAATCCCAGAATGGTTTGGACTGGAAGCGACCTTAGAGACAGAGTCTCTTCTTCCCACATCCTGACATGGGCAGGGACACTTTTCCACTAGTCCAGGTTGCTCCATGTCTGCTCCAGCCTGGCCCTGGACACTTCCTGCCATGGGGCTCCTACACAGCCTCTTTGAGCAACATGTGCCAGGCCTCAGCACCCACACAAGGAAGAATTCCTTTCCAATATCCCATCTACCCCAGCCCTCTGGCAGTTTGAAGCTATTCCCCCTTGTCCTGCGAGTCCAGAACCTTTTCCAAAGTCCCTCCCCAGCTATCTTGGAGCCCCAGCAGGCACTGCAAGGGGCTCGAAGGTCTCCCTGGAGCCTTCTGTTCTCCAGATTGGACACCCTCAGCTCTCCCAGACTGTCCTAGAGCAAAGAAGCTCCACCTTTCAAAGCACCTTAGAAGCCTCCTACCGGCCAAACTCGATGGCAACGCTGGCCTTCCGGGCCCTACGGATATCGCTTCCGGTGTCGTTCGGGGTCAATCCCGGCGCTCTCCCCGCCCCCCATGGGGCCCTCAGGCGATGCCGCTCCGACGCAGCTCCTGCCGCTGTCAGACCAGCGGGGGGGCGGGGGGCCAGCCCAGCCTCATCCACAATCCACACTGTCCTCGGCGGCTGCTGCGGGCTCATGGCGGCCCACACACCCGGAAGCAGAGCTCCGAACACAGAGGATCATAGCCCCACATTTGTGTTCGTCTCTGCACAAGGCAGGGCAGACTTGCCATGCCCGGACTTTTCAGTTCAGCACGAAAATGAGAATAAACCTGCGCCATGGGGGAGGAAACCTCTAAAGACTCCCTCATACGTGGTCGCTCAACTTAATGCCTAGGCACTTGCCATTCCTAAGGCTACACTAAAGCCCTTTTTACCTTGCGGGAAAGAAATGCCATTGTTCTGGTGTGCAGCTAAAGGCGGAGCACAGGCAGGCCAGGGCAAAAGCTGGGGCAGTGCCCGTCCTCACGCCTTCGCTGTGCTGTACTCCTTGCAGCTAGAGCGAAGCCAGATGGACGCGAGGAAGAAGGACAAGGCGCTCTTAAAGTAGCCCCCTGGCAGCAGCCCTGAAAGGGCGCATAACACACGGCGTCTCGCTGCCCTCCGTTCTACATACTCGCGTCTCCCTTTGCTGACTTGCAAAAGTTGCTACCAGAGCAGAGGCGGCCAGATTGAAGAGGCTGTGCTTAGGTTCACCTTCTCCTTACTGCACGTAAGCCACGTCCAGCTCCTCGCTGCACTCTGGATTTCCCTTCTCCGCGGCACTTAGCGTGGTGCTGTGTGTGTGCAACTCGGCGCCTAGAAGCGACTGCCAATGCTTTCAGAGCGGGCTGCAAGGGAACCAAGGAGCAGCACAAGCAGCAGTGCTTCAGCTTGCTCCTTCCGACTGCTAAGGGCACTTGGGAAGGCAAGCGAGAGTCAACCACCTTCCTCTCCTAGTAGCCTCTAACGTGGTGCACACAAGCACGGCACTTAGCCGCTTCGTTCACCGCCCTCGCCCACGCCTGGCTCCGCTTTCACTTGCCGGCGGCCAGAAGCCGCCGCAGGGGCGCCACATACCCAGCAGTGTGCGGGCAGCCAAGCGCTCGAGAACGCTGCTTCTGCCCAAGCTCGCCTAGGGCGTGCACCTTTGTTCTCAGAGCTCCGTGTAACAGTCTGCCTTTCTCGCAGTTCGAATGGAAATCGAAAGCTTTTCGCCTACGCCCTTCACAGAGATCCGTTGCTAGGACGAGAATGTCTCGTGGCCGGAGCTCGCCCCCGCCGCGAGGAAGCTGCTCTTAGCACCGCGTTGCAGGGACACGTCTCGCTTCTTGACTTCGTGCTTAGCGCTCTCCGAATTCGCCGCTAGCTCCGCGGTCCGTCTCAGCTTCAAGTAGCTGCGCTCGCAGTACATAGAGCTTCGCAAGGACCGAAGACCCGGAGGGACGTATCGCACACGACAATGTGCCAGGACAGAGACGTGTTCTACATTGTCCCTTCTCGTCATCCAGTTTGTGCCTCTGCTGCTTCTGCTGTTAGGAATCGCTCCTTGAAAGACGAGCGAGAGCGTCTTTCTGGGTGCATTGCACTGAGTGAGTGCTCGCTAGGGACTTTGCACTCGGAGCCAAGGCAACAGGGCGTGCTTGTCCGCAGAACTGAGAGCGCGCTGTTGGGCAGAGCTGAAACTGACCGCTGCAGTTCAGCTCTCTCCGGACGGCAGACGCCGAAGAACGAAGCCGCTTGCGAGCGGCGCAGTGCAGCGAAGAGCACACGAGCAGCCAAAGAGCTCCTTCACAATCGCTTTCACTTCTCTGTGCTCTTGCTGCTTGGAAAAGCAGCACACAGCCGTTGCACGCCAGGGCGAAAGCTGGGGCAGTGCCCGTCCTCACTCCTTCGCTGTGCTGTACTCCTTGCAGCTAGAGCGAAGCGAGAAGGACGCGAGGACGAAGAAGGCGTTCTTAAAGTAGCCCCTTGTCAGCAGCCCTGAAAGGGCGCATAACACACGGCGTCTCGCTGCCCTCCGTTCTACATACTCGCGTCTCCCTTTGCTGACTTGCAAAAGTTGCTACCAGAGCAGAGGCGGCCAGATTGAAGAGGCTGTGCTTAGGTTCACCTTCTCCTTACTGCACGTAAGCCACGTCCAGCTCCTCGCTGCACTCTGGATTTGCCTTCTCCGCGGCACTTAGCGTGGTGCTGTGTGTGTGCAACTCGGCGCCTAGAAGCGACTGCCAATGCTTTCAGAGCGGGCTGCAAGGGAACCAAGGAGCAGCACAAGCAGCAGTGCTTCAGCTTGCTCCTTCCGACTGCTAAGGGCACTTGGGAAGGCAAGCGAGAGTCAACCACCTTCCTCTCCTAGTAGCCTCTAACGTGGTGCACACAAGCACGGCACTTAGCCGCTTCGTTCACCGCCCTCGCCCACGCCTGGCTCCGCTTTCACTTGCCGGCGGCCAGAAGCCGCCGCAGGGGCGCCACATACCCAGCAGTGTGCGGGCAGCCAAGCGCTCGAGAACGCTGCTTCTGCCCAAGCTCGCCTAGGGCGTGCACCTTTGTTCTCAGAGCTCCGTGTAACAGTCTGCCTTTCTCGCAGTTCGAATGGAAATCGAAAGCTTTTCGCCTACGCCCTTCACAGAGATCCGTTGCTAGGACGAGAATGTCTCGTGGCCGGAGCTCGCCCCCGCCGCGAGGAAGCTGCTCTTAGCACCGCGTTGCAGGGACACGTCTCGCTTCTTGACTTCGTGCTTAGCGCTCTCCGAATTCGCCGCAAGCTCCGCGGTCCGTCTCAGCTTCAAGTAGCAGCGCTCGCAGTACATAGAGCTTCGCAAGGACCGAAGACCCGGAGGGACGTATCGCACACGACAATGTGCCAGGACAGAGACGTGTTCTACATTGTCCCTTCTCGTCATCCAGTTTGTGCCTCTGCTGCTTCTGCTGTTAGGAATCGCTCCTTGAAAGACGAGCGAGAGCGTCTTTCTGGGTGCATTGCACTGAGTGAGTGCTCGCTAGGGACTTTGCACTCGGAGCCAAGGCAACAGGGCGTGCTTGTCCGCAGAACTGAGAGCGCGCTGTTGGGCAGAGCTGAAACTGACCGCTGCAGTTCAGCTCTCTCCGGACGGCAGACGCCGAAGAACGAAGCCGCTTGCGAGCGGCGCAGTGCAGCGAAGAGCACACGAGCAGCCAAAGAGCTCCTTCACAATCGCTTTCACTTCTCAGTGCTCTTGCTGCTTGGAAAAGCAGCACACAGCCGTTGCACGCCAGGGCGAAAGCTGGGGCAGTGCCCGTCCTCACTCCTTCGCTGTGCTGTACTCCTTGCAGCTAGAGCGAAGCGAGAAGGACGCGAGGACGAAGAAGGCGTTCTTAAAGTAGCCCCTTGTCAGCAGCCCTGAAAGGGCGCATAACACACGGCGTCTCGCTGCCCTCCGTTCTACATACTCGCGTCTCCCTTTGCTGACTTGCAAAAGTTGCTACCAGAGCAGAGGCGGCCAGATTGAAGAGGCTGTGCTTAGGTTCACCTTCTCCTTACTGCACGTAAGCCACGTCCAGCTCCTCGCTGCACTCTGGATTTCCCTTCTCCGCGGCACTTAGCGTGGTGCTGTGTGTGTGCAACTCGGCGCCTAGAAGCGACTGCCAATGCTTTCAGAGCGGGCTGCAAGGGAACCAAGGAGCAGCACAAGCAGCAGTGCTTCAGCTTGCTCCTTCCGACTGCTAAGGGCACTTGGGAAGGCAAGCGAGAGTCAACCACCTTCCTCTCCTAGTAGCCTCTAACGTGGTGCACACAAGCACGGCACTTAGCCGCTTCGTTCACCGCCCTCGCCCACGCCTGGCTCCGCTTTCACTTGCCGGCGGCCAGAAGCCGCCGCAGGGGCGCCACATACCCAGCAGTGTGCCGGCAGCCAAGCGCTCGAGAACGCTGCTTCTGCCCAAGCTCGCCTAGGGCGTGCACCTTTGTTCTCAGAGCTCCGTGTAACAGTCTGCCTTTCTCGCAGTTCGAATGGAAATCGAAAGCTTTTCGCCTACGCCCTTCACAGAGATCCGTTGCTAGGACGAGAATGTCTTGTGGCCGGAGCTCGCCCCCGCCGCGAGGAAGCTGCTCTTAGCACCGCGTTGCAGGGACACGTCTCGCTTCTTGACTTCGTGCTTAGCGCTCTCCGAATTCGCCGCAAGCTCCGCGGTCCGTCTCAGCTTCAAGTAGCAGCGCTCGCAGTACATAGAGCTTCGCAAGGACCGAAGACCCGGAGGGACGTATCGCACACGACAATGTGCCAGGACAGAGACGTGTTCTACATTGTCCCTTCTCGTCATCCAGTTTGTGCCTCTGCTGCTTCTGCTGTTAGGAATCGCTCCTTGAAAGACGAGCGAGAGCGTCTTTCTGGGTGCATTGCACTGAGTGAGTGCTCGCTAGGGACTTTGCACTCGGAGCCAAGGCAACAGGGCGTGCTTGTCCGCAGAACTGAGAGCGCGCTGTTGGGCAGAGCTGAAACTGACCGCTGCAGTTCAGCTCTCTCCGGACGGCAGACGCCGAAGAACGAAGCCGCTTGCGAGCGGCGCAGTGCAGCGAAGAGCACACGAGCAGCCAAAGAGCTCCTTCACAATCGCTTTCACTTCTCAGTGCTCTTGCTGCTTGGAAAAGCAGCACACAGCCGTTGCACGCCAGGGCAAAAGCTGGGGCAGTGCCCGTCCTCACTCCTTCGCTGTGCTGTACTCCTTGCAGCTAGAGCGAAGCGAGAAGGACGCGAGGACGAAGAAGGCGTTCTTAAAGTAGCCCCTTGTCAGCAGCCCTGAAAGGGCGCATAACACACGGCGTCTCGCTGCCCTCCGTTCTACATACTCGCGTCTCCCTTTGCTGACTTGCAAAAGTTGCTACCAGAGCAGAGGCGGCCAGATTGAAGAGGCTGTGCTTAGGTTCACCTTCTCCTTACTGCACGTAAGCCACGTCCAGCTCCTCGCTGCACTCTGGATTTGCCTTCTCCGCGGCACTTAGCGTGGTGCTGTGTGTGTGCAACTCGGCGCCTAGAAGCGACTGCCAATGCTTTCAGAGCGGGCTGCAAGGGAACCAAGGAGCAGCACAAGCAGCAGTGCTTCAGCTTGCTCCTTCCGACTGCTAAGGGCACTTGGGAAGGCAAGCGAGAGTCAACCACCTTCCTCTCCTAGTAGCCTCTAACGTGGTGCACACAAGCACGGCACTTAGCCGCTTCGTTCACCGCCCTCGCCCACGCCTGGCTCCGCTTTCACTTGCCGGCGGCCAGAAGCCGCCGCAGGGGCGCCACATACCCAGCAGTGTGCGGGCAGCCAAGAGCTCGAGAACGCTGCTTCTGCCCAAGCCCGCCTAGGGCGTGCACCTTTGTTCTCAGAGCTCCGTGTAACAGTCTGCCTTTCTCGCAGTTCGAATGGAAATCGAAAGCTTTTCGCCTACGCCCTTCACAGAGATCCGTTGCTAGGACGAGAATGTCTTGTGGCCGGAGCTCGCCCCCGCCGCGAGGAAGCTGCTCTTAGCACCGCGTTGCAGGGACACGTCTCGCTTCTTGACTTCGTGCTTAGCGCTCTCCGAATTCGCTGCTAGCTCCGCGGTCCGTCTCAGCTTCAAGTAGCTGCGCTCGCAGTACATAGAGCTTCGCAAGGACCGAAGACCCGGAGGGACGTATCGCACACGACAATGTGCCAGGACAGAGACGTGTTCTACATTGTCCCTTCTCGTCATCCAGTTTGTGCCTCTGCTGCTTCTGCTGTTAGGAATCGCTCCTTGAAAGAAGAGCGAGAGCGTCTTTCTGGGTGCATTGCACTGAGTGAGTGCTCGCTAGGGACTTTGCACTCGGAGCCAAGGCAACAGGGCGTGCTTGTCCGCAGAACTGAGAGCGCGCTGTTGGGCAGAGCTGAAACTGACCGCTGCAGTTCAGCTCTCTCCGGACGGCAGACGCCGAAGAACGAAGCCGCTTGCGAGCGGCGCAGTGCAGCGAAGAGCACACGAGCAGCCAAAGAGCTCCTTCACAATCGCTTTCACTTCTCAGTGCTCTTGCTGCTTGGAAAAGCAGCACACAGCCGTTGCACGCCAGGGCGAAAGCTGGGGCAGTGCCCGTCCTCACTCCTTCGCTGTGCTGTACTCCTTGCAGCTAGAGCGAAGCGAGAAGGACGCGAGGACGAAGAAGGCGTTCTTAAAGTAGCCCCTTGTCAGCAGCCCTGAAAGGGCGCATAACACACGGCGTCTCGCTGCCCTCCGTTCTACATACTCGCGTCTCCCTTTGCTGACTTGCAAAAGTTGCTACCAGAGCAGAGGCGGCCAGATTGAAGAGGCTGTGCTTAGGTTCACCTTCTCCTTACTGCACGTAAGCCACGTCCAGCTCCTCGCTGCACTCTGGATTTGCCTTCTCCGCGGCACTTAGCGTGGTGCTGTGTGTGTGCAACTCGGCGCCTAGAAGCGACTGCCAATGCTTTCAGAGCGGGCTGCAAGGGAACCAAGGAGCAGCACAAGCAGCAGTGCTTCAGCTTGCTCCTTCCGACTGCTAAGGGCACTTGGGAAGGCAAGCGAGAGTCAACCACCTTCCTCTCCTAGTAGCCTCTAACGTGGTGCACACAAGCACGGCACTTAGCCGCTTCGTTCACCGCCCTCGCCCACGCCTGGCTCCGCTTTCACTTGCCGGCGGCCAGAAGCCGCCGCAGGGGCGCCACATACCCAGCAGTGTGCGGGCAGCCAAGAGCTCGAGAACGCTGCTTCTGCCCAAGCCCGCCTAGGGCGTGCACCTTTGTTCTCAGAGCTCCGTGTAACAGTCTGCCTTTCTCGCAGTTCGAATGGAAATCGAAAGCTTTTCGCCTACGCCCTTCACAGAGATCCGTTGCTAGGACGAGAATGTCTCGTGGCCGGAGCTCGCCCCCGCCGCGAGGAAGCTGCTCTTAGCACCGCGTTGCAGGGACGTCTCGCTTCTTGACTTCGTGCTTAGCGCTCTCCGAATTCGCTGCTAGCTCCGCGGTCCGTCTCAGCTTCAAGTAGCTGCGCTCGCAGTACATAGAGCTTCGCAAGGACCGAAGACCCGGAGGGACGTATCGCACACGACAATGTGCCAGGACAGAGACGTGTTCTACATTGTCCCTTCTCGTCATCCAGTTTGTGCCTCTGCTGCTTCTGCTGTTAGGAATCGCTCCTTGAAAGACGAGCGAGAGCGTCTTTCTGGGTGCATTGCACTGAGTGAGTGCTCGCTAGGGACTTTGCACTCGGAGCCAAGGCAACAGGGCGTGCTTGTCCGCAGAACTGAGAGCGCGCTGTTGGGCAGAGCTGAAACTGACCGCTGCAGTTCAGCTCTCTCCGGACGGCAGACGCCGAAGAACGAAGCCGCTTGCGAGCGGCGCAGTGCAGCGAAGAGCACACGAGCAGCCAAAGAGCTCCTTCACAATCGCTTTCACTTCTCTGTGCTCTTGCTGCTTGGAAAAGCAGCACACAGCCGTTGCACGCCAGGGCAAAAGCTGGGGCAGTGCCCGTCCTCACTCCTTCGCTGTGCTGTACTCCTTGCAGCTAGAGCGAAGCGAGAAGGACGCGAGGACGAAGAAGGCGTTCTTAAAGTAGCCCCTTGTCAGCAGCCCTGAAAGGGCGCATAACACACGGCGTCTCGCTGCCCTCCGTTCTACATACTCGCGTCTCCCTTTGCTGACTTGCAAAAGTTGCTACCAGAGCAGAGGCGGCCAGATTGAAGAGGCTGTGCTTAGGTTCACCTTCTCCTTACTGCACGTAAGCCACGTCCAGCTCCTCGCTGCACTCTGGATTTGCCTTCTCCGCGGCACTTAGCGTGGTGCTGTGTGTGTGCAACTCGGCGCCTAGAAGCGACTGCCAATGCTTTCAGAGCGGGCTGCAAGGGAACCAAGGAGCAGCACAAGCAGCAGTGCTTCAGCTTGCTCCTTCCGACTGCTAAGGGCACTTGGGAAGGCAAGCGAGAGTCAACCACCTTCCTCTCCTAGTAGCCTCTAACGTGGTGCACACAAGCACGGCACTTAGCCGCTTCGTTCACCGCCCTCGCCCACGCCTGGCTCCGCTTTCACTTGCCGGCGGCCAGAAGCCGCCGCAGGGGCGCCACATACCCAGCAGTGTGCGGGCAGCCAAGAGCTCGAGAACGCTGCTTCTGCCCAAGCCCGCCTAGGGCGTGCACCTTTGTTCTCAGAGCTCCGTGTAACAGTCTGCCTTTCTCGCAGTTCGAATGGAAATCGAAAGCTTTTCGCCTACGCCCTTCACAGAGATCCGTTGCTAGGACGAGAATGTCTCGTGGCCGGAGCTCGCCCCCGCCGCGAGGAAGCTGCTCTTAGCACCGCGTTGCAGGGACACGTCTCGCTTCTTGACTTCGTGCTTAGCGCTCTCCGAATTCGCCGCAAGCTCCGCGGTCCGTCTCAGCTTCAAGTAGCAGCGCTCGCAGTACATAGAGCTTCGCAAGGACCGAAGACCCGGAGGGACGTATCGCACACGACAATGTGCCTGGACAGAGACGTGTTCTACATTGTCCCTTCTCGTCATCCAGTTTGTGCCTCTGCTGCTTCTGCTGTTAGGAATCGCTCCTTGAAAGACGAGCGAGAGCGTCTTTCTGGGTGCATTGCACTGAGTGAGTGCTCGCTAGGGACTTTGCACTCGGAGCCAAGGCAACAGGGCGTGCTTGTCCGCAGAACTGAGAGCGCGCTGTTGGGCAGAGCTGAAACTGACCGCTGCAGTTCAGCTCTCTCCGGACGGCAGACGCCGAAGAACGAAGCCGCTTGCGAGCGGCGCAGTGCAGCGAAGAGCACACGAGCAGCCAAAGAGCTCCTTCACAATCGCTTTCACTTCTCAGTGCTCTTGCTGCTTGGAAAAGCAGCACACAGCCGTTGCACGCCAGGGCAAAAGCTGGGGCAGTGCCCGTCCTCACGCCTTCGCTGTGCTGTACTCCTTGCAGCTAGAGCGAAGCGAGAAGGACGCGAGGACGAAGAAGGCGTTCTTAAAGTAGCCCCTTGTCAGCAGCCCTGAAAGGGCGCATAACACACGGCGTCTCGCTGCCCTCCGTTCTACATACTCGCGTCTCCCTTTGCTGACTTGCAAAAGTTGCTACCAGAGCAGAGGCGGCCAGATTGAAGAGGCTGTGCTTAGGTTCACCTTCTCCTTACTGCACGTAAGCCACGTCCAGCTCCTCGCTGCACTCTGGATTTCCCTTCTCCGCGGCACTTAGCGTGGTGCTGTGTGTGTGCAACTCGGCGCCTAGAAGCGACTGCCAATGCTTTCAGAGCGGGCTGCAAGGGAACCAAGGAGCAGCACAAGCAGCAGTGCTTCAGCTTGCTCCTTCCGACTGCTAAGGGCACTTGGGAAGGCAAGCGAGAGTCAACCACCTTCCTCTCCTAGTAGCCTCTAACGTGGTGCACACAAGCACGGCACTTAGCCGCTTCGTTCACCGCCCTCGCCCACGCCTGGCTCCGCTTTCACTTGCCGGCGGCCAGAAGCCGCCGCAGGGGCGCCACATACCCAGCAGTGTGCCGGCAGCCAAGCGCTCGAGAACGCTGCTTCTGCCCAAGCCCGCTTAGGGCGTGCACCTTTGTTCTCAGAGCTCCGTGTAACAGTCTGCCTTTCTCGCAGTTCGAATGGAAATCGAAAGCTTTTCGCCTACGCCCTTCACAGAGATCCGTTGCTAGGACGAGAATGTCTCGTGGCCGGAGCTCGCCCCCGCCGCGAGGAAGCTGCTCTTAGCACCGCGTTGCAGGGACACGTCTCGCTTCTTGACTTCGTGCTTAGCGCTCTCCGAATTCGCCGCAAGCTCCGCGGTCCGTCTCAGCTTCAAGTAGCAGCGCTCGCAGTACATAGAGCTTCGCAAGGACCGAAGACCCGGAGGGACGTATCGCACACGACAATGTGCCAGGACAGAGACGTGTTCTACATTGTCCCTTCTCGTCATCCAGTTTGTGCCTCTGCTGCTTCTGCTGTTAGGAATCGCTCCTTGAAAGACGAGCGAGAGCGTCTTTCTGGGTGCATTGCACTGAGTGAGTGCTCGCTAGGGACTTTGCACTCGGAGCCAAGGCAACAGGGCGTGCTTGTCCGCAGAACTGAGAGCGCGCTGTTGGGCAGAGCTGAAACTGACCGCTGCAGTTCAGCTCTCTCCGGACGGCAGACGCCGAAGAACGAAGCCGCTTGCGAGCGGCGCAGTGCAGCGAAGAGCACACGAGCAGCCAAAGAGCTCCTTCACAATCGCTTTCACTTCTCAGTGCTCTTGCTGCTTGGAAAAGCAGCACACAGCCGTTGCACGCCAGGGCAAAAGCTGGGGCAGTGCCCGTCCTCACTCCTTCGCTGTGCTGTACTCCTTGCAGCTAGAGCGAAGCGAGAAGGACGCGAGGACGAAGAAGGCGTTCTTAAAGTAGCCCCTTGTCAGCAGCCTTGAAAGGGCGCATAACACACGGCGTCTAGCTGCCCTCCGTTCTACATACTCGCGTCTCCCTTTGCCGACTTGCAAAAGTTGCTACCAGAGCAGAGGCGGCCAGATTGAAGAGGCTGTGCTTAGGTTCACCTTCTCCTTACTGCACGTAAGCCACGTCCAGCTCCTCGCTGC
The DNA here is from genome assembly GCF_052056855.1 of Sturnus vulgaris. Classification (NCBI taxonomy): domain Eukaryota; kingdom Metazoa; phylum Chordata; class Aves; order Passeriformes; family Sturnidae; genus Sturnus; species Sturnus vulgaris. The sequence goes on along the minus strand of NC_142262.1, from coordinate 12,097,436 downwards.
ACTCTGGATTTGCCTTCTCCGCGGCACTTAGCGTGGTGCTGTGTGTGTGCAACTCGGCGCCTAGAAGCGACTGCCAATGCTTTCAGAGCGGGCTGCAAGGGAACCAAGGAGCAGCACAAGCAGCAGTGCTTCAGCTTGCTCCTTCCGACTGCTAAGGGCACTTGGGAAGGCAAGCGAGAGTCAACCACCTTCCTCTCCTAGTAGCCTCTAACGTGTTGCACACAAGCACGGCACTTAGCCGCTTCGTTCACCGCCCTCGCCCACGCCTGGCTCCGCTTTCACTTGCCGGCGGCCAGAAGCCGCCGCAGGGGCGCCACATACCCAGCAGTGTGCCGGCAGCCAAGAGCTCGAGAACGCTGCTTCTGCCCAAGCCCGCCTAGGGCGTGCACCTTTGTTCTCAGAGCTCCGTGTAACAGTCTGCCTTTCTCGCAGTTCGAATGGAAATCGAAAGCTTTTCGCCTACGCCCTTCACAGAGATCCGTTGCTAGGACGAGAATGTCTCGTGGCCGGAGCTCGCCCCCGCCGCGAGGAAGCTGCTCTTAGCACCGCGTTGCAGGGACACGTCTCGCTTCTTGACTTCGTGCTTAGCGCTCTCCGAATTCGCCGCAAGCTCCGCGGTCCGTCTCAGCTTCAAGTAGCAGCGCTCGCAGTACATAGAGCTTCGCAAGGACCGAAGACCCGGAGGGACGTATCGCACACGACAATGTGCCAGGACAGAGACGTGTTCTACATTGTCCCTTCTCGTCATCCAGTTTGTGCCTCTGCTGCTTCTGCTGTTAGGAATCGCTCCTTGAAAGACGAGCGAGAGCGTCTTTCTGGGTGCATTGCACTGAGTGAGTGCTCGCTAGGGACTTTGCACTCGGAGCCAAGGCAACAGGGCGTGCTTGTCCGCAGAACTGAGAGCGCGCTGTTGGGCAGAGCTGAAACTGACCGCTGCAGTTCAGCTCTCTCCGGACGGCAGACGCCGAAGAACGAAGCCGCTTGCGAGCGGCGCAGTGCAGCGAAGAGCACACGAGCAGCCAAAGAGCTCCTTCACAATCGCTTTCACTTCTCAGTGCTCTTGCTGCTTGGAAAAGCAGCACACAGCCGTTGCACGCCAGGGCAAAAGCTGGGGCAGTGCCCGTCCTCACTCCTTCGCTGTGCTGTACTCCTTGCAGCTAGAGCGAAGCGAGAAGGACGCGAGGACGAAGAAGGCGTTCTTAAAGTAGCCCCTTGTCAGCAGCCCTGAAAGGGCGCATAACACACGGCGTCTCGCTGCCCTCCGTTCTACATACTCGCGTCTCCCTTTGCCGACTTGCAAAAGTTGCTACCAGAGCAGAGGCGGCCAGATTGAAGAGGCTGTGCTTAGGTTCACCTTCTCCTTACTGCACGTAAGCCACGTCCAGCTCCTCGCTGCACTCTGGATTTGCCTTCTCCGCGGCACTTAGCGTGGTGCTGTGTGTGTGCAACTCGGCGCCTAGAAGCGACTGCCAATGCTTTCAGAGCGGGCTGCAAGGGAACCAAGGAGCAGCACAAGCAGCAGTGCTTCAGCTTGCTCCTTCCGACTGCTAAGGGCACTTGGGAAGGCAAGCGAGAGTCAACCACCTTCCTCTCCTAGTAGCCTCTAACGTGGTGCACACAAGCACGGCACTTAGCCGCTTCGTTCACCGCCCTCGCCCACGCCTGGCTCCGCTTTCACTTGCCGGCGGCCAGAAGCCGCCGCAGGGGCGCCACATACCCAGCAGTGTGCCGGCAGCCAAGAGCTCGAGAACGCTGCTTCTGCCCAAGCCCGCTTAGGGCGTGCACCTTTGTTCTCAGAGCTCCGTGTAACAGTCTGCCTTTCTCGCAGTTCGAATGGAAATCGAAAGCTTTTCGCCTACGCCCTTCACAGAGATCCGTTGCTAGGACGAGAATGTCTCGTGGCCGGAGCTCGCCCCCGCCGCGAGGAAGCTGCTCTTAGCACCGCGTTGCAGGGACACGTCTCGCTTCTTGACTTCGTGCTTAGCGCTTTCCGAATTCGCCGCTAGCTCCGCGGTCCGTCTCAGCTTCAAGTAGCAGCGCTCGCAGTACATAGAGCTTCGCAAGGACCGAAGACCCGGAGGGACGTATCGCACACGACAATGTGCCAGGACAGAGACGTGTTCTACATTGTCCCTTCTCGCCATCCAGTTTGTGCCTCTGCTGCTTCTGCTGTTAGGAATCGCTCCTTGAAAGACGAGCGAGAGCGTCTTTCTGGGTGCATTGCACTGAGTGAGTGCTCGCTAGGGACTTTGCACTCGGAGCCAAGGCAACAGGGCGTGCTTGTCCGCAGAACTGAGAGCGCGCTGTTGGGCAGAGCTGAAACTGACCGATGCAGTTCAGCTCTCTCCGGACGGCAGACGCCGAAGAACGAAGCCGCTTGCGAGCGGCGCAGTGCAGCGAAGAGCACACGAGCAGCCAAAGAGCTCCTTCACAATCGCTTTCACTTCTCAGTGCTCTTGCTGCTTGGAAAAGCAGCACACAGCCGTTGCACGCCAGGGCAAAAGCTGGGGCAGTGCCCGTCCTCACTCCTTCGCTGTGCTGTACTCCTTGCAGCTAGAGCGAAGCGAGAAGGACGCGAGGACGAAGAAGGCGTTCTTAAAGTAGCCCCTTGTCAGCAGCCTTGAAAGGGCGCATAACACACGGCGTCTAGCTGCCCTCCGTTCTACATACTCGCGTCTCCCTTTGCCGACTTGCAAAAGTTGCTACCAGAGCAGAGGCGGCCAGATTGAAGAGGCTGTGCTTAGGTTCACCTTCTCCTTACTGCACGTAAGCCACGTCAAGCTCCTCGCTGCACTCTGGATTTGCCTTCTCCGCGGCACTTAGCGTGGTGCTGTGTGTGTGCAACTCGGCGCCTAGAAGCGACTGCCAATGCTTTCAGAGCGGGCTGCAAGGGAACCAAGGAGCAGCACAAGCAGCAGTGCTTCAGCTTGCTCCTTCCGACTGCTAAGGGCACTTGGGAAGGCAAGCGAGAGTCAACCACCTTCCTCTCCTAGTAGCCTCTAACGTGGTGCACACAAGCACGGCACTTAGCCGCTTCGTTCACCGCCCTCGCCCACGCCTGGCTCCGCTTTCACTTGCCGGCGGCCAGAAGCCGCCGCAGGGGCGCCACATACCCAGCAGTGTGCGGGCAGCCAAGAGCTCGAGAACGCTTCTTCTGCCCAAGCCAGCCTAGGGCGTGCACCTTTGTTCTCAGAGCTCCGTGTAACAGTCTGCCTCTCTCGCAGTTCGAATGGAAAACGAAAGCTTTTCGCCTACGCCCTTCACAGAGATCCGTTGCCAGGACGAGAATGTCTCGTGGCCGGAGCTCGCCCCCGCCGCCAGGAAGCTGCTCTTAGCACCGCGTTGCAGGGACACGTCTCGCTTCTTGACTTCGTGCTTAGCGCTCTCCGAATTCGCCGCTAGCTCCGCGGTCCTTCTCAGCTGCAAGTAGCAGCGCTCGCAGTACATAGAGCTTCGCAAGGACCGAAGACCCGGAGGGACATATCGCACACGACAATGTGCCAGGACAAGGACGTTCTACACTGAGTGGAGACAGAGACAGACCGAGAATTCTACACTGCCCCTTCTCTTCGGCCATCTTGTGCTCTGCTGCCTCTGCTGTGACGAATCGGTCCTTGAAAAACCAGCGAGAGCGTCTCTCCAGGCACTGAGTGTGAGCTCCCTAGGGACTTTTTCCACCTCCAAAAATACATGGGTAAGTCCTAAAAGTTTTGGTTTGATCAAGAATAGTTACGTCCAAGTATTGCTGTTCTAAACACCCTTGGTTTCAGTCTGAACTTAACTGCTTGTTTCTGTCTTTTTGCCTAGTGGCAATCTAATTCTAAGGTAACTAGATGTGTTGGATATCCATAAGTTACATCTCAGGTTAGGTGGGATAATTGGCTGGGAAGAAAATGGAATTGAGAATTTGGAAAGAATCCAAAGTGAGCTGATGTCACAATCCGAGATTCCCTTGGGTTCCAAATCCTTTCATTTGTGTTTTTGTGGGCTTTTTTGAAGGCGTTGTACAGTTGAAGCCATGATTTAGCTGCGGTGAGACCTGCTCTGCTGTAAAAGCATTATTTTCTCAGTGAGCATGGACAACAGTTAGAGTGTCGTCTTTTAAGATTCCCTGCACTCCACTTATGGTGGCAAAAGCAGTGCCTTGACTGTAATCATAAAAGTGATTACAGCTTCATTGCTTTGACATCATGTAGGATGCTTCCTCCATCTGCTGTGGTCAGCATTAAGTAACAGATTTCTCAGTTTCTAGGAAGAGTCTAGCAATCAATCACCTTGCTCCTTCTCTTGCATTTATTCATCACTGCTATGCTGCTATACAGACAGATAGTCTGTTTATGATTCAACAATTCAATGGGACATCAAGTAAATAGCAAAGCAAAACTAACTACCGAAAGCACTATAAGGGCCAGAGATTAGCTTGGATCAAAACAGGTATTCTCCTAGCATTGTTTACAAACGACTCAGCATGTGAAACAGAAGGCACAATGTAGTTTGTGCCTTGTTTTGGGCATGCCCGGAAGAAGGAAATTCTGATTTCACATATGGGAAAAGAAATGTTGACATTTGAATGAGATTGTTCATACCCCAGAAAAGGTTGCTTTGAAAGGTTGTGGAAGTCCTGTGTGGAAACACGGCTTTACAAGTCCTTTCCACCAGGAGACAACAGCTGCAGAACATCTGGGTGTGCCAGTGTTGAGAGCACCAGCAAAGATCAAAGTGGAGAAGTTGGTGAACAATGGCAGTGGCCTGGGGGAGAGCAAGTGGGGTGCTGGCTGTGGGACCAGGGGAGTCCTGACTGATTTAGGAGGCGTGTGATGGTCTGTGCCAGCAAGCGGAGTAGTGCTGTGGCCTTGGCACACTGCGAATACTGGAATTCAGTGGGGTCACTGGGCAGGCTGAGTGTGTGAGCTGCTGGAGGGACCCAGGTTGCCCACATGTAAACATCCAGTCTCACTCTTGCCAGCCACAGAAAGGAGCAGGATGTGGCTGCTGGCGATGCCTGTCATGTATATGTAGTGTATATGCGTGCTATCCCAGCCTGCTGGGAACACTTCTTCTTTGGGACTGCTTGGGCTGAGGGAGAGAAAGCAGTGGTAGTTTCTGAGGTTTCGAGTTTGCTCGAGTTTCTCAGGCTGTTTCTGGAGCCACCCAGAGTTCTCTTCCTTGAAGCATTTCAAGTCCTGCTAATTTTCAAAATTCAAACAGACACAGCCCTAAGCTAGTTGATCTGACTTCAGAGCTATTCTTACGCTGAGCTGTTGGATGATCTGATCTCCTGAGATGTCTTCCATTTCAGTTTATGACCTGGTTCTTGTGAAAAATAGGATCTTTTAGCCTGGAGAAGAGAGGTTTCTGGAGAGACAGTATTGTGGCCTTTGAATATGTAAAGAGGGTATAAGACCAATGGAGAAAGACTTTTTAGGAAGGTTTGCAGAGAAAGGACAAGGGGACATGCTTTCAAACTGAGACTAGGTTTAGATTGGCTAAAAGGAAAAGCTTTTCTACAATGAAGCTGGTGAGACACTCAAACGGCTGTTCCAGAGAAGTTGTGGATGCCCCATCATTGAGAGTGCTCCTTATCAGTTTGGCTAGTCTTGAGCAATTTGATCTACTGTAAGATCTACCTGGCAAGGAAGTAGGACTAGGTGATCTTTAATCACAGACTGTTGTATGATTCCGTGAAAGACAGAATGCAATAAAGTTCATAATTCAGATTTTGGCGCAGACATATTTATAATTTCTCACTTTATGCATCATTGCAATGACAACTTGTTAGCTTCTGAAATGATTAGCTGAGATTGATTTCCTTCCTTAGTTTCATTTTCCCTGTTATTCCTTCACTCTTGGACCTTTTTTTCACTAGATTTCCTCTTTCAGTAAACTGCCCTTAAGTATCACTTTGCTCCCCACCTGGCTTTTTTTTTTTTTTTTTTTTTTCAATGACACCTTTTCACTGGTTCGTTTTGGGCCTTTGCTGCTTGAAGTCCAGCAGCCTCCTTGTCAGAGCATTACGGAGCTTTCTTTACAGCTTCATCACTATGCAAAAAGCCATAAATTACTGTGTTCCATCTCACATACCATCAAGTAGCACACTAATATTCCCTCTGCTGAATAGCTGGTTGGCTTACATAGACCAGCCAAAAACCAGGAAATCCAGATGGCAGCAAGAATCTTGTAGACTACTCCTGCTGTTCATTTAAATTCTGGAGAAGTCACGTGAGGTATCACATTCTCTTGAAAGAAGTGTCTATCATCTCGGACATTCTAGAATGGGCTATTAATATTGTCATGAGTTTCTGGCTAGACTTTTTAGTATGCCAATTCAAATTCAAATGATCTGAAATGATAGAACTTCAAGAATTGTTTTTCCCAGAATCGAAGTATGATGGAGTTATATAGGGAGAATCTTAATCTTAGTTATTCTATTCCATCTCACATCATGGCTGGGGGCAGGGAGAAGGGAGTATCTTTGGGGGACAATGGGTTCCGGTGTAGTCAGTAAGCTGGGCAGAGGAGCCATCAGGTATTGTCTGTTGTTGGGGGGGGGATTCATGTGAACTCTTCCTTTCTTGTACCCTGCCACCAGTATTGTTGCTAAAATTGTTTGTTTTCTCATCCAAGTGACAAAATCAGCACACTTAATGAGGGATGAAGAGGGAGCAGCGACCTCGGAACAGGAGGAAGAAGAAGCAGAGCCTGCTGTCCTCCAGAAGAAAAAAAACGCTACCAGCCAACTTTGCATCATCTGTGAACTTCCTGGGCGTGTACTCTATCCCCTTGTCCAGATCACTGAGCAAGATATTAAACAGGACTGGGCCCAAGACTGAGCCTTGGGGACCAGCTGGATGAACTCTATTTCCCACCACTCTGTGGGCCTGGCCATCACCCAGTTTGTCACCCAGCAAACAGCCCACCCATGCAAACCATAAGCAGACAGTTTCTTCAGGAGAATGATGTGAGACTCATTGCAAAAAAGATCAGGGAGATGCCTAGGAAGAGTCTCAGGTGAATCCAGGAGACTATAGTGGAGGACTATTCAGTTTTCCAATCAATTTGCTTAAAAAAACTCTACAAAACCGTAATAAACAAACAAACAAACAAACAAACAAAAAAAGCAGACCAAACAAACACACAAAACCCCCCAACCAATAATCCCCAAAGAGACAAAAAAAGCCCCCAAAAAAGCCCACCAAAAAACCCACCCAAAACTGAAAAAAAAAGCCCCAAACCCAACACAAAAAATCAGGGTGAAGGTTTTTAGTAACTTTAAAAATAACAAAACAAAACGAAACAAAAAAAACCCAGAAAGTCACATTTCTAAAGGTGCTGTCCCAGCCTCTTCTCTCAGCAGGGAGGACATCCTGAAGTGGAGCCAGTTGGAAGAAAGCGGGACGGGGCAGCACCTGGGCCATTGTCACAGGACGGCCCTGTGGCTGCCCCACTGCCAAAACCTGGACACATAAATCAAACACAGGTATGCACATGTGCTTAGACACAGCAAAAATATATTTGTCTGAAAAGAATACAGGTCCATTTCTATCACTGGAAAGAGCATAATGCCTCGTCTCAGCTTTCTTTTCAGTCATTACAAATGTTTCGAAAATAAAGGAGTGCAGAAAATGGAAATATCCAAGATCAACATGAGGACCAGTAGCAAAGATTCCATTTTTGAAACTGCATTGGGAATCCTCTGCAGAAATTGACTCAGAGCTCTAAGATTTACAAAAAAGACCAAGAGGATTGGAGTCAATACAACACAGTGTCTGGAGACTTCAGCTGGTTGCCTTGATTTCTCAAATATGATGGAGGAAGCACCTTAGCAACTACAGCTGCCAGTTCTCTCAGGGCCCTGACATGCCTCTGGGTGGGTGCCATGGTCTTGCATGCTCAGGTTCCTCAAGTGGTCTGAAAGCTGACCTGCTACTATGGGTTAGAATCAAGTCCACCAGTCCAATAACCTGAGAGATGTGGAAATAGTGACTGGCAGTAAAAATTGAGACCAACACTTGTTGAGTACCTCAGCCTTCTCCTTGTCTGTTGTCACTAGTCCTGTCTGGCTTATGGGGGTGGGGGGGGGGGGAATAGGGGAGGTGTGATAGGTTTCTTTTCATCTTCCTTTTCCCACTGAAATACCCGTAGGTGCCTTTATTATTCTTAGTTTTGGCATGCTTTTCCAAATTCAGCTTCAACTGAGCCTTAGCTATACTGATCCCATCCTCACACACTCATGTGTTACCACTGTATTTTTCCCATGATTTGTCTCGCTGTGTATCGTCTGCATATTACCTACTTGCATCACATCTATTAATTTTCAATAACCTTCTGGCTTTAACTTGCTTTCAAAAAAAAACCTTTTTGAACCTTTTCACCTCAGAAATTCACCTGGGAAACCCCAAATCCCCAGAATTCGACCCAAAATTCACCTGGCACCCCAAATTCACCCTCCAAATTCGCTCCAAAATGATTGGCAACTTTACACACTCCATTTTCCCACAAAAGGATCTAGAGCCCTGTGCGCTTCGTATACAAACTAAATGCAAAAAACCTTTCTATTCATTCTCAGCAAAAAGACGTCCTATTCCTCCTTCTTTTGGACAAAACTGCCTTCACTTTCAAACTTATTCTCTTGCTCGCTTACCTGCATAATGCTTAGTCCCTGTTCTGCATGCTCATTTTCTTCACTTTTACAAGGAATCCTCTCCTCATCTTCTTCTTCCTCTGCTTCAACATGCAAAAACAAACCAAAAATTGTCTCTTCTACAGAAAATGAGGGGAGAAAAGAACACAAATGATAACCAATACCCTGCCAAGTAGAAATTTCTTCTATATTTCAGTGATTGATAGGCAGAAAAAATGAATTTCATCTGGGGAAAGAAAGACATTCTAGGAATATTCAGACTGCTATCTTGCCCCAGGTAAAACATTTACCATGGCCTTAGCGTTAATGAGCTTGTGAACATCAGCTGCCAAGAGGAAGGACATTTCCTCCAGTTTCACACAATACTTGGTCAGTACATCTGCTATCTGTGCAATCAAACAATACAGAAAAGCAACAACAATGAAAAGTAGAACTCAAATATCAATTTCCCAAGTTAAAATCTACATGAACAAGACAATTTTTCCATTCAAGTGAATTCGATTTAATTAATTCATTAACTACATAAGTAGCATTCTCACGTTCAAGAACGGAATTCAAAGAATCAACGTTGCTTCTTCTGAGACATTGAAGCCTGAGTAGATCCCAACTTCAAATCTAGTAGGACGCCATGAAAGCAATACCTGCTACATTTAGTACATGTAAACTACAAAGACATCTAGAACAGCTCTAAAAGATGAGCAAACCCATGAACTTTGAAGGAGACGCTAGCAAGAAATGTGGAAATAGGCTTTATCTGCCCAGTGCTTTTCCCAAAAGCACGGGCACTCCTTGGCGTCAGTGAGAGTCTCTGTCTCATTATTCAGCAGCTGGCTTAGGGTAAAAAAGGATGCATGCAATCACTTCATTCCTGTTCATGACATAAACTTACTGCATCATCGTGGAAGCCATTTACTTGGAAATATAGCCTAAAAAATAGGTGTCAGACTGGGTACATATCTAGATTGCTATGAGCAAAACCAATTTCTTTTTAACAGGAAAGCCATACAATATGCCTGCCATGGCAAATATTAATCTACTAGCCCTGCACTTCAACGGGCAGTGAGCAGTTCATGACACCAAATTTACGTTTGGCAAGGAGACAGTCTATTTATTACAAGCCCCTAGTTCTAGAACCAAGAATTCAGGAGTTGCTCATTCCCAATGAAAATCTGTCCATTTCATACCTTTGGGGTTTTATGCTTCTGTTCTTTACCTGTCTTGAGTGTGGCTTTCTTGTGAAGTCACTGATGGGTGTTTTTCCAACACATTTCTGCTGATTACACGGTAATTGCATGGCATCAGCAGACATCTCTGAATGTCTCTTGAAAGTATGCTTTTTACTCTTCCTAGAGGACCTTGTCTTCTTCTTTCCTTCACCCAAAAGGTGGGCTAAGTGAGCCTTCAAAGAACCATCATCTCAACAATTAGAATTCTTTCAAACCTACTGAATGGAGAACAGCGACAAAAAATTTTAAAAAGACTAGTACGCGAAAGACAGCAGAAGAGAAAGGTAAAGTAATGAATCCTACATGCCACATGCATAACTCTCTTCATTCAAGGCTATTTTCAAAATGAGAAGAAAAAAAAAAAAAAAAAAAGATCATCTTTTCCTCAGAGAGGAAAAGAAAGTGGAAAGTGGAGTAACTGGATTGTGTTGCCTTGCCTACAGTTACCAGAAAAGTCAACAGCAGAGTTGAAAACTCCTGAAGCTGGCTAACTACGCCTCTAAATGTTTTACTACTGTGTTATGATTCTGTCTTCAGTTAATAGAACCCGATATACAACAAAGAGATGGGAGCACATGGAGATGCATTGGAGAGCCTACGCTGGAGGTAACACATTCATTTTTTACTCAAACAAATCCAAATTAGAAATGTTGAAAATGACCTGGGGCCATTTCAACAGCCAGCAAACTAACACAACCAACCTTTGGCTTTTATTCAATCCTTTGCTTATTTTACCTGGACCTTGAAGATCTGTCTGCAGCCTTCCTCTCTGCAAATATATCACACTCGTCCTATTGAGAACCCATGGCTCATCACAGCTGCTTCGCCACGCCTGCTTCCAGAAGAACTGGCAACTACAAGCTGGGAGCCAAGAGATACAACACTTCACTTGGAAAAGGGCCTTCCATGAATCCTAGAATCCCAGAATGGTTTGGACTGGAAGCGACCTTAGAGACAGAGTCTCTTCTTCCCACATCCTGACATGGGCAGGGACACTTTTCCACTAGTCCAGGTTGCTCCATGTCTGCTCCAGCCTGGCCCTGGACACTTCCTGCCATGGGGCTCCTACACAGCCTCTTTGAGCAACATGTGCCAGGCCTCAGCACCCACACAAGGAAGAATTCCTTTCCAATATCCCATCTACCCCAGCCCTCTGGCAGTTTGAAGCTATTCCCCCTTGTCCTGCGAGTCCAGAACCTTTTCCAAAGTCCCTCCCCAGCTATCTTGGAGCCCCAGCAGGCACTGCAAGGGGCTCGAAGGTCTCCCTGGAGCCTTCTGTTCTCCAGATTGGACACCCTCAGCTCTCCCAGACTGTCCTAGAGCAAAGAAGCTCCACCTTTCAAAGCACCTTAGAAGCCTCCTACCGGCCAAACTCGATGGCAACGCTGGCCTTCCGGGCCCTACGGATATCGCTTCCGGTGTCGTTCGGGGTCAATCCCGGCGCTCTCCCCGCCCCCCATGGGGCCCTCAGGCAATGCCGCTCCGACGCAGCTCCTGCCGCTGTCAGACCAGCGGGGGGGCGGGGCGCCAGCCCAGCCTCATCCACAATCCACACTGTCCTCGGCGGCTGCTGCGGGCTCATGGCGGCCCACACACCCGGAAGCAGAGCTCCGAACACAGAGGATCATAGCCCCACATTTGTGTTCGTCTCTGCACAAGGCAGGGCAGACTTGCCATGCCCGGACTTTTCAGTTCAGCACGAAAATGAGAATAAACCTGCGCCATGGGGGAGGAAACCTCTAAAGACTCCCTCATACGTGGTCGCTCAACTTAATGCCTAGGCACTTGCCATTCCTAAGGCTACACTAAAGCCCTTTTTACCTTGCGGGAAAGAAATGCCATTGTTCTGGTGTGCAGCTAAAGGCGGAGCACAGGCAGGCCAGGGCAAAAGCTGGGGCAGTGCCCGTCCTCACGCCTTCGCTGTGCTGTACTCCTTGCAGCTAAAGCGAAGCCAGATGGACGCGAGGAAGAAGGACAAGGCGCTCTTAAAGTAGCCCCCTGGCAGCAGCCCTGAAAGGGCGCATAACACTCGGCGTCTAGCTGCCCTCCGTTCTACATATTCGCGGCTCCCTTTGCCGACTTGCAAAAGTTGCTACCAGAGCAGAGGCGGCCAGATTGAAGAGGCAGTGCCTTGGTTCACATTCTCCTTACTGCACGTAAGCCACGTCCAGCTCCTCGCTGCACTCTGGATTTCCCTTCTCCGCGGCACTTAGCGTGGTGCTGTGTGTGTGCAACTCGGCGCCTAGAAGTGACCGCCAATGCTTTCAGAGCGGGCTGCAAGGGAACCAAGGAGCAGCACAAGCAGCAGTGCTTCAGCTTGCTCCTTCCGACTGCTAAGGGCACTTGGGAAGGCAAGCGAGAGTCAACCACCTTCCTCTCCTAGTAGCCTCTAACGTGGTGCACACAAGCACGGCGCTTTTGCTGCTTCGTTCACCGCCCTCGCCCTCGCCCACGCCTTGCTCCGCTTTCACTTGTCGACGGCCAGAAGCCGCCGCAGGGGCGCCACATACCCAGCAGTGTGCGGGCAGCCAAGAGCTCGAGAACGCTGCTTCTGCCCAAGCCCGCCTAGGGCGTGCACCTTTGTTCTCAGAGCTCCGTGTAACAGTCTGCCTTTCTCGCAGTTCGAATGGAAATCGAAAGCTTTTCGCCTACGCCCTTCACAGAGATCCGTTGCTAGGACGAGAATGTCTCGTGGCCGGAGCTCGCCCCCGCCGCGAGGAAGCTGCTCTTAGCACCGCGTTGCAGGGACACGTCTCGCTTCTTGACTTCGTGCTTAGCGCTCTCCGAATTCGCCGCTAGCTCTGCGGTCCGTCTCAGCTTCAAGTAGCAGCGCTCGCAGTACATAGAGCTTCGCAAGGACCGAAGACCCGGAGGGACGTATCGCACACGACAATGTGCCAGGACAGAGACGTGTTCTACATTGTCCCTTCTCGTCATCCAGTTTGTGCCTCTGCTGCTTCTGCTGTTAGGAATCGCTCCTTGAAAGACGAGCGAGAGCGTCTTTCTGGGTGCATTGCACTGAGTGAGTGCTCGCTAGGGACTTTGCACTCGGAGCCAAGGCAACAGGGCGTGCTTGTCCGCAGAACTGAGAGCGCGCTGTTGGGCAGAGCTGAAACTGACCGCTGCAGTTCAGCTCTCTCCGGACGGCAGACGCCGAAGAACGAAGCCGCTTGCGAGCGGCGCAGTGCAGCGAAGAGCACACGAGCAGCCAAAGAGCTCCTTCACAATCGCTTTCACTTCTCAGTGCTCTTGCTGCTTGGAAAAGCAGCACACAGCCGTTGCACGCCAGGGCAAAAGCTGGGGCAGTGCCCGTCCTCACTCCTTCGCTGTGCTGTACTCCTTGCAGCTAGAGCGAAGCGAGAAGGACGCGAGGACGAAGAAGGCGTTCTTAAAGTAGCCCCTTGTCAGCAGCCCTGAAAGGGCGCATAACACACGGCGTCTCGCTGCCCTCCGTTCTACATACTCGCGTCTCCCTTTGCTGACTTGCAAAAGTTGCTACCAGAGCAGAGGCGGCCAGATTGAAGAGGCTGTGCTTAGGTTCACCTTCTCCTTACTGCACGTAAGCCACGTCCAGCTCCTCGCTGCACTCTGGATTTCCCTTCTCCGCGGCACTTAGCGTGGTGCTGTGTGTGTGCAACTCGGCGCCTAGAAGCGACTGCCAATGCTTTCAGAGCGGGCTGCAAGGGAACCAAGGAGCAGCACAAGCAGCAGTGCTTCAGCTTGCTCCTTCCGACTGCTAAGGGCACTTGGGAAGGCAAGCGAGAGTCAACCACCTTCCTCTCCTAGTAGCCTCTAACGTGGTGCACACAAGCACGGCACTTAGCCGCTTCGTTCACCGCCCTCGCCCACGCCTGGCTCCGCTTTCACTTGCCGGCGGCCAGAAGCCGCCGCAGGGGCGCCACATACCCAGCAGTGTGCCGGCAGCCAAGCGCTCGAGAACGCTGCTTCTGCCCAAGCCCGCCTAGGGCGTGCACCTTTGTTCTCAGAGCTCCGTGTAACAGTCTGCCTTTCTCGCAGTTCGAATGGAAATCGAAAGCTTTTCGCCTACGCCCTTCACAGAGATCCGTTGCTAGGACGAGAATGTCTCGTGGCCGGAGCTCGCCCCCGCCGCGAGGAAGCTGCTCTTAGCACCGCGTTGCAGGGACACGTCTCGCTTCTTGACTTCGTGCTTAGCGCTCTCCGAATTCGCCGCTAGCTCCGCGGTCCGTCTCAGCTTCAAGTAGCAGCGCTCGCAGTACATAGAGCTTCGCAAGGACCGAAGACCCGGAGGGACGTATCGCACACGACAATGTGCCAGGACAGAGACGTGTTCTACATTGTCCCTTCTCGTCATCCAGTTTGTGCCTCTGCTGCTTCTGCTGTTAGGAATCGCTCCTTGAAAGACGAGCGAGAGCGTCTTTCTGGGTGCATTGCACTGAGTGAGTGCTCGCTAGGGACTTTGCACTCGGAGCCAAGGCAACAGGGCGTGCTTGTCCGCAGAACTGAGAGCGCGCTGTTGGGCAGAGCTGAAACTGACCGCTGCAGTTCAGCTCTCTCCGGACGGCAGACGCCGAAGAACGAAGCCGCTTGCGAGCGGCGCAGTGCAGCGAAGAGCACACGAGCAGCCAAAGAGCTCCTTCACAATCGCTTTCACTTCTCAGTGCTCTTGCTGCTTGGAAAAGCAGCACACAGCCGTTGCACGCCAGGGCAAAAGCTGGGGCAGTGCCCGTCCTCACTCCTTCGCTGTGCTGTACTCCTTGCAGCTAGAGCGAAGCGAGAAGGACGCGAGGACGAAGAAGGCGTTCTTAAAGTAGCCCCTTGTCAGCAGCCCTGAAAGGGCGCATAACACACGGCGTCTCGCTGCCCTCCGTTCTACATACTCGCGTCTCCCTTTGCTGACTTGCAAAAGTTGCTACCAGAGCAGAGGCGGCCAGATTGAAGAGGCTGTGCTTAGGTTCACCTTCTCCTTACTGCACGTAAGCCACGTCCAGCTCCTCGCTGCACTCTGGATTTGCCTTCTCCGCGGCACTTAGCGTGGTGCTGTGTGTGTGCAACTCGGCGCCTAGAAGCGACTGCCAATGCTTTCAGAGCGGGCTGCAAGGGAACCAAGGAGCAGCACAAGCAGCAGTGCTTCAGCTTGCTCCTTCCGACTGCTAAGGGCACTTGGGAAGGCAAGCGAGAGTCAACCACCTTCCTCTCCTAGTAGCCTCTAACGTGGTGCACACAAGCACGGCACTTAGCCGCTTCGTTCACCGCCCTCGCCCACGCCTGGCTCCGCTTTCACTTGCCGGCGGCCAGAAGCCGCCGCAGGGGCGCCACATACCCAGCAGTGTGCCGGCAGCCAAGAGCTCGAGAACGCTGCTTCTGCCCAAGCCCGCCTAGGGCGTGCACCTTTGTTCTCAGAGCTCCGTGTAACAGTCTGCCTTTCTCGCAGTTCGAATGGAAATCGAAAGCTTTTCGCCTACGCCCTTCACAGAGATCCGTTGCTAGGACGAGAATGTCTCGTGGCCGGAGCTCGCCCCCGCCGCCAGGAAGCTGCTCTTAGCACCGCGTTGCAGGGACACGTCTCGCTTCTTGACTTCGTGCTTAGCGCTCTCCGAATTCGCTGCTAGCTCCGCGGTCGGTCTCAGCTGCAAGTAGCTGCGCTCGCAGTACATAGAGCTTCGCAAGGACCGAAGACCCGGAGGGACGTATCGCACACGACAATGTGCCAGGACAGAGACGTGTTCTACATTGTCCCTTCTCGTCATCCAGTTTGTGCCTCTGCTGCTTCTGCTGTTAGGAATCGCTCCTTGAAAGACGAGCGAGAGCGTCTTTCTGGGTGCATTGCACTGAGTGAGTGCTCGCTAGGGACTTTGCACTCGGAGCCAAGGCAACAGGGCGTGCTTGTCCGCAGAACTGAGAGCGCGCTGTTGGGCAGAGCTGAAACTGACCGCTGCAGTTCAGCTCTCTCCGGACGGCAGACGCCGAAGAACGAAGCCGCTTGCGAGCGGCGCAGTGCAGCGAAGAGCACACGAGCAGCCAAAGAGCTCCTTCACAATCGCTTTCACTTCTCAGTGCTCTTGCTGCTTGGAAAAGCAGCACACAGCCGTTGCACGCCAGGGCGAAAGCTGGGGCAGTGCCCGTCCTCACTCCTTCGCTGTGCTGTACTCCTTGCAGCTAGAGCGAAGCGAGAAGGACGCGAGGACGAAGAAGGCGTTCTTAAAGTAGCCCCTTGTCAGCAGCCCTGAAAGGGCGCATAACACACGGCGTCTCGCTGCCCTCCGTTCTACATACTCGCGTCTCCCTTTGCTGACTTGCAAAAGTTGCTACCAGAGCAGAGGCGGCCAGATTGAAGAGGCTGTGCTTAGGTTCACCTTCTCCTTACTGCACGTAAGCCACGTCCAGCTCCTCGCTGCACTCTGGATTTGCCTTCTCCGCGGCACTTAGCGTGGTGCTGTGTGTGTGCAACTCGGCGCCTAGAAGCGACTGCCAATGCTTTCAGAGCGGGCTGCAAGGGAACCAAGGAGCAGCACAAGCAGCAGTGCTTCAGCTTGCTCCTTCCGACTGCTAAGGGCACTTGGGAAGGCAAGTGAGAGTCAACCACCTTCCTCTCCTAGTAGCCTCTAACGTGGTGCACACAAGCACGGCACTTAGCCGCTTCGTTCACCGCCCTCGCCCACGCCTGGCTCCGCTTTCACTTGCCGGCGGCCAGAAGCCGCCGCAGGGGCGCCACATACCCAGCAGTGTGCGGGCAGCCAAGCGCTCGAGAACGCTGCTTCTGCCCAAGCTCGCCTAGGGCGTGCACCTTTGTTCTCAGAGCTCCGTGTAACAGTCTGCCTTTCTCGCAGTTCGAATGGAAATCGAAAGCTTTTCGCCTACGCCCTTCACAGAGATCCGTTGCTAGGACGAGAATGTCTCGTGGCCGGAGCTCGCCCCCGCCGCGAGGAAGCTGCTCTTAGCACCGCGTTGCAGGGACACGTCTCGCTTCTTGACTTCGTGCTTAGCGCTCTCCGAATTCGCCGCTAGCTCCGCGGTCCGTCTCAGCTTCAAGTAGCTGCGCTCGCAGTACATAGAGCTTCGCAAGGACCGAAGACCCGGAGGGACGTATCGCACACGACAATGTGCCAGGACAGAGACGTGTTCTACATTGTCCCTTCTCGTCATCCAGTTTGTGCCTCTGCTGCTTCTGCTGTTAGGAATCGCTCCTTGAAAGACGAGCGAGAGCGTCTTTCTGGGTGCATTGCACTGAGTGAGTGCTCGCTAGGGACTTTGCACTCGGAGCCAAGGCAACAGGGCGTGCTTGTCCGCAGAACTGAGAGCGCGCTGTTGGGCAGAGCTGAAACTGACCGCTGCAGTTCAGCTCTCTCCGGACGGCAGACGCCGAAGAACGAAGCCGCTTGCGAGCGGCGCAGTGCAGCGAAGAGCACACGAGCAGCCAAAGAGCTCCTTCACAATCGCTTTCACTTCTCTGTGCTCTTGCTGCTTGGAAAAGCAGCACACAGCCGTTGCACGCCAGGGCGAAAGCTGGGGCAGTGCCCGTCCTCACTCCTTCGCTGTGCTGTACTCCTTGCAGCTAGAGCGAAGCGAGAAGGACGCGAGGACGAAGAAGGCGTTCTTAAAGTAGCCCCTTGTCAGCAGCCCTGAAAGGGCGCATAACACACGGCGTCTCGCTGCCCTCCGTTCTACATACTCGCGTCTCCCTTTGCTGACTTGCAAAAGTTGCTACCAGAGCAGAGGCGGCCAGATTGAAGAGGCTGTGCTTAGGTTCACCTTCTCCTTACTGCACGTAAGCCACGTCCAGCTCCTCGCTGCACTCTGGATTTCCCTTCTCCGCGGCACTTAGCGTGGTGCTGTGTGTGTGCAACTCGGCGCCTAGAAGCGACTGCCAATGCTTTCAGAGCGGGCTGCAAGGGAACCAAGGAGCAGCACAAGCAGCAGTGCTTCAGCTTGCTCCTTCCGACTGCTAAGGGCACTTGGGAAGGCAAGCGAGAGTCAACCACCTTCCTCTCCTAGTAGCCTCTAACGTGGTGCACACAAGCACGGCACTTAGCCGCTTCGTTCACCGCCCTCGCCCACGCCTGGCTCCGCTTTCACTTGCCGGCGGCCAGAAGCCGCCGCAGGGGCGCCACATACCCAGCAGTGTGCCGGCAGCCAAGCGCTCGAGAACGCTGCTTCTGCCCAAGCCCGCCTAGGGCGTGCACCTTTGTTCTCAGAGCTCCGTGTAACAGTCTGCCTTTCTCGCAGTTCGAATGGAAATCGAAAGCTTTTCGCCTACGCCCTTCACAGAGATCCGTTGCTAGGACGAGAATGTCTCGTGGCCGGAGCTCGCCCCCGCCGCGAGGAAGCTGCTCTTAGCACCGCGTTGCAGGGACACGTCTCGCTTCTTGACTTCGTGCTTAGCGCTCTCCGAATTCGCCGCTAGCTCCGCGGTCCGTCTCAGCTTCAAGTAGCAGCGCTCGCAGTACATAGAGCTTCGCAAGGACCGAAGACCCGGAGGGACGTATCGCACACGACAATGTGCCAGGACAGAGACGTGTTCTACATTGTCCCTTCTCGTCATCCAGTTTGTGCCTCTGCTGCTTCTGCTGTTAGGAATCGCTCCTTGAAAGACGAGCGAGAGCGTCTTTCTGGGTGCATTGCACTGAGTGAGTGCTCGCTAGGGACTTTGCACTCGGAGCCAAGGCAACAGGGCGTGCTTGTCCGCAGAACTGAGAGCGCGCTGTTGGGCAGAGCTGAAACTGACCGCTGCAGTTCAGCTCTCTCCGGACGGCAGACGCCGAAGAACGAAGCCGCTTGCGAGCGGCGCAGTGCAGCGAAGAGCACACGAGCAGCCAAAGAGCTCCTTCACAATCGCTTTCACTTCTCAGTGCTCTTGCTGCTTGGAAAAGCAGCACACAGCCGTTGCACGCCAGGGCAAAAGCTGGGGCAGTGCCCGTCCTCACTCCTTCGCTGTGCTGTACTCCTTGCAGCTAGAGCGAAGCGAGAAGGACGCGAGGACGAAGAAGGCGTTCTTAAAGTAGCCCCTTGTCAGCAGCCCTGAAAGGGCGCATAACACACGGCGTCTCGCTGCCCTCCGTTCTACATACTCGCGTCTCCCTTTGCTGACTTGCAAAAGTTGCTACCAGAGCAGAGGCGGCCAGATTGAAGAGGCTGTGCTTAGGTTCACCTTCTCCTTACTGCACGTAAGCCACGTCCAGCTCCTCGCTGCACTCTGGATTTGCCTTCTCCGCGGCACTTAGCGTGGTGCTGTGTGTGTGCAACTCGGCGCCTAGAAGCGACTGCCAATGCTTTCAGAGCGGGCTGCAAGGGAACCAAGGAGCAGCACAAGCAGCAGTGCTTCAGCTTGCTCCTTCCGACTGCTAAGGGCACTTGGGAAGGCAAGCGAGAGTCAACCACCTTCCTCTCCTAGTAGCCTCTAACGTGGTGCACACAAGCACGGCACTTAGCCGCTTCGTTCACCGCCCTCGCCCACGCCTGGCTCCGCTTTCACTTGCCGGCGGCCAGAAGCCGCCGCAGGGGCGCCACATACCCAGCAGTGTGCCGGCAGCCAAGAGCTCGAGAACGCTGCTTCTGCCCAAGCCCGCCTAGGGCGTGCACCTTTGTTCTCAGAGCTCCGTGTAACAGTCTGCCTTTCTCGCAGTTCGAATGGAAATCGAAAGCTTTTCGCCTACGCCCTTCACAGAGATCCGTTGCTAGGACGAGAATGTCTCGTGGCCGGAGCTCGCCCCCGCCGCCAGGAAGCTGCTCTTAGCACCGCGTTGCAGGGACACGTCTCGCTTCTTGACTTCGTGCTTAGCGCTCTCCGAATTCGCTGCTAGCTCCGCGGTCGGTCTCAGCTGCAAGTAGCTGCGCTCGCAGTACATAGAGCTTCGCAAGGACCGAAGACCCGGAGGGACGTATCGCACACGACAATGTGCCAGGACAGAGACGTGTTCTACATTGTCCCTTCTCGTCATCCAGTTTGTGCCTCTGCTGCTTCTGCTGTTAGGAATCGCTCCTTGAAAGACGAGCGAGAGCGTCTTTCTGGGTGCATTGCACTGAGTGAGTGCTCGCTAGGGACTTTGCACTCGGAGCCAAGGCAACAGGGCGTGCTTGTCCGCAGAACTGAGAGCGCGCTGTTGGGCAGAGCTGAAACTGACCGCTGCAGTTCAGCTCTCTCCGGACGGCAGACGCCGAAGAACGAAGCCGCTTGCGAGCGGCGCAGTGCAGCGAAGAGCACACGAGCAGCCAAAGAGCTCCTTCACAATCGCTTTCACTTCTCAGTGCTCTTGCTGCTTGGAAAAGCAGCACACAGCCGTTGCACGCCAGGGCGAAAGCTGGGGCAGTGCCCGTCCTCACTCCTTCGCTGTGCTGTACTCCTTGCAGCTAGAGCGAAGCGAGAAGGACGCGAGGACGAAGAAGGCGTTCTTAAAGTAGCCCCTTGTCAGCAGCCCTGAAAGGGCGCATAACACACGGCGTCTCGCTGCCCTCCGTTCTACATACTCGCGTCTCCCTTTGCTGACTTGCAAAAGTTGCTACCAGAGCAGAGGCGGCCAGATTGAAGAGGCTGTGCTTAGGTTCACCTTCTCCTTACTGCACGTAAGCCACGTCCAGCTCCTCGCTGCACTCTGGATTTGCCTTCTCCGCGGCACTTAGCGTGGTGCTGTGTGTGTGCAACTCGGCGCCTAGAAGCGACTGCCAATGCTTTCAGAGCGGGCTGCAAGGGAACCAAGGAGCAGCACAAGCAGCAGTGCTTCAGCTTGCTCCTTCCGACTGCTAAGGGCACTTGGGAAGGCAAGCGAGAGTCAACCACCTTCCTCTCCTAGTAGCCTCTAACGTGGTGCACACAAGCACGGCACTTAGCCGCTTCGTTCACCGCCCTCGCCCACGCCTGGCTCCGCTTTCACTTGCCGGCGGCCAGAAGCCGCCGCAGGGGCGCCACATACCCAGCAGTGTGCGGGCAGCCAAGCGCTCGAGAACGCTGCTTCTGCCCAAGCTCGCCTAGGGCGTGCACCTTTGTTCTCAGAGCTCCGTGTAACAGTCTGCCTTTCTCGCAGTTCGAATGGAAATCGAAAGCTTTTCGCCTACGCCCTTCACAGAGATCCGTTGCTAGGACGAGAATGTCTCGTGGCCGGAGCTCGCCCCCGCCGCGAGGAAGCTGCTCTTAGCACCGCGTTGCAGGGACACGTCTCGCTTCTTGACTTCGTGCTTAGCGCTCTCCGAATTCGCCGCTAGCTCCGCGGTCCGTCTCAGCTTCAAGTAGCTGCGCTCGCAGTACATAGAGCTTCGCAAGGACCGAAGACCCGGTGGGACGTATCGCACACGACAATGTGCCAGGACAGAGACGTGTTCTACATTGTCCCTTCTCGTCATCCAGTTTGTGCCTCTGCTGCTTCTGCTGTTAGGAATCGCTCCTTGAAAGACGAGCGAGAGCGTCTTTCTGGGTGCATTGCACTGAGTGAGTGCTCGCTAGGGACTTTGCACTCGGAGCCAAGGCAACAGGGCGTGCTTGTCCGCAGAACTGAGAGCGCGCTGTTGGGCAGAGCTGAAACTGACCGCTGCAGTTCAGCTCTCTCCGGACGGCAGACGCCGAAGAACGAAGCCGCTTGCGAGCGGCGCAGTGCAGCGAAGAGCACACGAGCAGCCAAAGAGCTCCTTCACAATCGCTTTCACTTCTCTGTGCTCTTGCTGCTTGGAAAAGCAGCACACAGCCGTTGCACGCCAGGGCGAAAGCTGGGGCAGTGCCCGTCCTCACTCCTTCGCTGTGCTGTACTCCTTGCAGCTAGAGCGAAGCGAGAAGGACGCGAGGACGAAGAAGGCGTTCTTAAAGTAGCCCCTTGTCAGCAGCCCTGAAAGGGCGCATAACACACGGCGTCTCGCTGCCCTCCGTTCTACATACTCGCGTCTCCCTTTGCTGACTTGCAAAAGTTGCTACCAGAGCAGAGGCGGCCAGATTGAAGAGGCTGTGCTTAGGTTCACCTTCTCCTTACTGCACGTAAGCCACGTCCAGCTCCTCGCTGCACTCTGGATTTGCCTTCTCCGCGGCACTTAGCGTGGTGCTGTGTGTGTGCAACTCGGCGCCTAGAAGCGACTGCCAATGCTTTCAGAGCGGGCTGCAAGGGAACCAAGGAGCAGCACAAGCAGCAGTGCTTCAGCTTGCTCCTTCCGACTGCTAAGGGCACTTGGGAAGGCAAGCGAGAGTCAACCACCTTCCTCTCCTAGTAGCCTCTAACGTGGTGCACACAAGCACGGCACTTAGCCGCTTCGTTCACCGCCCTCGCCCACGCCTGGCTCCGCTTTCACTTGCCGGCGGCCAGAAGCCGCCGCAGGGGCGCCACATACCCAGCAGTGTGCGGGCAGCCAAGCGCTCGAGAACGCTGCTTCTGCCCAAGCTCGCCTAGGGCGTGCACCTTTGTTCTCAGAGCTCCGTGTAACAGTCTGCCTTTCTCGCAGTTCGAATGGAAATCGAAAGCTTTTCGCCTACGCCCTTCACAGAGATCCGTTGCTAGGACGAGAATGTCTCGTGGCCGGAGCTCGCCCCCGCCGCGAGGAAGCTGCTCTTAGCACCGCGTTGCAGGGACACGTCTCGCTTCTTGACTTCGTGCTTAGCGCTCTCCGAATTCGCCGCTAGCTCCGCGGTCCGTCTCAGCTTCAAGTAGCTGCGCTCGCAGTACATAGAGCTTCGCAAGGACCGAAGACCCGGAGGGACGTATCGCACACGACAATGTGCCAGGACAGAGACGTGTTCTACATTGTCCCTTCTCGTCATCCAGTTTGTGCCTCTGCTGCTTCTGCTGTTAGGAATCGCTCCTTGAAAGACGAGCGAGAGCGTCTTTCTGGGTGCATTGCACTGAGTGAGTGCTCGCTAGGGACTTTGCACTCGGAGCCAAGGCAACAGGGCGTGCTTGTCCGCAGAACTGAGAGCGCGCTGTTGGGCAGAGCTGAAACTGACCGCTGCAGTTCAGCTCTCTCCGGACGGCAGACGCCGAAGAACGAAGCCGCTTGCGAGCGGCGCAGTGCAGCGAAGAGCACACGAGCAGCCAAAGAGCTCCTTCACAATCGCTTTCACTTCTCTGTGCTCTTGCTGCTTGGAAAAGCAGCACACAGCCGTTGCACGCCAGGGCGAAAGCTGGGGCAGTGCCCGTCCTCACTCCTTCGCTGTGCTGTACTCCTTGCAGCTAGAGCGAAGCGAGAAGGACGCGAGGACGAAGAAGGCGTTCTTAAAGTAGCCCCTTGTCAGCAGCCCTGAAAGGGCGCATAACACACGGCGTCTCGCTGCCCTCCGTTCTACATACTCGCGTCTCCCTTTGCTGACTTGCAAAAGTTGCTACCAGAGCAGAGGCGGCCAGATTGAAGAGGCTGTGCTTAGGTTCACCTTCTCCTTACTGCACGTAAGCCACGTCCAGCTCCTCGCTGCACTCTGGATTTGCCTTCTCCGCGGCACTTAGCGTGGTGCTGTGTGTGTGCAACTCGGCGCCTAGAAGCGACTGCCAATGCTTTCAGAGCGGGCTGCAAGGGAACCAAGGAGCAGCACAAGCAGCAGTGCTTCAGCTTGCTCCTTCCGACTGCTAAGGGCACTTGGGAAGGCAAGCGAGAGTCAACCACCTTCCTCTCCTAGTAGCCTCTAACGTGGTGCACACAAGCACGGCACTTAGCCGCTTCGTTCACCGCCCTCGCCCACGCCTGGCTCCGCTTTCACTTGCCGGCGGCCAGAAGCCGCCGCAGGGGCGCCACATACCCAGCAGTGTGCGGGCAGCCAAGCGCTCGAGAACGCTGCTTCTGCCCAAGCTCGCCTAGGGCGTGCACCTTTGTTCTCAGAGCTCCGTGTAACAGTCTGCCTTTCTCGCAGTTCGAATGGAAATCGAAAGCTTTTCGCCTACGCCCTTCACAGAGATCCGTTGCTAGGACGAGAATGTCTCGTGGCCGGAGCTCGCCCCCGCCGCGAGGAAGCTGCTCTTAGCACCGCGTTGCAGGGACACGTCTCGCTTCTTGACTTCGTGCTTAGCGCTCTCCGAATTCGCCGCTAGCTCCGCGGTCCGTCTCAGCTTCAAGTAGCTGCGCTCGCAGTACATAGAGCTTCGCAAGGACCGAAGACCCGGAGGGACGTATCGCACACGACAATGTGCCAGGACAGAGACGTGTTCTACATTGTCCCTTCTCGTCATCCAGTTTGTGCCTCTGCTGCTTCTGCTGTTAGGAATCGCTCCTTGAAAGACGAGCGAGAGCGTCTTTCTGGGTGCATTGCACTGAGTGAGTGCTCGCTAGGGACTTTGCACTCGGAGCCAAGGCAACAGGGCGTGCTTGTCCGCAGAACTGAGAGCGCGCTGTTGGGCAGAGCTGAAACTGACCGCTGCAGTTCAGCTCTCTCCGGACGGCAGACGCCGAAGAACGAAGCCGCTTGCGAGCGGCGCAGTGCAGCGAAGAGCACACGAGCAGCCAAAGAGCTCCTTCACAATCGCTTTCACTTCTCTGTGCTCTTGCTGCTTGGAAAAGCAGCACACAGCCGTTGCACGCCAGGGCGAAAGCTGGGGCAGTGCCCGTCCTCACTCCTTCGCTGTGCTGTACTCCTTGCAGCTAGAGCGAAGCGAGAAGGACGCGAGGACGAAGAAGGCGTTCTTAAAGTAGCCCCTTGTCAGCAGCCCTGAAAGGGCGCATAACACACGGCGTCTCGCTGCCCTCCGTTCTACATACTCGCGTCTCCCTTTGCTGACTTGCAAAAGTTGCTACCAGAGCAGAGGCGGCCAGATTGAAGAGGCTGTGCTTAGGTTCACCTTCTCCTTACTGCACGTAAGCCACGTCCAGCTCCTCGCTGCACTCTGGATTTCCCTTCTCCGCGGCACTTAGCGTGGTGCTGTGTGTGTGCAACTCGGCGCCTAGAAGCGACTGCCAATGCTTTCAGAGCGGGCTGCAAGGGAACCAAGGAGCAGCACAAGCAGCAGTGCTTCAGCTTGCTCCTTCCGACTGCTAAGGGCACTTGGGAAGGCAAGCGAGAGTCAACCACCTTCCTCTCCTAGTAGCCTCTAACGTGGTGCACACAAGCACGGCACTTAGCCGCTTCGTTCACCGCCCTCGCCCACGCCTGGCTCCGCTTTCACTTGCCGGCGGCCAGAAGCCGCCGCAGGGGCGCCACATACCCAGCAGTGTGCGGGCAGCCAAGAGCTCGAGAACGCTGCTTCTGCCCAAGCCCGCCTAGGGCGTGCACCTTTGTTCTCAGAGCTCCGTGTAACAGTCTGCCTTTCTCGCAGTTCGAATGGAAATCGAAAGCTTTTCGCCTACGCCCTTCACAGAGATCCGTTGCTAGGACGAGAATGTCTCGTGGCCGGAGCTCGCCCCCGCCGCGAGGAAGCTGCTCTTAGCACCGCGTTGCAGGGACACGTCTCGCTTCTTGACTTCGTGCTTAGCGCTCTCCGAATTCGCCGCTAGCTCCGCGGTCCGTCTCAGCTTCAAGTAGCAGCGCTCGCAGTACATAGAGCTTCGCAAGGACCGAAGACCCGGAGGGACGTATCGCACACGACAATGTGCCTGGACAGAGACGTGTTCTACATTGTCCCTTCTCGTCATCCAGTTTGTGCCTCTGCTGCTTCTGCTGTTAGGAATCGCTCCTTGAAAGACGAGCGAGAGCGTCTTTCTGGGTGCATTGCACTGAGTGAGTGCTCGCTAGGGACTTTGCACTCGGAGCCAAGGCAACAGGGCGTGCTTGTCCGCAGAACTGAGAGCGCGCTGTTGGGCAGAGCTGAAACTGACCGCTGCAGTTCAGCTCTCTCCGGACGGCAGACGCCGAAGAACGAAGCCGCTTGCGAGCGGCGCAGTGCAGCGAAGAGCACACGAGCAGCCAAAGAGCTCCTTCACAATCGCTTTCACTTCTCAGTGCTCTTGCTGCTTGGAAAAGCAGCACACAGCCGTTGCACGCCAGGGCAAAAGCTGGGGCAGTGCCCGTCCTCACGCCTTCGCTGTGCTGTACTCCTTGCAGCTAGAGCGAAGCGAGAAGGACGCGAGGACGAAGAAGGCGTTCTTAAAGTAGCCCCTTGTCAGCAGCCCTGAAAGGGCGCATAACACACGGCGTCTCGCTGCCCTCCGTTCTACATACTCGCGTCTCCCTTTGCTGACTTGCAAAAGTTGCTACCAGAGCAGAGGCGGCCAGATTGAAGAGGCTGTGCTTAGGTTCACCTTCTCCTTACTGCACGTAAGCCACGTCCAGCTCCTCGCTGCACTCTGGATTTGCCTTCTCCGCGGCACTTAGCGTGGTGCTGTGTGTGTGCAACTCGGCGCCTAGAAGCGACTGCCAATGCTTTCAGAGCGGGCTGCAAGGGAACCAAGGAGCAGCACAAGCAGCAGTGCTTCAGCTTGCTCCTTCCGACTGCTAAGGGCACTTGGGAAGGCAAGCGAGAGTCAACCACCTTCCTCTCCTAGTAGCCTCTAACGTGGTGCACACAAGCACGGCACTTAGCCGCTTCGTTCACCGCCCTCGCCCACGCCTGGCTCCGCTTTCACTTGCCGGCGGCCAGAAGCCGCCGCAGGGGCGCCACATACCCAGCAGTGTGCGGGCAGCCAAGCGCTCGAGAACGCTGCTTCTGCCCAAGCTCGCCTAGGGCGTGCACCTTTGTTCTCAGAGCTCCGTGTAACAGTCTGCCTTTCTCGCAGTTCGAATGGAAATCGAAAGCTTTTCGCCTACGCCCTTCACAGAGATCCGTTGCTAGGACGAGAATGTCTCGTGGCCGGAGCTCGCCCCCGCCGCGAGGAAGCTGCTCTTAGCACCGCGTTGCAGGGACACGTCTCGCTTCTTGACTTCGTGCTTAGCGCTCTCCGAATTCGCCGCTAGCTCCGCGGTCCGTCTCAGCTTCAAGTAGCTGCGCTCGCAGTACATAGAGCTTCGCAAGGACCGAAGACCCGGAGGGACGTATCGCACACGACAATGTGCCAGGACAGAGACGTGTTCTACATTGTCCCTTCTCGTCATCCAGTTTGTGCCTCTGCTGCTTCTGCTGTTAGGAATCGCTCCTTGAAAGACGAGCGAGAGCGTCTTTCTGGGTGCATTGCACTGAGTGAGTGCTCGCTAGGGACTTTGCACTCGGAGCCAAGGCAACAGGGCGTGCTTGTCCGCAGAACTGAGAGCGCGCTGTTGGGCAGAGCTGAAACTGACCGCTGCAGTTCAGCTCTCTCCGGACGGCAGACGCCGAAGAACGAAGCCGCTTGCGAGCGGCGCAGTGCAGCGAAGAGCACACGAGCAGCCAAAGAGCTCCTTCACAATCGCTTTCACTTCTCAGTGCTCTTGCTGCTTGGAAAAGCAGCACACAGCCGTTGCACGCCAGGGCGAAAGCTGGGGCAGTGCCCGTCCTCACTCCTTCGCTGTGCTGTACTCCTTGCAGCTAGAGCGAAGCGAGAAGGACGCGAGGACGAAGAAGGCGTTCTTAAAGTAGCCCCTTGTCAGCAGCCCTGAAAGGGCGCATAACACACGGCGTCTCGCTGCCCTCCGTTCTACATACTCGCGTCTCCCTTTGCTGACTTGCAAAAGTTGCTACCAGAGCAGAGGCGGCCAGATTGAAGAGGCTGTGCTTAGGTTCACCTTCTCCTTACTGCACGTAAGCCACGTCCAGCTCCTCGCTGCACTCTGGATTTCCCTTCTCCGCGGCACTTAGCGTGGTGCTGTGTGTGTGCAACTCGGCGCCTAGAAGCGACTGCCAATGCTTTCAGAGCGGGCTGCAAGGGAACCAAGGAGCAGCACAAGCAGCAGTGCTTCAGCTTGCTCCTTCCGACTGCTAAGGGCACTTGGGAAGGCAAGCGAGAGTCAACCACCTTCCTCTCCTAGTAGCCTCTAACGTGGTGCACACAAGCACGGCACTTAGCCGCTTCGTTCACCGCCCTCGCCCACGCCTGGCTCCGCTTTCACTTGCCGGCGGCCAGAAGCCGCCGCAGGGGCGCCACATACCCAGCAGTGTGCGGGCAGCCAAGAGCTCGAGAACGCTGCTTCTGCCCAAGCCCGCCTAGGGCGTGCACCTTTGTTCTCAGAGCTCCGTGTAACAGTCTGCCTTTCTCGCAGTTCGAATGGAAATCGAAAGCTTTTCGCCTACGCCCTTCACAGAGATCCGTTGCTAGGACGAGAATGTCTCGTGGCCGGAGCTCGCCCCCGCCGCGAGGAAGCTGCTCTTAGCACCGCGTTGCAGGGACACGTCTCGCTTCTTGACTTCGTGCTTAGCGCTCTCCGAATTCGCCGCTAGCTCCGCGGTCCGTCTCAGCTTCAAGTAGCAGCGCTCGCAGTACATAGAGCTTCGCAAGGACCGAAGACCCGGAGGGACGTATCGCACACGACAATGTGCCTGGACAGAGACGTGTTCTACATTGTCCCTTCTCGTCATCCAGTTTGTGCCTCTGCTGCTTCTGCTGTTAGGAATCGCTCCTTGAAAGACGAGCGAGAGCGTCTTTCTGGGTGCATTGCACTGAGTGAGTGCTCGCTAGGGACTTTGCACTCGGAGCCAAGGCAACAGGGCGTGCTTGTCCGCAGAACTGAGAGCGCGCTGTTGGGCAGAGCTGAAACTGACCGCTGCAGTTCAGCTCTCTCCGGACGGCAGACGCCGAAGAACGAAGCCGCTTGCGAGCGGCGCAGTGCAGCGAAGAGCACACGAGCAGCCAAAGAGCTCCTTCACAATCGCTTTCACTTCTCAGTGCTCTTGCTGCTTGGAAAAGCAGCACACAGCCGTTGCACGCCAGGGCAAAAGCTGGGGCAGTGCCCGTCCTCACGCCTTCGCTGTGCTGTACTCCTTGCAGCTAGAGCGAAGCGAGAAGGACGCGAGGACGAAGAAGGCGTTCTTAAAGTAGCCCCTTGTCAGCAGCCCTGAAAGGGCGCATAACACACGGCGTCTCGCTGCCCTCCGTTCTACATACTCGCGTCTCCCTTTGCTGACTTGCAAAAGTTGCTACCAGAGCAGAGGCGGCCAGATTGAAGAGGCTGTGCTTAGGTTCACCTTCTCCTTACTGCACGTAAGCCACGTCCAGCTCCTCGCTGCACTCTGGATTTGCCTTCTCCGCGGCACTTAGCGTGGTGCTGTGTGTGTGCAACTCGGCGCCTAGAAGCGACTGCCAATGCTTTCAGAGCGGGCTGCAAGGGAACCAAGGAGCAGCACAAGCAGCAGTGCTTCAGCTTGCTCCTTCCGACTGCTAAGGGCACTTGGGAAGGCAAGCGAGAGTCAACCACCTTCCTCTCCTAGTAGCCTCTAACGTGGTGCACACAAGCACGGCACTTAGCCGCTTCGTTCACCGCCCTCGCCCACGCCTGGCTCCGCTTTCACTTGCCGGCGGCCAGAAGCCGCCGCAGGGGCGCCACATACCCAGCAGTGTGCCGGCAGCCAAGCGCTCGAGAACGCTGCTTCTGCCCAAGCTCGCCTAGGGCGTGCACCTTTGTTCTCAGAGCTCCGTGTAACAGTCTGCCTTTCTCGCAGTTCGAATGGAAATCGAAAGCTTTTCGCCTACGCCCTTCACAGAGATCCGTTGCTAGGACGAGAATGTCTTGTGGCCGGAGCTCGCCCCCGCCGCGAGGAAGCTGCTCTTAGCACCGCGTTGCAGGGACACGTCTCGCTTCTTGACTTCGTGCTTAGCGCTCTCCGAATTCGCCGCAAGCTCCGCGGTCCGTCTCAGCTTCAAGTAGCAGCGCTCGCAGTACATAGAGCTTCGCAAGGACCGAAGACCCGGAGGGACGTATCGCACACGACAATGTGCCAGGACAGAGACGTGTTCTACATTGTCCCTTCTCGTCATCCAGTTTGTGCCTCTGCTGCTTCTGCTGTTAGGAATCGCTCCTTGAAAGACGAGCGAGAGCGTCTTTCTGGGTGCATTGCACTGAGTGAGTGCTCGCTAGGGACTTTGCACTCGGAGCCAAGGCAACAGGGCGTGCTTGTCCGCAGAACTGAGAGCGCGCTGTTGGGCAGAGCTGAAACTGACCGCTGCAGTTCAGCTCTCTCCGGACGGCAGACGCCGAAGAACGAAGCCGCTTGCGAGCGGCGCAGTGCAGCGAAGAGCACACGAGCAGCCAAAGAGCTCCTTCACAATCGCTTTCACTTCTCTGTGCTCTTGCTGCTTGGAAAAGCAGCACACAGCCGTTGCACGCCAGGGCAAAAGCTGGGGCAGTGCCCGTCCTCACTCCTTCGCTGTGCTGTACTCCTTGCAGCTAGAGCGAAGCGAGAAGGACGCGAGGACGAAGAAGGCGTTCTTAAAGTAGCCCCTTGTCAGCAGCCTTGAAAGGGCGCATAACACACGGCGTCTAGCTGCCCTCCGTTCTACATACTCGCGTCTCCCTTTGCCGACTTGCAAAAGTTGCTACCAGAGCAGAGGCGGCCAGATTGAAGAGGCTGTGCTTAGGTTCACCTTCTCCTTACTGCACGTAAGCCACGTCCAGCTCCTCGCTGCACTCTGGATTTCCCTTCTCCGCGGCACTTAGCGTGGTGCTGTGTGTGTGCAACTCGGCGCCTAGAAGCGACTGCCAATGCTTTCAGAGCGGGCTGCAAGGGAACCAAGGAGCAGCACAAGCAGCAGTGCTTCAGCTTGCTCCTTCCGACTGCTAAGGGCACTTGGGAAGGCAAGCGAGAGTCAACCACCTTCCTCTCCTAGTAGCCTCTAACGTGGTGCACACAAGCACGGCACTTAGCCGCTTCGTTCAACGCCCTCGCCCACGCCTGGCTCCGCTTTCACTTGCCGGCGGCCAGAAGCCGCCGCAGGGGCGCCACATACCCAGCAGTGTGCGGGCAGCCAAGCGCTCGAGAACGCTGCTTCTGCCCAAGCCCGCCTAGGGCGTGCACCTTTGTTCTCAGAGCTCCGTGTAACAGTCTGCCTTTCTCGCAGTTCGAATGGAAATCGAAAGCTTTTCGCCTACGCCCTTCACAGAGATCCGTTGCTAGGACGAGAATGTCTCGTGGCCGGAGCTCGCCCCCGCCGCGAGGAAGCTGCTCTTAGCACCGCGTTGCAGGGACACGTCTCGCTTCTTGACTTCGTGCTTAGCGCTCTCCGAATTCGCCGCAAGCTCCGCGGTCCGTCTCAGCTTCAAGTAGCAGCGCTCGCAGTACATAGAGCTTCGCAAGGACCGAAGACCCGGAGGGACGTATCGCACACGACAATGTGCCAGGACAGAGACGTGTTCTACATTGTCCCTTCTCGTCATCCAGTTTGTGCCTCTGCTGCTTCTGCTGTTAGGAATCGCTCCTTGAAAGACGAGCGAGAGCGTCTTTCTGGGTGCATTGCACTGAGTGAGTGCTCGCTAGGGACTTTGCACTCGGAGCCAAGGCAACAGGGCGTGCTTGTCCGCAGAACTGAGAGCGCGCTGTTGGGCAGAGCTGAAACTGACCGCTGCAGTTCAGCTCTCTCCGGACGGCAGACGCCGAAGAACGAAGCCGCTTGCGAGCGGCGCAGTGCAGCGAAGAGCACACGAGCAGCCAAAGAGCTCCTTCACAATCGCTTTCACTTCTCAGTGCTCTTGCTGTTTGGAAAAGCAGCACACAGCCGTTGCACGCCAGGGCAAAAGCTGGGGCAGTGCCCGTCCTCACTCCTTCGCTGTGCTGTACTCCTTGCAGCTAGAGCGAAGCGAGAAGGACGCGAGGACGAAGAAGGCGTTCTTAAAGTAGCCCCTTGTCAGCAGCCTTGAAAGGGCGCATAACACACGGCGTCTAGCTGCCCTCCGTTCTACATACTCGCGTCTCCCTTTGCTGACTTGCAAAAGTTGCTACCAGAGCAGAGGCGGCCAGATTGAAGAGGCTGTGCTTAGGTTCACCTTCTCCTTACTGCACGTAAGCCACGTCCAGCTCCTCGCTGCACTCTGGATTTGCCTTCTCCGCGGCACTTAGCGTGGTGCTGTGTGTGTGCAACTCGGCGCCTAGAAGCGACTGCCAATGCTTTCAGAGCGGGCTGCAAGGGAACCAAGGAGCAGCACAAGCAGCAGTGCTTCAGCTTGCTCCTTCCGACTGCTAAGGGCACTTGGGAAGGCAAGCGAGAGTCAACCACCTTCCTCTCCTAGTAGCCTCTAACGTGGTGCACACAAGCACGGCACTTAGCCGCTTCGTTCACCGCCCTCGCCCACGCCTGGCTCCGCTTTCACTTGCCGGCGGCCAGAAGCCGCCGCAGGGGCGCCACATACCCAGCAGTGTGCCGGCAGCCAAGAGCTCGAGAACGCTGCTTCTGCCCAAGCCCGCCTAGGGCGTGCACCTTTGTTCTCAGAGCTCCGTGTAACAGTCTGCCTTTCTCGCAGTTCGAATGGAAATCGAAAGCTTTTCGCCTACGCCCTTCACAGAGATCCGTTGCTAGGACGAGAATGTCTCGTGGCCGGAGCTCGCCCCCGCCGCGAGGAAGCTGCTCTTAGCACCGCGTTGCAGGGACACGTCTCGCTTCTTGACTTCGTGCTTAGCGCTCTCCGAATTCGCCGCAAGCTCCGCGGTCCGTCTCAGCTTCAAGTAGCAGCGCTCGCAGTACATAGAGCTTCGCAAGGACCGAAGACCCGGAGGGACGTATCGCACACGACAATGTGCCAGGACAGAGACGTGTTCTACATTGTCCCTTCTCGTCATCCAGTTTGTGCCTCTGCTGCTTCTGCTGTTAGGAATCGCTCCTTGAAAGACGAGCGAGAGCGTCTTTCTGGGTGCATTGCACTGAGTGAGTGCTCGCTAGGGACTTTGCACTCGGAGCCAAGGCAACAGGGCGTGCTTGTCCGCAGAACTGAGAGCGCGCTGTTGGGCAGAGCTGAAACTGACCGCTGCAGTTCAGCTCTCTCCGGACGGCAGACGCCGAAGAACGAAGCCGCTTGCGAGCGGCGCAGTGCAGCGAAGAGCACACGAGCAGCCAAAGAGCTCCTTCACAATCGCTTTCACTTCTCAGTGCTCTTGCTGCTTGGAAAAGCAGCACACAGCCGTTGCACGCCAGGGCAAAAGCTGGGGCAGTGCCCGTCCTCACTCCTTCGCTGTGCTGTACTCCTTGCAGCTAGAGCGAAGCGAGAAGGACGCGAGGACGAAGAAGGCGTTCTTAAAGTAGCCCCTTGTCAGCAGCCCTGAAAGGGCGCATAACACACGGCGTCTCGCTGCCCTCCGTTCTACATACTCGCGTCTCCCTTTGCTGACTTGCAAAAGTTGCTACCAGAGCAGAGGCGGCCAGATTGAAGAGGCTGTGCTTAGGTTCACCTTCTCCTTACTGCACGTAAGCCACGTCCAGCTCCTCGCTGCACTCTGGATTTGCCTTCTCCGCGGCACTTAGCGTGGTGCTGTGTGTGTGCAACTCGGCGCCTAGAAGCGACTGCCAATGCTTTCAGAGCGGGCTGCAAGGGAACCAAGGAGCAGCACAAGCAGCAGTGCTTCAGCTTGCTCCTTCCGACTGCTAAGGGCACTTGGGAAGGCAAGCGAGAGTCAACCACCTTCCTCTCCTAGTAGCCTCTAACGTGGTGCACACAAGCACGGCACTTAGCCGCTTCGTTCACCGCCCTCGCCCACGCCTGGCTCCGCTTTCACTTGCCGGCGGCCAGAAGCCGCCGCAGGGGCGCCACATACCCAGCAGTGTGCCGGCAGCCAAGAGCTCGAGAACGCTGCTTCTGCCCAAGCCCGCTTAGGGCGTGCACCTTTGTTCTCAGAGCTCCGTGTAACAGTCTGCCTTTCTCGCAGTTCGAATGGAAATCGAAAGCTTTTCGCCTACGCCCTTCACAGAGATCCGTTGCTAGGACGAGAATGTCTCGTGGCCGGAGCTCGCCCCCGCCGCGAGGAAGCTGCTCTTAGCACCGCGTTGCAGGGACACGTCTCGCTTCTTGACTTCGTGCTTAGCGCTTTCCGAATTCGCCGCTAGCTCCGCGGTCCGTCTCAGCTTCAAGTAGCAGCGCTCGCAGTACATAGAGCTTCGCAAGGACCGAAGACCCGGAGGGACGTATCGCACACGACAATGTGCCAGGACAGAGACGTGTTCTACATTGTCCCTTCTCGCCATCCAGTTTGTGCCTCTGCTGCTTCTGCTGTTAGGAATCGCTCCTTGAAAGACGAGCGAGAGCGTCTTTCTGGGTGCATTGCACTGAGTGAGTGCTCGCTAGGGACTTTGCACTCGGAGCCAAGGCAACAGGGCGTGCTTGTCCGCAGAACTGAGAGCGCGCTGTTGGGCAGAGCTGAAACTGACCGATGCAGTTCAGCTCTCACCGGACGGCAGACGCCGAAGAACGAAGCCGCTTGCGAGCGGCGCAGTGCAGCGAAGAGCACACGAGCAGCCAAAGAGCTCCTTCACAATCGCTTTCACTTCTCAGTGCTCTTGCTGCTTGGAAAAGCAGCACACAGCCGTTGCACGCCAGGGCAAAAGCTGGGGCAGTGCCCGTCCTCACTCCTTCGCTGTGCTGTACTCCTTGCAGCTAGAGCGAAGCGAGAAGGACGCGAGGACGAAGAAGGCGTTCTTAAAGTAGCCCCTTGTCAGCAGCCTTGAAAGGGCGCATAACACACGGCGTCTAGCTGCCCTCCGTTCTACATACTCGCGTCTCCCTTTGCCGACTTGCAAAAGTTGCTACCAGAGCAGAGGCGGCCAGATTGAAGAGGCTGTGCTTAGGTTCACCTTCTCCTTACTGCACGTAAGCCACGTCAAGCTCCTCGCTGCACTCTGGATTTGCCTTCTCCGCGGCACTTAGCGTGGTGCTGTGTGTGTGCAACTCGGCGCCTAGAAGCGACTGCCAATGCTTTCAGAGCGGGCTGCAAGGGAACCAAGGAGCAGCACAAGCAGCAGTGCTTCAGCTTGCTCCTTCCGACTGCTAAGGGCACTTGGGAAGGCAAGCGAGAGTCAACCACCTTCCTCTCCTAGTAGCCTCTAACGTGGTGCACACAAGCACGGCACTTAGCCGCTTCGTTCACCGCCCTCGCCCACGCCTGGCTCCGCTTTCACTTGCCGGCGGCCAGAAGCCGCCGCAGGGGCGCCACATACCCAGCAGTGTGCGGGCAGCCAAGAGCTCGAGAACGCTTCTTCTGCCCAAGCCAGCCTAGGGCGTGCACCTTTGTTCTCAGAGCTCCGTGTAACAGTCTGCCTCTCTCGCAGTTCGAATGGAAAACGAAAGCTTTTCGCCTACGCCCTTCACAGAGATCCGTTGCCAGGACGAGAATGTCTCGTGGCCGGAGCTCGCCCCCGCCGCCAGGAAGCTGCTCTTAGCACCGCGTTGCAGGGACACGTCTCGCTTCTTGACTTCGTGCTTAGCGCTCTCCGAATTCGCCGCTAGCTCCGCGGTCCTTCTCAGCTGCAAGTAGCAGCGCTCGCAGTACATAGAGCTTCGCAAGGACCGAAGACCCGGAGGGACATATCGCACACGACAATGTGCCAGGACAAGGACGTTCTACACTGAGTGGAGACAGAGACAGACCGAGAATTCTACACTGCCCCTTCTCTTCGGCCATCTTGTGCTCTGCTGCCTCTGCTGTGACGAATCGGTCCTTGAA
Organism: Sturnus vulgaris; assembly: GCF_052056855.1. Lineage (NCBI taxonomy): Eukaryota > Metazoa > Chordata > Aves > Passeriformes > Sturnidae > Sturnus > Sturnus vulgaris. The sequence continues at coordinate 12,062,217 of NC_142262.1, read as the reverse complement.
AAACCAGCGAGAGCGTCTCTCCAGGCACTGAGTGTGAGCTCCCTAGGGACTTTTTCCACCTCCAAAAATACATGGGTAAGTCCTAAAAGTTTTGGTTTGATCAAGAATAGTTACGTCCAAGTATTGCTGTTCTAAACACCCTTGGTTTCAGTCTGAACTTAACTGCTTGTTTCTGTCTTTTTGCCTAGTGGCAATCTAATTCTAAGGTAACTAGATGTGTTGGATATCCATAAGTTACATCTCAGGTTAGGTGGGATAATTGGCTGGGAAGAAAATGGAATTGAGAATTTGGAAAGAATCCAAAGTGAGCTGATGTCACAATCCGAGATTCCCTTGGGTTCCAAATCCTTTCATTTGTGTTTTTGTGGGCTTTTTTGAAGGCGTTGTACAGTTGAAGCCATGATTTAGCTGCGGTGAGACCTGCTCTGCTGTAAAAGCATTATTTTCTCAGTGAGCATGGACAACAGTTAGAGTGTCGTCTTTTAAGATTCCCTGCACTCCACTTATGGTGGCAAAAGCAGTGCCTTGACTGTAATCATAAAAGTGATTACAGCTTCATTGCTTTGACATCATGTAGGATGCTTCCTCCATCTGCTGTGGTCAGCATTAAGTAACAGATTTCTCAGTTTCTAGGAAGAGTCTAGCAATCAATCACCTTGCTCCTTCTCTTGCATTTATTCATCACTGCTATGCTGCTATACAGACAGATAGTCTGTTTATGATTCAACAATTCAATGGGACATCAAGTAAATAGCAAAGCAAAACTAACTACCGAAAGCACTATAAGGGCCAGAGATTAGCTTGGATCAAAACAGGTATTCTCCTAGCATTGTTTACAAACGACTCAGCATGTGAAACAGAAGGCACAATGTAGTTTGTGCCTTGTTTTGGGCATGCCCGGAAGAAGGAAATTCTGATTTCACATATGGGAAAAGAAATGTTGACATTTGAATGAGATTGTTCATACCCCAGAAAAGGTTGCTTTGAAAGGTTGTGGAAGTCCTGTGTGGAAACACGGCTTTACAAGTCCTTTCCACCAGGAGACAACAGCTGCAGAACATCTGGGTGTGCCAGTGTTGAGAGCACCAGCAAAGATCAAAGTGGAGAAGTTGGTGAACAATGGCAGTGGCCTGGGGGAGAGCAAGTGGGGTGCTGGCTGTGGGACCAGGGGAGTCCTGACTGATTTAGGAGGCGTGTGATGGTCTGTGCCAGCAAGCGGAGTAGTGCTGTGGCCTTGGCACACTGCGAATACTGGAATTCAGTGGGGTCACTGGGCAGGCTGAGTGTGTGAGCTGCTGGAGGGACCCAGGTTGCCCACATGTAAACATCCAGTCTCACTCTTGCCAGCCACAGAAAGGAGCAGGATGTGGCTGCTGGCGATGCCTGTCATGTATATGTAGTGTATATGCGTGCTATCCCAGCCTGCTGGGAACACTTCTTCTTTGGGACTGCTTGGGCTGAGGGAGAGAAAGCAGTGGTAGTTTCTGAGGTTTCGAGTTTGCTCGAGTTTCTCAGGCTGTTTCTGGAGCCACCCAGAGTTCTCTTCCTTGAAGCATTTCAAGTCCTGCTAATTTTCAAAATTCAAACAGACACAGCCCTAAGCTAGTTGATCTGACTTCAGAGCTATTCTTACGCTGAGCTGTTGGATGATCTGATCTCCTGAGATGTCTTCCATTTCAGTTTATGACCTGGTTCTTGTGAAAAATAGGATCTTTTAGCCTGGAGAAGAGAGGTTTCTGGAGAGACAGTATTGTGGCCTTTGAATATGTAAAGAGGGTATAAGACCAATGGAGAAAGACTTTTTAGGAAGGTTTGCAGAGAAAGGACAAGGGGACATGCTTTCAAACTGAGACTAGGTTTAGATTGGCTAAAAGGAAAAGCTTTTCTACAATGAAGCTGGTGAGACACTCAAACGGCTGTTCCAGAGAAGTTGTGGATGCCCCATCATTGAGAGTGCTCCTTATCAGTTTGGCTAGTCTTGAGCAATTTGATCTACTGTAAGATCTACCTGGCAAGGAAGTAGGACTAGGTGATCTTTAATCACAGACTGTTGTATGATTCCGTGAAAGACAGAATGCAATAAAGTTCATAATTCAGATTTTGGCGCAGACATATTTATAATTTCTCACTTTATGCATCATTGCAATGACAACTTGTTAGCTTCTGAAATGATTAGCTGAGATTGATTTCCTTCCTTAGTTTCATTTTCCCTGTTATTCCTTCACTCTTGGACCTTTTTTTCACTAGATTTCCTCTTTCAGTAAACTGCCCTTAAGTATCACTTTGCTCCCCACCTGGCTTTTTTTTTTTTTTTTTCAATGACACCTTTTCACTGGTTCGTTTTGGGCCTTTGCTGCTTGAAGTCCAGCAGCCTCCTTGTCAGAGCATTACGGAGCTTTCTTTACAGCTTCATCACTATGCAAAAAGCCATAAATTACTGTGTTCCATCTCACATACCATCAAGTAGCACACTAATATTCCCTCTGCTGAATAGCTGGTTGGCTTACATAGACCAGCCAAAAACCAGGAAATCCAGATGGCAGCAAGAATCTTGTAGACTACTCCTGCTGTTCATTTAAATTCTGGAGAAGTCACGTGAGGTATCACATTCTCTTGAAAGAAGTGTCTATCATCTCGGACATTCTAGAATGGGCTATTAATATTGTCATGAGTTTCTGGCTAGACTTTTTAGTATGCCAATTCAAATTCAAATGATCTGAAATGATAGAACTTCAAGAATTGTTTTTCCCAGAATCGAAGTATGATGGAGTTATATAGGGAGAATCTTAATCTTAGTTATTCTATTCCATCTCACATCATGGCTGGGGGCAGGGAGAAGGGAGTATCTTTGGGGGACAATGGGTTCCGGTGTAGTCAGTAAGCTGGGCAGAGGAGCCATCAGGTATTGTCTGTTGTTGGGGGGGGGATTCATGTGAACTCTTCCTTTCTTGTACCCTGCCACCAGTATTGTTGCTAAAATTGTTTGTTTTCTCATCCAAGTGACAAAATCAGCACACTTAATGAGGGATGAAGAGGGAGCAGCGACCTCGGAACAGGAGGAAGAAGAAGCAGAGCCTGCTGTCCTCCAGAAGAAAAAAAACGCTACCAGCCAACTTTGCATCATCTGTGAACTTCCTGGGCGTGTACTCTATCCCCTTGTCCAGATCACTGAGCAAGATATTAAACAGGACTGGGCCCAAGACTGAGCCTTGGGGACCAGCTGGATGAACTCTATTTCCCACCACTCTGTGGGCCTGGCCATCACCCAGTTTGTCACCCAGCAAACAGCCCACCCATGCAAACCATAAGCAGACAGTTTCTTCAGGAGAATGATGTGAGACTCATTGCAAAAAAGATCAGGGAGATGCCTAGGAAGAGTCTCAGGTGAATCCAGGAGACTATAGTGGAGGACTATTCAGTTTTCCAATCAATTTGCTTAAAAAAACTCTACAAAACCGTAATAAACAAACAAACAAACAAACAAACAAAAAAAGCAGACCAAACAAACACACAAAACCCCCCAACCAATAATCCCCAAAGAGACAAAAAAAGCCCCCAAAAAAGCCCACCAAAAAACCCACCCAAAACTGAAAAAAAAAGCCCCAAACCCAACACAAAAAATCAGGGTGAAGGTTTTTAGTAACTTTAAAAATAACAAAACAAAACGAAACAAAAAAAACCCAGAAAGTCACATTTCTAAAGGTGCTGTCCCAGCCTCTTCTCTCAGCAGGGAGGACATCCTGAAGTGGAGCCAGTTGGAAGAAAGCGGGACGGGGCAGCACCTGGGCCATTGTCACAGGACGGCCCTGTGGCTGCCCCACTGCCAAAACCTGGACACATAAATCAAACACAGGTATGCACATGTGCTTAGACACAGCAAAAATATATTTGTCTGAAAAGAATACAGGTCCATTTCTATCACTGGAAAGAGCATAATGCCTCGTCTCAGCTTTCTTTTCAGTCATTACAAATGTTTCGAAAATAAAGGAGTGCAGAAAATGGAAATATCCAAGATCAACATGAGGACCAGTAGCAAAGATTCCATTTTTGAAACTGCATTGGGAATCCTCTGCAGAAATTGACTCAGAGCTCTAAGATTTACAAAAAAGACCAAGAGGATTGGAGTCAATACAACACAGTGTCTGGAGACTTCAGCTGGTTGCCTTGATTTCTCAAATATGATGGAGGAAGCACCTTAGCAACTACAGCTGCCAGTTCTCTCAGGGCCCTGACATGCCTCTGGGTGGGTGCCATGGTCTTGCATGCTCAGGTTCCTCAAGTGGTCTGAAAGCTGACCTGCTACTATGGGTTAGAATCAAGTCCACCAGTCCAATAACCTGAGAGATGTGGAAATAGTGACTGGCAGTAAAAATTGAGACCAACACTTGTTGAGTACCTCAGCCTTCTCCTTGTCTGTTGTCACTAGTCCTGTCTGGCTTATGGGGGTGGGGGGGGGGGGAATAGGGGAGGTGTGATAGGTTTCTTTTCATCTTCCTTTTCCCACTGAAATACCCGTAGGTGCCTTTATTATTCTTAGTTTTGGCATGCTTTTCCAAATTCAGCTTCAACTGAGCCTTAGCTATACTGATCCCATCCTCACACACTCATGTGTTACCACTGTATTTTTCCCATGATTTGTCTCGCTGTGTATCGTCTGCATATTACCTACTTGCATCACATCTATTAATTTTCAATAACCTTCTGGCTTTAACTTGCTTTCAAAAAAAAACCTTTTTGAACCTTTTCACCTCAGAAATTCACCTGGGAAACCCCAAATCCCCAGAATTCGACCCAAAATTCACCTGGCACCCCAAATTCACCCTCCAAATTCGCTCCAAAATGATTGGCAACTTTACACACTCCATTTTCCCACAAAAGGATCTAGAGCCCTGTGCGCTTCGTATACAAACTAAATGCAAAAAACCTTTCTATTCATTCTCAGCAAAAAGACGTCCTATTCCTCCTTCTTTTGGACAAAACTGCCTTCACTTTCAAACTTATTCTCTTGCTCGCTTACCTGCATAATGCTTAGTCCCTGTTCTGCATGCTCATTTTCTTCACTTTTACAAGGAATCCTCTCCTCATCTTCTTCTTCCTCTGCTTCAACATGCAAAAACAAACCAAAAATTGTCTCTTCTACAGAAAATGAGGGGAGAAAAGAACACAAATGATAACCAATACCCTGCCAAGTAGAAATTTCTTCTATATTTCAGTGATTGATAGGCAGAAAAAATGAATTTCATCTGGGGAAAGAAAGACATTCTAGGAATATTCAGACTGCTATCTTGCCCCAGGTAAAACATTTACCATGGCCTTAGCGTTAATGAGCTTGTGAACATCAGCTGCCAAGAGGAAGGACATTTCCTCCAGTTTCACACAATACTTGGTCAGTACATCTGCTATCTGTGCAATCAAACAATACAGAAAAGCAACAACAATGAAAAGTAGAACTCAAATATCAATTTCCCAAGTTAAAATCTACATGAACAAGACAATTTTTCTATTCAAGTGAATTCGATTTAATTAATTCATTAACTACATAAGTAGCATTCTCACGTTCAAGAACGGAATTCAAAGAATCAACGTTGCTTCTTCTGAGACATTGAAGCCTGAGTAGATCCCAACTTCAAATCTAGTAGGACGCCATGAAAGCAATACCTGCTACATTTAGTACATGTAAACTACAAAGACATCTAGAACAGCTCTAAAAGATGAGCAAACCCATGAACTTTGAAGGAGACGCTAGCAAGAAATGTGGAAATAGGCTTTATCTGCCCAGTGCTTTTCCCAAAAGCACGGGCACTCCTTGGCGTCAGTGAGAGTCTCTGTCTCATTATTCAGCAGCTGGCTTAGGGTAAAAAAGGATGCATGCAATCACTTCATTCCTGTTCATGACATAAACTTACTGCATCATCGTGGAAGCCATTTACTTGGAAATATAGCCTAAAAAATAGGTGTCAGACTGGGTACATATCTAGATTGCTATGAGCAAAACCAATTTCTTTTTAACAGGAAAGCCATACAATATGCCTGCCATGGCAAATATTAATCTACTAGCCCTGCACTTCAACGGGCAGTGAGCAGTTCATGACACCAAATTTACGTTTGGCAAGGAGACAGTCTATTTATTACAAGCCCCTAGTTCTAGAACCAAGAATTCAGGAGTTGCTCATTCCCAATGAAAATCTGTCCATTTCATACCTTTGGGGTTTTATGCTTCTGTTCTTTACCTGTCTTGAGTGTGGCTTTCTTGTGAAGTCACTGATGGGTGTTTTTCCAACACATTTCTGCTGATTACACGGTAATTGCATGGCATCAGCAGACATCTCTGAATGTCTCTTGAAAGTATGCTTTTTACTCTTCCTAGAGGACCTTGTCTTCTTCTTTCCTTCACCCAAAAGGTGGGCTAAGTGAGCCTTCAAAGAACCATCATCTCAACAATTAGAATTCTTTCAAACCTACTGAATGGAGAACAGCGACAAAAAATTTTAAAAAGACTAGTACGCGAAAGACAGCAGAAGAGAAAGGTAAAGTAATGAATCCTACATGCCACATGCATAACTCTCTTCATTCAAGGCTATTTTCAAAATGAGAAGAAAAAAAAAAAAAAAAAAAGATCATCTTTTCCTCAGAGAGGAAAAGAAAGTGGAAAGTGGAGTAACTGGATTGTGTTGCCTTGCCTACAGTTACCAGAAAAGTCAACAGCAGAGTTGAAAACTCCTGAAGCTGGCTAACTACGCCTCTAAATGTTTTACTACTGTGTTATGATTCTGTCTTCAGTTAATAGAACCCGATATACAACAAAGAGATGGGAGCACATGGAGATGCATTGGAGAGCCTACGCTGGAGGTAACACATTCATTTTTTACTCAAACAAATCCAAATTAGAAATGTTGAAAATGACCTGGGGCCATTTCAACAGCCAGCAAACTAACACAACCAACCTTTGGCTTTTATTCAATCCTTTGCTTATTTTACCTGGACCTTGAAGATCTGTCTGCAGCCTTCCTCTCTGCAAATATATCACACTCGTCCTATTGAGAACCCATGGCTCATCACAGCTGCTTCGCCACGCCTGCTTCCAGAAGAACTGGCAACTACAAGCTGGGAGCCAAGAGATACAACACTTCACTTGGAAAAGGGCCTTCCATGAATCCTAGAATCCCAGAATGGTTTGGACTGGAAGCGACCTTAGAGACAGAGTCTCTTCTTCCCACATCCTGACATGGGCAGGGACACTTTTCCACTAGTCCAGGTTGCTCCATGTCTGCTCCAGCCTGGCCCTGGACACTTCCTGCCATGGGGCTCCTACACAGCCTCTTTGAGCAACATGTGCCAGGCCTCAGCACCCACACAAGGAAGAATTCCTTTCCAATATCCCATCTACCCCAGCCCTCTGGCAGTTTGAAGCTATTCCCCCTTGTCCTGCGAGTCCAGAACCTTTTCCAAAGTCCCTCCCCAGCTATCTTGGAGCCCCAGCAGGCACTGCAAGGGGCTCGAAGGTCTCCCTGGAGCCTTCTGTTCTCCAGATTGGACACCCTCAGCTCTCCCAGACTGTCCTAGAGCAAAGAAGCTCCACCTTTCAAAGCACCTTAGAAGCCTCCTACCGGCCAAACTCGATGGCAACGCTGGCCTTCCGGGCCCTACGGATATCGCTTCCGGTGTCGTTCGGGGTCAATCCCGGCGCTCTCCCCGCCCCCCATGGGGCCCTCAGGCAATGCCGCTCCGACGCAGCTCCTGCCGCTGTCAGACCAGCGGGGGGGCGGGGCGCCAGCCCAGCCTCATCCACAATCCACACTGTCCTCGGCGGCTGCTGCGGGCTCATGGCGGCCCACACACCCGGAAGCAGAGCTCCGAACACAGAGGATCATAGCCCCACATTTGTGTTCGTCTCTGCACAAGGCAGGGCAGACTTGCCATGCCCGGACTTTTCAGTTCAGCACGAAAATGAGAATAAACCTGCGCCATGGGGGAGGAAACCTCTAAAGACTCCCTCATACGTGGTCGCTCAACTTAATGCCTAGGCACTTGCCATTCCTAAGGCTACACTAAAGCCCTTTTTACCTTGCGGGAAAGAAATGCCATTGTTCTGGTGTGCAGCTAAAGGCGGAGCACAGGCAGGCCAGGGCAAAAGCTGGGGCAGTGCCCGTCCTCACGCCTTCGCTGTGCTGTACTCCTTGCAGCTAAAGCGAAGCCAGATGGACGCGAGGAAGAAGGACAAGGCGCTCTTAAAGTAGCCCCCTGGCAGCAGCCCTGAAAGGGCGCATAACACTCGGCGTCTAGCTGCCCTCCGTTCTACATATTCGCGGCTCCCTTTGCCGACTTGCAAAAGTTGCTACCAGAGCAGAGGCGGCCAGATTGAAGAGGCAGTGCCTTGGTTCACATTCTCCTTACTGCACGTAAGCCACGTCCAGCTCCTCGCTGCACTCTGGATTTCCCTTCTCCGCGGCACTTAGCGTGGTGCTGTGTGTGTGCAACTCGGCGCCTAGAAGTGACCGCCAATGCTTTCAGAGCGGGCTGCAAGGGAACCAAGGAGCAGCACAAGCAGCAGTGCTTCAGCTTGCTCCTTCCGACTGCTAAGGGCACTTGGGAAGGCAAGCGAGAGTCAACCACCTTCCTCTCCTAGTAGCCTCTAACGTGGTGCACACAAGCACGGCGCTTTTGCTGCTTCGTTCACCGCCCTCGCCCTCGCCCACGCCTTGCTCCGCTTTCACTTGTCGACGGCCAGAAGCCGCCGCAGGGGCGCCACATACCCAGCAGTGTGCGGGCAGCCAAGAGCTCGAGAACGCTGCTTCTGCCCAAGCCCGCCTAGGGCGTGCACCTTTGTTCTCAGAGCTCCGTGTAACAGTCTGCCTTTCTCGCAGTTCGAATGGAAATCGAAAGCTTTTCGCCTACGCCCTTCACAGAGATCCGTTGCTAGGACGAGAATGTCTCGTGGCCGGAGCTCGCCCCCGCCGCGAGGAAGCTGCTCTTAGCACCGCGTTGCAGGGACACGTCTCGCTTCTTGACTTCGTGCTTAGCGCTCTCCGAATTCGCCGCTAGCTCTGCGGTCCGTCTCAGCTTCAAGTAGCAGCGCTCGCAGTACATAGAGCTTCGCAAGGACCGAAGACCCGGAGGGACGTATCGCACACGACAATGTGCCAGGACAGAGACGTGTTCTACATTGTCCCTTCTCGTCATCCAGTTTGTGCCTCTGCTGCTTCTGCTGTTAGGAATCGCTCCTTGAAAGACGAGCGAGAGCGTCTTTCTGGGTGCATTGCACTGAGTGAGTGCTCGCTAGGGACTTTGCACTCGGAGCCAAGGCAACAGGGCGTGCTTGTCCGCAGAACTGAGAGCGCGCTGTTGGGCAGAGCTGAAACTGACCGCTGCAGTTCAGCTCTCTCCGGACGGCAGACGCCGAAGAACGAAGCCGCTTGCGAGCGGCGCAGTGCAGCGAAGAGCACACGAGCAGCCAAAGAGCTCCTTCACAATCGCTTTCACTTCTCAGTGCTCTTGCTGCTTGGAAAAGCAGCACACAGCCGTTGCACGCCAGGGCAAAAGCTGGGGCAGTGCCCGTCCTCACTCCTTCGCTGTGCTGTACTCCTTGCAGCTAGAGCGAAGCGAGAAGGACGCGAGGACGAAGAAGGCGTTCTTAAAGTAGCCCCTTGTCAGCAGCCCTGAAAGGGCGCATAACACACGGCGTCTCGCTGCCCTCCGTTCTACATACTCGCGTCTCCCTTTGCTGACTTGCAAAAGTTGCTACCAGAGCAGAGGCGGCCAGATTGAAGAGGCTGTGCTTAGGTTCACCTTCTCCTTACTGCACGTAAGCCACGTCCAGCTCCTCGCTGCACTCTGGATTTCCCTTCTCCGCGGCACTTAGCGTGGTGCTGTGTGTGTGCAACTCGGCGCCTAGAAGCGACTGCCAATGCTTTCAGAGCGGGCTGCAAGGGAACCAAGGAGCAGCACAAGCAGCAGTGCTTCAGCTTGCTCCTTCCGACTGCTAAGGGCACTTGGGAAGGCAAGCGAGAGTCAACCACCTTCCTCTCCTAGTAGCCTCTAACGTGGTGCACACAAGCACGGCACTTAGCCGCTTCGTTCACCGCCCTCGCCCACGCCTGGCTCCGCTTTCACTTGCCGGCGGCCAGAAGCCGCCGCAGGGGCGCCACATACCCAGCAGTGTGCCGGCAGCCAAGCGCTCGAGAACGCTGCTTCTGCCCAAGCCCGCCTAGGGCGTGCACCTTTGTTCTCAGAGCTCCGTGTAACAGTCTGCCTTTCTCGCAGTTCGAATGGAAATCGAAAGCTTTTCGCCTACGCCCTTCACAGAGATCCGTTGCTAGGACGAGAATGTCTCGTGGCCGGAGCTCGCCCCCGCCGCGAGGAAGCTGCTCTTAGCACCGCGTTGCAGGGACACGTCTCGCTTCTTGACTTCGTGCTTAGCGCTCTCCGAATTCGCCGCTAGCTCCGCGGTCCGTCTCAGCTTCAAGTAGCAGCGCTCGCAGTACATAGAGCTTCGCAAGGACCGAAGACCCGGAGGGACGTATCGCACACGACAATGTGCCAGGACAGAGACGTGTTCTACATTGTCCCTTCTCGTCATCCAGTTTGTGCCTCTGCTGCTTCTGCTGTTAGGAATCGCTCCTTGAAAGACGAGCGAGAGCGTCTTTCTGGGTGCATTGCACTGAGTGAGTGCTCGCTAGGGACTTTGCACTCGGAGCCAAGGCAACAGGGCGTGCTTGTCCGCAGAACTGAGAGCGCGCTGTTGGGCAGAGCTGAAACTGACCGCTGCAGTTCAGCTCTCTCCGGACGGCAGACGCCGAAGAACGAAGCCGCTTGCGAGCGGCGCAGTGCAGCGAAGAGCACACGAGCAGCCAAAGAGCTCCTTCACAATCGCTTTCACTTCTCAGTGCTCTTGCTGCTTGGAAAAGCAGCACACAGCCGTTGCACGCCAGGGCAAAAGCTGGGGCAGTGCCCGTCCTCACTCCTTCGCTGTGCTGTACTCCTTGCAGCTAGAGCGAAGCGAGAAGGACGCGAGGACGAAGAAGGCGTTCTTAAAGTAGCCCCTTGTCAGCAGCCCTGAAAGGGCGCATAACACACGGCGTCTCGCTGCCCTCCGTTCTACATACTCGCGTCTCCCTTTGCTGACTTGCAAAAGTTGCTACCAGAGCAGAGGCGGCCAGATTGAAGAGGCTGTGCTTAGGTTCACCTTCTCCTTACTGCACGTAAGCCACGTCCAGCTCCTCGCTGCACTCTGGATTTGCCTTCTCCGCGGCACTTAGCGTGGTGCTGTGTGTGTGCAACTCGGCGCCTAGAAGCGACTGCCAATGCTTTCAGAGCGGGCTGCAAGGGAACCAAGGAGCAGCACAAGCAGCAGTGCTTCAGCTTGCTCCTTCCGACTGCTAAGGGCACTTGGGAAGGCAAGCGAGAGTCAACCACCTTCCTCTCCTAGTAGCCTCTAACGTGGTGCACACAAGCACGGCACTTAGCCGCTTCGTTCACCGCCCTCGCCCACGCCTGGCTCCGCTTTCACTTGCCGGCGGCCAGAAGCCGCCGCAGGGGCGCCACATACCCAGCAGTGTGCCGGCAGCCAAGAGCTCGAGAACGCTGCTTCTGCCCAAGCCCGCCTAGGGCGTGCACCTTTGTTCTCAGAGCTCCGTGTAACAGTCTGCCTTTCTCGCAGTTCGAATGGAAATCGAAAGCTTTTCGCCTACGCCCTTCACAGAGATCCGTTGCTAGGACGAGAATGTCTCGTGGCCGGAGCTCGCCCCCGCCGCCAGGAAGCTGCTCTTAGCACCGCGTTGCAGGGACACGTCTCGCTTCTTGACTTCGTGCTTAGCGCTCTCCGAATTCGCTGCTAGCTCCGCGGTCGGTCTCAGCTGCAAGTAGCTGCGCTCGCAGTACATAGAGCTTCGCAAGGACCGAAGACCCGGAGGGACGTATCGCACACGACAATGTGCCAGGACAGAGACGTGTTCTACATTGTCCCTTCTCGTCATCCAGTTTGTGCCTCTGCTGCTTCTGCTGTTAGGAATCGCTCCTTGAAAGACGAGCGAGAGCGTCTTTCTGGGTGCATTGCACTGAGTGAGTGCTCGCTAGGGACTTTGCACTCGGAGCCAAGGCAACAGGGCGTGCTTGTCCGCAGAACTGAGAGCGCGCTGTTGGGCAGAGCTGAAACTGACCGCTGCAGTTCAGCTCTCTCCGGACGGCAGACGCCGAAGAACGAAGCCGCTTGCGAGCGGCGCAGTGCAGCGAAGAGCACACGAGCAGCCAAAGAGCTCCTTCACAATCGCTTTCACTTCTCAGTGCTCTTGCTGCTTGGAAAAGCAGCACACAGCCGTTGCACGCCAGGGCGAAAGCTGGGGCAGTGCCCGTCCTCACTCCTTCGCTGTGCTGTACTCCTTGCAGCTAGAGCGAAGCGAGAAGGACGCGAGGACGAAGAAGGCGTTCTTAAAGTAGCCCCTTGTCAGCAGCCCTGAAAGGGCGCATAACACACGGCGTCTCGCTGCCCTCCGTTCTACATACTCGCGTCTCCCTTTGCTGACTTGCAAAAGTTGCTACCAGAGCAGAGGCGGCCAGATTGAAGAGGCTGTGCTTAGGTTCACCTTCTCCTTACTGCACGTAAGCCACGTCCAGCTCCTCGCTGCACTCTGGATTTGCCTTCTCCGCGGCACTTAGCGTGGTGCTGTGTGTGTGCAACTCGGCGCCTAGAAGCGACTGCCAATGCTTTCAGAGCGGGCTGCAAGGGAACCAAGGAGCAGCACAAGCAGCAGTGCTTCAGCTTGCTCCTTCCGACTGCTAAGGGCACTTGGGAAGGCAAGCGAGAGTCAACCACCTTCCTCTCCTAGTAGCCTCTAACGTGGTGCACACAAGCACGGCACTTAGCCGCTTCGTTCACCGCCCTCGCCCACGCCTGGCTCCGCTTTCACTTGCCGGCGGCCAGAAGCCGCCGCAGGGGCGCCACATACCCAGCAGTGTGCGGGCAGCCAAGCGCTCGAGAACGCTGCTTCTGCCCAAGCTCGCCTAGGGCGTGCACCTTTGTTCTCAGAGCTCCGTGTAACAGTCTGCCTTTCTCGCAGTTCGAATGGAAATCGAAAGCTTTTCGCCTACGCCCTTCACAGAGATCCGTTGCTAGGACGAGAATGTCTCGTGGCCGGAGCTCGCCCCCGCCGCGAGGAAGCTGCTCTTAGCACCGCGTTGCAGGGACACGTCTCGCTTCTTGACTTCGTGCTTAGCGCTCTCCGAATTCGCCGCTAGCTCCGCGGTCCGTCTCAGCTTCAAGTAGCTGCGCTCGCAGTACATAGAGCTTCGCAAGGACCGAAGACCCGGAGGGACGTATCGCACACGACAATGTGCCAGGACAGAGACGTGTTCTACATTGTCCCTTCTCGTCATCCAGTTTGTGCCTCTGCTGCTTCTGCTGTTAGGAATCGCTCCTTGAAAGACGAGCGAGAGCGTCTTTCTGGGTGCATTGCACTGAGTGAGTGCTCGCTAGGGACTTTGCACTCGGAGCCAAGGCAACAGGGCGTGCTTGTCCGCAGAACTGAGAGCGCGCTGTTGGGCAGAGCTGAAACTGACCGCTGCAGTTCAGCTCTCTCCGGACGGCAGACGCCGAAGAACGAAGCCGCTTGCGAGCGGCGCAGTGCAGCGAAGAGCACACGAGCAGCCAAAGAGCTCCTTCACAATCGCTTTCACTTCTCTGTGCTCTTGCTGCTTGGAAAAGCAGCACACAGCCGTTGCACGCCAGGGCGAAAGCTGGGGCAGTGCCCGTCCTCACTCCTTCGCTGTGCTGTACTCCTTGCAGCTAGAGCGAAGCGAGAAGGACGCGAGGACGAAGAAGGCGTTCTTAAAGTAGCCCCTTGTCAGCAGCCCTGAAAGGGCGCATAACACACGGCGTCTCGCTGCCCTCCGTTCTACATACTCGCGTCTCCCTTTGCTGACTTGCAAAAGTTGCTACCAGAGCAGAGGCGGCCAGATTGAAGAGGCTGTGCTTAGGTTCACCTTCTCCTTACTGCACGTAAGCCACGTCCAGCTCCTCGCTGCACTCTGGATTTGCCTTCTCCGCGGCACTTAGCGTGGTGCTGTGTGTGTGCAACTCGGCGCCTAGAAGCGACTGCCAATGCTTTCAGAGCGGGCTGCAAGGGAACCAAGGAGCAGCACAAGCAGCAGTGCTTCAGCTTGCTCCTTCCGACTGCTAAGGGCACTTGGGAAGGCAAGCGAGAGTCAACCACCTTCCTCTCCTAGTAGCCTCTAACGTGGTGCACACAAGCACGGCACTTAGCCGCTTCGTTCACCGCCCTCGCCCACGCCTGGCTCCGCTTTCACTTGCCGGCGGCCAGAAGCCGCCGCAGGGGCGCCACATACCCAGCAGTGTGCGGGCAGCCAAGCGCTCGAGAACGCTGCTTCTGCCCAAGCTCGCCTAGGGCGTGCACCTTTGTTCTCAGAGCTCCGTGTAACAGTCTGCCTTTCTCGCAGTTCGAATGGAAATCGAAAGCTTTTCGCCTACGCCCTTCACAGAGATCCGTTGCTAGGACGAGAATGTCTCGTGGCCGGAGCTCGCCCCCGCCGCGAGGAAGCTGCTCTTAGCACCGCGTTGCAGGGACACGTCTCGCTTCTTGACTTCGTGCTTAGCGCTCTCCGAATTCGCCGCTAGCTCCGCGGTCCGTCTCAGCTTCAAGTAGCTGCGCTCGCAGTACATAGAGCTTCGCAAGGACCGAAGACCCGGAGGGACGTATCGCACACGACAATGTGCCAGGACAGAGACGTGTTCTACATTGTCCCTTCTCGTCATCCAGTTTGTGCCTCTGCTGCTTCTGCTGTTAGGAATCGCTCCTTGAAAGACGAGCGAGAGCGTCTTTCTGGGTGCATTGCACTGAGTGAGTGCTCGCTAGGGACTTTGCACTCGGAGCCAAGGCAACAGGGCGTGCTTGTCCGCAGAACTGAGAGCGCGCTGTTGGGCAGAGCTGAAACTGACCGCTGCAGTTCAGCTCTCTCCGGACGGCAGACGCCGAAGAACGAAGCCGCTTGCGAGCGGCGCAGTGCAGCGAAGAGCACACGAGCAGCCAAAGAGCTCCTTCACAATCGCTTTCACTTCTCTGTGCTCTTGCTGCTTGGAAAAGCAGCACACAGCCGTTGCACGCCAGGGCGAAAGCTGGGGCAGTGCCCGTCCTCACTCCTTCGCTGTGCTGTACTCCTTGCAGCTAGAGCGAAGCGAGAAGGACGCGAGGACGAAGAAGGCGTTCTTAAAGTAGCCCCTTGTCAGCAGCCCTGAAAGGGCGCATAACACACGGCGTCTCGCTGCCCTCCGTTCTACATACTCGCGTCTCCCTTTGCTGACTTGCAAAAGTTGCTACCAGAGCAGAGGCGGCCAGATTGAAGAGGCTGTGCTTAGGTTCACCTTCTCCTTACTGCACGTAAGCCACGTCCAGCTCCTCGCTGCACTCTGGATTTCCCTTCTCCGCGGCACTTAGCGTGGTGCTGTGTGTGTGCAACTCGGCGCCTAGAAGCGACTGCCAATGCTTTCAGAGCGGGCTGCAAGGGAACCAAGGAGCAGCACAAGCAGCAGTGCTTCAGCTTGCTCCTTCCGACTGCTAAGGGCACTTGGGAAGGCAAGCGAGAGTCAACCACCTTCCTCTCCTAGTAGCCTCTAACGTGGTGCACACAAGCACGGCACTTAGCCGCTTCGTTCACCGCCCTCGCCCACGCCTGGCTCCGCTTTCACTTGCCGGCGGCCAGAAGCCGCCGCAGGGGCGCCACATACCCAGCAGTGTGCGGGCAGCCAAGAGCTCGAGAACGCTGCTTCTGCCCAAGCCCGCCTAGGGCGTGCACCTTTGTTCTCAGAGCTCCGTGTAACAGTCTGCCTTTCTCGCAGTTCGAATGGAAATCGAAAGCTTTTCGCCTACGCCCTTCACAGAGATCCGTTGCTAGGACGAGAATGTCTCGTGGCCGGAGCTCGCCCCCGCCGCGAGGAAGCTGCTCTTAGCACCGCGTTGCAGGGACACGTCTCGCTTCTTGACTTCGTGCTTAGCGCTCTCCGAATTCGCCGCTAGCTCCGCGGTCCGTCTCAGCTTCAAGTAGCAGCGCTCGCAGTACATAGAGCTTCGCAAGGACCGAAGACCCGGAGGGACGTATCGCACACGACAATGTGCCTGGACAGAGACGTGTTCTACATTGTCCCTTCTCGTCATCCAGTTTGTGCCTCTGCTGCTTCTGCTGTTAGGAATCGCTCCTTGAAAGACGAGCGAGAGCGTCTTTCTGGGTGCATTGCACTGAGTGAGTGCTCGCTAGGGACTTTGCACTCGGAGCCAAGGCAACAGGGCGTGCTTGTCCGCAGAACTGAGAGCGCGCTGTTGGGCAGAGCTGAAACTGACCGCTGCAGTTCAGCTCTCTCCGGACGGCAGACGCCGAAGAACGAAGCCGCTTGCGAGCGGCGCAGTGCAGCGAAGAGCACACGAGCAGCCAAAGAGCTCCTTCACAATCGCTTTCACTTCTCAGTGCTCTTGCTGCTTGGAAAAGCAGCACACAGCCGTTGCACGCCAGGGCAAAAGCTGGGGCAGTGCCCGTCCTCACGCCTTCGCTGTGCTGTACTCCTTGCAGCTAGAGCGAAGCGAGAAGGACGCGAGGACGAAGAAGGCGTTCTTAAAGTAGCCCCTTGTCAGCAGCCCTGAAAGGGCGCATAACACACGGCGTCTCGCTGCCCTCCGTTCTACATACTCGCGTCTCCCTTTGCTGACTTGCAAAAGTTGCTACCAGAGCAGAGGCGGCCAGATTGAAGAGGCTGTGCTTAGGTTCACCTTCTCCTTACTGCACGTAAGCCACGTCCAGCTCCTCGCTGCACTCTGGATTTGCCTTCTCCGCGGCACTTAGCGTGGTGCTGTGTGTGTGCAACTCGGCGCCTAGAAGCGACTGCCAATGCTTTCAGAGCGGGCTGCAAGGGAACCAAGGAGCAGCACAAGCAGCAGTGCTTCAGCTTGCTCCTTCCGACTGCTAAGGGCACTTGGGAAGGCAAGCGAGAGTCAACCACCTTCCTCTCCTAGTAGCCTCTAACGTGGTGCACACAAGCACGGCACTTAGCCGCTTCGTTCACCGCCCTCGCCCACGCCTGGCTCCGCTTTCACTTGCCGGCGGCCAGAAGCCGCCGCAGGGGCGCCACATACCCAGCAGTGTGCCGGCAGCCAAGCGCTCGAGAACGCTGCTTCTGCCCAAGCTCGCCTAGGGCGTGCACCTTTGTTCTCAGAGCTCCGTGTAACAGTCTGCCTTTCTCGCAGTTCGAATGGAAATCGAAAGCTTTTCGCCTACGCCCTTCACAGAGATCCGTTGCTAGGACGAGAATGTCTTGTGGCCGGAGCTCGCCCCCGCCGCGAGGAAGCTGCTCTTAGCACCGCGTTGCAGGGACACGTCTCGCTTCTTGACTTCGTGCTTAGCGCTCTCCGAATTCGCCGCAAGCTCCGCGGTCCGTCTCAGCTTCAAGTAGCAGCGCTCGCAGTACATAGAGCTTCGCAAGGACCGAAGACCCGGAGGGACGTATCGCACACGACAATGTGCCAGGACAGAGACGTGTTCTACATTGTCCCTTCTCGTCATCCAGTTTGTGCCTCTGCTGCTTCTGCTGTTAGGAATCGCTCCTTGAAAGACGAGCGAGAGCGTCTTTCTGGGTGCATTGCACTGAGTGAGTGCTCGCTAGGGACTTTGCACTCGGAGCCAAGGCAACAGGGCGTGCTTGTCCGCAGAACTGAGAGCGCGCTGTTGGGCAGAGCTGAAACTGACCGCTGCAGTTCAGCTCTCTCCGGACGGCAGACGCCGAAGAACGAAGCCGCTTGCGAGCGGCGCAGTGCAGCGAAGAGCACACGAGCAGCCAAAGAGCTCCTTCACAATCGCTTTCACTTCTCTGTGCTCTTGCTGCTTGGAAAAGCAGCACACAGCCGTTGCACGCCAGGGCAAAAGCTGGGGCAGTGCCCGTCCTCACTCCTTCGCTGTGCTGTACTCCTTGCAGCTAGAGCGAAGCGAGAAGGACGCGAGGACGAAGAAGGCGTTCTTAAAGTAGCCCCTTGTCAGCAGCCTTGAAAGGGCGCATAACACACGGCGTCTAGCTGCCCTCCGTTCTACATACTCGCGTCTCCCTTTGCCGACTTGCAAAAGTTGCTACCAGAGCAGAGGCGGCCAGATTGAAGAGGCTGTGCTTAGGTTCACCTTCTCCTTACTGCACGTAAGCCACGTCCAGCTCCTCGCTGCACTCTGGATTTCCCTTCTCCGCGGCACTTAGCGTGGTGCTGTGTGTGTGCAACTCGGCGCCTAGAAGCGACTGCCAATGCTTTCAGAGCGGGCTGCAAGGGAACCAAGGAGCAGCACAAGCAGCAGTGCTTCAGCTTGCTCCTTCCGACTGCTAAGGGCACTTGGGAAGGCAAGCGAGAGTCAACCACCTTCCTCTCCTAGTAGCCTCTAACGTGGTGCACACAAGCACGGCACTTAGCCGCTTCGTTCAACGCCCTCGCCCACGCCTGGCTCCGCTTTCACTTGCCGGCGGCCAGAAGCCGCCGCAGGGGCGCCACATACCCAGCAGTGTGCGGGCAGCCAAGCGCTCGAGAACGCTGCTTCTGCCCAAGCCCGCCTAGGGCGTGCACCTTTGTTCTCAGAGCTCCGTGTAACAGTCTGCCTTTCTCGCAGTTCGAATGGAAATCGAAAGCTTTTCGCCTACGCCCTTCACAGAGATCCGTTGCTAGGACGAGAATGTCTCGTGGCCGGAGCTCGCCCCCGCCGCGAGGAAGCTGCTCTTAGCACCGCGTTGCAGGGACACGTCTCGCTTCTTGACTTCGTGCTTAGCGCTCTCCGAATTCGCCGCAAGCTCCGCGGTCCGTCTCAGCTTCAAGTAGCAGCGCTCGCAGTACATAGAGCTTCGCAAGGACCGAAGACCCGGAGGGACGTATCGCACACGACAATGTGCCAGGACAGAGACGTGTTCTACATTGTCCCTTCTCGTCATCCAGTTTGTGCCTCTGCTGCTTCTGCTGTTAGGAATCGCTCCTTGAAAGACGAGCGAGAGCGTCTTTCTGGGTGCATTGCACTGAGTGAGTGCTCGCTAGGGACTTTGCACTCGGAGCCAAGGCAACAGGGCGTGCTTGTCCGCAGAACTGAGAGCGCGCTGTTGGGCAGAGCTGAAACTGACCGCTGCAGTTCAGCTCTCTCCGGACGGCAGACGCCGAAGAACGAAGCCGCTTGCGAGCGGCGCAGTGCAGCGAAGAGCACACGAGCAGCCAAAGAGCTCCTTCACAATCGCTTTCACTTCTCAGTGCTCTTGCTGCTTGGAAAAGCAGCACACAGCCGTTGCACGCCAGGGCAAAAGCTGGGGCAGTGCCCGTCCTCACTCCTTCGCTGTGCTGTACTCCTTGCAGCTAGAGCGAAGCGAGAAGGACGCGAGGACGAAGAAGGCGTTCTTAAAGTAGCCCCTTGTCAGCAGCCTTGAAAGGGCGCATAACACACGGCGTCTAGCTGCCCTCCGTTCTACATACTCGCGTCTCCCTTTGCTGACTTGCAAAAGTTGCTACCAGAGCAGAGGCGGCCAGATTGAAGAGGCTGTGCTTAGGTTCACCTTCTCCTTACTGCACGTAAGCCACGTCCAGCTCCTCGCTGCACTCTGGATTTGCCTTCTCCGCGGCACTTAGCGTGGTGCTGTGTGTGTGCAACTCGGCGCCTAGAAGCGACTGCCAATGCTTTCAGAGCGGGCTGCAAGGGAACCAAGGAGCAGCACAAGCAGCAGTGCTTCAGCTTGCTCCTTCCGACTGCTAAGGGCACTTGGGAAGGCAAGCGAGAGTCAACCACCTTCCTCTCCTAGTAGCCTCTAACGTGGTGCACACAAGCACGGCACTTAGCCGCTTCGTTCACCGCCCTCGCCCACGCCTGGCTCCGCTTTCACTTGCCGGCGGCCAGAAGCCGCCGCAGGGGCGCCACATACCCAGCAGTGTGCCGGCAGCCAAGAGCTCGAGAACGCTGCTTCTGCCCAAGCCCGCCTAGGGCGTGCACCTTTGTTCTCAGAGCTCCGTGTAACAGTCTGCCTTTCTCGCAGTTCGAATGGAAATCGAAAGCTTTTCGCCTACGCCCTTCACAGAGATCCGTTGCTAGGACGAGAATGTCTCGTGGCCGGAGCTCGCCCCCGCCGCGAGGAAGCTGCTCTTAGCACCGCGTTGCAGGGACACGTCTCGCTTCTTGACTTCGTGCTTAGCGCTCTCCGAATTCGCCGCAAGCTCCGCGGTCCGTCTCAGCTTCAAGTAGCAGCGCTCGCAGTACATAGAGCTTCGCAAGGACCGAAGACCCGGAGGGACGTATCGCACACGACAATGTGCCAGGACAGAGACGTGTTCTACATTGTCCCTTCTCGTCATCCAGTTTGTGCCTCTGCTGCTTCTGCTGTTAGGAATCGCTCCTTGAAAGACGAGCGAGAGCGTCTTTCTGGGTGCATTGCACTGAGTGAGTGCTCGCTAGGGACTTTGCACTCGGAGCCAAGGCAACAGGGCGTGCTTGTCCGCAGAACTGAGAGCGCGCTGTTGGGCAGAGCTGAAACTGACCGCTGCAGTTCAGCTCTCTCCGGACGGCAGACGCCGAAGAACGAAGCCGCTTGCGAGCGGCGCAGTGCAGCGAAGAGCACACGAGCAGCCAAAGAGCTCCTTCACAATCGCTTTCACTTCTCAGTGCTCTTGCTGCTTGGAAAAGCAGCACACAGCCGTTGCACGCCAGGGCAAAAGCTGGGGCAGTGCCCGTCCTCACTCCTTCGCTGTGCTGTACTCCTTGCAGCTAGAGCGAAGCGAGAAGGACGCGAGGACGAAGAAGGCGTTCTTAAAGTAGCCCCTTGTCAGCAGCCCTGAAAGGGCGCATAACACACGGCGTCTCGCTGCCCTCCGTTCTACATACTCGCGTCTCCCTTTGCTGACTTGCAAAAGTTGCTACCAGAGCAGAGGCGGCCAGATTGAAGAGGCTGTGCTTAGGTTCACCTTCTCCTTACTGCACGTAAGCCACGTCCAGCTCCTCGCTGCACTCTGGATTTGCCTTCTCCGCGGCACTTAGCGTGGTGCTGTGTGTGTGCAACTCGGCGCCTAGAAGCGACTGCCAATGCTTTCAGAGCGGGCTGCAAGGGAACCAAGGAGCAGCACAAGCAGCAGTGCTTCAGCTTGCTCCTTCCGACTGCTAAGGGCACTTGGGAAGGCAAGCGAGAGTCAACCACCTTCCTCTCCTAGTAGCCTCTAACGTGGTGCACACAAGCACGGCACTTAGCCGCTTCGTTCACCGCCCTCGCCCACGCCTGGCTCCGCTTTCACTTGCCGGCGGCCAGAAGCCGCCGCAGGGGCGCCACATACCCAGCAGTGTGCCGGCAGCCAAGAGCTCGAGAACGCTGCTTCTGCCCAAGCCCGCTTAGGGCGTGCACCTTTGTTCTCAGAGCTCCGTGTAACAGTCTGCCTTTCTCGCAGTTCGAATGGAAATCGAAAGCTTTTCGCCTACGCCCTTCACAGAGATCCGTTGCTAGGACGAGAATGTCTCGTGGCCGGAGCTCGCCCCCGCCGCGAGGAAGCTGCTCTTAGCACCGCGTTGCAGGGACACGTCTCGCTTCTTGACTTCGTGCTTAGCGCTTTCCGAATTCGCCGCTAGCTCCGCGGTCCGTCTCAGCTTCAAGTAGCAGCGCTCGCAGTACATAGAGCTTCGCAAGGACCGAAGACCCGGAGGGACGTATCGCACACGACAATGTGCCAGGACAGAGACGTGTTCTACATTGTCCCTTCTCGCCATCCAGTTTGTGCCTCTGCTGCTTCTGCTGTTAGGAATCGCTCCTTGAAAGACGAGCGAGAGCGTCTTTCTGGGTGCATTGCACTGAGTGAGTGCTCGCTAGGGACTTTGCACTCGGAGCCAAGGCAACAGGGCGTGCTTGTCCGCAGAACTGAGAGCGCGCTGTTGGGCAGAGCTGAAACTGACCGATGCAGTTCAGCTCTCACCGGACGGCAGACGCCGAAGAACGAAGCCGCTTGCGAGCGGCGCAGTGCAGCGAAGAGCACACGAGCAGCCAAAGAGCTCCTTCACAATCGCTTTCACTTCTCAGTGCTCTTGCTGCTTGGAAAAGCAGCACACAGCCGTTGCACGCCAGGGCAAAAGCTGGGGCAGTGCCCGTCCTCACTCCTTCGCTGTGCTGTACTCCTTGCAGCTAGAGCGAAGCGAGAAGGACGCGAGGACGAAGAAGGCGTTCTTAAAGTAGCCCCTTGTCAGCAGCCTTGAAAGGGCGCATAACACACGGCGTCTAGCTGCCCTCCGTTCTACATACTCGCGTCTCCCTTTGCCGACTTGCAAAAGTTGCTACCAGAGCAGAGGCGGCCAGATTGAAGAGGCTGTGCTTAGGTTCACCTTCTCCTTACTGCACGTAAGCCACGTCAAGCTCCTCGCTGCACTCTGGATTTGCCTTCTCCGCGGCACTTAGCGTGGTGCTGTGTGTGTGCAACTCGGCGCCTAGAAGCGACTGCCAATGCTTTCAGAGCGGGCTGCAAGGGAACCAAGGAGCAGCACAAGCAGCAGTGCTTCAGCTTGCTCCTTCCGACTGCTAAGGGCACTTGGGAAGGCAAGCGAGAGTCAACCACCTTCCTCTCCTAGTAGCCTCTAACGTGGTGCACACAAGCACGGCACTTAGCCGCTTCGTTCACCGCCCTCGCCCACGCCTGGCTCCGCTTTCACTTGCCGGCGGCCAGAAGCCGCCGCAGGGGCGCCACATACCCAGCAGTGTGCGGGCAGCCAAGAGCTCGAGAACGCTTCTTCTGCCCAAGCCAGCCTAGGGCGTGCACCTTTGTTCTCAGAGCTCCGTGTAACAGTCTGCCTCTCTCGCAGTTCGAATGGAAAACGAAAGCTTTTCGCCTACGCCCTTCACAGAGATCCGTTGCCAGGACGAGAATGTCTCGTGGCCGGAGCTCGCCCCCGCCGCCAGGAAGCTGCTCTTAGCACCGCGTTGCAGGGACACGTCTCGCTTCTTGACTTCGTGCTTAGCGCTCTCCGAATTCGCCGCTAGCTCCGCGGTCCTTCTCAGCTGCAAGTAGCAGCGCTCGCAGTACATAGAGCTTCGCAAGGACCGAAGACCCGGAGGGACATATCGCACACGACAATGTGCCAGGACAAGGACGTTCTACACTGAGTGGAGACAGAGACAGACCGAGAAT
The DNA here is from genome assembly GCF_052056855.1 of Sturnus vulgaris. Taxonomy (NCBI): domain Eukaryota; kingdom Metazoa; phylum Chordata; class Aves; order Passeriformes; family Sturnidae; genus Sturnus; species Sturnus vulgaris. Next base: position 12,039,067 of record NC_142262.1, on the reverse strand, counting down.
TCTACACTGCCCCTTCTCTTCGGCCATCTTGTGCTCTGCTGCCTCTGCTGTGACGAATCGGTCCTTGAAAAACCAGCGAGAGCGTCTCTCCAGGCACTGAGTGTGAGCTCCCTAGGGACTTTTTCCACCTCCAAAAATACATGGGTAAGTCCTAAAAGTTTTGGTTTGATCAAGAATAGTTACGTCCAAGTATTGCTGTTCTAAACACCCTTGGTTTCAGTCTGAACTTAACTGCTTGTTTCTGTCTTTTTGCCTAGTGGCAATCTAATTCTAAGGTAACTAGATGTGTTGGATATCCATAAGTTACATCTCAGGTTAGGTGGGATAATTGGCTGGGAAGAAAATGGAATTGAGAATTTGGAAAGAATCCAAAGTGAGCTGATGTCACAATCCGAGATTCCCTTGGGTTCCAAATCCTTTCATTTGTGTTTTTGTGGGCTTTTTTGAAGGCGTTGTACAGTTGAAGCCATGATTTAGCTGCGGTGAGACCTGCTCTGCTGTAAAAGCATTATTTTCTCAGTGAGCATGGACAACAGTTAGAGTGTCGTCTTTTAAGATTCCCTGCACTCCACTTATGGTGGCAAAAGCAGTGCCTTGACTGTAATCATAAAAGTGATTACAGCTTCATTGCTTTGACATCATGTAGGATGCTTCCTCCATCTGCTGTGGTCAGCATTAAGTAACAGATTTCTCAGTTTCTAGGAAGAGTCTAGCAATCAATCACCTTGCTCCTTCTCTTGCATTTATTCATCACTGCTATGCTGCTATACAGACAGATAGTCTGTTTATGATTCAACAATTCAATGGGACATCAAGTAAATAGCAAAGCAAAACTAACTACCGAAAGCACTATAAGGGCCAGAGATTAGCTTGGATCAAAACAGGTATTCTCCTAGCATTGTTTACAAACGACTCAGCATGTGAAACAGAAGGCACAATGTAGTTTGTGCCTTGTTTTGGGCATGCCCGGAAGAAGGAAATTCTGATTTCACATATGGGAAAAGAAATGTTGACATTTGAATGAGATTGTTCATACCCCAGAAAAGGTTGCTTTGAAAGGTTGTGGAAGTCCTGTGTGGAAACACGGCTTTACAAGTCCTTTCCACCAGGAGACAACAGCTGCAGAACATCTGGGTGTGCCAGTGTTGAGAGCACCAGCAAAGATCAAAGTGGAGAAGTTGGTGAACAATGGCAGTGGCCTGGGGGAGAGCAAGTGGGGTGCTGGCTGTGGGACCAGGGGAGTCCTGACTGATTTAGGAGGCGTGTGATGGTCTGTGCCAGCAAGCGGAGTAGTGCTGTGGCCTTGGCACACTGCGAATACTGGAATTCAGTGGGGTCACTGGGCAGGCTGAGTGTGTGAGCTGCTGGAGGGACCCAGGTTGCCCACATGTAAACATCCAGTCTCACTCTTGCCAGCCACAGAAAGGAGCAGGATGTGGCTGCTGGCGATGCCTGTCATGTATATGTAGTGTATATGCGTGCTATCCCAGCCTGCTGGGAACACTTCTTCTTTGGGACTGCTTGGGCTGAGGGAGAGAAAGCAGTGGTAGTTTCTGAGGTTTCGAGTTTGCTCGAGTTTCTCAGGCTGTTTCTGGAGCCACCCAGAGTTCTCTTCCTTGAAGCATTTCAAGTCCTGCTAATTTTCAAAATTCAAACAGACACAGCCCTAAGCTAGTTGATCTGACTTCAGAGCTATTCTTACGCTGAGCTGTTGGATGATCTGATCTCCTGAGATGTCTTCCATTTCAGTTTATGACCTGGTTCTTGTGAAAAATAGGATCTTTTAGCCTGGAGAAGAGAGGTTTCTGGAGAGACAGTATTGTGGCCTTTGAATATGTAAAGAGGGTATAAGACCAATGGAGAAAGACTTTTTAGGAAGGTTTGCAGAGAAAGGACAAGGGGACATGCTTTCAAACTGAGACTAGGTTTAGATTGGCTAAAAGGAAAAGCTTTTCTACAATGAAGCTGGTGAGACACTCAAACGGCTGTTCCAGAGAAGTTGTGGATGCCCCATCATTGAGAGTGCTCCTTATCAGTTTGGCTAGTCTTGAGCAATTTGATCTACTGTAAGATCTACCTGGCAAGGAAGTAGGACTAGGTGATCTTTAATCACAGACTGTTGTATGATTCCGTGAAAGACAGAATGCAATAAAGTTCATAATTCAGATTTTGGCGCAGACATATTTATAATTTCTCACTTTATGCATCATTGCAATGACAACTTGTTAGCTTCTGAAATGATTAGCTGAGATTGATTTCCTTCCTTAGTTTCATTTTCCCTGTTATTCCTTCACTCTTGGACCTTTTTTTCACTAGATTTCCTCTTTCAGTAAACTGCCCTTAAGTATCACTTTGCTCCCCACCTGGCTTTTTTTTTTTTTTTTTTTTTTTCAATGACACCTTTTCACTGGTTCGTTTTGGGCCTTTGCTGCTTGAAGTCCAGCAGCCTCCTTGTCAGAGCATTACGGAGCTTTCTTTACAGCTTCATCACTATGCAAAAAGCCATAAATTACTGTGTTCCATCTCACATACCATCAAGTAGCACACTAATATTCCCTCTGCTGAATAGCTGGTTGGCTTACATAGACCAGCCAAAAACCAGGAAATCCAGATGGCAGCAAGAATCTTGTAGACTACTCCTGCTGTTCATTTAAATTCTGGAGAAGTCACGTGAGGTATCACATTCTCTTGAAAGAAGTGTCTATCATCTCGGACATTCTAGAATGGGCTATTAATATTGTCATGAGTTTCTGGCTAGACTTTTTAGTATGCCAATTCAAATTCAAATGATCTGAAATGATAGAACTTCAAGAATTGTTTTTCCCAGAATCGAAGTATGATGGAGTTATATAGGGAGAATCTTAATCTTAGTTATTCTATTCCATCTCACATCATGGCTGGGGGCAGGGAGAAGGGAGTATCTTTGGGGGACAATGGGTTCCGGTGTAGTCAGTAAGCTGGGCAGAGGAGCCATCAGGTATTGTCTGTTGTTGGGGGGGGGATTCATGTGAACTCTTCCTTTCTTGTACCCTGCCACCAGTATTGTTGCTAAAATTGTTTGTTTTCTCATCCAAGTGACAAAATCAGCACACTTAATGAGGGATGAAGAGGGAGCAGCGACCTCGGAACAGGAGGAAGAAGAAGCAGAGCCTGCTGTCCTCCAGAAGAAAAAAAACGCTACCAGCCAACTTTGCATCATCTGTGAACTTCCTGGGCGTGTACTCTATCCCCTTGTCCAGATCACTGAGCAAGATATTAAACAGGACTGGGCCCAAGACTGAGCCTTGGGGACCAGCTGGATGAACTCTATTTCCCACCACTCTGTGGGCCTGGCCATCACCCAGTTTGTCACCCAGCAAACAGCCCACCCATGCAAACCATAAGCAGACAGTTTCTTCAGGAGAATGATGTGAGACTCATTGCAAAAAAGATCAGGGAGATGCCTAGGAAGAGTCTCAGGTGAATCCAGGAGACTATAGTGGAGGACTATTCAGTTTTCCAATCAATTTGCTTAAAAAAACTCTACAAAACCGTAATAAACAAACAAACAAACAAACAAACAAAAAAAGCAGACCAAACAAACACACAAAACCCCCCAACCAATAATCCCCAAAGAGACAAAAAAAGCCCCCAAAAAAGCCCACCAAAAAACCCACCCAAAACTGAAAAAAAAAGCCCCAAACCCAACACAAAAAATCAGGGTGAAGGTTTTTAGTAACTTTAAAAATAACAAAACAAAACGAAACAAAAAAAACCCAGAAAGTCACATTTCTAAAGGTGCTGTCCCAGCCTCTTCTCTCAGCAGGGAGGACATCCTGAAGTGGAGCCAGTTGGAAGAAAGCGGGACGGGGCAGCACCTGGGCCATTGTCACAGGACGGCCCTGTGGCTGCCCCACTGCCAAAACCTGGACACATAAATCAAACACAGGTATGCACATGTGCTTAGACACAGCAAAAATATATTTGTCTGAAAAGAATACAGGTCCATTTCTATCACTGGAAAGAGCATAATGCCTCGTCTCAGCTTTCTTTTCAGTCATTACAAATGTTTCGAAAATAAAGGAGTGCAGAAAATGGAAATATCCAAGATCAACATGAGGACCAGTAGCAAAGATTCCATTTTTGAAACTGCATTGGGAATCCTCTGCAGAAATTGACTCAGAGCTCTAAGATTTACAAAAAAGACCAAGAGGATTGGAGTCAATACAACACAGTGTCTGGAGACTTCAGCTGGTTGCCTTGATTTCTCAAATATGATGGAGGAAGCACCTTAGCAACTACAGCTGCCAGTTCTCTCAGGGCCCTGACATGCCTCTGGGTGGGTGCCATGGTCTTGCATGCTCAGGTTCCTCAAGTGGTCTGAAAGCTGACCTGCTACTATGGGTTAGAATCAAGTCCACCAGTCCAATAACCTGAGAGATGTGGAAATAGTGACTGGCAGTAAAAATTGAGACCAACACTTGTTGAGTACCTCAGCCTTCTCCTTGTCTGTTGTCACTAGTCCTGTCTGGCTTATGGGGGTGGGGGGGGGGGGAATAGGGGAGGTGTGATAGGTTTCTTTTCATCTTCCTTTTCCCACTGAAATACCCGTAGGTGCCTTTATTATTCTTAGTTTTGGCATGCTTTTCCAAATTCAGCTTCAACTGAGCCTTAGCTATACTGATCCCATCCTCACACACTCATGTGTTACCACTGTATTTTTCCCATGATTTGTCTCGCTGTGTATCGTCTGCATATTACCTACTTGCATCACATCTATTAATTTTCAATAACCTTCTGGCTTTAACTTGCTTTCAAAAAAAAACCTTTTTGAACCTTTTCACCTCAGAAATTCACCTGGGAAACCCCAAATCCCCAGAATTCGACCCAAAATTCACCTGGCACCCCAAATTCACCCTCCAAATTCGCTCCAAAATGATTGGCAACTTTACACACTCCATTTTCCCACAAAAGGATCTAGAGCCCTGTGCGCTTCGTATACAAACTAAATGCAAAAAACCTTTCTATTCATTCTCAGCAAAAAGACGTCCTATTCCTCCTTCTTTTGGACAAAACTGCCTTCACTTTCAAACTTATTCTCTTGCTCGCTTACCTGCATAATGCTTAGTCCCTGTTCTGCATGCTCATTTTCTTCACTTTTACAAGGAATCCTCTCCTCATCTTCTTCTTCCTCTGCTTCAACATGCAAAAACAAACCAAAAATTGTCTCTTCTACAGAAAATGAGGGGAGAAAAGAACACAAATGATAACCAATACCCTGCCAAGTAGAAATTTCTTCTATATTTCAGTGATTGATAGGCAGAAAAAATGAATTTCATCTGGGGAAAGAAAGACATTCTAGGAATATTCAGACTGCTATCTTGCCCCAGGTAAAACATTTACCATGGCCTTAGCGTTAATGAGCTTGTGAACATCAGCTGCCAAGAGGAAGGACATTTCCTCCAGTTTCACACAATACTTGGTCAGTACATCTGCTATCTGTGCAATCAAACAATACAGAAAAGCAACAACAATGAAAAGTAGAACTCAAATATCAATTTCCCAAGTTAAAATCTACATGAACAAGACAATTTTTCTATTCAAGTGAATTCGATTTAATTAATTCATTAACTACATAAGTAGCATTCTCACGTTCAAGAACGGAATTCAAAGAATCAACGTTGCTTCTTCTGAGACATTGAAGCCTGAGTAGATCCCAACTTCAAATCTAGTAGGACGCCATGAAAGCAATACCTGCTACATTTAGTACATGTAAACTACAAAGACATCTAGAACAGCTCTAAAAGATGAGCAAACCCATGAACTTTGAAGGAGACGCTAGCAAGAAATGTGGAAATAGGCTTTATCTGCCCAGTGCTTTTCCCAAAAGCACGGGCACTCCTTGGCGTCAGTGAGAGTCTCTGTCTCATTATTCAGCAGCTGGCTTAGGGTAAAAAAGGATGCATGCAATCACTTCATTCCTGTTCATGACATAAACTTACTGCATCATCGTGGAAGCCATTTACTTGGAAATATAGCCTAAAAAATAGGTGTCAGACTGGGTACATATCTAGATTGCTATGAGCAAAACCAATTTCTTTTTAACAGGAAAGCCATACAATATGCCTGCCATGGCAAATATTAATCTACTAGCCCTGCACTTCAACGGGCAGTGAGCAGTTCATGACACCAAATTTACGTTTGGCAAGGAGACAGTCTATTTATTACAAGCCCCTAGTTCTAGAACCAAGAATTCAGGAGTTGCTCATTCCCAATGAAAATCTGTCCATTTCATACCTTTGGGGTTTTATGCTTCTGTTCTTTACCTGTCTTGAGTGTGGCTTTCTTGTGAAGTCACTGATGGGTGTTTTTCCAACACATTTCTGCTGATTACACGGTAATTGCATGGCATCAGCAGACATCTCTGAATGTCTCTTGAAAGTATGCTTTTTACTCTTCCTAGAGGACCTTGTCTTCTTCTTTCCTTCACCCAAAAGGTGGGCTAAGTGAGCCTTCAAAGAACCATCATCTCAACAATTAGAATTCTTTCAAACCTACTGAATGGAGAACAGCGACAAAAAATTTTAAAAAGACTAGTACGCGAAAGACAGCAGAAGAGAAAGGTAAAGTAATGAATCCTACATGCCACATGCATAACTCTCTTCATTCAAGGCTATTTTCAAAATGAGAAGAAAAAAAAAAAAAAAAAAAGATCATCTTTTCCTCAGAGAGGAAAAGAAAGTGGAAAGTGGAGTAACTGGATTGTGTTGCCTTGCCTACAGTTACCAGAAAAGTCAACAGCAGAGTTGAAAACTCCTGAAGCTGGCTAACTACGCCTCTAAATGTTTTACTACTGTGTTATGATTCTGTCTTCAGTTAATAGAACCCGATATACAACAAAGAGATGGGAGCACATGGAGATGCATTGGAGAGCCTACGCTGGAGGTAACACATTCATTTTTTACTCAAACAAATCCAAATTAGAAATGTTGAAAATGACCTGGGGCCATTTCAACAGCCAGCAAACTAACACAACCAACCTTTGGCTTTTATTCAATCCTTTGCTTATTTTACCTGGACCTTGAAGATCTGTCTGCAGCCTTCCTCTCTGCAAATATATCACACTCGTCCTATTGAGAACCCATGGCTCATCACAGCTGCTTCGCCACGCCTGCTTCCAGAAGAACTGGCAACTACAAGCTGGGAGCCAAGAGATACAACACTTCACTTGGAAAAGGGCCTTCCATGAATCCTAGAATCCCAGAATGGTTTGGACTGGAAGCGACCTTAGAGACAGAGTCTCTTCTTCCCACATCCTGACATGGGCAGGGACACTTTTCCACTAGTCCAGGTTGCTCCATGTCTGCTCCAGCCTGGCCCTGGACACTTCCTGCCATGGGGCTCCTACACAGCCTCTTTGAGCAACATGTGCCAGGCCTCAGCACCCACACAAGGAAGAATTCCTTTCCAATATCCCATCTACCCCAGCCCTCTGGCAGTTTGAAGCTATTCCCCCTTGTCCTGCGAGTCCAGAACCTTTTCCAAAGTCCCTCCCCAGCTATCTTGGAGCCCCAGCAGGCACTGCAAGGGGCTCGAAGGTCTCCCTGGAGCCTTCTGTTCTCCAGATTGGACACCCTCAGCTCTCCCAGACTGTCCTAGAGCAAAGAAGCTCCACCTTTCAAAGCACCTTAGAAGCCTCCTACCGGCCAAACTCGATGGCAACGCTGGCCTTCCGGGCCCTACGGATATCGCTTCCGGTGTCGTTCGGGGTCAATCCCGGCGCTCTCCCCGCCCCCCATGGGGCCCTCAGGCAATGCCGCTCCGACGCAGCTCCTGCCGCTGTCAGACCAGCGGGGGGGCGGGGCGCCAGCCCAGCCTCATCCACAATCCACACTGTCCTCGGCGGCTGCTGCGGGCTCATGGCGGCCCACACACCCGGAAGCAGAGCTCCGAACACAGAGGATCATAGCCCCACATTTGTGTTCGTCTCTGCACAAGGCAGGGCAGACTTGCCATGCCCGGACTTTTCAGTTCAGCACGAAAATGAGAATAAACCTGCGCCATGGGGGAGGAAACCTCTAAAGACTCCCTCATACGTGGTCGCTCAACTTAATGCCTAGGCACTTGCCATTCCTAAGGCTACACTAAAGCCCTTTTTACCTTGCGGGAAAGAAATGCCATTGTTCTGGTGTGCAGCTAAAGGCGGAGCACAGGCAGGCCAGGGCAAAAGCTGGGGCAGTGCCCGTCCTCACGCCTTCGCTGTGCTGTACTCCTTGCAGCTAAAGCGAAGCCAGATGGACGCGAGGAAGAAGGACAAGGCGCTCTTAAAGTAGCCCCCTGGCAGCAGCCCTGAAAGGGCGCATAACACTCGGCGTCTAGCTGCCCTCCGTTCTACATATTCGCGGCTCCCTTTGCCGACTTGCAAAAGTTGCTACCAGAGCAGAGGCGGCCAGATTGAAGAGGCAGTGCCTTGGTTCACCTTCTCCTTACTGCACGTAAGCCACGTCCAGCTCCTCGCTGCACTCTGGATTTCCCTTCTCCGCGGCACTTAGCGTGGTGCTGTGTGTGTGCAACTCGGCGCCTAGAAGTGACCGCCAATGCTTTCAGAGCGGGCTGCAAGGGAACCAAGGAGCAGCACAAGCAGCAGTGCTTCAGCTTGCTCCTTCCGACTGCTAAGGGCACTTGGGAAGGCAAGCGAGAGTCAACCACCTTCCTCTCCTAGTAGCCTCTAACGTGGTGCACACAAGCACGGCGCTTTTGCTGCTTCGTTCACCGCCCTCGCCCTCGCCCACGCCTTGCTCCGCTTTCACTTGTCGACGGCCAGAAGCCGCCGCAGGGGCGCCACATACCCAGCAGTGTGCGGGCAGCCAAGAGCTCGAGAACGCTGCTTCTGCCCAAGCCCGCCTAGGGCGTGCACCTTTGTTCTCAGAGCTCCGTGTAACAGTCTGCCTTTCTCGCAGTTCGAATGGAAATCGAAAGCTTTTCGCCTACGCCCTTCACAGAGATCCGTTGCTAGGACGAGAATGTCTCGTGGCCGGAGCTCGCCCCCGCCGCGAGGAAGCTGCTCTTAGCACCGCGTTGCAGGGACACGTCTCGCTTCTTGACTTCGTGCTTAGCGCTCTCCGAATTCGCCGCTAGCTCTGCGGTCCGTCTCAGCTTCAAGTAGCAGCGCTCGCAGTACATAGAGCTTCGCAAGGACCGAAGACCCGGAGGGACGTATCGCACACGACAATGTGCCAGGACAGAGACGTGTTCTACATTGTCCCTTCTCGTCATCCAGTTTGTGCCTCTGCTGCTTCTGCTGTTAGGAATCGCTCCTTGAAAGACGAGCGAGAGCGTCTTTCTGGGTGCATTGCACTGAGTGAGTGCTCGCTAGGGACTTTGCACTCGGAGCCAAGGCAACAGGGCGTGCTTGTCCGCAGAACTGAGAGCGCGCTGTTGGGCAGAGCTGAAACTGACCGCTGCAGTTCAGCTCTCTCCGGACGGCAGACGCCGAAGAACGAAGCCGCTTGCGAGCGGCGCAGTGCAGCGAAGAGCACACGAGCAGCCAAAGAGCTCCTTCACAATCGCTTTCACTTCTCAGTGCTCTTGCTGCTTGGAAAAGCAGCACACAGCCGTTGCACGCCAGGGCAAAAGCTGGGGCAGTGCCCGTCCTCACTCCTTCGCTGTGCTGTACTCCTTGCAGCTAGAGCGAAGCGAGAAGGACGCGAGGACGAAGAAGGCGTTCTTAAAGTAGCCCCTTGTCAGCAGCCCTGAAAGGGCGCATAACACACGGCGTCTCGCTGCCCTCCGTTCTACATACTCGCGTCTCCCTTTGCTGACTTGCAAAAGTTGCTACCAGAGCAGAGGCGGCCAGATTGAAGAGGCTGTGCTTAGGTTCACCTTCTCCTTACTGCACGTAAGCCACGTCCAGCTCCTCGCTGCACTCTGGATTTCCCTTCTCCGCGGCACTTAGCGTGGTGCTGTGTGTGTGCAACTCGGCGCCTAGAAGCGACTGCCAATGCTTTCAGAGCGGGCTGCAAGGGAACCAAGGAGCAGCACAAGCAGCAGTGCTTCAGCTTGCTCCTTCCGACTGCTAAGGGCACTTGGGAAGGCAAGCGAGAGTCAACCACCTTCCTCTCCTAGTAGCCTCTAACGTGGTGCACACAAGCACGGCACTTAGCCGCTTCGTTCACCGCCCTCGCCCACGCCTGGCTCCGCTTTCACTTGCCGGCGGCCAGAAGCCGCCGCAGGGGCGCCACATACCCAGCAGTGTGCCGGCAGCCAAGCGCTCGAGAACGCTGCTTCTGCCCAAGCCCGCCTAGGGCGTGCACCTTTGTTCTCAGAGCTCCGTGTAACAGTCTGCCTTTCTCGCAGTTCGAATGGAAATCGAAAGCTTTTCGCCTACGCCCTTCACAGAGATCCGTTGCTAGGACGAGAATGTCTCGTGGCCGGAGCTCGCCCCCGCCGCGAGGAAGCTGCTCTTAGCACCGCGTTGCAGGGACACGTCTCGCTTCTTGACTTCGTGCTTAGCGCTCTCCGAATTCGCCGCTAGCTCCGCGGTCCGTCTCAGCTTCAAGTAGCAGCGCTCGCAGTACATAGAGCTTCGCAAGGACCGAAGACCCGGAGGGACGTATCGCACACGACAATGTGCCAGGACAGAGACGTGTTCTACATTGTCCCTTCTCGTCATCCAGTTTGTGCCTCTGCTGCTTCTGCTGTTAGGAATCGCTCCTTGAAAGACGAGCGAGAGCGTCTTTCTGGGTGCATTGCACTGAGTGAGTGCTCGCTAGGGACTTTGCACTCGGAGCCAAGGCAACAGGGCGTGCTTGTCCGCAGAACTGAGAGCGCGCTGTTGGGCAGAGCTGAAACTGACCGCTGCAGTTCAGCTCTCTCCGGACGGCAGACGCCGAAGAACGAAGCCGCTTGCGAGCGGCGCAGTGCAGCGAAGAGCACACGAGCAGCCAAAGAGCTCCTTCACAATCGCTTTCACTTCTCAGTGCTCTTGCTGCTTGGAAAAGCAGCACACAGCCGTTGCACGCCAGGGCGAAAGCTGGGGCAGTGCCCGTCCTCACTCCTTCGCTGTGCTGTACTCCTTGCAGCTAGAGCGAAGCGAGAAGGACGCGAGGACGAAGAAGGCGTTCTTAAAGTAGCCCCTTGTCAGCAGCCCTGAAAGGGCGCATAACACACGGCGTCTCGCTGCCCTCCGTTCTACATACTCGCGTCTCCCTTTGCTGACTTGCAAAAGTTGCTACCAGAGCAGAGGCGGCCAGATTGAAGAGGCTGTGCTTAGGTTCACCTTCTCCTTACTGCACGTAAGCCACGTCCAGCTCCTCGCTGCACTCTGGATTTCCCTTCTCCGCGGCACTTAGCGTGGTGCTGTGTGTGTGCAACTCGGCGCCTAGAAGCGACTGCCAATGCTTTCAGAGCGGGCTGCAAGGGAACCAAGGAGCAGCACAAGCAGCAGTGCTTCAGCTTGCTCCTTCCGACTGCTAAGGGCACTTGGGAAGGCAAGCGAGAGTCAACCACCTTCCTCTCCTAGTAGCCTCTAACGTGGTGCACACAAGCACGGCACTTAGCCGCTTCGTTCACCGCCCTCGCCCACGCCTGGCTCCGCTTTCACTTGCCGGCGGCCAGAAGCCGCCGCAGGGGCGCCACATACCCAGCAGTGTGCCGGCAGCCAAGAGCTCGAGAACGCTGCTTCTGCCCAAGCCCGCCTAGGGCGTGCACCTTTGTTCTCAGAGCTCCGTGTAACAGTCTGCCTTTCTCGCAGTTCGAATGGAAATCGAAAGCTTTTCGCCTACGCCCTTCACAGAGATCCGTTGCTAGGACGAGAATGTCTCGTGGCCGGAGCTCGCCCCCGCCGCGAGGAAGCTGCTCTTAGCACCGCGTTGCAGGGACACGTCTCGCTTCTTGACTTCGTGCTTAGCGCTCTCCGAATTCGCTGCTAGCTCCGCGGTCGGTCTCAGCTGCAAGTAGCTGCGCTCGCAGTACATAGAGCTTCGCAAGGACCGAAGACCCGGAGGGACGTATCGCACACGACAATGTGCCAGGACAGAGACGTGTTCTACATTGTCCCTTCTCGTCATCCAGTTTGTGCCTCTGCTGCTTCTGCTGTTAGGAATCGCTCCTTGAAAGACGAGCGAGAGCGTCTTTCTGGGTGCATTGCACTGAGTGAGTGCTCGCTAGGGACTTTGCACTCGGAGCCAAGGCAACAGGGCGTGCTTGTCAGCAGAACTGAGAGCGCGCTGTTGGGCAGAGCTGAAACTGACCGCTGCAGTTCAGCTCTCTCCGGACGGCAGACGCCGAAGAACGAAGCCGCTTGCGAGCGGCGCAGTGCAGCGAAGAGCACACGAGCAGCCAAAGAGCTCCTTCACAATCGCTTTCACTTCTCAGTGCTCTTGCTGCTTGGAAAAGCAGCACACAGCCGTTGCACGCCAGGGCGAAAGCTGGGGCAGTGCCCGTCCTCACTCCTTCGCTGTGCTGTACTCCTTGCAGCTAGAGCGAAGCGAGAAGGACGCGAGGACGAAGAAGGCGTTCTTAAAGTAGCCCCTTGTCAGCAGCCCTGAAAGGGCGCATAACACACGGCGTCTCGCTGCCCTCCGTTCTACATACTCGCGTCTCCCTTTGCTGACTTGCAAAAGTTGCTACCAGAGCAGAGGCGGCCAGATTGAAGAGGCTGTGCTTAGGTTCACCTTCTCCTTACTGCACGTAAGCCACGTCCAGCTCCTCGCTGCACTCTGGATTTCCCTTCTCCGCGGCACTTAGCGTGGTGCTGTGTGTGTGCAACTCGGCGCCTAGAAGCGACTGCCAATGCTTTCAGAGCGGGCTGCAAGGGAACCAAGGAGCAGCACAAGCAGCAGTGCTTCAGCTTGCTCCTTCCGACTGCTAAGGGCACTTGGGAAGGCAAGCGAGAGTCAACCACCTTCCTCTCCTAGTAGCCTCTAACGTGGTGCACACAAGCACGGCACTTAGCCGCTTCGTTCACCGCCCTCGCCCACGCCTGGCTCCGCTTTCACTTGCCGGCGGCCAGAAGCCGCCGCAGGGGCGCCACATACCCAGCAGTGTGCCGGCAGCCAAGCGCTCGAGAACGCTGCTTCTGCCCAAGCCCGCCTAGGGCGTGCACCTTTGTTCTCAGAGCTCCGTGTAACAGTCTGCCTTTCTCGCAGTTCGAATGGAAATCGAAAGCTTTTCGCCTACGCCCTTCACAGAGATCCGTTGCTAGGACGAGAATGTCTCGTGGCCGGAGCTCGCCCCCGCCGCGAGGAAGCTGCTCTTAGCACCGCGTTGCAGGGACACGTCTCGCTTCTTGACTTCGTGCTTAGCGCTCTCCGAATTCGCCGCTAGCTCCGCGGTCCGTCTCAGCTTCAAGTAGCAGCGCTCGCAGTACATAGAGCTTCGCAAGGACCGAAGACCCGGAGGGACGTATCGCACACGACAATGTGCCAGGACAGAGACGTGTTCTACATTGTCCCTTCTCGTCATCCAGTTTGTGCCTCTGCTGCTTCTGCTGTTAGGAATCGCTCCTTGAAAGACGAGCGAGAGCGTCTTTCTGGGTGCATTGCACTGAGTGAGTGCTCGCTAGGGACTTTGCACTCGGAGCCAAGGCAACAGGGCGTGCTTGTCCGCAGAACTGAGAGCGCGCTGTTGGGCAGAGCTGAAACTGACCGCTGCAGTTCAGCTCTCTCCGGACGGCAGACGCCGAAGAACGAAGCCGCTTGCGAGCGGCGCAGTGCAGCGAAGAGCACACGAGCAGCCAAAGAGCTCCTTCACAATCGCTTTCACTTCTCAGTGCTCTTGCTGCTTGGAAAAGCAGCACACAGCCGTTGCACGCCAGGGCAAAAGCTGGGGCAGTGCCCGTCCTCACTCCTTCGCTGTGCTGTACTCCTTGCAGCTAGAGCGAAGCGAGAAGGACGCGAGGACGAAGAAGGCGTTCTTAAAGTAGCCCCTTGTCAGCAGCCCTGAAAGGGCGCATAACACACGGCGTCTCGCTGCCCTCCGTTCTACATACTCGCGTCTCCCTTTGCTGACTTGCAAAAGTTGCTACCAGAGCAGAGGCGGCCAGATTGAAGAGGCTGTGCTTAGGTTCACCTTCTCCTTACTGCACGTAAGCCACGTCCAGCTCCTCGCTGCACTCTGGATTTCCCTTCTCCGCGGCACTTAGCGTGGTGCTGTGTGTGTGCAACTCGGCGCCTAGAAGCGACTGCCAATGCTTTCAGAGCGGGCTGCAAGGGAACCAAGGAGCAGCACAAGCAGCAGTGCTTCAGCTTGCTCCTTCCGACTGCTAAGGGCACTTGGGAAGGCAAGCGAGAGTCAACCACCTTCCTCTCCTAGTAGCCTCTAACGTGGTGCACACAAGCACGGCACTTAGCCGCTTCGTTCACCGCCCTCGCCCACGCCTGGCTCCGCTTTCACTTGCCGGCGGCCAGAAGCCGCCGCAGGGGCGCCACATACCCAGCAGTGTGCCGGCAGCCAAGAGCTCGAGAACGCTGCTTCTGCCCAAGCCCGCCTAGGGCGTGCACCTTTGTTCTCAGAGCTCCGTGTAACAGTCTGCCTTTCTCGCAGTTCGAATGGAAATCGAAAGCTTTTCGCCTACGCCCTTCACAGAGATCCGTTGCTAGGACGAGAATGTCTTGTGGCCGGAGCTCGCCCCCGCCGCGAGGAAGCTGCTCTTAGCACCGCGTTGCAGGGACACGTCTCGCTTCTTGACTTCGTGCTTAGCGCTCTCCGAATTCGCTGCTAGCTCCGCGGTCGGTCTCAGCTGCAAGTAGCTGCGCTCGCAGTACATAGAGCTTCGCAAGGACCGAAGACCCGGAGGGACGTATCGCACACGACAATGTGCCAGGACAGAGACGTGTTCTACATTGTCCCTTCTCGTCATCCAGTTTGTGCCTCTGCTGCTTCTGCTGTTAGGAATCGCTCCTTGAAAGACGAGCGAGAGCGTCTTTCTGGGTGCATTGCACTGAGTGAGTGCTCGCTAGGGACTTTGCACTCGGAGCCAAGGCAACAGGGCGTGCTTGTCCGCAGAACTGAGAGCGCGCTGTTGGGCAGAGCTGAAACTGACCGCTGCAGTTCAGCTCTCTCCGGACGGCAGACGCCGAAGAACGAAGCCGCTTGCGAGCGGCGCAGTGCAGCGAAGAGCACACGAGCAGCCAAAGAGCTCCTTCACAATCGCTTTCACTTCTCAGTGCTCTTGCTGCTTGGAAAAGCAGCACACAGCCGTTGCACGACAGGGCGAAAGCTGGGGCAGTGCCCGTCCTCACTCCTTCGCTGTGCTGTACTCCTTGCAGCTAGAGCGAAGCGAGAAGGACGCGAGGACGAAGAAGGCGTTCTTAAAGTAGCCCCTTGTCAGCAGCCCTGAAAGGGCGCATAACACACGGCGTCTCGCTGCCCTCCGTTCTACATACTCGCGTCTCCCTTTGCTGACTTGCAAAAGTTGCTACCAGAGCAGAGGCGGCCAGATTGAAGAGGCTGTGCTTAGGTTCACCTTCTCCTTACTGCACGTAAGCCACGTCCAGCTCCTCGCTGCACTCTGGATTTCCCTTCTCCGCGGCACTTAGCGTGGTGCTGTGTGTGTGCAACTCGGCGCCTAGAAGCGACTGCCAATGCTTTCAGAGCGGGCTGCAAGGGAACCAAGGAGCAGCACAAGCAGCAGTGCTTCAGCTTGCTCCTTCCGACTGCTAAGGGCACTTGGGAAGGCAAGCGAGAGTCAACCACCTTCCTCTCCTAGTAGCCTCTAACGTGGTGCACACAAGCACGGCACTTAGCCGCTTCGTTCACCGCCCTCGCCCACGCCTGGCTCCGCTTTCACTTGCCGGCGGCCAGAAGCCGCCGCAGGGGCGCCACATACCCAGCAGTGTGCGGGCAGCCAAGCGCTCGAGAACGCTGCTTCTGCCCAAGCTCGCCTAGGGCGTGCACCTTTGTTCTCAGAACTCCGTGTAACAGTCTGCCTTTCTCGCAGTTCGAATGGAAATCGAAAGCTTTTCGCCTACGCCCTTCACAGAGATCCGTTGCTAGGACGAGAATGTCTCGTGGCCGGAGCTCGCCCCCGCCGCGAGGAAGCTGCTCTTAGCACCGCGTTGCAGGGACACGTCTCGCTTCTTGACTTCGTGCTTAGCGCTCTCCGAATTCGCCGCAAGCTCCGCGGTCCGTCTCAGCTTCAAGTAGCAGCGCTCGCAGTACATAGAGCTTCGCAAGGACCGAAGACCCGGAGGGACGTATCGCACACGACAATGTGCCAGGACAGAGACGTGTTCTACATTGTCCCTTCTCGTCATCCAGTTTGTGCCTCTGCTGCTTCTGCTGTTAGGAATCGCTCCTTGAAAGACGAGCGAGAGCGTCTTTCTGGGTGCATTGCACTGAGTGAGTGCTCGCTAGGGACTTTGCACTCGGAGCCAAGGCAACAGGGCGTGCTTGTCCGCAGAACTGAGAGCGCGCTGTTGGGCAGAGCTGAAACTGACCGCTGCAGTTCAGCTCTCTCCGGACGGCAGACGCCGAAGAACGAAGCCGCTTGCGAGCGGCGCAGTGCAGCGAAGAGCACACGAGCAGCCAAAGAGCTCCTTCACAATCGCTTTCACTTCTCAGTGCTCTTGCTGCTTGGAAAAGCAGCACACAGCCGTTGCACGCCAGGGCAAAAGCTGGGGCAGTGCCCGTCCTCACTCCTTCGCTGTGCTGTACTCCTTGCAGCTAGAGCGAAGCGAGAAGGACGCGAGGACGAAGAAGGCGTTCTTAAAGTAGCCCCTTGTCAGCAGCCCTGAAAGGGCGCATAACACACGGCGTCTCGCTGCCCTCCGTTCTACATACTCGCGTCTCCCTTTGCTGACTTGCAAAAGTTGCTACCAGAGCAGAGGCGGCCAGATTGAAGAGGCTGTGCTTAGGTTCACCTTCTCCTTACTGCACGTAAGCCACGTCCAGCTCCTCGCTGCACTCTGGATTTCCCTTCTCCGCGGCACTTAGCGTGGTGCTGTGTGTGTGCAACTCGGCGCCTAGAAGCGACTGCCAATGCTTTCAGAGCGGGCTGCAAGGGAACCAAGGAGCAGCACAAGCAGCAGTGCTTCAGCTTGCTCCTTCCGACTGCTAAGGGCACTTGGGAAGGCAAGCGAGAGTCAACCACCTTCCTCTCCTAGTAGCCTCTAACGTGGTGCACACAAGCACGGCACTTAGCCGCTTCGTTCACCGCCCTCGCCCACGCCTGGCTCCGCTTTCACTTGCCGGCGGCCAGAAGCCGCCGCAGGGGCGCCACATACCCAGCAGTGTGCCGGCAGCCAAGAGCTCGAGAACGCTGCTTCTGCCCAAGCCCGCCTAGGGCGTGCACCTTTGTTCTCAGAGCTCCGTGTAACAGTCTGCCTTTCTCGCAGTTCGAATGGAAATCGAAAGCTTTTCGCCTACGCCCTTCACAGAGATCCGTTGCTAGGACGAGAATGTCTTGTGGCCGGAGCTCGCCCCCGCCGCGAGGAAGCTGCTCTTAGCACCGCGTTGCAGGGACACGTCTCGCTTCTTGACTTCGTGCTTAGCGCTCTCCGAATTCGCTGCTAGCTCCGCGGTCGGTCTCAGCTGCAAGTAGCTGCGCTCGCAGTACATAGAGCTTCGCAAGGACCGAAGACCCGGAGGGACGTATCGCACACGACAATGTGCCAGGACAGAGACGTGTTCTACATTGTCCCTTCTCGTCATCCAGTTTGTGCCTCTGCTGCTTCTGCTGTTAGGAATCGCTCCTTGAAAGACGAGCGAGAGCGTCTTTCTGGGTGCATTGCACTGAGTGAGTGCTCGCTAGGGACTTTGCACTCGGAGCCAAGGCAACAGGGCGTGCTTGTCCGCAGAACTGAGAGCGCGCTGTTGGGCAGAGCTGAAACTGACCGCTGCAGTTCAGCTCTCTCCGGACGGCAGACGCCGAAGAACGAAGCCGCTTGCGAGCGGCGCAGTGCAGCGAAGAGCACACGAGCAGCCAAAGAGCTCCTTCACAATCGCTTTCACTTCTCAGTGCTCTTGCTGCTTGGAAAAGCAGCACACAGCCGTTGCACGCCAGGGCGAAAGCTGGGGCAGTGCCCGTCCTCACTCCTTCGCTGTGCTGTACTCCTTGCAGCTAGAGCGAAGCGAGAAGGACGCGAGGACGAAGAAGGCGTTCTTAAAGTAGCCCCTTGTCAGCAGCCCTGAAAGGGCGCATAACACACGGCGTCTCGCTGCCCTCCGTTCTACATACTCGCGTCTCCCTTTGCTGACTTGCAAAAGTTGCTACCAGAGCAGAGGCGGCCAGATTGAAGAGGCTGTGCTTAGGTTCACCTTCTCCTTACTGCACGTAAGCCACGTCCAGCTCCTCGCTGCACTCTGGATTTCCCTTCTCCGCGGCACTTAGCGTGGTGCTGTGTGTGTGCAACTCGGCGCCTAGAAGCGACTGCCAATGCTTTCAGAGCGGGCTGCAAGGGAACCAAGGAGCAGCACAAGCAGCAGTGCTTCAGCTTGCTCCTTCCGACTGCTAAGGGCACTTGGGAAGGCAAGCGAGAGTCAACCACCTTCCTCTCCTAGTAGCCTCTAACGTGGTGCACACAAGCACGGCACTTAGCCGCTTCGTTCACCGCCCTCGCCCACGCCTGGCTCCGCTTTCACTTGCCGGCGGCCAGAAGCCGCCGCAGGGGCGCCACATACCCAGCAGTGTGCCGGCAGCCAAGCGCTCGAGAACGCTGCTTCTGCCCAAGCCCGCCTAGGGCGTGCACCTTTGTTCTCAGAGCTCCGTGTAACAGTCTGCCTTTCTCGCAGTTCGAATGGAAATCGAAAGCTTTTCGCCTACGCCCTTCACAGAGATCCGTTGCTAGGACGAGAATGTCTCGTGGCCGGAGCTCGCCCCCGCCGCGAGGAAGCTGCTCTTAGCACCGCGTTGCAGGGACACGTCTCGCTTCTTGACTTCGTGCTTAGCGCTCTCCGAATTCGCCGCTAGCTCCGCGGTCCGTCTCAGCTTCAAGTAGCAGCGCTCGCAGTACATAGAGCTTCGCAAGGACCGAAGACCCGGAGGGACGTATCGCACACGACAATGTGCCAGGACAGAGACGTGTTCTACATTGTCCCTTCTCGTCATCCAGTTTGTGCCTCTGCTGCTTCTGCTGTTAGGAATCGCTCCTTGAAAGACGAGCGAGAGCGTCTTTCTGGGTGCATTGCACTGAGTGAGTGCTCGCTAGGGACTTTGCACTCGGAGCCAAGGCAACAGGGCGTGCTTGTCCGCAGAACTGAGAGCGCGCTGTTGGGCAGAGCTGAAACTGACCGCTGCAGTTCAGCTCTCTCCGGACGGCAGACGCCGAAGAACGAAGCCGCTTGCGAGCGGCGCAGTGCAGCGAAGAGCACACGAGCAGCCAAAGAGCTCCTTCACAATCGCTTTCACTTCTCAGTGCTCTTGCTGCTTGGAAAAGCAGCACACAGCCGTTGCACGCCAGGGCAAAAGCTGGGGCAGTGCCCGTCCTCACTCCTTCGCTGTGCTGTACTCCTTGCAGCTAGAGCGAAGCGAGAAGGACGCGAGGACGAAGAAGGCGTTCTTAAAGTAGCCCCTTGTCAGCAGCCCTGAAAGGGCGCATAACACACGGCGTCTCGCTGCCCTCCGTTCTACATACTCGCGTCTCCCTTTGCTGACTTGCAAAAGTTGCTACCAGAGCAGAGGCGGCCAGATTGAAGAGGCTGTGCTTAGGTTCACCTTCTCCTTACTGCACGTAAGCCACGTCCAGCTCCTCGCTGCACTCTGGATTTCCCTTCTCCGCGGCACTTAGCGTGGTGCTGTGTGTGTGCAACTCGGCGCCTAGAAGCGACTGCCAATGCTTTCAGAGCGGGCTGCAAGGGAACCAAGGAGCAGCACAAGCAGCAGTGCTTCAGCTTGCTCCTTCCGACTGCTAAGGGCACTTGGGAAGGCAAGCGAGAGTCAACCACCTTCCTCTCCTAGTAGCCTCTAACGTGGTGCACACAAGCACGGCACTTAGCCGCTTCGTTCACCGCCCTCGCCCACGCCTGGCTCCGCTTTCACTTGCCGGCGGCCAGAAGCCGCCGCAGGGGCGCCACATACCCAGCAGTGTGCCGGCAGCCAAGAGCTCGAGAACGCTGCTTCTGCCCAAGCCCGCCTAGGGCGTGCACCTTTGTTCTCAGAGCTCCGTGTAACAGTCTGCCTTTCTCGCAGTTCGAATGGAAATCGAAAGCTTTTCGCCTACGCCCTTCACAGAGATCCGTTGCTAGGACGAGAATGTCTTGTGGCCGGAGCTCGCCCCCGCCGCGAGGAAGCTGCTCTTAGCACCGCGTTGCAGGGACACGTCTCGCTTCTTGACTTCGTGCTTAGCGCTCTCCGAATTCGCTGCTAGCTCCGCGGTCGGTCTCAGCTGCAAGTAGCTGCGCTCGCAGTACATAGAGCTTCGCAAGGACCGAAGACCCGGAGGGACGTATCGCACACGACAATGTGCCAGGACAGAGACGTGTTCTACATTGTCCCTTCTCGTCATCCAGTTTGTGCCTCTGCTGCTTCTGCTGTTAGGAATCGCTCCTTGAAAGACGAGCGAGAGCGTCTTTCTGGGTGCATTGCACTGAGTGAGTGCTCGCTAGGGACTTTGCACTCGGAGCCAAGGCAACAGGGCGTGCTTGTCCGCAGAACTGAGAGCGCGCTGTTGGGCAGAGCTGAAACTGACCGCTGCAGTTCAGCTCTCTCCGGACGGCAGACGCCGAAGAACGAAGCCGCTTGCGAGCGGCGCAGTGCAGCGAAGAGCACACGAGCAGCCAAAGAGCTCCTTCACAATCGCTTTCACTTCTCAGTGCTCTTGCTGCTTGGAAAAGCAGCACACAGCCGTTGCACGACAGGGCGAAAGCTGGGGCAGTGCCCGTCCTCACTCCTTCGCTGTGCTGTACTCCTTGCAGCTAGAGCGAAGCGAGAAGGACGCGAGGACGAAGAAGGCGTTCTTAAAGTAGCCCCTTGTCAGCAGCCCTGAAAGGGCGCATAACACACGGCGTCTCGCTGCCCTCCGTTCTACATACTCGCGTCTCCCTTTGCTGACTTGCAAAAGTTGCTACCAGAGCAGAGGCGGCCAGATTGAAGAGGCTGTGCTTAGGTTCACCTTCTCCTTACTGCACGTAAGCCACGTCCAGCTCCTCGCTGCACTCTGGATTTCCCTTCTCCGCGGCACTTAGCGTGGTGCTGTGTGTGTGCAACTCGGCGCCTAGAAGCGACTGCCAATGCTTTCAGAGCGGGCTGCAAGGGAACCAAGGAGCAGCACAAGCAGCAGTGCTTCAGCTTGCTCCTTCCGACTGCTAAGGGCACTTGGGAAGGCAAGCGAGAGTCAACCACCTTCCTCTCCTAGTAGCCTCTAACGTGGTGCACACAAGCACGGCACTTAGCCGCTTCGTTCACCGCCCTCGCCCACGCCTGGCTCCGCTTTCACTTGCCGGCGGCCAGAAGCCGCCGCAGGGGCGCCACATACCCAGCAGTGTGCGGGCAGCCAAGCGCTCGAGAACGCTGCTTCTGCCCAAGCTCGCCTAGGGCGTGCACCTTTGTTCTCAGAACTCCGTGTAACAGTCTGCCTTTCTCGCAGTTCGAATGGAAATCGAAAGCTTTTCGCCTACGCCCTTCACAGAGATCCGTTGCTAGGACGAGAATGTCTCGTGGCCGGAGCTCGCCCCCGCCGCGAGGAAGCTGCTCTTAGCACCGCGTTGCAGGGACACGTCTCGCTTCTTGACTTCGTGCTTAGCGCTCTCCGAATTCGCCGCAAGCTCCGCGGTCCGTCTCAGCTTCAAGTAGCAGCGCTCGCAGTACATAGAGCTTCGCAAGGACCGAAGACCCGGAGGGACGTATCGCACACGACAATGTGCCAGGACAGAGACGTGTTCTACATTGTCCCTTCTCGTCATCCAGTTTGTGCCTCTGCTGCTTCTGCTGTTAGGAATCGCTCCTTGAAAGACGAGCGAGAGCGTCTTTCTGGGTGCATTGCACTGAGTGAGTGCTCGCTAGGGACTTTGCACTCGGAGCCAAGGCAACAGGGCGTGCTTGTCCGCAGAACTGAGAGCGCGCTGTTGGGCAGAGCTGAAACTG
This sequence comes from Sturnus vulgaris, assembly GCF_052056855.1. NCBI lineage: Eukaryota > Metazoa > Chordata > Aves > Passeriformes > Sturnidae > Sturnus > Sturnus vulgaris. Next base: position 12,017,067 of record NC_142262.1, on the reverse strand, counting down.
ACCGCTGCAGTTCAGCTCTCTCCGGACGGCAGACGCCGAAGAACGAAGCCGCTTGCGAGCGGCGCAGTGCAGCGAAGAGCACACGAGCAGCCAAAGAGCTCCTTCACAATCGCTTTCACTTCTCAGTGCTCTTGCTGCTTGGAAAAGCAGCACACAGCCGTTGCACGCCAGGGCAAAAGCTGGGGCAGTGCCCGTCCTCACTCCTTCGCTGTGCTGTACTCCTTGCAGCTAGAGCGAAGCGAGAAGGACGCGAGGACGAAGAAGGCGTTCTTAAAGTAGCCCCTTGTCAGCAGCCCTGAAAGGGCGCATAACACACGGCGTCTCGCTGCCCTCCGTTCTACATACTCGCGTCTCCCTTTGCTGACTTGCAAAAGTTGCTACCAGAGCAGAGGCGGCCAGATTGAAGAGGCTGTGCTTAGGTTCACCTTCTCCTTACTGCACGTAAGCCACGTCCAGCTCCTCGCTGCACTCTGGATTTCCCTTCTCCGCGGCACTTAGCGTGGTGCTGTGTGTGTGCAACTCGGCGCCTAGAAGCGACTGCCAATGCTTTCAGAGCGGGCTGCAAGGGAACCAAGGAGCAGCACAAGCAGCAGTGCTTCAGCTTGCTCCTTCCGACTGCTAAGGGCACTTGGGAAGGCAAGCGAGAGTCAACCACCTTCCTCTCCTAGTAGCCTCTAACGTGGTGCACACAAGCACGGCACTTAGCCGCTTCGTTCACCGCCCTCGCCCACGCCTGGCTCCGCTTTCACTTGCCGGCGGCCAGAAGCCGCCGCAGGGGCGCCACATACCCAGCAGTGTGCCGGCAGCCAAGAGCTCGAGAACGCTGCTTCTGCCCAAGCCCGCCTAGGGCGTGCACCTTTGTTCTCAGAGCTCCGTGTAACAGTCTGCCTTTCTCGCAGTTCGAATGGAAATCGAAAGCTTTTCGCCTACGCCCTTCACAGAGATCCGTTGCTAGGACGAGAATGTCTTGTGGCCGGAGCTCGCCCCCGCCGCGAGGAAGCTGCTCTTAGCACCGCGTTGCAGGGACACGTCTCGCTTCTTGACTTCGTGCTTAGCGCTCTCCGAATTCGCTGCTAGCTCCGCGGTCGGTCTCAGCTGCAAGTAGCTGCGCTCGCAGTACATAGAGCTTCGCAAGGACCGAAGACCCGGAGGGACGTATCGCACACGACAATGTGCCAGGACAGAGACGTGTTCTACATTGTCCCTTCTCGTCATCCAGTTTGTGCCTCTGCTGCTTCTGCTGTTAGGAATCGCTCCTTGAAAGACGAGCGAGAGCGTCTTTCTGGGTGCATTGCACTGAGTGAGTGCTCGCTAGGGACTTTGCACTCGGAGCCAAGGCAACAGGGCGTGCTTGTCCGCAGAACTGAGAGCGCGCTGTTGGGCAGAGCTGAAACTGACCGCTGCAGTTCAGCTCTCTCCGGACGGCAGACGCCGAAGAACGAAGCCGCTTGCGAGCGGCGCAGTGCAGCGAAGAGCACACGAGCAGCCAAAGAGCTCCTTCACAATCGCTTTCACTTCTCAGTGCTCTTGCTGCTTGGAAAAGCAGCACACAGCCGTTGCACGCCAGGGCGAAAGCTGGGGCAGTGCCCGTCCTCACTCCTTCGCTGTGCTGTACTCCTTGCAGCTAGAACGAAGCGAGAAGGACGCGAGGACGAAGAAGGCGTTCTTAAAGTAGCCCCTTGTCAGCAGCCCTGAAAGGGCGCATAACACACGGCGTCTCGCTGCCCTCCGTTCTACATACTCGCGTCTCCCTTTGCTGACTTGCAAAAGTTGCTACCAGAGCAGAGGCGGCCAGATTGAAGAGGCTGTGCTTAGGTTCACCTTCTCCTTACTGCACGTAAGCCACGTCCAGCTCCTCGCTGCACTCTGGATTTGCCTTCTCCGCGGCACTTAGCGTGGTGCTGTGTGTGTGCAACTCGGCGCCTAGAAGCGACTGCCAATGCTTTCAGAGCGGGCTGCAAGGGAACCAAGGAGCAGCACAAGCAGCAGTGCTTCAGCTTGCTCCTTCCGACTGCTAAGGGCACTTGGGAAGGCAAGCGAGAGTCAACCACCTTCCTCTCCTAGTAGCCTCTAACGTGGTGCACACAAGCACGGCACTTAGCCGCTTCGTTCACCGCCCTCGCCCACGCCTGGCTCCGCTTTCACTTGCCGGCGGCCAGAAGCCGCCGCAGGGGCGCCACATACCCAGCAGTGTGCGGGCAGCCAAGAGCTCGAGAACGCTGCTTCTGCCCAAGCCCGCCTAGGGCGTGCACCTTTGTTCTCAGAGCTCCGTGTAACAGTCTGCCTTTCTCGCAGTTCGAATGGAAATCGAAAGCTTTTCGCCTACGCCCTTCACAGAGATCCGTTGCTAGGACGAGAATGTCTCGTGGCCGGAGCTCGCCCCCGCCGCGAGGAAGCTGCTCTTAGCACCGCGTTGCAGGGACACGTCTCGCTTCTTGACTTCGTGCTTAGCGCTCTCCGAATTCGCCGCTAGCTCCGCGGTCCGCCTCAGCTTCAAGTAGCAGCGCTCGCAGTACATAGAGCTTCGCAAGGACCGAAGACCCGGAGGGACGTATCGCACACGACAATGTGCCAGGACAGAGACGTGTTCTACATTGTCCCTTCTCGTCATCCAGTTTGTGCCTCTGCTGCTTCTGCTGTTAGGAATCGCTCCTTGAAAGACGAGCGAGAGCGTCTTTCTGGGTGCATTGCACTGAGTGAGTGCTCGCTAGGGACTTTGCACTCGGAGCCAAGGCAACAGGGCGTGCTTGTCCGCAGAACTGAGAGCGCGCTGTTGGGCAGAGCTGAAACTGACCGCTGCAGTTCAGCTCTCTCCGGACGGCAGACGCCGAAGAACGAAGCCGCTTGCGAGCGGCGCAGTGCAGCGAAGAGCACACGAGCAGCCAAAGAGCTCCTTCACAATCGCTTTCACTTCTCTGTGCTCTTGCTGCTTGGAAAAGCAGCACACAGCCGTTGCACGCCAGGGCGAAAGCTGGGGCAGTGCCCGTCCTCACTCCTTCGCTGTGCTGTACTCCTTGCAGCTAGAGCGAAGCGAGAAGGACGCGAGGACGAAGAAGGCGTTCTTAAAGTAGCCCCTTGTCAGCAGCCCTGAAAGGGCGCATAACACACGGCGTCTCGCTGCCCTCCGTTCTACATACTCGCGTCTCCCTTTGCTGACTTGCAAAAGTTGCTACCAGAGCAGAGGCGGCCAGATTGAAGAGGCTGTGCTTAGGTTCACCTTCTCCTTACTGCACGTAAGCCACGTCCAGCTCCTCGCTGCACTCTGGATTTGCCTTCTCCGCGGCACTTAGCGTGGTGCTGTGTGTGTGCAACTCGGCGCCTAGAAGCGACTGCCAATGCTTTCAGAGCGGGCTGCAAGGGAACCAAGGAGCAGCACAAGCAGCAGTGCTTCAGCTTGCTCCTTCCGACTGCTAAGGGCACTTGGGAAGGCAAGCGAGAGTCAACCACCTTCCTCTCCTAGTAGCCTCTAACGTGGTGCACACAAGCACGGCACTTAGCCGCTTCGTTCACCGCCCTCGCCCACGCCTGGCTCCGCTTTCACTTGCCGGCGGCCAGAAGCCGCCGCAGGGGCGCCACATACCCAGCAGTGTGCGGGCAGCCAAGCGCTCGAGAACGCTGCTTCTGCCCAAGCTCGCCTAGGGCGTGCACCTTTGTTCTCAGAGCTCCGTGTAACAGTCTGCCTTTCTCGCAGTTCGAATGGAAATCGAAAGCTTTTCGCCTACGCCCTTCACAGAGATCCGTTGCTAGGACGAGAATGTCTCGTGGCCGGAGCTCGCCCCCGCCGCGAGGAAGCTGCTCTTAGCACCGCGTTGCAGGGACACGTCTCGCTTCTTGACTTCGTGCTTAGCGCTCTCCGAATTCGCCGCTAGCTCCGCGGTCCGTCTCAGCTTCAAGTAGCAGCGCTCGCAGTACATAGAGCTTCGCAAGGACCGAAGACCCGGAGGGACGTATCGCACACGACAATGTGCCAGGACAGAGACGTGTTCTACATTGTCCCTTCTCGTCATCCAGTTTGTGCCTCTGCTGCTTCTGCTGTTAGGAATCGCTCCTTGAAAGACGAGCGAGAGCGTCTTTCTGGGTGCATTGCACTGAGTGAGTGCTCGCTAGGGACTTTGCACTCGGAGCCAAGGCAACAGGGCGTGCTTGTCCGCAGAACTGAGAGCGCGCTGTTGGGCAGAGCTGAAACTGACCGCTGCAGTTCAGCTCTCTCCGGACGGCAGACGCCGAAGAACGAAGCCGCTTGCGAGCGGCGCAGTGCAGCGAAGAGCACACGAGCAGCCAAAGAGCTCCTTCACAATCGCTTTCACTTCTCAGTGCTCTTGCTGCTTGGAAAAGCAGCACACAGCCGTTGCACGCCAGGGCGAAAGCTGGGGCAGTGCCCGTCCTCACTCCTTCGCTGTGCTGTACTCCTTGCAGCTAGAGCGAAGCGAGAAGGACGCGAGGACGAAGAAGGCGTTCTTAAAGTAGCCCCTTGTCAGCAGCCCTGAAAGGGCGCATAACACACGGCGTCTAGCTGCCCTCCGTTCTACATACTCGCGTCTCCCTTTGCCGACTTGCAAAAGTTGCTACCAGAGCAGAGGCGGCCAGATTGAAGAGGCTGTGCTTAGGTTCACCTTCTCCTTACTGCACGTAAGCCACGTCAAGCTCCTCGCTGCACTCTGGATTTCCCTTCTCCGCGGCACTTAGCGTGGTGCTGTGTGTGTGCAACTCGGCGCCTAGAAGCGACTGCCAATGCTTTCACAGCGGGCTGCAAGGGAACCAAAGAGCAGCACAAGCAGCAGTGCTTCAGCTTGCTCCTTCCGACTGCTAAGGGCACTTGGGAAGGCAAGCGAGAGTCAACCACCTTCCTCTCCTAGTAGCCTCTAACGTGGTGCACACAAGCACGGCACTTAGCCGCTTCGTTCACCGCCCTCGCCCACGCCTGGCTCCGCTTTCACTTGCCGGCGGCCAGAAGCCGCCGCAGGGGCGCCAAATACCCAGCAGTGTGCGGGCAGCCAAGAGCTCGAGAACGCTTCTTCTGCCCAAGCCAGCCTAGGGCGTGCACCTTTGTTCTCAGAGCTCCGTGTAACAGTCTGCCTCTCTCGCAGTTCGAATGGAAAACGAAAGCTTTTCGCCTACGCCCTTCACAGAGATCCGTTGCCAGGACGAGAATGTCTCGTGGCCGGAGCTCGCCCCCGCCGCCAGGAAGCTGCTCTTAGCACCGCGTTGCAGGGACACGTCTCGCTTCTTGACTTCGTGCTTAGCGCTCTCCGAATTCGCCGCTAGCTCCGCGGTCCTTCTCAGCTGCAAGTAGCAGCGCTCGCAGTACATAGAGCTTCGCAAGGACCGAAGACCCGGAGGGACATATCGCACACGACAATGTGCCAGGACAAGGACGTTCTACACTGAGTGGAGACAGAGACAGACCGAGAATTCTACACTGCCCCTTCTCTTCGGCCATCTTGTGCTCTGCTGCCTCTGCTGTGACGAATCGGTCCTTGAAAAACCAGCGAGAGCGTCTCTCCAGGCACTGAGTGTGAGCTCCCTAGGGACTTTTTCCACCTCCAAAAATACATGGGTAAGTCCTAAAAGTTTTGGTTTGATCAAGAATAGTTACGTCCAAGTATTGCTGTTCTAAACACCCTTGGTTTCAGTCTGAACTTAACTGCTTGTTTCTGTCTTTTTGCCTAGTGGCAATCTAATTCTAAGGTAACTAGATGTGTTGGATATCCATAAGTTACATCTCAGGTTAGGTGGGATAATTGGCTGGGAAGAAAATGGAATTGAGAATTTGGAAAGAATCCAAAGTGAGCTGATGTCACAATCCGAGATTCCCTTGGGTTCCAAATCCTTTCATTTGTGTTTTTGTGGGCTTTTTTGAAGGCGGTGTACAGTTGAAGCCATGATTTAGCTGCGGTGAGACCTGCTCTGCTGTAAAAGCATTATTTTCTCAGTGAGCATGGACAACAGTTAGAGTGTCGTCTTTTAAGATTCCCTGCACTCCACTTATGGTGGCAAAAGCAGTGCCTTGACTGTAATCATAAAAGTGATTACAGCTTCATTGCTTTGACATCATGTAGGATGCTTCCTCCATCTGCTGTGGTCAGCATTAAGTAACAGATTTCTCAGTTTCTAGGAAGAGTCTAGCAAACAATCACCTTGCTCCTTCTCTTGCATTTATTCATCACTGCTATGCTGCTATACAGACAGATAGTCTGTTTATGATTCAACAATTCAATGGGACATCAAGTAAATAGCAAAGCAAAACTAACTACCGAAAGCACTATAAGGGCCAGAGATTAGCTTGGATCAAAACAGGTATTCTCCTAGCATTGTTTACAAACGACTCAGCATGTGAAACAGAAGGCACAATGTAGTTTGTGCCTTGTTTTGGGCATGCCCGGAAGAAGGAAATTCTGATTTCACATATGGGAAAAGAAATGTTGACATTTGAATGAGATTGTTCATACCCCAGAAAAGGTTGCTTTGAAAGGTTGTGGAAGTCCTGTGTGGAAACACGGCTTTACAAGTCCTTTCCACCAGGAGACAACAGCTGCAGAACATCTGGGTGTGCCAGTGTTGAGAGCACCAGCAAAGATCAAAGTGGAGAAGTTGGTGAACAATGGCAGTGGCCTGGGGGAGAGCAAGTGGGGTGCTGGCTGTGGGACCAGGGGAGTCCTGACTGATTTAGGAGGCGTGTGATGGTCTGTGCCAGCAAGCGGAGTAGTGCTGTGGCCTTGGCACACTGCGACTACTGGAATTCAGTGGGGTCACTGGGCAGGCTGAGTGTGTGAGCTGCTGGAGGGACCCAGGTTGCCCACATGTAAACATCCAGTCTCACTCTTGCCAGCCACAGAAAGGAGCAGGATGTGGCTGCTGGCGATGCCTGTCATGTATATGTAGTGTATATGCGTGCTATCCCAGCCTGCTGGGAACACTTCTTCTTTGGGACTGCTTGGGCTGAGGGAGAGAAAGCAGTGGTAGTTTCTGAGGTTTCGAGTTTGCTCGAGTTTCTCAGGCTGTTTCTGGAGCCACCCAGAGTTCTCTTCCTTGAAGCATTTCAAGTCCTGCTAATTTTCAAAATTCAAACAGACACAGCCCTAAGCTAGTTGATCTGACTTCAGAGCTATTCTTACGCTGAGCTGTTGGATGATCTGATCTCCTGAGATGTCTTCCATTTCAGTTTATGACCTGGTTCTTGTGAAAAATAGGATCTTTTAGCCTGGAGAAGAGAGGTTTCTGGAGAGACAGTATTGTGGCCTTTGAATATGTAAAGAGGGTATAAGACCAATGGAGAAAGACTTTTTAGGAAGGTTTGCAGAGAAAGGACAAGGGGACATGCTTTCAAACTGAGACTAGGTTTAGATTGGCTAAAAGGAAAAGCTTTTCTACAATGAAGCTGGTGAGACACTCAAACGGCTGTTCCAGAGAAGTTGTGGATGCCCCATCATTGAGAGTGCTCCTTATCAGTTTGGCTAGTCTTGAGCAATTTGATCTACTGTAAGATCTACCTGGCAAGGAAGTAGGACTAGGTGATCTTTAATCACAGACTGTTGTATGATTCCGTGAAAGACAGAATGCAATAAAGTTCATAATTCAGATTTTGGCGCAGACATATTTATAATTTCTCACTTTATGCATCATTGCAATGACAACTTGTTAGCTTCTGAAATGATTAGCTGAGATTGATTTCCTTCCTTAGTTTCATTTTCCCTGTTATTCCTTCACTCTTGGACCTTTTTTTCACTAGATTTCCTCTTTCAGTAAACTGCCCTTAAGTATCACTTTGCTCCCCACCTGGCTTTTTTTTTTTTTTTTTTTTTTCAATGACACCTTTTCACTGGTTCGTTTTGGGCCTTTGCTGCTTGAAGTCCAGCAGCCTCCTTGTCAGAGCATTACGGAGCTTTCTTTACAGCTTCATCACTATGCAAAAAGCCATAAATTACTGTGTTCCATCTCACATACCATCAAGTAGCACACTAATATTCCCTCTGCTGAATAGCTGGTTGGCTTACATAGACCAGCCAAAAACCAGGAAATCCAGATGGCAGCAAGAATCTTGTAGACTACTCCTGCTGTTCATTTAAATTCTGGAGAAGTCACGTGAGGTATCACATTCTCTTGAAAGAAGTGTCTATCATCTCGGACATTCTAGAATGGGCTATTAATATTGTCATGAGTTTCTGGCTAGACTTTTTAGTATGCCAATTCAAATTCAAATGATCTGAAATGATAGAACTTCAAGAATTGTTTTTGCCAGAATCGAAGTATGATGGAGTTATATAGGGAGAATCTTAATCTTAGTTATTCTATTCCATCTCACATCATGGCTGGGGGCAGGGAGAAGGGAGTATCTTTGGGGGACAATGGGTTCCGGTGTAGTCAGTAAGCTGGGCAGAGGAGCCATCAGGTATTGTCTGTTGTTGGGGGGGGGATTCATGTGAACTCTTCCTTTCTTGTACCCTGCCACCAGTATTGTTGCTAAAATTGTTTGTTTTCTCATCCAAGTGACAAAATCAGCACACTTAATGAGGGATGAAGAGGGAGCAGCGACCTCGGAACAGGAGGAAGAAGAAGCAGAGCCTGCTGTCCTCCAGAAGAAAAAAAACGCTACCAGCCAACTTTGCATCATCTGTGAACTTCCTGGGCGTGTACTCTATCCCCTTGTCCAGATCACTGAGCAAGATATTAAACAGGACTGGGCCCAAGACTGAGCCTTGGGGACCAGCTGGATGAACTCTATTTCCCACCACTCTGTGGGCCTGGCCATCACCCAGTTTGTCACCCAGCAAACAGCCCACCCATGCAAACCATAAGCAGACAGTTTCTTCAGGAGAATGATGTGAGACTCATTGCAAAAAAGATCAGGGAGATGCCTAGGAAGAGTCTCAGGTGAATCCAGGAGACTATAGTGGAGGACTATTCAGTTTTCCAATCAATTTGCTTAAAAAAACTCTACAAAACCGTAATAAACAAACAAACAAACAAACAAACAAAAAAAGCAGACCAAACAAACACACAAAACCCCCCAACCAATAATCCCCAAAGAGACAAAAAAAGCCCCCAAAAAAGCCCACCAAAAAACCCACCCAAAACTGAAAAAAAAAGCCCCAAACCCAACACAAAAAATCAGGGTGAAGGTTTTTAGTAACTTTAAAAATAACAAAACAAAACGAAACAAAAAAAACCCAGAAAGTCACATTTCTAAAGGTGCTGTCCCAGCCTCTTCTCTCAGCAGGGAGGACATCCTGAAGTGGAGCCAGTTGGAAGAAAGCGGGACGGGGCAGCACCTGGGCCATTGTCACAGGACGGCCCTGTGGCTGCCCCACTGCCAAAACCTGGACACATAAATCAAACACAGGTATGCACATGTGCTTAGACACAGCAAAAATATATTTGTCTGAAAAGAATACAGGTCCATTTCTATCACTGGAAAGAGCATAATGCCTCGTCTCAGCTTTCTTTTCAGTCATTACAAATGTTTCGAAAATAAAGGAGTGCAGAAAATGGAAATATCCAAGATCAACATGAGGACCAGTAGCAAAGATTCCATTTTTGAAACTGCATTGGGAATCCTCTGCAGAAATTGACTCAGAGCTCTAAGATTTACAAAAAAGACCAAGAGGATTGGAGTCAATACAACACAGTGTCTGGAGACTTCAGCTGGTTGCCTTGATTTCTCAAATATGATGGAGGAAGCACCTTAGCAACTACAGCTGCCAGTTCTCTCAGGGCCCTGACATGCCTCTGGGTGGGTGCCATGGTCTTGCATGCTCAGGTTCCTCAAGTGGTCTGAAAGCTGACCTGCTACTATGGGTTAGAATCAAGTCCACCAGTCCAATAACCTGAGAGATGTGGAAATAGTGACTGGCAGTAAAAATTGAGACCAACACTTGTTGAGTACCTCAGCCTTCTCCTTGTCTGTTGTCACTAGTCCTGTCTGGCTTATGGGGGTGGGGGGGGGGGGAATAGGGGAGGTGTGATAGGTTTCTTTTCATCTTCCTTTTCCCACTGAAATACCCGTAGGTGCCTTTATTATTCTTAGTTTTGGCATGCTTTTCCAAATTCAGCTTCAACTGAGCCTTAGCTATACTGATCCCATCCTCACACACTCATGTGTTACCACTGTATTTTTCCCATGATTTGTCTCGCTGTGTATCGTCTGCATATTACCTACTTGCATCACATCTATTAATTTTCAATAACCTTCTGGCTTTAACTTGCTTTCAAAAAAAAACCTTTTTGAACCTTTTCACCTCAGAAATTCACCTGGGAAACCCCAAATCCCCAGAATTCGACCCAAAATTCACCTGGCACCCCAAATTCACCCTCCAAATTCGCTCCAAAATGATTGGCAACTTTACACACTCCATTTTCCCACAAAAGGATCTAGAGCCCTGTGCGCTTCGTATACAAACTAAATGCAAAAAACCTTTCTATTCATTCTCAGCAAAAAGACGTCCTATTCCTCCTTCTTTTGGACAAAACTGCCTTCACTTTCAAACTTATTCTCTTGCTCGCTTACCTGCATAATGCTTAGTCCCTGTTCTGCATGCTCATTTTCTTCACTTTTACAAGGAATCCTCTCCTCATCTTCTTCTTCCTCTGCTTCAACATGCAAAAACAAACCAAAAATTGTCTCTTCTACAGAAAATGAGGGGAGAAAAGAACACAAATGATAACCAATACCCTGCCAAGTAGAAATTTCTTCTATATTTCAGTGATTGATAGGCAGAAAAAATGAATTTCATCTGGGGAAAGAAAGACATTCTAGGAATATTCAGACTGCTATCTTGCCCCAGGTAAAACATTTACCATGGCCTTAGCGTTAATGAGCTTGTGAACATCAGCTGCCAAGAGGAAGGACATTTCCTCCAGTTTCACACAATACTTGGTCAGTACATCTGCTATCTGTGCAATCAAACAATACAGAAAAGCAACAACAATGAAAAGTAGAACTCAAATATCAATTTCCCAAGTTAAAATCTACATGAACAAGACAATTTTTCCATTCAAGTGAATTCGATTTAATTAATTCATTAACTACATAAGTAGCATTCTCACGTTCAAGAACGGAATTCAAAGAATCAACGTTGCTTCTTCTGAGACATTGAAGCCTGAGTAGATCCCAACTTCAAATCTAGTAGGACGCCATGAAAGCAATACCTGCTACATTTAGTACATGTAAACTACAAAGACATCTAGAACAGCTCTAAAAGATGAGCAAACCCATGAACTTTGAAGGAGACGCTAGCAAGAAATGTGGAAATAGGCTTTATCTGCCCAGTGCTTTTCCCAAAAGCACGGGCACTCCTTGGCGTCAGTGAGAGTCTCTGTCTCATTATTCAGCAGCTGGCTTAGGGTAAAAAAGGATGCATGCAATCACTTCATTCCTGTTCATGACATAAACTTACTGCATCATCGTGGAAGCCATTTACTTGGAAATATAGCCTAAAAAATAGGTGTCAGACTGGGTACATATCTAGATTGCTATGAGCAAAACCAATTTCTTTTTAACAGGAAAGCCATACAATATGCCTGCCATGGCAAATATTAATCTACTAGCCCTGCACTTCAACGGGCAGTGAGCAGTTCATGACACCAAATTTACGTTTGGCAAGGAGACAGTCTATTTATTACAAGCCCCTAGTTCTAGAACCAAGAATTCAGGAGTTGCTCATTCCCAATGAAAATCTGTCCATTTCATACCTTTGGGGTTTTATGCTTCTGTTCTTTACCTGTCTTGAGTGTGGCTTTCTTGTGAAGTCACTGATGGGTGTTTTTCCAACACATTTCTGCTGATTACACGGTAATTGCATGGCATCAGCAGACATCTCTGAATGTCTCTTGAAAGTATGCTTTTTACTCTTCCTAGAGGACCTTGTCTTCTTCTTTCCTTCACCCAAAAGGTGGGCTAAGTGAGCCTTCAAAGAACCATCATCTCAACAATTAGAATTCTTTCAAACCTACTGAATGGAGAACAGCGACAAAAAATTTTAAAAAGACTAGTACGCGAAAGACAGCAGAAGAGAAAGGTAAAGTAATGAATCCTACATGCCACATGCATAACTCTCTTCATTCAAGGCTATTTTCAAAATGAGAAGAAAAAAAAAAAAAAAAAAAGATCATCTTTTCCTCAGAGAGGAAAAGAAAGTGGAAAGTGGAGTAACTGGATTGTGTTGCCTTGCCTACAGTTACCAGAAAAGTCAACAGCAGAGTTGAAAACTCCTGAAGCTGGCTAACTACGCCTCTAAATGTTTTACTACTGTGTTATGATTCTGTCTTCAGTTAATAGAACCCGATATACAACAAAGAGATGGGAGCACATGGAGATGCATTGGAGAGCCTACGCTGGAGGTAACACATTCATTTTTTACTCAAACAAATCCAAATTAGAAATGTTGAAAATGACCTGGGGCCATTTCAACAGCCAGCAAACTAACACAACCAACCTTTGGCTTTTATTCAATCCTTTGCTTATTTTACCTGGACCTTGAAGATCTGTCTGCAGCCTTCCTCTCTGCAAATATATCACACTCGTCCTATTGAGAACCCATGGCTCATCACAGCTGCTTCGCCACGCCTGCTTCCAGAAGAACTGGCAACTACAAGCTGGGAGCCAAGAGATACAACACTTCACTTGGAAAAGGGCCTTCCATGAATCCTAGAATCCCAGAATGGTTTGGACTGGAAGCGACCTTAGAGACAGAGTCTCTTCTTCCCACATCCTGACATGGGCAGGGACACTTTTCCACTAGTCCAGGTTGCTCCATGTCTGCTCCAGCCTGGCCCTGGACACTTCCTGCCATGGGGCTCCTACACAGCCTCTTTGAGCAACATGTGCCAGGCCTCAGCACCCACACAAGGAAGAATTCCTTTCCAATATCCCATCTACCCCAGCCCTCTGGCAGTTTGAAGCTATTCCCCCTTGTCCTGCGAGTCCAGAACCTTTTCCAAAGTCCCTCCCCAGCTATCTTGGAGCCCCAGCAGGCACTGCAAGGGGCTCGAAGGTCTCCCTGGAGCCTTCTGTTCTCCAGATTGGACACCCTCAGCTCTCCCAGACTGTCCTAGAGCAAAGAAGCTCCACCTTTCAAAGCACCTTAGAAGCCTCCTACCGGCCAAACTCGATGGCAACGCTGGCCTTCCGGGCCCTACGGATATCGCTTCCGGTGTCGTTCGGGGTCAATCCCGGCGCTCTCCCCGCCCCCCATGGGGCCCTCAGGCAATGCCGCTCCGACGCAGCTCCTGCCGCTGTCAGACCAGCGGGGGGGCGGGGCGCCAGCCCAGCCTCATCCACAATCCACACTGTCCTCGGCGGCTGCTGCGGGCTCATGGCGGCCCACACACCCGGAAGCAGAGCTCCGAACACAGAGGATCATAGCCCCACATTTGTGTTCGTCTCTGCACAAGGCAGGGCAGACTTGCCATGCCCGGACTTTTCAGTTCAGCACGAAAATGAGAATAAACCTGCGCCATGGGGGAGGAAACCTCTAAAGACTCCCTCATACGTGGTCGCTCAACTTAATGCCTAGGCACTTGCCATTCCTAAGGCTACACTAAAGCCCTTTTTACCTTGCGGGAAAGAAATGCCATTGTTCTGGTGTGCAGCTAAAGGCGGAGCACAGGCAGGCCAGGGCAAAAGCTGGGGCAGTGCCCGTCCTCACGCCTTCGCTGTGCTGTACTCCTTGCAGCTAAAGCGAAGCCAGATGGACGCGAGGAAGAAGGACAAGGCGCTCTTAAAGTAGCCCCCTGGCAGCAGCCCTGAAAGGGCGCATAACACTCGGCGTCTAGCTGCCCTCCGTTCTACATATTCGCGGCTCCCTTTGCCGACTTGCAAAAGTTGCTACCAGAGCAGAGGCGGCCAGATTGAAGAGGCAGTGCCTTGGTTCACATTCTCCTTACTGCACGTAAGCCACGTCCAGCTCCTCGCTGCACTCTGGATTTCCCTTCTCCGCGGCACTTAGCGTGGTGCTGTGTGTGTGCAACTCGGCGCCTAGAAGTGACCGCCAATGCTTTCAGAGCGGGCTGCAAGGGAACCAAGGAGCAGCACAAGCAGCAGTGCTTCAGCTTGCTCCTTCCGACTGCTAAGGGCACTTGGGAAGGCAAGCGAGAGTCAACCACCTTCCTCTCCTAGTAGCCTCTAACGTGGTGCACACAAGCACGGCGCTTTTGCTGCTTCGTTCACCGCCCTCGCCCTCGCCCACGCCTTGCTCCGCTTTCACTTGTCGACGGCCAGAAGCCGCCGCAGGGGCGCCACATACCCAGCAGTGTGCGGGCAGCCAAGAGCTCGAGAACGCTGCTTCTGCCCAAGCCCGCCTAGGGCGTGCACCTTTGTTCTCAGAGCTCCGTGTAACAGTCTGCCTTTCTCGCAGTTCGAATGGAAATCGAAAGCTTTTCGCCTACGCCCTTCACAGAGATCCGTTGCTAGGACGAGAATGTCTCGTGGCCGGAGCTCGCCCCCGCCGCGAGGAAGCTGCTCTTAGCACCGCGTTGCAGGGACACGTCTCGCTTCTTGACTTCGTGCTTAGCGCTCTCCGAATTCGCCGCTAGCTCCGCGGTCCGTCTCAGCTTCAAGTAGCAGCGCTCGCAGTACATAGAGCTTCGCAAGGACCGAAGACCCGGAGGGACGTATCGCACACGACAATGTGCCAGGACAGAGACGTGTTCTACATTGTCCCTTCTCGTCATCCAGTTTGTGCCTCTGCTGCTTCTGCTGTTAGGAATCGCTCCTTGAAAGACGAGCGAGAGCGTCTTTCTGGGTGCATTGCACTGAGTGAGTGCTCGCTAGGGACTTTGCACTCGGAGCCAAGGCAACAGGGCGTGCTTGTCCGCAGAACTGAGAGCGCGCTGTTGGGCAGAGCTGAAACTGACCGCTGCAGTTCAGCTCTCTCCGGACGGCAGACGCCGAAGAACGAAGCCGCTTGCGAGCGGCGCAGTGCAGCGAAGAGCACACGAGCAGCCAAAGAGCTCCTTCACAATCGCTTTCACTTCTCAGTGCTCTTGCTGCTTGGAAAAGCAGCACACAGCCGTTGCACGCCAGGGCAAAAGCTGGGGCAGTGCCCGTCCTCACTCCTTCGCTGTGCTGTACTCCTTGCAGCTAGAGCGAAGCGAGAAGGACGCGAGGACGAAGAAGGCGTTCTTAAAGTAGCCCCTTGTCAGCAGCCCTGAAAGGGCGCATAACACACGGCGTCTCGCTGCCCTCCGTTCTACATACTCGCGTCTCCCTTTGCTGACTTGCAAAAGTTGCTACCAGAGCAGAGGCGGCCAGATTGAAGAGGCTGTGCTTAGGTTCACCTTCTCCTTACTGCACGTAAGCCACGTCCAGCTCCTCGCTGCACTCTGGATTTGCCTTCTCCGCGGCACTTAGCGTGGTGCTGTGTGTGTGCAACTCGGCGCCTAGAAGCGACTGCCAATGCTTTCAGAGCGGGCTGCAAGGGAACCAAGGAGCAGCACAAGCAGCAGTGCTTCAGCTTGCTCCTTCCGACTGCTAAGGGCACTTGGGAAGGCAAGCGAGAGTCAACCACCTTCCTCTCCTAGTAGCCTCTAACGTGGTGCACACAAGCACGGCACTTAGCCGCTTCGTTCACCGCCCTCGCCCACGCCTGGCTCCGCTTTCACTTGCCGGCGGCCAGAAGCCGCCGCAGGGGCGCCACATACCCAGCAGTGTGCCGGCAGCCAAGCGCTCGAGAACGCTGCTTCTGCCCAAGCCCGCCTAGGGCGTGCACCTTTGTTCTCAGAGCTCCGTGTAACAGTCTGCCTTTCTCGCAGTTCGAATGGAAATCGAAAGCTTTTCGCCTACGCCCTTCACAGAGATCCGTTGCTAGGACGAGAATGTCTTGTGGCCGGAGCTCGCCCCCGCCGCGAGGAAGCTGCTCTTAGCACCGCGTTGCAGGGACACGTCTCGCTTCTTGACTTCGTGCTTAGCGCTCTCCGAATTCGCTGCTAGCTCCGCGGTCGGTCTCAGCTGCAAGTAGCTGCGCTCGCAGTACATAGAGCTTCGCAAGGACCGAAGACCCGGAGGGACGTATCGCACACGACAATGTGCCAGGACAGAGACGTGTTCTACATTGTCCCTTCTCGTCATCCAGTTTGTGCCTCTGCTGCTTCTGCTGTTAGGAATCGCTCCTTGAAAGACGAGCGAGAGCGTCTTTCTGGGTGCATTGCACTGAGTGAGTGCTCGCTAGGGACTTTGCACTCGGAGCCAAGGCAACAGGGCGTGCTTGTCCGCAGAACTGAGAGCGCGCTGTTGGGCAGAGCTGAAACTGACCGCTGCAGTTCAGCTCTCTCCGGACGGCAGACGCCGAAGAACGAAGCCGCTTGCGAGCGGCGCAGTGCAGCGAAGAGCACACGAGCAGCCAAAGAGCTCCTTCACAATCGCTTTCACTTCTCAGTGCTCTTGCTGCTTGGAAAAGCAGCACACAGCCGTTGCACGCCAGGGCGAAAGCTGGGGCAGTGCCCGTCCTCACTCCTTCGCTGTGCTGTACTCCTTGCAGCTAGAGCGAAGCGAGAAGGACGCGAGGACGAAGAAGGCGTTCTTAAAGTAGCCCCTTGTCAGCAGCCCTGAAAGGGCGCATAACACACGGCGTCTCGCTGCCCTCCGTTCTACATACTCGCGTCTCCCTTTGCTGACTTGCAAAAGTTGCTACCAGAGCAGAGGCGGCCAGATTGAAGAGGCTGTGCTTAGGTTCACCTTCTCCTTACTGCACGTAAGCCACGTCCAGCTCCTCGCTGCACTCTGGATTTGCCTTCTCCGCGGCACTTAGCGTGGTGCTGTGTGTGTGCAACTCGGCGCCTAGAAGCGACTGCCAATGCTTTCAGAGCGGGCTGCAAGGGAACCAAGGAGCAGCACAAGCAGCAGTGCTTCAGCTTGCTCCTTCCGACTGCTAAGGGCACTTGGGAAGGCAAGCGAGAGTCAACCACCTTCCTCTCCTAGTAGCCTCTAACGTGGTGCACACAAGCACGGCACTTAGCCGCTTCGTTCACCGCCCTCGCCCACGCCTGGCTCCGCTTTCACTTGCCGGCGGCCAGAAGCCGCCGCAGGGGCGCCACATACCCAGCAGTGTGCCGGCAGCCAAGCGCTCGAGAACGCTGCTTCTGCCCAAGCCCGCCTAGGGCGTGCACCTTTGTTCTCAGAGCTCCGTGTAACAGTCTGCCTTTCTCGCAGTTCGAATGGAAATCGAAAGCTTTTCGCCTACGCCCTTCACAGAGATCCGTTGCTAGGACGAGAATGTCTTGTGGCCGGAGCTCGCCCCCGCCGCGAGGAAGCTGCTCTTAGCACCGCGTTGCAGGGACACGTCTCGCTTCTTGACTTCGTGCTTAGCGCTCTCCGAATTCGCTGCTAGCTCCGCGGTCGGTCTCAGCTGCAAGTAGCTGCGCTCGCAGTACATAGAGCTTCGCAAGGACCGAAGACCCGGAGGGACGTATCGCACACGACAATGTGCCAGGACAGAGACGTGTTCTACATTGTCCCTTCTCGTCATCCAGTTTGTGCCTCTGCTGCTTCTGCTGTTAGGAATCGCTCCTTGAAAGACGAGCGAGAGCGTCTTTCTGGGTGCATTGCACTGAGTGAGTGCTCGCTAGGGACTTTGCACTCGGAGCCAAGGCAACAGGGCGTGCTTGTCCGCAGAACTGAGAGCGCGCTGTTGGGCAGAGCTGAAACTGACCGCTGCAGTTCAGCTCTCTCCGGACGGCAGACGCCGAAGAACGAAGCCGCTTGCGAGCGGCGCAGTGCAGCGAAGAGCACACGAGCAGCCAAAGAGCTCCTTCACAATCGCTTTCACTTCTCAGTGCTCTTGCTGCTTGGAAAAGCAGCACACAGCCGTTGCACGCCAGGGCGAAAGCTGGGGCAGTGCCCGTCCTCACTCCTTCGCTGTGCTGTACTCCTTGCAGCTAGAGCGAAGCGAGAAGGACGCGAGGACGAAGAAGGCGTTCTTAAAGTAGCCCCTTGTCAGCAGCCCTGAAAGGGCGCATAACACACGGCGTCTCGCTGCCCTCCGTTCTACATACTCGCGTCTCCCTTTGCTGACTTGCAAAAGTTGCTACCAGAGCAGAGGCGGCCAGATTGAAGAGGCTGTGCTTAGGTTCACCTTCTCCTTACTGCACGTAAGCCACGTCCAGCTCCTCGCTGCACTCTGGATTTCCCTTCTCCGCGGCACTTAGCGTGGTGCTGTGTGTGTGCAACTCGGCGCCTAGAAGCGACTGCCAATGCTTTCAGAGCGGGCTGCAAGGGAACCAAGGAGCAGCACAAGCAGCAGTGCTTCAGCTTGCTCCTTCCGACTGCTAAGGGCACTTGGGAAGGCAAGCGAGAGTCAACCACCTTCCTCTCCTAGTAGCCTCTAACGTGGTGCACACAAGCACGGCACTTAGCCGCTTCGTTCACCGCCCTCGCCCACGCCTGGCTCCGCTTTCACTTGCCGGCGGCCAGAAGCCGCCGCAGGGGCGCCACATACCCAGCAGTGTGCCGGCAGCCAAGCGCTCGAGAACGCTGCTTCTGCCCAAGCCCGCCTAGGGCGTGCACCTTTGTTCTCAGAGCTCCGTGTAACAGTCTGCCTTTCTCGCAGTTCGAATGGAAATCGAAAGCTTTTCGCCTACGCCCTTCACAGAGATCCGTTGCTAGGACGAGAATGTCTCGTGGCCGGAGCTCGCCCCCGCCGCGAGGAAGCTGCTCTTAGCACCGCGTTGCAGGGACACGTCTCGCTTCTTGACTTCGTGCTTAGCGCTCTCCGAATTCGCCGCTAGCTCCGCGGTCCGTCTCAGCTTCAAGTAGCAGCGCTCGCAGTACATAGAGCTTCGCAAGGACCGAAGACCCGGAGGGACGTATCGCACACGACAATGTGCCAGGACAGAGACGTGTTCTACATTGTCCCTTCTCGTCATCCAGTTTGTGCCTCTGCTGCTTCTGCTGTTAGGAATCGCTCCTTGAAAGACGAGCGAGAGCGTCTTTCTGGGTGCATTGCACTGAGTGAGTGCTCGCTAGGGACTTTGCACTCGGAGCCAAGGCAACAGGGCGTGCTTGTCCGCAGAACTGAGAGCGCGCTGTTGGGCAGAGCTGAAACTGACCGCTGCAGTTCAGCTCTCTCCGGACGGCAGACGCCGAAGAACGAAGCCGCTTGCGAGCGGCGCAGTGCAGCGAAGAGCACACGAGCAGCCAAAGAGCTCCTTCACAATCGCTTTCACTTCTCAGTGCTCTTGCTGCTTGGAAAAGCAGCACACAGCCGTTGCACGCCAGGGCAAAAGCTGGGGCAGTGCCCGTCCTCACTCCTTCGCTGTGCTGTACTCCTTGCAGCTAGAGCGAAGCGAGAAGGACGCGAGGACGAAGAAGGCGTTCTTAAAGTAGCCCCTTGTCAGCAGCCCTGAAAGGGCGCATAACACACGGCGTCTCGCTGCCCTCCGTTCTACATACTCGCGTCTCCCTTTGCTGACTTGCAAAAGTTGCTACCAGAGCAGAGGCGGCCAGATTGAAGAGGCTGTGCTTAGGTTCACCTTCTCCTTACTGCACGTAAGCCACGTCCAGCTCCTCGCTGCACTCTGGATTTGCCTTCTCCGCGGCACTTAGCGTGGTGCTGTGTGTGTGCAACTCGGCGCCTAGAAGCGACTGCCAATGCTTTCAGAGCGGGCTGCAAGGGAACCAAGGAGCAGCACAAGCAGCAGTGCTTCAGCTTGCTCCTTCCGACTGCTAAGGGCACTTGGGAAGGCAAGCGAGAGTCAACCACCTTCCTCTCCTAGTAGCCTCTAACGTGGTGCACACAAGCACGGCACTTAGCCGCTTCGTTCACCGCCCTCGCCCACGCCTGGCTCCGCTTTCACTTGCCGGCGGCCAGAAGCCGCCGCAGGGGCGCCACATACCCAGCAGTGTGCCGGCAGCCAAGAGCTCGAGAACGCTGCTTCTGCCCAAGCCCGCCTAGGGCGTGCACCTTTGTTCTCAGAGCTCCGTGTAACAGTCTGCCTTTCTCGCAGTTCGAATGGAAATCGAAAGCTTTTCGCCTACGCCCTTCACAGAGATCCGTTGCTAGGACGAGAATGTCTTGTGGCCGGAGCTCGCCCCCGCCGCGAGGAAGCTGCTCTTAGCACCGCGTTGCAGGGACACGTCTCGCTTCTTGACTTCGTGCTTAGCGCTCTCCGAATTCGCTGCTAGCTCCGCGGTCGGTCTCAGCTGCAAGTAGCTGCGCTCGCAGTACATAGAGCTTCGCAAGGACCGAAGACCCGGAGGGACGTATCGCACACGACAATGTGCCAGGACAGAGACGTGTTCTACATTGTCCCTTCTCGTCATCCAGTTTGTGCCTCTGCTGCTTCTGCTGTTAGGAATCGCTCCTTGAAAGACGAGCGAGAGCGTCTTTCTGGGTGCATTGCACTGAGTGAGTGCTCGCTAGGGACTTTGCACTCGGAGCCAAGGCAACAGGGCGTGCTTGTCCGCAGAACTGAGAGCGCGCTGTTGGGCAGAGCTGAAACTGACCGCTGCAGTTCAGCTCTCTCCGGACGGCAGACGCCGAAGAACGAAGCCGCTTGCGAGCGGCGCAGTGCAGCGAAGAGCACACGAGCAGCCAAAGAGCTCCTTCACAATCGCTTTCACTTCTCAGTGCTCTTGCTGCTTGGAAAAGCAGCACACAGCCGTTGCACGCCAGGGCAAAAGCTGGGGCAGTGCCCGTCCTCACTCCTTCGCTGTGCTGTACTCCTTGCAGCTAGAGCGAAGCGAGAAGGACGCGAGGACGAAGAAGGCGTTCTTAAAGTAGCCCCTTGTCAGCAGCCCTGAAAGGGCGCATAACACACGGCGTCTCGCTGCCCTCCGTTCTACATACTCGCGTCTCCCTTTGCCGACTTGCAAAAGTTGCTACCAGAGCAGAGGCGGCCAGATTGAAGAGGCTGTGCTTAGGTTCACCTTCTCCTTACTGCACGTAAGCCACGTCAAGCTCCTCGCTGCACTCTGGATTTCCCTTCTCCGCGGCACTTAGCGTGGTGCTGTGTGTGTGCAACTCGGCGCCTAGAAGCGACTGCCAATGCTTTCACAGCGGGCTGCAAGGGAACCAAAGAGCAGCACAAGCAGCAGTGCTTCAGCTTGCTCCTTCCGACTGCTAAGGGCACTTGGGAAGGCAAGCGAGAGTCAACCACCTTCCTCTCCTAGTAGCCTCTAACGTGGTGCACACAAGCACGGCACTTAGCCGCTTCGTTCACCGCCCTCGCCCACGCCTGGCTCCGCTTTCACTTGCCGGCGGCCAGAAGCCGCCGCAGGGGCGCCAAATACCCAGCAGTGTGCGGGCAGCCAAGAGCTCGAGAACGCTTCTTCTGCCCAAGCCAGCCTAGGGCGTGCACCTTTGTTCTCAGAGCTCCGTGTAACAGTCTGCCTCTCTCGCAGTTCGAATGGAAAACGAAAGCTTTTCGCCTACGCCCTTCACAGAGATCCGTTGCCAGGACGAGAATGTCTCGTGGCCGGAGCTCGCCCCCGCCGCCAGGAAGCTGCTCTTAGCACCGCGTTGCAGGGACACGTCTCGCTTCTTGACTTCGTGCTTAGCGCTCTCCGAATTCGCCGCTAGCTCCGCGGTCCTTCTCAGCTGCAAGTAGCAGCGCTCGCAGTACATAGAGCTTCGCAAGGACCGAAGACCCGGAGGGACATATCGCACACGACAATGTGCCAGGACAAGGACGTTCTACACTGAGTGGAGACAGAGACAGACCGAGAATTCTACACTGCCCCTTCTCTTCGGCCATCTTGTGCTCTGCTGCCTCTGCTGTGACGAATCGGTGCTTGAAAAACCAGCGAGAGCGTCTCTCCAGGCACTGAGTGTGAGCTCCCTAGGGACTTTTTCCACCTCCAAAAATACATGGGTAAGTCCTAAAAGTTTTGGTTTGATCAAGAATAGTTACGTCCAAGTATTGCTGTTCTAAACACCCTTGGTTTCAGTCTGAACTTAACTGCTTGTTTCTGTCTTTTTGCCTAGTGGCAATCTAATTCTAAGGTAACTAGATGTGTTGGATATCCATAAGTTACATCTCAGGTTAGGTGGGATAATTGGCTGGGAAGAAAATGGAATTGAGAATTTGGAAAGAATCCAAAGTGAGCTGATGTCACAATCCGAGATTCCCTTGGGTTCCAAATCCTTTCATTTGTGTTTTTGTGGGCTTTTTTGAAGGCGGTGTACAGTTGAAGCCATGATTTAGCTGCGGTGAGACCTGCTCTGCTGTAAAAGCATTATTTTCTCAGTGAGCATGGACAACAGTTAGAGTGTCGTCTTTTAAGATTCCCTGCACTCCACTTATGGTGGCAAAAGCAGTGCCTTGACTGTAATCATAAAAGTGATTACAGCTTCATTGCTTTGACATCATGTAGGATGCTTCCTCCATCTGCTGTGGTCAGCATTAAGTAACAGATTTCTCAGTTTCTAGGAAGAGTCTAGCAAACAATCACCTTGCTCCTTCTCTTGCATTTATTCATCACTGCTATGCTGCTATACAGACAGATAGTCTGTTTATGATTCAACAATTCAATGGGACATCAAGTAAATAGCAAAGCAAAACTAACTACCGAAAGCACTATAAGGGCCAGAGATTAGCTTGGATCAAAACAGGTATTCTCCTAGCATTGTTTACAAACGACTCAGCATGTGAAACAGAAGGCACAATGTAGTTTGTGCCTTGTTTTGGGCATGCCCGGAAGAAGGAAATTCTGATTTCACATATGGGAAAAGAAATGTTGACATTTGAATGAGATTGTTCATACCCCAGAAAAGGTTGCTTTGAAAGGTTGTGGAAGTCCTGTGTGGAAACACGGCTTTACAAGTCCTTTCCACCAGGAGACAACAGCTGCAGAACATCTGGGTGTGCCAGTGTTGAGAGCACCAGCAAAGATCAAAGTGGAGAAGTTGGTGAACAATGGCAGTGGCCTGGGGGAGAGCAAGTGGGGTGCTGGCTGTGGGACCAGGGGAGTCCTGACTGATTTAGGAGGCGTGTGATGGTCTGTGCCAGCAAGCGGAGTAGTGCTGTGGCCTTGGCACACTGCGACTACTGGAATTCAGTGGGGTCACTGGGCAGGCTGAGTGTGTGAGCTGCTGGAGGGACCCAGGTTGCCCACATGTAAACATCCAGTCTCACTCTTGCCAGCCACAGAAAGGAGCAGGATGTGGCTGCTGGCGATGCCTGTCATGTATATGTAGTGTATATGCGTGCTATCCCAGCCTGCTGGGAACACTTCTTCTTTGGGACTGCTTGGGCTGAGGGAGAGAAAGCAGTGGTAGTTTCTGAGGTTTCGAGTTTGCTCGAGTTTCTCAGGCTGTTTCTGGAGCCACCCAGAGTTC
The DNA here is from genome assembly GCF_052056855.1 of Sturnus vulgaris. Lineage (NCBI taxonomy): Eukaryota > Metazoa > Chordata > Aves > Passeriformes > Sturnidae > Sturnus > Sturnus vulgaris. The sequence continues at coordinate 11,993,800 of NC_142262.1, read as the reverse complement.
TCTTCCTTGAAGCATTTCAAGTCCTGCTAATTTTCAAAATTCAAACAGACACAGCCCTAAGCTAGTTGATCTGACTTCAGAGCTATTCTTACGCTGAGCTGTTGGATGATCTGATCTCCTGAGATGTCTTCCATTTCAGTTTATGACCTGGTTCTTGTGAAAAATAGGATCTTTTAGCCTGGAGAAGAGAGGTTTCTGGAGAGACAGTATTGTGGCCTTTGAATATGTAAAGAGGGTATAAGACCAATGGAGAAAGACTTTTTAGGAAGGTTTGCAGAGAAAGGACAAGGGGACATGCTTTCAAACTGAGACTAGGTTTAGATTGGCTAAAAGGAAAAGCTTTTCTACAATGAAGCTGGTGAGACACTCAAACGGCTGTTCCAGAGAAGTTGTGGATGCCCCATCATTGAGAGTGCTCCTTATCAGTTTGGCTAGTCTTGAGCAATTTGATCTACTGTAAGATCTACCTGGCAAGGAAGTAGGACTAGGTGATCTTTAATCACAGACTGTTGTATGATTCCGTGAAAGACAGAATGCAATAAAGTTCATAATTCAGATTTTGGCGCAGACATATTTATAATTTCTCACTTTATGCATCATTGCAATGACAACTTGTTAGCTTCTGAAATGATTAGCTGAGATTGATTTCCTTCCTTAGTTTCATTTTCCCTGTTATTCCTTCACTCTTGGACCTTTTTTTCACTAGATTTCCTCTTTCAGTAAACTGCCCTTAAGTATCACTTTGCTCCCCACCTGGCTTTTTTTTTTTTTTTTTTTTTTCAATGACACCTTTTCACTGGTTCGTTTTGGGCCTTTGCTGCTTGAAGTCCAGCAGCCTCCTTGTCAGAGCATTACGGAGCTTTCTTTACAGCTTCATCACTATGCAAAAAGCCATAAATTACTGTGTTCCATCTCACATACCATCAAGTAGCACACTAATATTCCCTCTGCTGAATAGCTGGTTGGCTTACATAGACCAGCCAAAAACCAGGAAATCCAGATGGCAGCAAGAATCTTGTAGACTACTCCTGCTGTTCATTTAAATTCTGGAGAAGTCACGTGAGGTATCACATTCTCTTGAAAGAAGTGTCTATCATCTCGGACATTCTAGAATGGGCTATTAATATTGTCATGAGTTTCTGGCTAGACTTTTTAGTATGCCAATTCAAATTCAAATGATCTGAAATGATAGAACTTCAAGAATTGTTTTTGCCAGAATCGAAGTATGATGGAGTTATATAGGGAGAATCTTAATCTTAGTTATTCTATTCCATCTCACATCATGGCTGGGGGCAGGGAGAAGGGAGTATCTTTGGGGGACAATGGGTTCCGGTGTAGTCAGTAAGCTGGGCAGAGGAGCCATCAGGTATTGTCTGTTGTTGGGGGGGGGATTCATGTGAACTCTTCCTTTCTTGTACCCTGCCACCAGTATTGTTGCTAAAATTGTTTGTTTTCTCATCCAAGTGACAAAATCAGCACACTTAATGAGGGATGAAGAGGGAGCAGCGACCTCGGAACAGGAGGAAGAAGAAGCAGAGCCTGCTGTCCTCCAGAAGAAAAAAAACGCTACCAGCCAACTTTGCATCATCTGTGAACTTCCTGGGCGTGTACTCTATCCCCTTGTCCAGATCACTGAGCAAGATATTAAACAGGACTGGGCCCAAGACTGAGCCTTGGGGACCAGCTGGATGAACTCTATTTCCCACCACTCTGTGGGCCTGGCCATCACCCAGTTTGTCACCCAGCAAACAGCCCACCCATGCAAACCATAAGCAGACAGTTTCTTCAGGAGAATGATGTGAGACTCATTGCAAAAAAGATCAGGGAGATGCCTAGGAAGAGTCTCAGGTGAATCCAGGAGACTATAGTGGAGGACTATTCAGTTTTCCAATCAATTTGCTTAAAAAAACTCTACAAAACCGTAATAAACAAACAAACAAACAAACAAACAAAAAAAGCAGACCAAACAAACACACAAAACCCCCCAACCAATAATCCCCAAAGAGACAAAAAAAGCCCCCAAAAAAGCCCACCAAAAAACCCACCCAAAACTGAAAAAAAAAGCCCCAAACCCAACACAAAAAATCAGGGTGAAGGTTTTTAGTAACTTTAAAAATAACAAAACAAAACGAAACAAAAAAAACCCAGAAAGTCACATTTCTAAAGGTGCTGTCCCAGCCTCTTCTCTCAGCAGGGAGGACATCCTGAAGTGGAGCCAGTTGGAAGAAAGCGGGACGGGGCAGCACCTGGGCCATTGTCACAGGACGGCCCTGTGGCTGCCCCACTGCCAAAACCTGGACACATAAATCAAACACAGGTATGCACATGTGCTTAGACACAGCAAAAATATATTTGTCTGAAAAGAATACAGGTCCATTTCTATCACTGGAAAGAGCATAATGCCTCGTCTCAGCTTTCTTTTCAGTCATTACAAATGTTTCGAAAATAAAGGAGTGCAGAAAATGGAAATATCCAAGATCAACATGAGGACCAGTAGCAAAGATTCCATTTTTGAAACTGCATTGGGAATCCTCTGCAGAAATTGACTCAGAGCTCTAAGATTTACAAAAAAGACCAAGAGGATTGGAGTCAATACAACACAGTGTCTGGAGACTTCAGCTGGTTGCCTTGATTTCTCAAATATGATGGAGGAAGCACCTTAGCAACTACAGCTGCCAGTTCTCTCAGGGCCCTGACATGCCTCTGGGTGGGTGCCATGGTCTTGCATGCTCAGGTTCCTCAAGTGGTCTGAAAGCTGACCTGCTACTATGGGTTAGAATCAAGTCCACCAGTCCAATAACCTGAGAGATGTGGAAATAGTGACTGGCAGTAAAAATTGAGACCAACACTTGTTGAGTACCTCAGCCTTCTCCTTGTCTGTTGTCACTAGTCCTGTCTGGCTTATGGGGGTGGGGGGGGGGGAATAGGGGAGGTGTGATAGGTTTCTTTTCATCTTCCTTTTCCCACTGAAATACCCGTAGGTGCCTTTATTATTCTTAGTTTTGGCATGCTTTTCCAAATTCAGCTTCAACTGAGCCTTAGCTATACTGATCCCATCCTCACACACTCATGTGTTACCACTGTATTTTTCCCATGATTTGTCTCGCTGTGTATCGTCTGCATATTACCTACTTGCATCACATCTATTAATTTTCAATAACCTTCTGGCTTTAACTTGCTTTCAAAAAAAAACCTTTTTGAACCTTTTCACCTCAGAAATTCACCTGGGAAACCCCAAATCCCCAGAATTCGACCCAAAATTCACCTGGCACCCCAAATTCACCCTCCAAATTCGCTCCAAAATGATTGGCAACTTTACACACTCCATTTTCCCACAAAAGGATCTAGAGCCCTGTGCGCTTCGTATACAAACTAAATGCAAAAAACCTTTCTATTCATTCTCAGCAAAAAGACGTCCTATTCCTCCTTCTTTTGGACAAAACTGCCTTCACTTTCAAACTTATTCTCTTGCTCGCTTACCTGCATAATGCTTAGTCCCTGTTCTGCATGCTCATTTTCTTCACTTTTACAAGGAATCCTCTCCTCATCTTCTTCTTCCTCTGCTTCAACATGCAAAAACAAACCAAAAATTGTCTCTTCTACAGAAAATGAGGGGAGAAAAGAACACAAATGATAACCAATACCCTGCCAAGTAGAAATTTCTTCTATATTTCAGTGATTGATAGGCAGAAAAAATGAATTTCATCTGGGGAAAGAAAGACATTCTAGGAATATTCAGACTGCTATCTTGCCCCAGGTAAAACATTTACCATGGCCTTAGCGTTAATGAGCTTGTGAACATCAGCTGCCAAGAGGAAGGACATTTCCTCCAGTTTCACACAATACTTGGTCAGTACATCTGCTATCTGTGCAATCAAACAATACAGAAAAGCAACAACAATGAAAAGTAGAACTCAAATATCAATTTCCCAAGTTAAAATCTACATGAACAAGACAATTTTTCCATTCAAGTGAATTCGATTTAATTAATTCATTAACTACATAAGTAGCATTCTCACGTTCAAGAACGGAATTCAAAGAATCAACGTTGCTTCTTCTGAGACATTGAAGCCTGAGTAGATCCCAACTTCAAATCTAGTAGGACGCCATGAAAGCAATACCTGCTACATTTAGTACATGTAAACTACAAAGACATCTAGAACAGCTCTAAAAGATGAGCAAACCCATGAACTTTGAAGGAGACGCTAGCAAGAAATGTGGAAATAGGCTTTATCTGCCCAGTGCTTTTCCCAAAAGCACGGGCACTCCTTGGCGTCAGTGAGAGTCTCTGTCTCATTATTCAGCAGCTGGCTTAGGGTAAAAAAGGATGCATGCAATCACTTCATTCCTGTTCATGACATAAACTTACTGCATCATCGTGGAAGCCATTTACTTGGAAATATAGCCTAAAAAATAGGTGTCAGACTGGGTACATATCTAGATTGCTATGAGCAAAACCAATTTCTTTTTAACAGGAAAGCCATACAATATGCCTGCCATGGCAAATATTAATCTACTAGCCCTGCACTTCAACGGGCAGTGAGCAGTTCATGACACCAAATTTACGTTTGGCAAGGAGACAGTCTATTTATTACAAGCCCCTAGTTCTAGAACCAAGAATTCAGGAGTTGCTCATTCCCAATGAAAATCTGTCCATTTCATACCTTTGGGGTTTTATGCTTCTGTTCTTTACCTGTCTTGAGTGTGGCTTTCTTGTGAAGTCACTGATGGGTGTTTTTCCAACACATTTCTGCTGATTACACGGTAATTGCATGGCATCAGCAGACATCTCTGAATGTCTCTTGAAAGTATGCTTTTTACTCTTCCTAGAGGACCTTGTCTTCTTCTTTCCTTCACCCAAAAGGTGGGCTAAGTGAGCCTTCAAAGAACCATCATCTCAACAATTAGAATTCTTTCAAACCTACTGAATGGAGAACAGCGACAAAAAATTTTAAAAAGACTAGTACGCGAAAGACAGCAGAAGAGAAAGGTAAAGTAATGAATCCTACATGCCACATGCATAACTCTCTTCATTCAAGGCTATTTTCAAAATGAGAAGAAAAAAAAAAAAAAAAAAAGATCATCTTTTCCTCAGAGAGGAAAAGAAAGTGGAAAGTGGAGTAACTGGATTGTGTTGCCTTGCCTACAGTTACCAGAAAAGTCAACAGCAGAGTTGAAAACTCCTGAAGCTGGCTAACTACGCCTCTAAATGTTTTACTACTGTGTTATGATTCTGTCTTCAGTTAATAGAACCCGATATACAACAAAGAGATGGGAGCACATGGAGATGCATTGGAGAGCCTACGCTGGAGGTAACACATTCATTTTTTACTCAAACAAATCCAAATTAGAAATGTTGAAAATGACCTGGGGCCATTTCAACAGCCAGCAAACTAACACAACCAACCTTTGGCTTTTATTCAATCCTTTGCTTATTTTACCTGGACCTTGAAGATCTGTCTGCAGCCTTCCTCTCTGCAAATATATCACACTCGTCCTATTGAGAACCCATGGCTCATCACAGCTGCTTCGCCACGCCTGCTTCCAGAAGAACTGGCAACTACAAGCTGGGAGCCAAGAGATACAACACTTCACTTGGAAAAGGGCCTTCCATGAATCCTAGAATCCCAGAATGGTTTGGACTGGAAGCGACCTTAGAGACAGAGTCTCTTCTTCCCACATCCTGACATGGGCAGGGACACTTTTCCACTAGTCCAGGTTGCTCCATGTCTGCTCCAGCCTGGCCCTGGACACTTCCTGCCATGGGGCTCCTACACAGCCTCTTTGAGCAACATGTGCCAGGCCTCAGCACCCACACAAGGAAGAATTCCTTTCCAATATCCCATCTACCCCAGCCCTCTGGCAGTTTGAAGCTATTCCCCCTTGTCCTGCGAGTCCAGAACCTTTTCCAAAGTCCCTCCCCAGCTATCTTGGAGCCCCAGCAGGCACTGCAAGGGGCTCGAAGGTCTCCCTGGAGCCTTCTGTTCTCCAGATTGGACACCCTCAGCTCTCCCAGACTGTCCTAGAGCAAAGAAGCTCCACCTTTCAAAGCACCTTAGAAGCCTCCTACCGGCCAAACTCGATGGCAACGCTGGCCTTCCGGGCCCTACGGATATCGCTTCCGGTGTCGTTCGGGGTCAATCCCGGCTCTCTCCCCGCCCCCCATGGGGCCCTCAGGCAATGCCGCTCCGACGCAGCTCCTGCCGCTGTCAGACCAGCGGGGGGGCGGGGCGCCAGCCCAGCCTCATCCACAATCCACACTGTCCTCGGCGGCTGCTGCGGGCTCATGGCGGCCCACACACCCGGAAGCAGAGCTCCGAACACAGAGGATCATAGCCCCACATTTGTGTTCGTCTCTGCACAAGGCAGGGCAGACTTGCCATGCCCGGACTTTTCAGTTCAGCACGAAAATGAGAATAAACCTGCGCCATGGGGGAGGAAACCTCTAAAGACTCCCTCATACGTGGTCGCTCAACTTAATGCCTAGGCACTTGCCATTCCTAAGGCTACACTAAAGCCCTTTTTACCTTGCGGGAAAGAAATGCCATTGTTCTGGTGTGCAGCTAAAGGCGGAGCACAGGCAGGCCAGGGCAAAAGCTGGGGCAGTGCCCGTCCTCACGCCTTCGCTGTGCTGTACTCCTTGCAGCTAAAGCGAAGCCAGATGGACGCGAGGAAGAAGGACAAGGCGCTCTTAAAGTAGCCCCCTGGCAGCAGCCCTGAAAGGGCGCATAACACTCGGCGTCTAGCTGCCCTCCGTTCTACATATTCGCGGCTCCCTTTGCCGACTTGCAAAAGTTGCTACCAGAGCAGAGGCGGCCAGATTGAAGAGGCAGTGCCTTGGTTCACATTCTCCTTACTGCACGTAAGCCACGTCCAGCTCCTCGCTGCACTCTGGATTTCCCTTCTCCGCGGCACTTAGCGTGGTGCTGTGTGTGTGCAACTCGGCGCCTAGAAGTGACCGCCAATGCTTTCAGAGCGGGCTGCAAGGGAACCAAGGAGCAGCACAAGCAGCAGTGCTTCAGCTTGCTCCTTCCGACTGCTAAGGGCACTTGGGAAGGCAAGCGAGAGTCAACCACCTTCCTCTCCTAGTAGCCTCTAACGTGGTGCACACAAGCACGGCGCTTTTGCTGCTTCGTTCACCGCCCTCGCCCTCGCCCACGCCTTGCTCCGCTTTCACTTGTCGACGGCCAGAAGCCGCCGCAGGGGCGCCACATACCCAGCAGTGTGCGGGCAGCCAAGAGCTCGAGAACGCTGCTTCTGCCCAAGCCCGCCTAGGGCGTGCACCTTTGTTCTCAGAGCTCCGTGTAACAGTCTGCCTTTCTCGCAGTTCGAATGGAAATCGAAAGCTTTTCGCCTACGCCCTTCACAGAGATCCGTTGCTAGGACGAGAATGTCTCGTGGCCGGAGCTCGCCCCCGCCGCGAGGAAGCTGCTCTTAGCACCGCGTTGCAGGGACACGTCTCGCTTCTTGACTTCGTGCTTAGCGCTCTCCGAATTCGCCGCTAGCTCCGCGGTCCGTCTCAGCTTCAAGTAGCAGCGCTCGCAGTACATAGAGCTTCGCAAGGACCGAAGACCCGGAGGGACGTATCGCACACGACAATGTGCCAGGACAGAGACGTGTTCTACATTGTCCCTTCTCGTCATCCAGTTTGTGCCTCTGCTGCTTCTGCTGTTAGGAATCGCTCCTTGAAAGACGAGCGAGAGCGTCTTTCTGGGTGCATTGCACTGAGTGAGTGCTCGCTAGGGACTTTGCACTCGGAGCCAAGGCAACAGGGCGTGCTTGTCCGCAGAACTGAGAGCGCGCTGTTGGGCAGAGCTGAAACTGACCGCTGCAGTTCAGCTCTCTCCGGACGGCAGACGCCGAAGAACGAAGCCGCTTGCGAGCGGCGCAGTGCAGCGAAGAGCACACGAGCAGCCAAAGAGCTCCTTCACAATCGCTTTCACTTCTCAGTGCTCTTGCTGCTTGGAAAAGCAGCACACAGCCGTTGCACGCCAGGGCAAAAGCTGGGGCAGTGCCCGTCCTCACTCCTTCGCTGTGCTGTACTCCTTGCAGCTAGAGCGAAGCGAGAAGGACGCGAGGACGAAGAAGGCGTTCTTAAAGTAGCCCCTTGTCAGCAGCCCTGAAAGGGCGCATAACACACGGCGTCTCGCTGCCCTCCGTTCTACATACTCGCGTCTCCCTTTGCTGACTTGCAAAAGTTGCTACCAGAGCAGAGGCGGCCAGATTGAAGAGGCTGTGCTTAGGTTCACCTTCTCCTTACTGCACGTAAGCCACGTCCAGCTCCTCGCTGCACTCTGGATTTGCCTTCTCCGCGGCACTTAGCGTGGTGCTGTGTGTGTGCAACTCGGCGCCTAGAAGCGACTGCCAATGCTTTCAGAGCGGGCTGCAAGGGAACCAAGGAGCAGCACAAGCAGCAGTGCTTCAGCTTGCTCCTTCCGACTGCTAAGGGCACTTGGGAAGGCAAGCGAGAGTCAACCACCTTCCTCTCCTAGTAGCCTCTAACGTGGTGCACACAAGCACGGCACTTAGCCGCTTCGTTCACCGCCCTCGCCCACGCCTGGCTCCGCTTTCACTTGCCGGCGGCCAGAAGCCGCCGCAGGGGCGCCACATACCCAGCAGTGTGCCGGCAGCCAAGCGCTCGAGAACGCTGCTTCTGCCCAAGCCCGCCTAGGGCGTGCACCTTTGTTCTCAGAGCTCCGTGTAACAGTCTGCCTTTCTCGCAGTTCGAATGGAAATCGAAAGCTTTTCGCCTACGCCCTTCACAGAGATCCGTTGCTAGGACGAGAATGTCTTGTGGCCGGAGCTCGCCCCCGCCGCGAGGAAGCTGCTCTTAGCACCGCGTTGCAGGGACACGTCTCGCTTCTTGACTTCGTGCTTAGCGCTCTCCGAATTCGCTGCTAGCTCCGCGGTCGGTCTCAGCTGCAAGTAGCTGCGCTCGCAGTACATAGAGCTTCGCAAGGACCGAAGACCCGGAGGGACGTATCGCACACGACAATGTGCCAGGACAGAGACGTGTTCTACATTGTCCCTTCTCGTCATCCAGTTTGTGCCTCTGCTGCTTCTGCTGTTAGGAATCGCTCCTTGAAAGACGAGCGAGAGCGTCTTTCTGGGTGCATTGCACTGAGTGAGTGCTCGCTAGGGACTTTGCACTCGGAGCCAAGGCAACAGGGCGTGCTTGTCCGCAGAACTGAGAGCGCGCTGTTGGGCAGAGCTGAAACTGACCGCTGCAGTTCAGCTCTCTCCGGACGGCAGACGCCGAAGAACGAAGCCGCTTGCGAGCGGCGCAGTGCAGCGAAGAGCACACGAGCAGCCAAAGAGCTCCTTCACAATCGCTTTCACTTCTCAGTGCTCTTGCTGCTTGGAAAAGCAGCACACAGCCGTTGCACGCCAGGGCGAAAGCTGGGGCAGTGCCCGTCCTCACTCCTTCGCTGTGCTGTACTCCTTGCAGCTAGAGCGAAGCGAGAAGGACGCGAGGACGAAGAAGGCGTTCTTAAAGTAGCCCCTTGTCAGCAGCCCTGAAAGGGCGCATAACACACGGCGTCTCGCTGCCCTCCGTTCTACATACTCGCGTCTCCCTTTGCTGACTTGCAAAAGTTGCTACCAGAGCAGAGGCGGCCAGATTGAAGAGGCTGTGCTTAGGTTCACCTTCTCCTTACTGCACGTAAGCCACGTCCAGCTCCTCGCTGCACTCTGGATTTGCCTTCTCCGCGGCACTTAGCGTGGTGCTGTGTGTGTGCAACTCGGCGCCTAGAAGCGACTGCCAATGCTTTCAGAGCGGGCTGCAAGGGAACCAAGGAGCAGCACAAGCAGCAGTGCTTCAGCTTGCTCCTTCCGACTGCTAAGGGCACTTGGGAAGGCAAGCGAGAGTCAACCACCTTCCTCTCCTAGTAGCCTCTAACGTGGTGCACACAAGCACGGCACTTAGCCGCTTCGTTCACCGCCCTCGCCCACGCCTGGCTCCGCTTTCACTTGCCGGCGGCCAGAAGCCGCCGCAGGGGCGCCACATACCCAGCAGTGTGCCGGCAGCCAAGCGCTCGAGAACGCTGCTTCTGCCCAAGCCCGCCTAGGGCGTGCACCTTTGTTCTCAGAGCTCCGTGTAACAGTCTGCCTTTCTCGCAGTTCGAATGGAAATCGAAAGCTTTTCGCCTACGCCCTTCACAGAGATCCGTTGCTAGGACGAGAATGTCTTGTGGCCGGAGCTCGCCCCCGCCGCGAGGAAGCTGCTCTTAGCACCGCGTTGCAGGGACACGTCTCGCTTCTTGACTTCGTGCTTAGCGCTCTCCGAATTCGCTGCTAGCTCCGCGGTCGGTCTCAGCTGCAAGTAGCTGCGCTCGCAGTACATAGAGCTTCGCAAGGACCGAAGACCCGGAGGGACGTATCGCACACGACAATGTGCCAGGACAGAGACGTGTTCTACATTGTCCCTTCTCGTCATCCAGTTTGTGCCTCTGCTGCTTCTGCTGTTAGGAATCGCTCCTTGAAAGACGAGCGAGAGCGTCTTTCTGGGTGCATTGCACTGAGTGAGTGCTCGCTAGGGACTTTGCACTCGGAGCCAAGGCAACAGGGCGTGCTTGTCCGCAGAACTGAGAGCGCGCTGTTGGGCAGAGCTGAAACTGACCGCTGCAGTTCAGCTCTCTCCGGACGGCAGACGCCGAAGAACGAAGCCGCTTGCGAGCGGCGCAGTGCAGCGAAGAGCACACGAGCAGCCAAAGAGCTCCTTCACAATCGCTTTCACTTCTCAGTGCTCTTGCTGCTTGGAAAAGCAGCACACAGCCGTTGCACGCCAGGGCGAAAGCTGGGGCAGTGCCCGTCCTCACTCCTTCGCTGTGCTGTACTCCTTGCAGCTAGAGCGAAGCGAGAAGGACGCGAGGACGAAGAAGGCGTTCTTAAAGTAGCCCCTTGTCAGCAGCCCTGAAAGGGCGCATAACACACGGCGTCTCGCTGCCCTCCGTTCTACATACTCGCGTCTCCCTTTGCTGACTTGCAAAAGTTGCTACCAGAGCAGAGGCGGCCAGATTGAAGAGGCTGTGCTTAGGTTCACCTTCTCCTTACTGCACGTAAGCCACGTCCAGCTCCTCGCTGCACTCTGGATTTGCCTTCTCCGCGGCACTTAGCGTGGTGCTGTGTGTGTGCAACTCGGCGCCTAGAAGCGACTGCCAATGCTTTCAGAGCGGGCTGCAAGGGAACCAAGGAGCAGCACAAGCAGCAGTGCTTCAGCTTGCTCCTTCCGACTGCTAAGGGCACTTGGGAAGGCAAGCGAGAGTCAACCACCTTCCTCTCCTAGTAGCCTCTAACGTGGTGCACACAAGCACGGCACTTAGCCGCTTCGTTCACCGCCCTCGCCCACGCCTGGCTCCGCTTTCACTTGCCGGCGGCCAGAAGCCGCCGCAGGGGCGCCACATACCCAGCAGTGTGCCGGCAGCCAAGCGCTCGAGAACGCTGCTTCTGCCCAAGCCCGCCTAGGGCGTGCACCTTTGTTCTCAGAGCTCCGTGTAACAGTCTGCCTTTCTCGCAGTTCGAATGGAAATCGAAAGCTTTTCGCCTACGCCCTTCACAGAGATCCGTTGCTAGGACGAGAATGTCTCGTGGCCGGAGCTCGCCCCCGCCGCGAGGAAGCTGCTCTTAGCACCGCGTTGCAGGGACACGTCTCGCTTCTTGACTTCGTGCTTAGCGCTCTCCGAATTCGCCGCTAGCTCCGCGGTCCGTCTCAGCTTCAAGTAGCAGCGCTCGCAGTACATAGAGCTTCGCAAGGACCGAAGACCCGGAGGGACGTATCGCACACGACAATGTGCCAGGACAGAGACGTGTTCTACATTGTCCCTTCTCGTCATCCAGTTTGTGCCTCTGCTGCTTCTGCTGTTAGGAATCGCTCCTTGAAAGACGAGCGAGAGCGTCTTTCTGGGTGCATTGCACTGAGTGAGTGCTCGCTAGGGACTTTGCACTCGGAGCCAAGGCAACAGGGCGTGCTTGTCCGCAGAACTGAGAGCGCGCTGTTGGGCAGAGCTGAAACTGACCGCTGCAGTTCAGCTCTCTCCGGACGGCAGACGCCGAAGAACGAAGCCGCTTGCGAGCGGCGCAGTGCAGCGAAGAGCACACGAGCAGCCAAAGAGCTCCTTCACAATCGCTTTCACTTCTCAGTGCTCTTGCTGCTTGGAAAAGCAGCACACAGCCGTTGCACGCCAGGGCAAAAGCTGGGGCAGTGCCCGTCCTCACTCCTTCGCTGTGCTGTACTCCTTGCAGCTAGAGCGAAGCGAGAAGGACGCGAGGACGAAGAAGGCGTTCTTAAAGTAGCCCCTTGTCAGCAGCCCTGAAAGGGCGCATAACACACGGCGTCTCGCTGCCCTCCGTTCTACATACTCGCGTCTCCCTTTGCTGACTTGCAAAAGTTGCTACCAGAGCAGAGGCGGCCAGATTGAAGAGGCTGTGCTTAGGTTCACCTTCTCCTTACTGCACGTAAGCCACGTCCAGCTCCTCGCTGCACTCTGGATTTGCCTTCTCCGCGGCACTTAGCGTGGTGCTGTGTGTGTGCAACTCGGCGCCTAGAAGCGACTGCCAATGCTTTCAGAGCGGGCTGCAAGGGAACCAAGGAGCAGCACAAGCAGCAGTGCTTCAGCTTGCTCCTTCCGACTGCTAAGGGCACTTGGGAAGGCAAGCGAGAGTCAACCACCTTCCTCTCCTAGTAGCCTCTAACGTGGTGCACACAAGCACGGCACTTAGCCGCTTCGTTCACCGCCCTCGCCCACGCCTGGCTCCGCTTTCACTTGCCGGCGGCCAGAAGCCGCCGCAGGGGCGCCACATACCCAGCAGTGTGCCGGCAGCCAAGAGCTCGAGAACGCTGCTTCTGCCCAAGCCCGCCTAGGGCGTGCACCTTTGTTCTCAGAGCTCCGTGTAACAGTCTGCCTTTCTCGCAGTTCGAATGGAAATCGAAAGCTTTTCGCCTACGCCCTTCACAGAGATCCGTTGCTAGGACGAGAATGTCTTGTGGCCGGAGCTCGCCCCCGCCGCCAGGAAGCTGCTCTTAGCACCGCGTTGCAGGGACACGTCTCGCTTCTTGACTTCGTGCTTAGCGCTCTCCGAATTCGCTGCTAGCTCCGCGGTCGGTCTCAGCTGCAAGTAGCTGCGCTCGCAGTACATAGAGCTTCGCAAGGACCGAAGACCCGGAGGGACGTATCGCACACGACAATGTGCCAGGACAGAGACGTGTTCTACATTGTCCCTTCTCGTCATCCAGTTTGTGCCTCTGCTGCTTCTGCTGTTAGGAATCGCTCCTTGAAAGACGAGCGAGAGCGTCTTTCTGGGTGCATTGCACTGAGTGAGTGCTCGCTAGGGACTTTGCACTCGGAGCCAAGGCAACAGGGCGTGCTTGTCCGCAGAACTGAGAGCGCGCTGTTGGGCAGAGCTGAAACTGACCGCTGCAGTTCAGCTCTCTCCGGACGGCAGACGCCGAAGAACGAAGCCGCTTGCGAGCGGCGCAGTGCAGCGAAGAGCACACGAGCAGCCAAAGAGCTCCTTCACAATCGCTTTCACTTCTCAGTGCTCTTGCTGCTTGGAAAAGCAGCACACAGCCGTTGCACGCCAGGGCGAAAGCTGGGGCAGTGCCCGTCCTCACTCCTTCGCTGTGCTGTACTCCTTGCAGCTAGAGCGAAGCGAGAAGGACGCGAGGACGAAGAAGGCGTTCTTAAAGTAGCCCCTTGTCAGCAGCCCTGAAAGGGCGCATAACACACGGCGTCTCGCTGCCCTCCGTTCTACATACTCGCGTCTCCCTTTGCTGACTTGCAAAAGTTGCTACCAGAGCAGAGGCGGCCAGATTGAAGAGGCTGTGCTTAGGTTCACCTTCTCCTTACTGCACGTAAGCCACGTCCAGCTCCTCGCTGCACTCTGGATTTGCCTTCTCCGCGGCACTTAGCGTGGTGCTGTGTGTGTGCAACTCGGCGCCTAGAAGCGACTGCCAATGCTTTCAGAGCGGGCTGCAAGGGAACCAAGGAGCAGCACAAGCAGCAGTGCTTCAGCTTGCTCCTTCCGACTGCTAAGGGCACTTGGGAAGGCAAGCGAGAGTCAACCACCTTCCTCTCCTAGTAGCCTCTAACGTGGTGCACACAAGCACGGCACTTAGCCGCTTCGTTCACCGCCCTCGCCCACGCCTGGCTCCGCTTTCACTTGCCGGCGGCCAGAAGCCGCCGCAGGGGCGCCACATACCCAGCAGTGTGCCGGCAGCCAAGAGCTCGAGAACGCTGCTTCTGCCCAAGCCCGCCTAGGGCGTGCACCTTTGTTCTCAGAGCTCCGTGTAACAGTCTGCCTTTCTCGCAGTTCGAATGGAAATCGAAAGCTTTTCGCCTACGCCCTTCACAGAGATCCGTTGCTAGGACGAGAATGTCTTGTGGCCGGAGCTCGCCCCCGCCGCGAGGAAGCTGCTCTTAGCACCGCGTTGCAGGGACACGTCTCGCTTCTTGACTTCGTGCTTAGCGCTCTCCGAATTCGCTGCTAGCTCCGCGGTCGGTCTCAGCTGCAAGTAGCTGCGCTCGCAGTACATAGAGCTTCGCAAGGACCGAAGACCCGGAGGGACGTATCGCACACGACAATGTGCCAGGACAGAGACGTGTTCTACATTGTCCCTTCTCGTCATCCAGTTTGTGCCTCTGCTGCTTCTGCTGTTAGGAATCGCTCCTTGAAAGACGAGCGAGAGCGTCTTTCTGGGTGCATTGCACTGAGTGAGTGCTCGCTAGGGACTTTGCACTCGGAGCCAAGGCAACAGGGCGTGCTTGTCCGCAGAACTGAGAGCGCGCTGTTGGGCAGAGCTGAAACTGACCGCTGCAGTTCAGCTCTCTCCGGACGGCAGACGCCGAAGAACGAAGCCGCTTGCGAGCGGCGCAGTGCAGCGAAGAGCACACGAGCAGCCAAAGAGCTCCTTCACAATCGCTTTCACTTCTCAGTGCTCTTGCTGCTTGGAAAAGCAGCACACAGCCGTTGCACGCCAGGGCAAAAGCTGGGGCAGTGCCCGTCCTCACTCCTTCGCTGTGCTGTACTCCTTGCAGCTAGAGCGAAGCGAGAAGGACGCGAGGACGAAGAAGGCGTTCTTAAAGTAGCCCCTTGTCAGCAGCCCTGAAAGGGCGCATAACACACGGCGTCTCGCTGCCCTCCGTTCTACATACTCGCGTCTCCCTTTGCTGACTTGCAAAAGTTGCTACCAGAGCAGAGGCGGCCAGATTGAAGAGGCTGTGCTTAGGTTCACCTTCTCCTTACTGCACGTAAGCCACGTCCAGCTCCTCGCTGCACTCTGGATTTCCCTTCTCCGCGGCACTTAGCGTGGTGCTGTGTGTGTGCAACTCGGCGCCTAGAAGCGACTGCCAATGCTTTCAGAGCGGGCTGCAAGGGAACCAAGGAGCAGCACAAGCAGCAGTGCTTCAGCTTGCTCCTTCCGACTGCTAAGGGCACTTGGGAAGGCAAGCGAGAGTCAACCACCTTCCTCTCCTAGTAGCCTCTAACGTGGTGCACACAAGCACGGCACTTAGCCGCTTCGTTCACCGCCCTCGCCCACGCCTGGCTCCGCTTTCACTTGCCGGCGGCCAGAAGCCGCCGCAGGGGCGCCACATACCCAGCAGTGTGCCGGCAGCCAAGAGCTCGAGAACGCTGCTTCTGCCCAAGCCCGCCTAGGGCGTGCACCTTTGTTCTCAGAGCTCCGTGTAACAGTCTGCCTTTCTCGCAGTTCGAATGGAAATCGAAAGCTTTTCGCCTACGCCCTTCACAGAGATCCGTTGCTAGGACGAGAATGTCTTGTGGCCGGAGCTCGCCCCCGCCGCGAGGAAGCTGCTCTTAGCACCGCGTTGCAGGGACACGTCTCGCTTCTTGACTTCGTGCTTAGCGCTCTCCGAATTCGCTGCTAGCTCCGCGGTCGGTCTCAGCTGCAAGTAGCTGCGCTCGCAGTACATAGAGCTTCGCAAGGACCGAAGACCCGGAGGGACGTATCGCACACGACAATGTGCCAGGACAGAGACGTGTTCTACATTGTCCCTTCTCGTCATCCAGTTTGTGCCTCTGCTGCTTCTGCTGTTAGGAATCGCTCCTTGAAAGACGAGCGAGAGCGTCTTTCTGGGTGCATTGCACTGAGTGAGTGCTCGCTAGGGACTTTGCACTCGGAGCCAAGGCAACAGGGCGTGCTTGTCCGCAGAACTGAGAGCGCGCTGTTGGGCAGAGCTGAAACTGACCGCTGCAGTTCAGCTCTCTCCGGACGGCAGACGCCGAAGAACGAAGCCGCTTGCGAGCGGCGCAGTGCAGCGAAGAGCACACGAGCAGCCAAAGAGCTCCTTCACAATCGCTTTCACTTCTCAGTGCTCTTGCTGCTTGGAAAAGCAGCACACAGCCGTTGCACGCCAGGGCGAAAGCTGGGGCAGTGCCCGTCCTCACTCCTTCGCTGTGCTGTACTCCTTGCAGCTAGAGCGAAGCGAGAAGGACGCGAGGACGAAGAAGGCGTTCTTAAAGTAGCCCCTTGTCAGCAGCCCTGAAAGGGCGCATAACACACGGCGTCTCGCTGCCCTCCGTTCTACATACTCGCGTCTCCCTTTGCTGACTTGCAAAAGTTGCTACCAGAGCAGAGGCGGCCAGATTGAAGAGGCTGTGCTTAGGTTCACCTTCTCCTTACTGCACGTAAGCCACGTCCAGCTCCTCGCTGCACTCTGGATTTGCCTTCTCCGCGGCACTTAGCGTGGTGCTGTGTGTGTGCAACTCGGCGCCTAGAAGCGACTGCCAATGCTTTCAGAGCGGGCTGCAAGGGAACCAAGGAGCAGCACAAGCAGCAGTGCTTCAGCTTGCTCCTTCCGACTGCTAAGGGCACTTGGGAAGGCAAGCGAGAGTCAACCACCTTCCTCTCCTAGTAGCCTCTAACGTGGTGCACACAAGCACGGCACTTAGCCGCTTCGTTCACCGCCCTCGCCCACGCCTGGCTCCGCTTTCACTTGCCGGCGGCCAGAAGCCGCCGCAGGGGCGCCACATACCCAGCAGTGTGCCGGCAGCCAAGCGCTCGAGAACGCTGCTTCTGCCCAAGCCCGCCTAGGGCGTGCACCTTTGTTCTCAGAGCTCCGTGTAACAGTCTGCCTTTCTCGCAGTTCGAATGGAAATCGAAAGCTTTTCGCCTACGCCCTTCACAGAGATCCGTTGCTAGGACGAGAATGTCTCGTGGCCGGAGCTCGCCCCCGCCGCGAGGAAGCTGCTCTTAGCACCGCGTTGCAGGGACACGTCTCGCTTCTTGACTTCGTGCTTAGCGCTCTCCGAATTCGCCGCTAGCTCCGCGGTCCGTCTCAGCTTCAAGTAGCAGCGCTCGCAGTACATAGAGCTTCGCAAGGACCGAAGACCCGGAGGGACGTATCGCACACGACAATGTGCCAGGACAGAGACGTGTTCTACATTGTCCCTTCTCGTCATCCAGTTTGTGCCTCTGCTGCTTCTGCTGTTAGGAATCGCTCCTTGAAAGACGAGCGAGAGCGTCTTTCTGGGTGCATTGCACTGAGTGAGTGCTCGCTAGGGACTTTGCACTCGGAGCCAAGGCAACAGGGCGTGCTTGTCCGCAGAACTGAGAGCGCGCTGTTGGGCAGAGCTGAAACTGACCGCTGCAGTTCAGCTCTCTCCGGACGGCAGACGCCGAAGAACGAAGCCGCTTGCGAGCGGCGCAGTGCAGCGAAGAGCACACGAGCAGCCAAAGAGCTCCTTCACAATCGCTTTCACTTCTCAGTGCTCTTGCTGCTTGGAAAAGCAGCACACAGCCGTTGCACGCCAGGGCAAAAGCTGGGGCAGTGCCCGTCCTCACTCCTTCGCTGTGCTGTACTCCTTGCAGCTAGAGCGAAGCGAGAAGGACGCGAGGACGAAGAAGGCGTTCTTAAAGTAGCCCCTTGTCAGCAGCCCTGAAAGGGCGCATAACACACGGCGTCTCGCTGCCCTCCGTTCTACATACTCGCGTCTCCCTTTGCTGACTTGCAAAAGTTGCTACCAGAGCAGAGGCGGCCAGATTGAAGAGGCTGTGCTTAGGTTCACCTTCTCCTTACTGCACGTAAGCCACGTCCAGCTCCTCGCTGCACTCTGGATTTCCCTTCTCCGCGGCACTTAGCGTGGTGCTGTGTGTGTGCAACTCGGCGCCTAGAAGCGACTGCCAATGCTTTCAGAGCGGGCTGCAAGGGAACCAAGGAGCAGCACAAGCAGCAGTGCTTCAGCTTGCTCCTTCCGACTGCTAAGGGCACTTGGGAAGGCAAGCGAGAGTCAACCACCTTCCTCTCCTAGTAGCCTCTAACGTGGTGCACACAAGCACGGCACTTAGCCGCTTCGTTCACCGCCCTCGCCCACGCCTGGCTCCGCTTTCACTTGCCGGCGGCCAGAAGCCGCCGCAGGGGCGCCACATACCCAGCAGTGTGCCGGCAGCCAAGAGCTCGAGAACGCTGCTTCTGCCCAAGCCCGCCTAGGGCGTGCACCTTTGTTCTCAGAGCTCCGTGTAACAGTCTGCCTTTCTCGCAGTTCGAATGGAAATCGAAAGCTTTTCGCCTACGCCCTTCACAGAGATCCGTTGCTAGGACGAGAATGTCTTGTGGCCGGAGCTCGCCCCCGCCGCGAGGAAGCTGCTCTTAGCACCGCGTTGCAGGGACACGTCTCGCTTCTTGACTTCGTGCTTAGCGCTCTCCGAATTCGCTGCTAGCTCCGCGGTCGGTCTCAGCTGCAAGTAGCTGCGCTCGCAGTACATAGAGCTTCGCAAGGACCGAAGACCCGGAGGGACGTATCGCACACGACAATGTGCCAGGACAGAGACGTGTTCTACATTGTCCCTTCTCGTCATCCAGTTTGTGCCTCTGCTGCTTCTGCTGTTAGGAATCGCTCCTTGAAAGACGAGCGAGAGCGTCTTTCTGGGTGCATTGCACTGAGTGAGTGCTCGCTAGGGACTTTGCACTCGGAGCCAAGGCAACAGGGCGTGCTTGTCCGCAGAACTGAGAGCGCGCTGTTGGGCAGAGCTGAAACTGACCGCTGCAGTTCAGCTCTCTCCGGACGGCAGACGCCGAAGAACGAAGCCGCTTGCGAGCGGCGCAGTGCAGCGAAGAGCACACGAGCAGCCAAAGAGCTCCTTCACAATCGCTTTCACTTCTCAGTGCTCTTGCTGCTTGGAAAAGCAGCACACAGCCGTTGCACGCCAGGGCGAAAGCTGGGGCAGTGCCCGTCCTCACTCCTTCGCTGTGCTGTACTCCTTGCAGCTAGAGCGAAGCGAGAAGGACGCGAGGACGAAGAAGGCGTTCTTAAAGTAGCCCCTTGTCAGCAGCCCTGAAAGGGCGCATAACACACGGCGTCTCGCTGCCCTCCGTTCTACATACTCGCGTCTCCCTTTGCTGACTTGCAAAAGTTGCTACCAGAGCAGAGGCGGCCAGATTGAAGAGGCTGTGCTTAGGTTCACCTTCTCCTTACTGCACGTAAGCCACGTCCAGCTCCTCGCTGCACTCTGGATTTCCCTTCTCCGCGGCACTTAGCGTGGTGCTGTGTGTGTGCAACTCGGCGCCTAGAAGCGACTGCCAATGCTTTCAGAGCGGGCTGCAAGGGAACCAAGGAGCAGCACAAGCAGCAGTGCTTCAGCTTGCTCCTTCCGACTGCTAAGGGCACTTGGGAAGGCAAGCGAGAGTCAACCACCTTCCTCTCCTAGTAGCCTCTAACGTGGTGCACACAAGCACGGCACTTAGCCGCTTCGTTCACCGCCCTCGCCCACGCCTGGCTCCGCTTTCACTTGCCGGCGGCCAGAAGCCGCCGCAGGGGCGCCACATACCCAGCAGTGTGCGGGCAGCCAAGCGCTCGAGAACGCTGCTTCTGCCCAAGCTCGCCTAGGGCGTGCACCTTTGTTCTCAGAACTCCGTGTAACAGTCTGCCTTTCTCGCAGTTCGAATGGAAATCGAAAGCTTTTCGCCTACGCCCTTCACAGAGATCCGTTGCTAGGACGAGAATGTCTCGTGGCCGGAGCTCGCCCCCGCCGCGAGGAAGCTGCTCTTAGCACCGCGTTGCAGGGACACGTCTCGCTTCTTGACTTCGTGCTTAGCGCTCTCCGAATTCGCCGCAAGCTCCGCGGTCCGTCTCAGCTTCAAGTAGCAGCGCTCGCAGTACATAGAGCTTCGCAAGGACCGAAGACCCGGAGGGACGTATCGCACACGACAATGTGCCAGGACAGAGACGTGTTCTACATTGTCCCTTCTCGTCATCCAGTTTGTGCCTCTGCTGCTTCTGCTGTTAGGAATCGCTCCTTGAAAGACGAGCGAGAGCGTCTTTCTGGGTGCATTGCACTGAGTGAGTGCTCGCTAGGGACTTTGCACTCGGAGCCAAGGCAACAGGGCGTGCTTGTCCGCAGAACTGAGAGCGCGCTGTTGGGCAGAGCTGAAACTGACCGCTGCAGTTCAGCTCTCTCCGGACGGCAGACGCCGAAGAACGAAGCCGCTTGCGAGCGGCGCAGTGCAGCGAAGAGCACACGAGCAGCCAAAGAGCTCCTTCACAATCGCTTTCACTTCTCAGTGCTCTTGCTGCTTGGAAAAGCAGCACACAGCCGTTGCACGCCAGGGCAAAAGCTGGGGCAGTGCCCGTCCTCACTCCTTCGCTGTGCTGTACTCCTTGCAGCTAGAGCGAAGCGAGAAGGACGCGAGGACGAAGAAGGCGTTCTTAAAGTAGCCCCTTGTCAGCAGCCCTGAAAGGGCGCATAACACACGGCGTCTCGCTGCCCTCCGTTCTACATACTCGCGTCTCCCTTTGCTGACTTGCAAAAGTTGCTACCAGAGCAGAGGCGGCCAGATTGAAGAGGCTGTGCTTAGGTTCACCTTCTCCTTACTGCACGTAAGCCACGTCCAGCTCCTCGCTGCACTCTGGATTTGCCTTCTCCGCGGCACTTAGCGTGGTGCTGTGTGTGTGCAACTCGGCGCCTAGAAGCGACTGCCAATGCTTTCAGAGCGGGCTGCAAGGGAACCAAGGAGCAGCACAAGCAGCAGTGCTTCAGCTTGCTCCTTCCGACTGCTAAGGGCACTTGGGAAGGCAAGCGAGAGTCAACCACCTTCCTCTCCTAGTAGCCTCTAACGTGGTGCACACAAGCACGGCACTTAGCCGCTTCGTTCACCGCCCTCGCCCACGCCTGGCTCCGCTTTCACTTGCCGGCGGCCAGAAGCCGCCGCAGGGGCGCCACATACCCAGCAGTGTGCCGGCAGCCAAGAGCTCGAGAACGCTGCTTCTGCCCAAGCCCGCCTAGGGCGTGCACCTTTGTTCTCAGAGCTCCGTGTAACAGTCTGCCTTTCTCGCAGTTCGAATGGAAATCGAA
The DNA here is from genome assembly GCF_052056855.1 of Sturnus vulgaris. NCBI lineage: Eukaryota > Metazoa > Chordata > Aves > Passeriformes > Sturnidae > Sturnus > Sturnus vulgaris. The sequence continues at coordinate 11,972,496 of NC_142262.1, read as the reverse complement.
AGCTTTTCGCCTACGCCCTTCACAGAGATCCGTTGCTAGGACGAGAATGTCTCGTGGCCGGAGCTCGCCCCCGCCGCGAGGAAGCTGCTCTTAGCACCGCGTTGCAGGGACACGTCTCGCTTCTTGACTTCGTGCTTAGCGCTCTCCGAATTCGCCGCTAGCTCCGCGGTCCGTCTCAGCTTCAAGTAGCAGCGCTCGCAGTACATAGAGCTTCGCAAGGACCGAAGACCCGGAGGGACGTATCGCACACGACAATGTGCCAGGACAGAGACGTGTTCTACATTGTCCCTTCTCGTCATCCAGTTTGTGCCTCTGCTGCTTCTGCTGTTAGGAATCGCTCCTTGAAAGACGAGCGAGAGCGTCTTTCTGGGTGCATTGCACTGAGTGAGTGCTCGCTAGGGACTTTGCACTCGGAGCCAAGGCAACAGGGCGTGCTTGTCCGCAGAACTGAGAGCGCGCTGTTGGGCAGAGCTGAAACTGACCGCTGCAGTTCAGCTCTCTCCGGACGGCAGACGCCGAAGAACGAAGCCGCTTGCGAGCGGCGCAGTGCAGCGAAGAGCACACGAGCAGCCAAAGAGCTCCTTCACAATCGCTTTCACTTCTCAGTGCTCTTGCTGCTTGGAAAAGCAGCACACAGCCGTTGCACGCCAGGGCGAAAGCTGGGGCAGTGCCCGTCCTCACTCCTTCGCTGTGCTGTACTCCTTGCAGCTAGAGCGAAGCGAGAAGGACGCGAGGACGAAGAAGGCGTTCTTAAAGTAGCCCCTTGTCAGCAGCCCTGAAAGGGCGCATAACACACGGCGTCTCGCTGCCCTCCGTTCTACATACTCGCGTCTCCCTTTGCTGACTTGCAAAAGTTGCTACCAGAGCAGAGGCGGCCAGATTGAAGAGGCTGTGCTTAGGTTCACCTTCTCCTTACTGCACGTAAGCCACGTCCAGCTCCTCGCTGCACTCTGGATTTCCCTTCTCCGCGGCACTTAGCGTGGTGCTGTGTGTGTGCAACTCGGCGCCTAGAAGCGACTGCCAATGCTTTCAGAGCGGGCTGCAAGGGAACCAAGGAGCAGCACAAGCAGCAGTGCTTCAGCTTGCTCCTTCCGACTGCTAAGGGCACTTGGGAAGGCAAGCGAGAGTCAACCACCTTCCTCTCCTAGTAGCCTCTAACGTGGTGCACACAAGCACGGCACTTAGCCGCTTCGTTCACCGCCCTCGCCCACGCCTGGCTCCGCTTTCACTTGCCGGCGGCCAGAAGCCGCCGCAGGGGCGCCACATACCCAGCAGTGTGCGGGCAGCCAAGCGCTCGAGAACGCTGCTTCTGCCCAAGCTCGCCTAGGGCGTGCACCTTTGTTCTCAGAACTCCGTGTAACAGTCTGCCTTTCTCGCAGTTCGAATGGAAATCGAAAGCTTTTCGCCTACGCCCTTCACAGAGATCCGTTGCTAGGACGAGAATGTCTCGTGGCCGGAGCTCGCCCCCGCCGCGAGGAAGCTGCTCTTAGCACCGCGTTGCAGGGACACGTCTCGCTTCTTGACTTCGTGCTTAGCGCTCTCCGAATTCGCCGCAAGCTCCGCGGTCCGTCTCAGCTTCAAGTAGCAGCGCTCGCAGTACATAGAGCTTCGCAAGGACCGAAGACCCGGAGGGACGTATCGCACACGACAATGTGCCAGGACAGAGACGTGTTCTACATTGTCCCTTCTCGTCATCCAGTTTGTGCCTCTGCTGCTTCTGCTGTTAGGAATCGCTCCTTGAAAGACGAGCGAGAGCGTCTTTCTGGGTGCATTGCACTGAGTGAGTGCTCGCTAGGGACTTTGCACTCGGAGCCAAGGCAACAGGGCGTGCTTGTCCGCAGAACTGAGAGCGCGCTGTTGGGCAGAGCTGAAACTGACCGCTGCAGTTCAGCTCTCTCCGGACGGCAGACGCCGAAGAACGAAGCCGCTTGCGAGCGGCGCAGTGCAGCGAAGAGCACACGAGCAGCCAAAGAGCTCCTTCACAATCGCTTTCACTTCTCAGTGCTCTTGCTGCTTGGAAAAGCAGCACACAGCCGTTGCACGCCAGGGCAAAAGCTGGGGCAGTGCCCGTCCTCACTCCTTCGCTGTGCTGTACTCCTTGCAGCTAGAGCGAAGCGAGAAGGACGCGAGGACGAAGAAGGCGTTCTTAAAGTAGCCCCTTGTCAGCAGCCCTGAAAGGGCGCATAACACACGGCGTCTCGCTGCCCTCCGTTCTACATACTCGCGTCTCCCTTTGCTGACTTGCAAAAGTTGCTACCAGAGCAGAGGCGGCCAGATTGAAGAGGCTGTGCTTAGGTTCACCTTCTCCTTACTGCACGTAAGCCACGTCCAGCTCCTCGCTGCACTCTGGATTTGCCTTCTCCGCGGCACTTAGCGTGGTGCTGTGTGTGTGCAACTCGGCGCCTAGAAGCGACTGCCAATGCTTTCAGAGCGGGCTGCAAGGGAACCAAGGAGCAGCACAAGCAGCAGTGCTTCAGCTTGCTCCTTCCGACTGCTAAGGGCACTTGGGAAGGCAAGCGAGAGTCAACCACCTTCCTCTCCTAGTAGCCTCTAACGTGGTGCACACAAGCACGGCACTTAGCCGCTTCGTTCACCGCCCTCGCCCACGCCTGGCTCCGCTTTCACTTGCCGGCGGCCAGAAGCCGCCGCAGGGGCGCCACATACCCAGCAGTGTGCCGGCAGCCAAGAGCTCGAGAACGCTGCTTCTGCCCAAGCCCGCCTAGGGCGTGCACCTTTGTTCTCAGAGCTCCGTGTAACAGTCTGCCTTTCTCGCAGTTCGAATGGAAATCGAAAGCTTTTCGCCTACGCCCTTCACAGAGATCCGTTGCTAGGACGAGAATGTCTCGTGGCCGGAGCTCGCCCCCGCCGCGAGGAAGCTGCTCTTAGCACCGCGTTGCAGGGACACGTCTCGCTTCTTGACTTCGTGCTTAGCGCTCTCCGAATTCGCCGCTAGCTCCGCGGTCCGTCTCAGCTTCAAGTAGCAGCGCTCGCAGTACATAGAGCTTCGCAAGGACCGAAGACCCGGAGGGACGTATCGCACACGACAATGTGCCAGGACAGAGACGTGTTCTACATTGTCCCTTCTCGTCATCCAGTTTGTGCCTCTGCTGCTTCTGCTGTTAGGAATCGCTCCTTGAAAGACGAGCGAGAGCGTCTTTCTGGGTGCATTGCACTGAGTGAGTGCTCGCTAGGGACTTTGCACTCGGAGCCAAGGCAACAGGGCGTGCTTGTCCGCAGAACTGAGAGCGCGCTGTTGGGCAGAGCTGAAACTGACCGCTGCAGTTCAGCTCTCTCCGGACGGCAGACGCCGAAGAACGAAGCCGCTTGCGAGCGGCGCAGTGCAGCGAAGAGCACACGAGCAGCCAAAGAGCTCCTTCACAATCGCTTTCACTTCTCAGTGCTCTTGCTGCTTGGAAAAGCAGCACACAGCCGTTGCACGCCAGGGCGAAAGCTGGGGCAGTGCCCGTCCTCACTCCTTCGCTGTGCTGTACTCCTTGCAGCTAGAGCGAAGCGAGAAGGACGCGAGGACGAAGAAGGCGTTCTTAAAGTAGCCCCTTGTCAGCAGCCCTGAAAGGGCGCATAACACACGGCGTCTCGCTGCCCTCCGTTCTACATACTCGCGTCTCCCTTTGCTGACTTGCAAAAGTTGCTACCAGAGCAGAGGCGGCCAGATTGAAGAGGCTGTGCTTAGGTTCACCTTCTCCTTACTGCACGTAAGCCACGTCCAGCTCCTCGCTGCACTCTGGATTTGCCTTCTCCGCGGCACTTAGCGTGGTGCTGTGTGTGTGCAACTCGGCGCCTAGAAGCGACTGCCAATGCTTTCAGAGCGGGCTGCAAGGGAACCAAGGAGCAGCACAAGCAGCAGTGCTTCAGCTTGCTCCTTCCGACTGCTAAGGGCACTTGGGAAGGCAAGCGAGAGTCAACCACCTTCCTCTCCTAGTAGCCTCTAACGTGGTGCACACAAGCACGGCACTTAGCCGCTTCGTTCACCGCCCTCGCCCACGCCTGGCTCCGCTTTCACTTGCCGGCGGCCAGAAGCCGCCGCAGGGGCGCCACATACCCAGCAGTGTGCGGGCAGCCAAGAGCTCGAGAACGCTGCTTCTGCCCAAGCCCGCCTAGGGCGTGCACCTTTGTTCTCAGAGCTCCGTGTAACAGTCTGCCTTTCTCGCAGTTCGAATGGAAATCGAAAGCTTTTCGCCTACGCCCTTCACAGAGATCCGTTGCTAGGACGAGAATGTCTCGTGGCCGGAGCTCGCCCCCGCCGCGAGGAAGCTGCTCTTAGCACCGCGTTGCAGGGACACGTCTCGCTTCTTGACTTCGTGCTTAGCGCTCTCCGAATTCGCCGCTAGCTCCGCGGTCCGCCTCAGCTTCAAGTAGCAGCGCTCGCAGTACATAGAGCTTCGCAAGGACCGAAGACCCGGAGGGACGTATCGCACACGACAATGTGCCAGGACAGAGACGTGTTCTACATTGTCCCTTCTCGTCATCCAGTTTGTGCCTCTGCTGCTTCTGCTGTTAGGAATCGCTCCTTGAAAGACGAGCGAGAGCGTCTTTCTGGGTGCATTGCACTGAGTGAGTGCTCGCTAGGGACTTTGCACTCGGAGCCAAGGCAACAGGGCGTGCTTGTCCGCAGAACTGAGAGCGCGCTGTTGGGCAGAGCTGAAACTGACCGCTGCAGTTCAGCTCTCTCCGGACGGCAGACGCCGAAGAACGAAGCCGCTTGCGAGCGGCGCAGTGCAGCGAAGAGCACACGAGCAGCCAAAGAGCTCCTTCACAATCGCTTTCACTTCTCAGTGCTCTTGCTGCTTGGAAAAGCAGCACACAGCCGTTGCACGCCAGGGCGAAAGCTGGGGCAGTGCCCGTCCTCACTCCTTCGCTGTGCTGTACTCCTTGCAGCTAGAGCGAAGCGAGAAGGACGCGAGGACGAAGAAGGCGTTCTTAAAGTAGCCCCTTGTCAGCAGCCCTGAAAGGGCGCATAACACACGGCGTCTCGCTGCCCTCCGTTCTACATACTCGCGTCTCCCTTTGCTGACTTGCAAAAGTTGCTACCAGAGCAGAGGCGGCCAGATTGAAGAGGCTGTGCTTAGGTTCACCTTCTCCTTACTGCACGTAAGCCACGTCCAGCTCCTCGCTGCACTCTGGATTTGCCTTCTCCGCGGCACTTAGCGTGGTGCTGTGTGTGTGCAACTCGGCGCCTAGAAGCGACTGCCAATGCTTTCAGAGCGGGCTGCAAGGGAACCAAGGAGCAGCACAAGCAGCAGTGCTTCAGCTTGCTCCTTCCGACTGCTAAGGGCACTTGGGAAGGCAAGCGAGAGTCAACCACCTTCCTCTCCTAGTAGCCTCTAACGTGGTGCACACAAGCACGGCACTTAGCCGCTTCGTTCACCGCCCTCGCCCACGCCTGGCTCCGCTTTCACTTGCCGGCGGCCAGAAGCCGCCGCAGGGGCGCCACATACCCAGCAGTGTGCGGGCAGCCAAGAGCTCGAGAACGCTGCTTCTGCCCAAGCCCGCCTAGGGCGTGCACCTTTGTTCTCAGAGCTCCGTGTAACAGTCTGCCTTTCTCGCAGTTCGAATGGAAATCGAAAGCTTTTCGCCTACGCCCTTCACAGAGATCCGTTGCTAGGACGAGAATGTCTCGTGGCCGGAGCTCGCCCCCGCCGCGAGGAAGCTGCTCTTAGCACCGCGTTGCAGGGACACGTCTCGCTTCTTGACTTCGTGCTTAGCGCTCTCCGAATTCGCCGCAAGCTCCGCGGTCCGTCTCAGCTTCAAGTAGCAGCGCTCGCAGTACATAGAGCTTCGCAAGGACCGAAGACCCGGAGGGACGTATCGCACACGACAATGTGCCAGGACAGAGACGTGTTCTACATTGTCCCTTCTCGTCATCCAGTTTGTGCCTCTGCTGCTTCTGCTGTTAGGAATCGCTCCTTGAAAGACGAGCGAGAGCGTCTTTCTGGGTGCATTGCACTGAGTGAGTGCTCGCTAGGGACTTTGCACTCGGAGCCAAGGCAACAGGGCGTGCTTGTCCGCAGAACTGAGAGCGCGCTGTTGGGCAGAGCTGAAACTGACCGCTGCAGTTCAGCTCTCTCCGGACGGCAGACGCCGAAGAACGAAGCCGCTTGCGAGCGGCGCAGTGCAGCGAAGAGCACACGAGCAGCCAAAGAGCTCCTTCACAATCGCTTTCACTTCTCAGTGCTCTTGCTGCTTGGAAAAGCAGCACACAGCCGTTGCACGCCAGGGCAAAAGCTGGGGCAGTGCCCGTCCTCACTCCTTCGCTGTGCTGTACTCCTTGCAGCTAGAGCGAAGCGAGAAGGACGCGAGGACGAAGAAGGCGTTCTTAAAGTAGCCCCTTGTCAGCAGCCCTGAAAGGGCGCATAACACACGGCGTCTCGCTGCCCTCCGTTCTACATACTCGCGTCTCCCTTTGCTGACTTGCAAAAGTTGCTACCAGAGCAGAGGCGGCCAGATTGAAGAGGCTGTGCTTAGGTTCACCTTCTCCTTACTGCACGTAAGCCACGTCCAGCTCCTCGCTGCACTCTGGATTTCCCTTCTCCGCGGCACTTAGCGTGGTGCTGTGTGTGTGCAACTCGGCGCCTAGAAGCGACTGCCAATGCTTTCAGAGCGGGCTGCAAGGGAACCAAGGAGCAGCACAAGCAGCAGTGCTTCAGCTTGCTCCTTCCGACTGCTAAGGGCACTTGGGAAGGCAAGCGAGAGTCAACCACCTTCCTCTCCTAGTAGCCTCTAACGTGGTGCACACAAGCACGGCACTTAGCCGCTTCGTTCACCGCCCTCGCCCACGCCTGGCTCCGCTTTCACTTGCCGGCGGCCAGAAGCCGCCGCAGGGGCGCCACATACCCAGCAGTGTGCGGGCAGCCAAGCGCTCGAGAACGCTGCTTCTGCCCAAGCTCGCCTAGGGCGTGCACCTTTGTTCTCAGAACTCCGTGTAACAGTCTGCCTTTCTCGCAGTTCGAATGGAAATCGAAAGCTTTTCGCCTACGCCCTTCACAGAGATCCGTTGCTAGGACGAGAATGTCTCGTGGCCGGAGCTCGCCCCCGCCGCGAGGAAGCTGCTCTTAGCACCGCGTTGCAGGGACACGTCTCGCTTCTTGACTTCGTGCTTAGCGCTCTCCGAATTCGCCGCAAGCTCCGCGGTCCGTCTCAGCTTCAAGTAGCAGCGCTCGCAGTACATAGAGCTTCGCAAGGACCGAAGACCCGGAGGGACGTATCGCACACGACAATGTGCCAGGACAGAGACGTGTTCTACATTGTCCCTTCTCGTCATCCAGTTTGTGCCTCTGCTGCTTCTGCTGTTAGGAATCGCTCCTTGAAAGACGAGCGAGAGCGTCTTTCTGGGTGCATTGCACTGAGTGAGTGCTCGCTAGGGACTTTGCACTCGGAGCCAAGGCAACAGGGCGTGCTTGTCCGCAGAACTGAGAGCGCGCTGTTGGGCAGAGCTGAAACTGACCGCTGCAGTTCAGCTCTCTCCGGACGGCAGACGCCGAAGAACGAAGCCGCTTGCGAGCGGCGCAGTGCAGCGAAGAGCACACGAGCAGCCAAAGAGCTCCTTCACAATCGCTTTCACTTCTCAGTGCTCTTGCTGCTTGGAAAAGCAGCACACAGCCGTTGCACGCCAGGGCAAAAGCTGGGGCAGTGCCCGTCCTCACTCCTTCGCTGTGCTGTACTCCTTGCAGCTAGAGCGAAGCGAGAAGGACGCGAGGACGAAGAAGGCGTTCTTAAAGTAGCCCCTTGTCAGCAGCCCTGAAAGGGCGCATAACACACGGCGTCTCGCTGCCCTCCGTTCTACATACTCGCGTCTCCCTTTGCTGACTTGCAAAAGTTGCTACCAGAGCAGAGGCGGCCAGATTGAAGAGGCTGTGCTTAGGTTCACCTTCTCCTTACTGCACGTAAGCCACGTCCAGCTCCTCGCTGCACTCTGGATTTGCCTTCTCCGCGGCACTTAGCGTGGTGCTGTGTGTGTGCAACTCGGCGCCTAGAAGCGACTGCCAATGCTTTCAGAGCGGGCTGCAAGGGAACCAAGGAGCAGCACAAGCAGCAGTGCTTCAGCTTGCTCCTTCCGACTGCTAAGGGCACTTGGGAAGGCAAGCGAGAGTCAACCACCTTCCTCTCCTAGTAGCCTCTAACGTGGTGCACACAAGCACGGCACTTAGCCGCTTCGTTCACCGCCCTCGCCCACGCCTGGCTCCGCTTTCACTTGCCGGCGGCCAGAAGCCGCCGCAGGGGCGCCACATACCCAGCAGTGTGCGGGCAGCCAAGAGCTCGAGAACGCTGCTTCTGCCCAAGCCCGCCTAGGGCGTGCACCTTTGTTCTCAGAGCTCCGTGTAACAGTCTGCCTTTCTCGCAGTTCGAATGGAAATCGAAAGCTTTTCGCCTACGCCCTTCACAGAGATCCGTTGCTAGGACGAGAATGTCTCGTGGCCGGAGCTCGCCCCCGCCGCGAGGAAGCTGCTCTTAGCACCGCGTTGCAGGGACGTCTCGCTTCTTGACTTCGTGCTTAGCGCTCTCCGAATTCGCTGCTAGCTCCGCGGTCCGTCTCAGCTTCAAGTAGCAGCGCTCGCAGTACATAGAGCTTCGCAAGGACCGAAGACCCGGAGGGACGTATCGCACACGACAATGTGCCAGGACAGAGACGTGTTCTACATTGTCCCTTCTCGTCATCCAGTTTGTGCCTCTGCTGCTTCTGCTGTTAGGAATCGCTCCTTGAAAGACGAGCGAGAGCGTCTTTCTGGGTGCATTGCACTGAGTGAGTGCTCGCTAGGGACTTTGCACTCGGAGCCAAGGCAACAGGGCGTGCTTGTCCGCAGAACTGAGAGCGCGCTGTTGGGCAGAGCTGAAACTGACCGCTGCAGTTCAGCTCTCTCCGGACGGCAGACGCCGAAGAACGAAGCCGCTTGCGAGCGGCGCAGTGCAGCGAAGAGCACACGAGCAGCCAAAGAGCTCCTTCACAATCGCTTTCACTTCTCTGTGCTCTTGCTGCTTGGAAAAGCAGCACACAGCCGTTGCACGCCAGGGCGAAGGCTGGGGCAGTGCCCGTCCTCACTCCTTCGCTGTGCTGTACTCCTTGCAGCTAGAGCGAAGCGAGAAGGACGCGAGGACGAAGAAGGCGTTCTTAAAGTAGCCCCTTGTCAGCAGCCCTGAAAGGGCGCATAACACACGGCGTCTCGCTGCCCTCCGTTCTACATACTCGCGTCTCCCTTTGCTGACTTGCAAAAGTTGCTACCAGAGCAGAGGCGGCCAGATTGAAGAGGCTGTGCTTAGGTTCACCTTCTCCTTACTGCACGTAAGCCACGTCCAGCTCCTCGCTGCACTCTGGATTTGCCTTCTCCGCGGCACTTAGCGTGGTGCTGTGTGTGTGCAACTCGGCGCCTAGAAGCGACTGCCAATGCTTTCAGAGCGGGCTGCAAGGGAACCAAGGAGCAGCACAAGCAGCAGTGCTTCAGCTTGCTCCTTCCGACTGCTAAGGGCACTTGGGAAGGCAAGCGAGAGTCAACCACCTTCCTCTCCTAGTAGCCTCTAACGTGGTGCACACAAGCACGGCACTTAGCCGCTTCGTTCACCGCCCTCGCCCACGCCTGGCTCCGCTTTCACTTGCCGGCGGCCAGAAGCCGCCGCAGGGGCGCCACATACCCAGCAGTGTGCGGGCAGCCAAGAGCTCGAGAACGCTGCTTCTGCCCAAGCCCGCCTAGGGCGTGCACCTTTGTTCTCAGAGCTCCGTGTAACAGTCTGCCTTTCTCGCAGTTCGAATGGAAATCGAAAGCTTTTCGCCTACGCCCTTCACAGAGATCCGTTGCTAGGACGAGAATGTCTCGTGGCCGGAGCTCGCCCCCGCCGCGAGGAAGCTGCTCTTAGCACCGCGTTGCAGGGACACGTCTCGCTTCTTGACTTCGTGCTTAGCGCTCTCCGAATTCGCCGCTAGCTCCGCGGTCCGCCTCAGCTTCAAGTAGCAGCGCTCGCAGTACATAGAGCTTCGCAAGGACCGAAGACCCGGAGGGACGTATCGCACACGACAATGTGCCAGGACAGAGACGTGTTCTACATTGTCCCTTCTCGTCATCCAGTTTGTGCCTCTGCTGCTTCTGCTGTTAGGAATCGCTCCTTGAAAGACGAGCGAGAGCGTCTTTCTGGGTGCATTGCACTGAGTGAGTGCTCGCTAGGGACTTTGCACTCGGAGCCAAGGCAACAGGGCGTGCTTGTCCGCAGAACTGAGAGCGCGCTGTTGGGCAGAGCTGAAACTGACCGCTGCAGTTCAGCTCTCTCCGGACGGCAGACGCCGAAGAACGAAGCCGCTTGCGAGCGGCGCAGTGCAGCGAAGAGCACACGAGCAGCCAAAGAGCTCCTTCACAATCGCTTTCACTTCTCAGTGCTCTTGCTGCTTGGAAAAGCAGCACACAGCCGTTGCACGCCAGGGCGAAAGCTGGGGCAGTGCCCGTCCTCACTCCTTCGCTGTGCTGTACTCCTTGCAGCTAGAGCGAAGCGAGAAGGACGCGAGGACGAAGAAGGCGTTCTTAAAGTAGCCCCTTGTCAGCAGCCCTGAAAGGGCGCATAACACACGGCGTCTCGCTGCCCTCCGTTCTACATACTCGCGTCTCCCTTTGCTGACTTGCAAAAGTTGCTACCAGAGCAGAGGCGGCCAGATTGAAGAGGCTGTGCTTAGGTTCACCTTCTCCTTACTGCACGTAAGCCACGTCCAGCTCCTCGCTGCACTCTGGATTTGCCTTCTCCGCGGCACTTAGCGTGGTGCTGTGTGTGTGCAACTCGGCGCCTAGAAGCGACTGCCAATGCTTTCAGAGCGGGCTGCAAGGGAACCAAGGAGCAGCACAAGCAGCAGTGCTTCAGCTTGCTCCTTCCGACTGCTAAGGGCACTTGGGAAGGCAAGCGAGAGTCAACCACCTTCCTCTCCTAGTAGCCTCTAACGTGGTGCACACAAGCACGGCACTTAGCCGCTTCGTTCACCGCCCTCGCCCACGCCTGGCTCCGCTTTCACTTGCCGGCGGCCAGAAGCCGCCGCAGGGGCGCCACATACCCAGCAGTGTGCGGGCAGCCAAGCGCTCGAGAACGCTGCTTCTGCCCAAGCTCGCCTAGGGCGTGCACCTTTGTTCTCAGAGCTCCGTGTAACAGTCTGCCTTTCTCGCAGTTCGAATGGAAATCGAAAGCTTTTCGCCTACGCCCTTCACAGAGATCCGTTGCTAGGACGAGAATGTCTCGTGGCCGGAGCTCGCCCCCGCCGCGAGGAAGCTGCTCTTAGCACCGCGTTGCAGGGACACGTCTCGCTTCTTGACTTCGTGCTTAGCGCTCTCCGAATTCGCCGCTAGCTCCGCGGTCCGCCTCAGCTTCAAGTAGCAGCGCTCGCAGTACATAGAGCTTCGCAAGGACCGAAGACCCGGAGGGACGTATCGCACACGACAATGTGCCAGGACAGAGACGTGTTCTACATTGTCCCTTCTCGTCATCCAGTTTGTGCCTCTGCTGCTTCTGCTGTTAGGAATCGCTCCTTGAAAGACGAGCGAGAGCGTCTTTCTGGGTGCATTGCACTGAGTGAGTGCTCGCTAGGGACTTTGCACTCGGAGCCAAGGCAACAGGGCGTGCTTGTCCGCAGAACTGAGAGCGCGCTGTTGGGCAGAGCTGAAACTGACCGCTGCAGTTCAGCTCTCTCCGGACGGCAGACGCCGAAGAACGAAGCCGCTTGCGAGCGGCGCAGTGCAGCGAAGAGCACACGAGCAGCCAAAGAGCTCCTTCACAATCGCTTTCACTTCTCAGTGCTCTTGCTGCTTGGAAAAGCAGCACACAGCCGTTGCACGCCAGGGCGAAAGCTGGGGCAGTGCCCGTCCTCACTCCTTCGCTGTGCTGTACTCCTTGCAGCTAGAGCGAAGCGAGAAGGACGCGAGGACGAAGAAGGCGTTCTTAAAGTAGCCCCTTGTCAGCAGCCCTGAAAGGGCGCATAACACACGGCGTCTCGCTGCCCTCCGTTCTACATACTCGCGTCTCCCTTTGCTGACTTGCAAAAGTTGCTACCAGAGCAGAGGCGGCCAGATTGAAGAGGCTGTGCTTAGGTTCACCTTCTCCTTACTGCACGTAAGCCACGTCCAGCTCCTCGCTGCACTCTGGATTTGCCTTCTCCGCGGCACTTAGCGTGGTGCTGTGTGTGTGCAACTCGGCGCCTAGAAGCGACTGCCAATGCTTTCAGAGCGGGCTGCAAGGGAACCAAGGAGCAGCACAAGCAGCAGTGCTTCAGCTTGCTCCTTCCGACTGCTAAGGGCACTTGGGAAGGCAAGCGAGAGTCAACCACCTTCCTCTCCTAGTAGCCTCTAACGTGGTGCACACAAGCACGGCACTTAGCCGCTTCGTTCACCGCCCTCGCCCACGCCTGGCTCCGCTTTCACTTGCCGGCGGCCAGAAGCCGCCGCAGGGGCGCCACATACCCAGCAGTGTGCGGGCAGCCAAGCGCTCGAGAACGCTGCTTCTGCCCAAGCTCGCCTAGGGCGTGCACCTTTGTTCTCAGAGCTCCGTGTAACAGTCTGCCTTTCTCGCAGTTCGAATGGAAATCGAAAGCTTTTCGCCTACGCCCTTCACAGAGATCCGTTGCTAGGACGAGAATGTCTCGTGGCCGGAGCTCGCCCCCGCCGCGAGGAAGCTGCTCTTAGCACCGCGTTGCAGGGACACGTCTCGCTTCTTGACTTCGTGCTTAGCGCTCTCCGAATTCGCCGCTAGCTCCGCGGTCCGTCTCAGCTTCAAGTAGCAGCGCTCGCAGTACATAGAGCTTCGCAAGGACCGAAGACCCGGAGGGACGTATCGCACACGACAATGTGCCAGGACAGAGACGTGTTCTACATTGTCCCTTCTCGTCATCAAGTTTGTGCCTCTGCTGCTTCTGCTGTTAGGAATCGCTCCTTGAAAGACGAGCGAGAGCGTCTTTCTGGGTGCATTGCACTGAGTGAGTGCTCGCTAGGGACTTTGCACTCGGAGCCAAGGCAACAGGGCGTGCTTGTCCGCAGAACTGAGAGCGCGCTGTTGGGCAGAGCTGAAACTGACCGCTGCAGTTCAGCTCTCTCCGGACGGCAGACGCCGAAGAACGAAGCCGCTTGCGAGCGGCGCAGTGCAGCGAAGAGCACACGAGCAGCCAAAGAGCTCCTTCACAATCGCTTTCACTTCTCTGTGCTCTTGCTGCTTGGAAAAGCAGCACACAGCCGTTGCACGCCAGGGCGAAAGCTGGGGCAGTGCCCGTCCTCACTCCTTCGCTGTGCTGTACTCCTTGCAGCTAGAGCGAAGCGAGAAGGACGCGAGGACGAAGAAGGCGTTCTTAAAGTAGCCCCTTGTCAGCAGCCCTGAAAGGGCGCATAACACACGGCGTCTCGCTGCCCTCCGTTCTACATACTCGCGTCTCCCTTTGCTGACTTGCAAAAGTTGCTACCAGAGCAGAGGCGGCCAGATTGAAGAGGCTGTGCTTAGGTTCACCTTCTCCTTACTGCACGTAAGCCACGTCCAGCTCCTCGCTGCACTCTGGATTTGCCTTCTCCGCGGCACTTAGCGTGGTGCTGTGTGTGTGCAACTCGGCGCCTAGAAGCGACTGCCAATGCTTTCAGAGCGGGCTGCAAGGGAACCAAGGAGCAGCACAAGCAGCAGTGCTTCAGCTTGCTCCTTCCGACTGCTAAGGGCACTTGGGAAGGCAAGCGAGAGTCAACCACCTTCCTCTCCTAGTAGCCTCTAACGTGGTGCACACAAGCACGGCACTTAGCCGCTTCGTTCACCGCCCTCGCCCACGCCTGGCTCCGCTTTCACTTGCCGGCGGCCAGAAGCCGCCGCAGGGGCGCCACATACCCAGCAGTGTGCCGGCAGCCAAGCGCTCGAGAACGCTGCTTCTGCCCAAGCCCGCCTAGGGCGTGCACCTTTGTTCTCAGAGCTCCGTGTAACAGTCTGCCTTTCTCGCAGTTCGAATGGAAATCGAAAGCTTTTCGCCTACGCCCTTCACAGAGATCCGTTGCTAGGACGAGAATGTCTCGTGGCCGGAGCTCGCCCCCGCCGCGAGGAAGCTGCTCTTAGCACCGCGTTGCAGGGACACGTCTCGCTTCTTGACTTCGTGCTTAGCGCTCTCCGAATTCGCCGCAAGCTCCGCGGTCCGTCTCAGCTTCAAGTAGCAGCGCTCGCAGTACATAGAGCTTCGCAAGGACCGAAGACCCGGAGGGACGTATCGCACACGACAATGTGCCAGGACAGAGACGTGTTCTACATTGTCCCTTCTCGTCATCCAGTTTGTGCCTCTGCTGCTTCTGCTGTTAGGAATCGCTCCTTGAAAGACGAGCGAGAGCGTCTTTCTGGGTGCATTGCACTGAGTGAGTGCTCGCTAGGGACTTTGCACTCGGAGCCAAGGCAACAGGGCGTGCTTGTCCGCAGAACTGAGAGCGCGCTGTTGGGCAGAGCTGAAACTGACCGCTGCAGTTCAGCTCTCTCCGGACGGCAGACGCCGAAGAACGAAGCCGCTTGCGAGCGGCGCAGTGCAGCGAAGAGCACACGAGCAGCCAAAGAGCTCCTTCACAATCGCTTTCACTTCTCAGTGCTCTTGCTGCTTGGAAAAGCAGCACACAGCCGTTGCACGCCAGGGCGAAAGCTGGGGCAGTGCCCGTCCTCACTCCTTCGCTGTGCTGTACTCCTTGCAGCTAGAGCGAAGCGAGAAGGACGCGAGGACGAAGAAGGCGTTCTTAAAGTAGCCCCTTGTCAGCAGCCCTGAAAGGGCGCATAACACACGGCGTCTCGCTGCCCTCCGTTCTACATACTCGCGTCTCCCTTTGCTGACTTGCAAAAGTTGCTACCAGAGCAGAGGCGGCCAGATTGAAGAGGCTGTGCTTAGGTTCACCTTCTCCTTACTGCACGTAAGCCACGTCCAGCTCCTCGCTGCACTCTGGATTTGCCTTCTCCGCGGCACTTAGCGTGGTGCTGTGTGTGTGCAACTCGGCGCCTAGAAGCGACTGCCAATGCTTTCAGAGCGGGCTGCAAGGGAACCAAGGAGCAGCACAAGCAGCAGTGCTTCAGCTTGCTCCTTCCGACTGCTAAGGGCACTTGGGAAGGCAAGCGAGAGTCAACCACCTTCCTCTCCTAGTAGCCTCTAACGTGGTGCACACAAGCACGGCACTTAGCCGCTTCGTTCACCGCCCTCGCCCACGCCTGGCTCCGCTTTCACTTGCCGGCGGCCAGAAGCCGCCGCAGGGGCGCCACATACCCAGCAGTGTGCCGGCAGCCAAGCGCTCGAGAACGCTGCTTCTGCCCAAGCCCGCCTAGGGCGTGCACCTTTGTTCTCAGAGCTCCGTGTAACAGTCTGCCTTTCTCGCAGTTCGAATGGAAATCGAAAGCTTTTCGCCTACGCCCTTCACAGAGATCCGTTGCTAGGACGAGAATGTCTCGTGGCCGGAGCTCGCCCCCGCCGCGAGGAAGCTGCTCTTAGCACCGCGTTGCAGGGACACGTCTCGCTTCTTGACTTCGTGCTTAGCGCTCTCCGAATTCGCTGCTAGCTCCGCGGTCGGTCTCAGCTGCAAGTAGCTGCGCTCGCAGTACATAGAGCTTCGCAAGGACCGAAGACCCGGAGGGACGTATCGCACACGACAATGTGCCAGGACAGAGACGTGTTCTACATTGTCCCTTCTCGTCATCCAGTTTGTGCCTCTGCTGCTTCTGCTGTTAGGAATCGCTCCTTGAAAGACGAGCGAGAGCGTCTTTCTGGGTGCATTGCACTGAGTGAGTGCTCGCTAGGGACTTTGCACTCGGAGCCAAGGCAACAGGGCGTGCTTGTCCGCAGAACTGAGAGCGCGCTGTTGGGCAGAGCTGAAACTGACCGCTGCAGTTCAGCTCTCTCCGGACGGCAGACGCCGAAGAACGAAGCCGCTTGCGAGCGGCGCAGTGCAGCGAAGAGCACACGAGCAGCCAAAGAGCTCCTTCACAATCGCTTTCACTTCTCTGTGCTCTTGCTGCTTGGAAAAGCAGCACACAGCCGTTGCACGCCAGGGCGAAAGCTGGGGCAGTGCCCGTCCTCACTCCTTCGCTGTGCTGTACTCCTTGCAGCTAGAGCGAAGCGAGAAGGACGCGAGGACGAAGAAGGCGTTCTTAAAGTAGCCCCTTGTCAGCAGCCCTGAAAGGGCGCATAACACACGGCGTCTCGCTGCCCTCCGTTCTACATACTCGCGTCTCCCTTTGCTGACTTGCAAAAGTTGCTACCAGAGCAGAGGCGGCCAGATTGAAGAGGCTGTGCTTAGGTTCACCTTCTCCTTACTGCACGTAAGCCACGTCCAGCTCCTCGCTGCACTCTGGATTTGCCTTCTCCGCGGCACTTAGCGTGGTGCTGTGTGTGTGCAACTCGGCGCCTAGAAGCGACTGCCAATGCTTTCAGAGCGGGCTGCAAGGGAACCAAGGAGCAGCACAAGCAGCAGTGCTTCAGCTTGCTCCTTCCGACTGCTAAGGGCACTTGGGAAGGCAAGCGAGAGTCAACCACCTTCCTCTCCTAGTAGCCTCTAACGTGGTGCACACAAGCACGGCACTTAGCCGCTTCGTTCACCGCCCTCGCCCACGCCTGGCTCCGCTTTCACTTGCCGGCGGCCAGAAGCCGCCGCAGGGGCGCCACATACCCAGCAGTGTGCCGGCAGCCAAGCGCTCGAGAACGCTGCTTCTGCCCAAGCCCGCCTAGGGCGTGCACCTTTGTTCTCAGAGCTCCGTGTAACAGTCTGCCTTTCTCGCAGTTCGAATGGAAATCGAAAGCTTTTCGCCTACGCCCTTCACAGAGATCCGTTGCTAGGACGAGAATGTCTCGTGGCCGGAGCTCGCCCCCGCCGCGAGGAAGCTGCTCTTAGCACCGCGTTGCAGGGACACGTCTCGCTTCTTGACTTCGTGCTTAGCGCTCTCCGAATTCGCCGCTAGCTCCGCGGTCCGTCTCAGCTTCAAGTAGCAGCGCTCGCAGTACATAGAGCTTCGCAAGGACCGAAGACCCGGAGGGACGTATCGCACACGACAATGTGCCAGGACAGAGACGTGTTCTACATTGTCCCTTCTCGTCATCCAGTTTGTGCCTCTGCTGCTTCTGCTGTTAGGAATCGCTCCTTGAAAGACGAGCGAGAGCGTCTTTCTGGGTGCATTGCACTGAGTGAGTGCTCGCTAGGGACTTTGCACTCGGAGCCAAGGCAACAGGGCGTGCTTGTCCGCAGAACTGAGAGCGCGCTGTTGGGCAGAGCTGAAACTGACCGCTGCAGTTCAGCTCTCTCCGGACGGCAGACGCCGAAGAACGAAGCCGCTTGCGAGCGGCGCAGTGCAGCGAAGAGCACACGAGCAGCCAAAGAGCTCCTTCACAATCGCTTTCACTTCTCAGTGCTCTTGCTGCTTGGAAAAGCAGCACACAGCCGTTGCACGCCAGGGCAAAAGCTGGGGCAGTGCCCGTCCTCACTCCTTCGCTGTGCTGTACTCCTTGCAGCTAGAGCGAAGCGAGAAGGACGCGAGGACGAAGAAGGCGTTCTTAAAGTAGCCCCTTGTCAGCAGCCCTGAAAGGGCGCATAACACACGGCGTCTCGCTGCCCTCCGTTCTACATACTCGCGTCTCCCTTTGCTGACTTGCAAAAGTTGCTACCAGAGCAGAGGCGGCCAGATTGAAGAGGCTGTGCTTAGGTTCACCTTCTCCTTACTGCACGTAAGCCACGTCCAGCTCCTCGCTGCACTCTGGATTTCCCTTCTCCGCGGCACTTAGCGTGGTGCTGTGTGTGTGCAACTCGGCGCCTAGAAGCGACTGCCAATGCTTTCAGAGCGGGCTGCAAGGGAACCAAGGAGCAGCACAAGCAGCAGTGCTTCAGCTTGCTCCTTCCGACTGCTAAGGGCACTTGGGAAGGCAAGCGAGAGTCAACCACCTTCCTCTCCTAGTAGCCTCTAACGTGGTGCACACAAGCACGGCACTTAGCCGCTTCGTTCACCGCCCTCGCCCACGCCTGGCTCCGCTTTCACTTGCCGGCGGCCAGAAGCCGCCGCAGGGGCGCCACATACCCAGCAGTGTGCCGGCAGCCAAGAGCTCGAGAACGCTGCTTCTGCCCAAGCCCGCCTAGGGCGTGCACCTTTGTTCTCAGAGCTCCGTGTAACAGTCTGCCTTTCTCGCAGTTCGAATGGAAATCGAAAGCTTTTCGCCTACGCCCTTCACAGAGATCCGTTGCTAGGACGAGAATGTCTTGTGGCCGGAGCTCGCCCCCGCCGCGAGGAAGCTGCTCTTAGCACCGCGTTGCAGGGACACGTCTCGCTTCTTGACTTCGTGCTTAGCGCTCTCCGAATTCGCTGCTAGCTCCGCGGTCGGTCTCAGCTGCAAGTAGCTGCGCTCGCAGTACATAGAGCTTCGCAAGGACCGAAGACCCGGAGGGACGTACCGCACACGACAATGTGCCAGGACAGAGACGTGTTCTACATTGTCCCTTCTCGTCATGCAGTTTGTGCCTCTGCTGCTTCTGCTGTTAGGAATCGCTCCTTGAAAGACGAGCGAGAGCGTCTTTCTGGGTGCATTGCACTGAGTGAGTGCTCGCTAGGGACTTTGCACTCGGAGCCAAGGCAACAGGGCGTGCTTGTCCGCAGAACTGAGAGCGCGCTGTTGGGCAGAGCTGAAACTGACCGCTGCAGTTCAGCTCTCTCCGGACGGCAGACGCCGAAGAACGAAGCCGCTTGCGAGCGGCGCAGTGCAGCGAAGAGCACACGAGCAGCCAAAGAGCTCCTTCACAATCGCTTTCACTTCTCTGTGCTCTTGCTGCTTGGAAAAGCAGCACACAGCCGTTGCACGCCAGGGCGAAAGCTGGGGCAGTGCCCGTCCTCACTCCTTCGCTGTGCTGTACTCCTTGCAGCTAGAGCGAAGCGAGAAGGACGCGAGGACGAAGAAGGCGTTCTTAAAGTAGCCCCTTGTCAGCAGCCCTGAAAGGGCGCATAACACACGGCGTCTCGCTGCCCTCCGTTCTACATACTCGCGTCTCCCTTTGCTGACTTGCAAAAGTTGCTACCAGAGCAGAGGCGGCCAGATTGAAGAGGCTGTGCTTAGGTTCACCTTCTCCTTACTGCACGTAAGCCACGTCCAGCTCCTCGCTGCACTCTGGATTTCCCTTCTCCGCGGCACTTAGCGTGGTGCTGTGTGTGTGCAACTCGGCGCCTAGAAGCGACTGCCAATGCTTTCAGAGCGGGCTGCAAGGGAACCAAGGAGCAGCACAAGCAGCAGTGCTTCAGCTTGCTCCTTCCGACTGCTAAGGGCACTTGGGAAGGCAAGCGAGAGTCAACCACCTTCCTCTCCTAGTAGCCTCTAACGTGGTGCACACAAGCACGGCACTTAGCCGCTTCGTTCACCGCCCTCGCCCACGCCTGGCTCCGCTTTCACTTGCCGGCGGCCAGAAGCCGCCGCAGGGGCGCCACATACCCAGCAGTGTGCGGGCAGCCAAGCGCTCGAGAACGCTGCTTCTGCCCAAGCTCGCCTAGGGCGTGCACCTTTGTTCTCAGAACTCCGTGTAACAGTCTGCCTTTCTCGCAGTTCGAATGGAAATCGAAAGCTTTTCGCCTACGCCCTTCACAGAGATCCGTTGCTAGGACGAGAATGTCTCGTGGCCGGAGCTCGCCCCCGCCGCGAGGAAGCTGCTCTTAGCACCGCGTTGCAGGGACACGTCTCGCTTCTTGACTTCGTGCTTAGCGCTCTCCGAATTCGCCGCAAGCTCCGCGGTCCGTCTCAGCTTCAAGTAGCAGCGCTCGCAGTACATAGAGCTTCGCAAGGACCGAAGACCCGGAGGGACGTATCGCACACGACAATGTGCCAGGACAGAGACGTGTTCTACATTGTCCCTTCTCGTCATCCAGTTTGTGCCTCTGCTGCTTCTGCTGTTAGGAATCGCTCCTTGAAAGACGAGCGAGAGCGTCTTTCTGGGTGCATTGCACTGAGTGAGTGCTCGCTAGGGACTTTGCACTCGGAGCCAAGGCAACAGGGCGTGCTTGTCCGCAGAACTGAGAGCGCGCTGTTGGGCAGAGCTGAAACTGACCGCTGCAGTTCAGCTCTCTCCGGACGGCAGACGCCGAAGAACGAAGCCGCTTGCGAGCGGCGCAGTGCAGCGAAGAGCACACGAGCAGCCAAAGAGCTCCTTCACAATCGCTTTCACTTCTCAGTGCTCTTGCTGCTTGGAAAAGCAGCACACAGCCGTTGCACGCCAGGGCAAAAGCTGGGGCAGTGCCCGTCCTCACTCCTTCGCTGTGCTGTACTCCTTGCAGCTAGAGCGAAGCGAGAAGGACGCGAGGACGAAGAAGGCGTTCTTAAAGTAGCCCCTTGTCAGCAGCCCTGAAAGGGCGCATAACACACGGCGTCTCGCTGCCCTCCGTTCTACATACTCGCGTCTCCCTTTGCTGACTTGCAAAAGTTGCTACCAGAGCAGAGGCGGCCAGATTGAAGAGGCTGTGCTTAGGTTCACCTTCTCCTTACTGCACGTAAGCCACGTCCAGCTCCTCGCTGCACTCTGGATTTGCCTTCTCCGCGGCACTTAGCGTGGTGCTGTGTGTGTGCAACTCGGCGCCTAGAAGCGACTGCCAATGCTTTCAGAGCGGGCTGCAAGGGAACCAAGGAGCAGCACAAGCAGCAGTGCTTCAGCTTGCTCCTTCCGACTGCTAAGGGCACTTGGGAAGGCAAGCGAGAGTCAACCACCTTCCTCTCCTAGTAGCCTCTAACGTGGTGCACACAAGCACGGCACTTAGCCGCTTCGTTCACCGCCCTCGCCCACGCCTGGCTCCGCTTTCACTTGCCGGCGGCCAGAAGCCGCCGCAGGGGCGCCACATACCCAGCAGTGTGCGGGCAGCCAAGAGCTCGAGAACGCTGCTTCTGCCCAAGCCCGCCTAGGGCGTGCACCTTTGTTCTCAGAGCTCCGTGTAACAGTCTGCCTTTCTCGCAGTTCGAATGGAAATCGAAAGCTTTTCGCCTACGCCCTTCACAGAGATCCGTTGCTAGGACGAGAATGTCTTGTGGCCGGAGCTCGCCCCCGCCGCGAGGAAGCTGCTCTTAGCACCGCGTTGCAGGGACGTCTCGCTTCTTGACTTCGTGCTTAGCGCTCTCCGAATTCGCTGCTAGCTCCGCGGTCCGTCTCAGCTTCAAGTAGCAGCGCTCGCAGTACATAGAGCTTCGCAAGGACCGAAGACCCGGAGGGACGTATCGCACACGACAATGTGCCAGGACAGAGACGTGTTCTACATTGTCCCTTCTCGTCATCCAGTTTGTGCCTCTGCTGCTTCTGCTGTTAGGAATCGCTCCTTGAAAGACGAGCGAGAGCGTCTTTCTGGGTGCATTGCACTGAGTGAGTGCTCGCTAGGGACTTTGCACTCGGAGCCAAGGCAACAGGGCGTGCTTGTCCGCAGAACTGAGAGCGCGCTGTTGGGCAGAGCTGAAACTGACCGCTGCAGTTCAGCTCTCTCCGGACGGCAGACGCCGAAGAACGAAGCCGCTTGCGAGCGGCGCAGTGCAGCGAAGAGCACACGAGCAGCCAAAGAGCTCCTTCACAATCGCTTTCACTTCTCTGTGCTCTTGCTGCTTGGAAAAGCAGCACACAGCCGTTGCACGCCAGGGCAAAAGCTGGGGCAGTGCCCGTCCTCACTCCTTCGCTGTGCTGTACTCCTTGCAGCTAGAGCGAAGCGAGAAGGACGCGAGGACGAAGAAGGCGTTCTTAAAGTAGCCCCTTGTCAGCAGCCCTGAAAGGGCGCATAACACACGGCGTCTCGCTGCCCTCCGTTCTACATACTCGCGTCTCCCTTTGCTGACTTGCAAAAGTTGCTACCAGAGCAGAGGCGGCCAGATTGAAGAGGCTGTGCTTAGGTTCACCTTCTCCTTACTGCACGTAAGCCACGTCCAGCTCCTCGCTGCACTCTGGATTTGCCTTCTCCGCGGCACTTAGCGTGGTGCTGTGTGTGTGCAACTCGGCGCCTAGAAGCGACTGCCAATGCTTTCAGAGCGGGCTGCAAGGGAACCAAGGAGCAGCACAAGCAGCAGTGCTTCAGCTTGCTCCTTCCGACTGCTAAGGGCACTTGGGAAGGCAAGCGAGAGTCAACCACCTTCCTCTCCTAGTAGCCTCTAACGTGGTGCACACAAGCACGGCACTTAGCCGCTTCGTTCACCGCCCTCGCCCACGCCTGGCTCCGCTTTCACTTGCCGGCGGCCAGAAGCCGCCGCAGGGGCGCCACATACCCAGCAGTGTGCGGGCAGCCAAGCGCTCGAGAACGCTGCTTCTGCCCAAGCTCGCCTAGGGCGTGCACCTTTGTTCTCAGAGCTCCGTGTAACAGTCTGCCTTTCTCGCAGTTCGAATGGAAATCGAAAGCTTTTCGCCTACGCCCTTCACAGAGATCCGTTGCTAGGACGAGAATGTCTCGTGGCCGGAGCTCGCCCCCGCCGCGAGGAAGCTGCTCTTAGCACCGCGTTGCAGGGACACGTCTCGCTTCTTGACTTCGTGCTTAGCGCTCTCCGAATTCGCCGCTAGCTCCGCGGTCCGCCTCAGCTTCAAGTAGCAGCGCTCGCAGTACATAGAGCTTCGCAAGGACCGAAGACCCGGAGGGACGTATCGCACACGACAATGTGCCAGGACAGAGACGTGTTCTACATTGTCCCTTCTCGTCATCCAGTTTGTGCCTCTGCTGCTTCTGCTGTTAGGAATCGCTCCTTGAAAGACGAGCGAGAGCGTCTTTCTGGGTGCATTGCACTGAGTGAGTGCTCGCTAGGGACTTTGCACTCGGAGCCAAGGCAACAGGGCGTGCTTGTCCGCAGAACTGAGAGCGCGCTGTTGGGCAGAGCTGAAACTGACCGCTGCAGTTCAGCTCTCTCCGGACGGCAGACGCCGAAGAACGAAGCCGCTTGCGAGCGGCGCAGTGCAGCGAAGAGCACACGAGCAGCCAAAGAGCTCCTTCACAATCGCTTTCACTTCTCTGTGCTCTTGCTGCTTGGAAAAGCAGCACACAGCCGTTGCACGCCAGGGCGAAAGCTGGGGCAGTGCCCGTCCTCACTCCTTCGCTGTGCTGTACTCCTTGCAGCTAGAGCGAAGCGAGAAGGACGCGAGGACGAAGAAGGCGTTCTTAAAGTAGCCCCTTGTCAGCAGCCCTGAAAGGGCGCATAACACACGGCGTCTCGCTGCCCTCCGTTCTACATACTCGCGTCTCCCTTTGCTGACTTGCAAAAGTTGCTACCAGAGCAGAGGCGGCCAGATTGAAGAGGCTGTGCTTAGGTTCACCTTCTCCTTACTGCACGTAAGCCACGTCCAGCTCCTCGCTGCACTCTGGATTTGCCTTCTCCGCGGCACTTAGCGTGGTGCTGTGTGTGTGCAACTCGGCGCCTAGAAGCGACTGCCAATGCTTTCAGAGCGGGCTGCAAGGGAACCAAGGAGCAGCACAAGCAGCAGTGCTTCAGCTTGCTCCTTCCGACTGCTAAGGGCACTTGGGAAGGCAAGCGAGAGTCAACCACCTTCCTCTCCTAGTAGCCTCTAACGTGGTGCACACAAGCACGGCACTTAGCCGCTTCGTTCACCGCCCTCGCCCACGCCTGGCTCCGCTTTCACTTGCCGGCGGCCAGAAGCCGCCGCAGGGGCGCCACATACCCAGCAGTGTGCGGGCAGCCAAGCGCTCGAGAACGCTGCTTCTGCCCAAGCTCGCCTAGGGCGTGCACCTTTGTTCTCAGAGCTCCGTGTAACAGTCTGCCTTTCTCGCAGTTCGAATGGAAATCGAAAGCTTTTCGCCTACGCCCTTCACAGAGATCCGTTGCTAGGACGAGAATGTCTCGTGGCCGGAGCTCGCCCCCGCCGCGAGGAAGCTGCTCTTAGCACCGCGTTGCAGGGACACGTCTCGCTTCTTGACTTCGTGCTTAGCGCTCTCCGAATTCGCCGCTAGCTCCGCGGTCCGTCTCAGCTTCAAGTAGCAGCGCTCGCAGTACATAGAGCTTCGCAAGGACCGAAGACCCGGAGGGACGTATCGCACACGACAATGTGCCAGGACAGAGACGTGTTCTACATTGTCCCTTCTCGTCATCCAGTTTGTGCCTCTGCTGCTTCTGCTGTTAGGAATCGCTCCTTGAAAGACGAGCGAGAGCGTCTTTCTGGGTGCATTGCACTGAGTGAGTGCTCGCTAGGGACTTTGCACTCGGAGCCAAGGCAACAGGGCGTGCTTGTCCGCAGAACTGAGAGCGCGCTGTTGGGCAGAGCTGAAACTGACCGCTGCAGTTCAGCTCTCTCCGGACGGCAGACGCCGAAGAACGAAGCCGCTTGCGAGCGGCGCAGTGCAGCGAAGAGCACACGAGCAGCCAAAGAGCTCCTTCACAATCGCTTTCACTTCTCAGTGCTCTTGCTGCTTGGAAAAGCAGCACACAGCCGTTGCACGCCAGGGCAAAAGCTGGGGCAGTGCCCGTCCTCACTCCTTCGCTGTGCTGTACTCCTTGCAGCTAGAGCGAAGCGAGAAGGACGCGAGGACGAAGAAGGCGTTCTTAAAGTAGCCCCTTGTCAGCAGCCCTGAAAGGGCGCATAACACACGGCGTCTCGCTGCCCTCCGTTCTACATACTCGCGTCTCCCTTTGCTGACTTGCAAAAGTTGCTACCAGAGCAGAGGCGGCCAGATTGAAGAGGCTGTGCTTAGGTTCACCTTCTCCTTACTGCACGTAAGCCACGTCCAGCTCCTCGCTGCACTCTGGATTTCCCTTCTCCGCGGCACTTAGCGTGGTGCTGTGTGTGTGCAACTCGGCGCCTAGAAGCGACTGCCAATGCTTTCAGAGCGGGCTGCAAGGGAACCAAGGAGCAGCACAAGCAGCAGTGCTTCAGCTTGCTCCTTCCGACTGCTAAGGGCACTTGGGAAGGCAAGCGAGAGTCAACCACCTTCCTCTCCTAGTAGCCTCTAACGTGGTGCACACAAGCACGGCACTTAGCCGCTTCGTTCACCGCCCTCGCCCACGCCTGGCTCCGCTTTCACTTGCCGGCGGCCAGAAGCCGCCGCAGGGGCGCCACATACCCAGCAGTGTGCCGGCAGCCAAGAGCTCGAGAACGCTGCTTCTGCCCAAGCCCGCCTAGGGCGTGCACCTTTGTTCTCAGAGCTCCGTGTAACAGTCTGCCTTTCTCGCAGTTCGAATGGAAATCGAAAGCTTTTCGCCTACGCCCTTCACAGAGATCCGTTGCTAGGACGAGAATGTCTTGTGGCCGGAGCTCGCCCCCGCCGCGAGGAAGCTGCTCTTAGCACCGCGTTGCAGGGACACGTCTCGCTTCTTGACTTCGTGCTTAGCGCTCTCCGAATTCGCTGCTAGCTCCGCGGTCGGTCTCAGCTGCAAGTAGCTGCGCTCGCAGTACATAGAGCTTCGCAAGGACCGAAGACCCGGAGGGACGTACCGCACACGACAATGTGCCAGGACAGAGACGTGTTCTACATTGTCCCTTCTCGTCATGCAGTTTGTGCCTCTGCTGCTTCTGCTGTTAGGAATCGCTCCTTGAAAGACGAGCGAGAGCGTCTTTCTGGGTGCATTGCACTGAGTGAGTGCTCGCTAGGGACTTTGCACTCGGAGCCAAGGCAACAGGGCGTGCTTGTCCGCAGAACTGAGAGCGCGCTGTTGGGCAGAGCTGAAACTGACCGCTGCAGTTCAGCTCTCTCCGGACGGCAGACGCCGAAGAACGAAGCCGCTTGCGAGCGGCGCAGTGCAGCGAAGAGCACACGAGCAGCCAAAGAGCTCCTTCACAATCGCTTTCACTTCTCTGTGCTCTTGCTGCTTGGAAAAGCAGCACACAGCCGTTGCACGCCAGGGCGAAAGCTGGGGCAGTGCCCGTCCTCACTCCTTCGCTGTGCTGTACTCCTTGCAGCTAGAGCGAAGCGAGAAGGACGCGAGGACGAAGAAGGCGTTCTTAAAGTAGCCCCTTGTCAGCAGCCCTGAAAGGGCGCATAACACACGGCGTCTCGCTGCCCTCCGTTCTACATACTCGCGTCTCCCTTTGCTGACTTGCAAAAGTTGCTACCAGAGCAGAGGCGGCCAGATTGAAGAGGCTGTGCTTAGGTTCACCTTCTCCTTACTGCACGTAAGCCACGTCCAGCTCCTCGCTGCACTCTGGATTTCCCTTCTCCGCGGCACTTAGCGTGGTGCTGTGTGTGTGCAACTCGGCGCCTAGAAGCGACTGCCAATGCTTTCAGAGCGGGCTGCAAGGGAACCAAGGAGCAGCACAAGCAGCAGTGCTTCAGCTTGCTCCTTCCGACTGCTAAGGGCACTTGGGAAGGCAAGCGAGAGTCAACCACCTTCCTCTCCTAGTAGCCTCTAACGTGGTGCACACAAGCACGGCACTTAGCCGCTTCGTTCACCGCCCTCGCCCACGCCTGGCTCCGCTTTCACTTGCCGGCGGCCAGAAGCCGCCGCAGGGGCGCCACATACCCAGCAGTGTGCGGGCAGCCAAGCGCTCGAGAACGCTGCTTCTGCCCAAGCTCGCCTAGGGCGTGCACCTTTGTTCTCAGAACTCCGTGTAACAGTCTGCCTTTCTCGCAGTTCGAATGGAAATCGAAAGCTTTTCGCCTACGCCCTTCACAGAGATCCGTTGCTAGGACGAGAATGTCTCGTGGCCGGAGCTCGCCCCCGCCGCGAGGAAGCTGCTCTTAGCACCGCGTTGCAGGGACACGTCTCGCTTCTTGACTTCGTGCTTAGCGCTCTCCGAATTCGCCGCAAGCTCCGCGGTCCGTCTCAGCTTCAAGTAGCAGCGCTCGCAGTACATAGAGCTTCGCAAGGACCGAAGACCCGGAGGGACGTATCGCACACGACAATGTGCCAGGACAGAGACGTGTTCTACATTGTCCCTTCTCGTCATCCAGTTTGTGCCTCTGCTGCTTCTGCTGTTAGGAATCGCTCCTTGAAAGACGAGCGAGAGCGTCTTTCTGGGTGCATTGCACTGAGTGAGTGCTCGCTAGGGACTTTGCACTCGGAGCCAAGGCAACAGGGCGTGCTTGTCCGCAGAACTGAGAGCGCGCTGTTGGGCAGAGCTGAAACTGACCGCTGCAGTTCAGCTCTCTCCGGACGGCAGACGCCGAAGAACGAAGCCGCTTGCGAGCGGCGCAGTGCAGCGAAGAGCACACGAGCAGCCAAAGAGCTCCTTCACAATCGCTTTCACTTCTCAGTGCTCTTGCTGCTTGGAAAAGCAGCACACAGCCGTTGCACGCCAGGGCAAAAGCTGGGGCAGTGCCCGTCCTCACTCCTTCGCTGTGCTGTACTCCTTGCAGCTAGAGCGAAGCGAGAAGGACGCGAGGACGAAGAAGGCGTTCTTAAAGTAGCCCCTTGTCAGCAGCCCTGAAAGGGCGCATAACACACGGCGTCTCGCTGCCCTCCGTTCTACATACTCGCGTCTCCCTTTGCTGACTTGCAAAAGTTGCTACCAGAGCAGAGGCGGCCAGATTGAAGAGGCTGTGCTTAGGTTCACCTTCTCCTTACTGCACGTAAGCCACGTCCAGCTCCTCGCTGCACTCTGGATTTGCCTTCTCCGCGGCACTTAGCGTGGTGCTGTGTGTGTGCAACTCGGCGCCTAGAAGCGACTGCCAATGCTTTCAGAGCGGGCTGCAAGGGAACCAAGGAGCAGCACAAGCAGCAGTGCTTCAGCTTGCTCCTTCCGACTGCTAAGGGCACTTGGGAAGGCAAGCGAGAGTCAACCACCTTCCTCTCCTAGTAGCCTCTAACGTGGTGCACACAAGCACGGCACTTAGCCGCTTCGTTCACCGCCCTCGCCCACGCCTGGCTCCGCTTTCACTTGCCGGCGGCCAGAAGCCGCCGCAGGGGCGCCACATACCCAGCAGTGTGCGGGCAGCCAAGAGCTCGAGAACGCTGCTTCTGCCCAAGCCCGCCTAGGGCGTGCACCTTTGTTCTCAGAGCTCCGTGTAACAGTCTGCCTTTCTCGCAGTTCGAATGGAAATCGAAAGCTTTTCGCCTACGCCCTTCACAGAGATCCGTTGCTAGGACGAGAATGTCTTGTGGCCGGAGCTCGCCCCCGCCGCGAGGAAGCTGCTCTTAGCACCGCGTTGCAGGGACGTCTCGCTTCTTGACTTCGTGCTTAGCGCTCTCCGAATTCGCTGCTAGCTCCGCGGTCCGTCTCAGCTTCAAGTAGCAGCGCTCGCAGTACATAGAGCTTCGCAAGGACCGAAGACCCGGAGGGACGTATCGCACACGACAATGTGCCAGGACAGAGACGTGTTCTACATTGTCCCTTCTCGTCATCCAGTTTGTGCCTCTGCTGCTTCTGCTGTTAGGAATCGCTCCTTGAAAGACGAGCGAGAGCGTCTTTCTGGGTGCATTGCACTGAGTGAGTGCTCGCTAGGGACTTTGCACTCGGAGCCAAGGCAACAGGGCGTGCTTGTCCGCAGAACTGAGAGCGCGCTGTTGGGCAGAGCTGAAACTGACCGCTGCAGTTCAGCTCTCTCCGGACGGCAGACGCCGAAGAACGAAGCCGCTTGCGAGCGGCGCAGTGCAGCGAAGAGCACACGAGCAGCCAAAGAGCTCCTTCACAATCGCTTTCACTTCTCTGTGCTCTTGCTGCTTGGAAAAGCAGCACACAGCCGTTGCACGCCAGGGCAAAAGCTGGGGCAGTGCCCGTCCTCACTCCTTCGCTGTGCTGTACTCCTTGCAGCTAGAGCGAAGCGAGAAGGACGCGAGGACGAAGAAGGCGTTCTTAAAGTAGCCCCTTGTCAGCAGCCCTGAAAGGGCGCATAACACACGGCGTCTCGCTGCCCTCCGTTCTACATACTCGCGTCTCCCTTTGCTGACTTGCAAAAGTTGCTACCAGAGCAGAGGCGGCCAGATTGAAGAGGCTGTGCTTAGGTTCACCTTCTCCTTACTGCACGTAAGCCACGTCCAGCTCCTCGCTGCACTCTGGATTTGCCTTCTCCGCGGCACTTAGCGTGGTGCTGTGTGTGTGCAACTCGGCGCCTAGAAGCGACTGCCAATGCTTTCAGAGCGGGCTGCAAGGGAACCAAGGAGCAGCACAAGCAGCAGTGCTTCAGCTTGCTCCTTCCGACTGCTAAGGGCACTTGGGAAGGCAAGCGAGAGTCAACCACCTTCCTCTCCTAGTAGCCTCTAACGTGGTGCACACAAGCACGGCACTTAGCCGCTTCGTTCACCGCCCTCGCCCACGCCTGGCTCCGCTTTCACTTGCCGGCGGCCAGAAGCCGCCGCAGGGGCGCCACATACCCAGCAGTGTGCGGGCAGCCAAGCGCTCGAGAACGCTGCTTCTGCCCAAGCTCGCCTAGGGCGTGCACCTTTGTTCTCAGAGCTCCGTGTAACAGTCTGCCTTTCTCGCAGTTCGAATGGAAATCGAAAGCTTTTCGCCTACGCCCTTCACAGAGATCCGTTGCTAGGACGAGAATGTCTCGTGGCCGGAGCTCGCCCCCGCCGCGAGGAAGCTGCTCTTAGCACCGCGTTGCAGGGACACGTCTCGCTTCTTGACTTCGTGCTTAGCGCTCTCCGAATTCGCCGCTAGCTCCGCGGTCCGTCTCAGCTTCAAGTAGCAGCGCTCGCAGTACATAGAGCTTCGCAAGGACCGAAGACCCGGAGGGACGTATCGCACACGACAATGTGCCAGGACAGAGACGTGTTCTACATTGTCCCTTCTCGTCATCCAGTTTGTGCCTCTGCTGCTTCTGCTGTTAGGAATCGCTCCTTGAAAGACGAGCGAGAGCGTCTTTCTGGGTGCATTGCACTGAGTGAGTGCTCGCTAGGGACTTTGCACTCGGAGCCAAGGCAACAGGGCGTGCTTGTCCGCAGAACTGAGAGCGCGCTGTTGGGCAGAGCTGAAACTGACCGCTGCAGTTCAGCTCTCTCCGGACGGCAGACGCCGAAGAACGAAGCCGCTTGCGAGCGGCGCAGTGCAGCGAAGAGCACACGAGCAGCCAAAGAGCTCCTTCACAATCGCTTTCACTTCTCTGTGCTCTTGCTGCTTGGAAAAGCAGCACACAGCCGTTGCACGCCAGGGCGAAAGCTGGGGCAGTGCCCGTCCTCACTCCTTCGCTGTGCTGTACTCCTTGCAGCTAGAGCGAAGCGAGAAGGACGCGAGGACGAAGAAGGCGTTCTTAAAGTAGCCCCTTGTCAGCAGCCCTGAAAGGGCGCATAACACACGGCGTCTCGCTGCCCTCCGTTCTACATACTCGCGTCTCCCTTTGCTGACTTGCAAAAGTTGCTACCAGAGCAGAGGCGGCCAGATTGAAGAGGCTGTGCTTAGGTTCACCTTCTCCTTACTGCACGTAAGCCACGTCCAGCTCCTCGCTGCACTCTGGATTTGCCTTCTCCGCGGCACTTAGCGTGGTGCTGTGTGTGTGCAACTCGGCGCCTAGAAGCGACTGCCAATGCTTTCAGAGCGGGCTGCAAGGGAACCAAGGAGCAGCACAAGCAGCAGTGCTTCAGCTTGCTCCTTCCGACTGCTAAGGGCACTTGGGAAGGCAAGCGAGAGTCAACCACCTTCCTCTCCTAGTAGCCTCTAACGTGGTGCACACAAGCACGGCACTTAGCCGCTTCGTTCACCGCCCTCGCCCACGCCTGGCTCCGCTTTCACTTGCCGGCGGCCAGAAGCCGCCGCAGGGGCGCCACATACCCAGCAGTGTGCGGGCAGCCAAGCGCTCGAGAACGCTGCTTCTGCCCAAGCTCGCCTAGGGCGTGCACCTTTGTTCTCAGAGCTCCGTGTAACAGTCTGCCTTTCTCGCAGTTCGAATGGAAATCGAAAGCTTTTCGCCTACGCCCTTCACAGAGATCCGTTGCTAGGACGAGAATGTCTCGTGGCCGGAGCTCGCCCCCGCCGCGAGGAAGCTGCTCTTAGCACCGCGTTGCAGGGACACGTCTCGCTTCTTGACTTCGTGCTTAGCGCTCTCCGAATTCGCCGCTAGCTCCGCGGTCCGCCTCAGCTTCAAGTAGCAGCGCTCGCAGTACATAGAGCTTCGCAAGGACCGAAGACCCGGAGGGACGTATCGCACACGACAATGTGCCAGGACAGAGACGTGTTCTACATTGTCCCTTCTCGTCATCCAGTTTGTGCCTCTGCTGCTTCTGCTGTTAGGAATCGCTCCTTGAAAGACGAGCGAGAGCGTCTTTCTGGGTGCATTGCACTGAGTGAGTGCTCGCTAGGGACTTTGCACTCGGAGCCAAGGCAACAGGGCGTGCTTGTCCGCAGAACTGAGAGCGCGCTGTTGGGCAGAGCTGAAACTGACCGCTGCAGTTCAGCTCTCTCCGGACGGCAGACGCCGAAGAACGAAGCCGCTTGCGAGCGGCGCAGTGCAGCGAAGAGCACACGAGCAGCCAAAGAGCTCCTTCACAATCGCTTTCACTTCTCTGTGCTCTTGCTGCTTGGAAAAGCAGCACACAGCCGTTGCACGCCAGGGCGAAAGCTGGGGCAGTGCCCGTCCTCACTCCTTCGCTGTGCTGTACTCCTTGCAGCTAGAGCGAAGCGAGAAGGACGCGAGGACGAAGAAGGCGTTCTTAAAGTAGCCCCTTGTCAGCAGCCCTGAAAGGGCGCATAACACACGGCGTCTCGCTGCCCTCCGTTCTACATACTCGCGTCTCCCTTTGCTGACTTGCAAAAGTTGCTACCAGAGCAGAGGCGGCCAGATTGAAGAGGCTGTGCTTAGGTTCACCTTCTCCTTACTGCACGTAAGCCACGTCCAGCTCCTCGCTGCACTCTGGATTTGCCTTCTCCGCGGCACTTAGCGTGGTGCTGTGTGTGTGCAACTCGGCGCCTAGAAGCGACTGCCAATGCTTTCAGAGCGGGCTGCAAGGGAACCAAGGAGCAGCACAAGCAGCAGTGCTTCAGCTTGCTCCTTCCGACTGCTAAGGGCACTTGGGAAGGCAAGCGAGAGTCAACCACCTTCCTCTCCTAGTAGCCTCTAACGTGGTGCACACAAGCACGGCACTTAGCCGCTTCGTTCACCGCCCTCGCCCACGCCTGGCTCCGCTTTCACTTGCCGGCGGCCAGAAGCCGCCGCAGGGGCGCCACATACCCAGCAGTGTGCGGGCAGCCAAGCGCTCGAGAACGCTGCTTCTGCCCAAGCTCGCCTAGGGCGTGCACCTTTGTTCTCAGAGCTCCGTGTAACAGTCTGCCTTTCTCGCAGTTCGAATGGAAATCGAAAGCTTTTCGCCTACGCCCTTCACAGAGATCCGTTGCTAGGACGAGAATGTCTCGTGGCCGGAGCTCGCCCCCGCCGCGAGGAAGCTGCTCTTAGCACCGCGTTGCAGGGACACGTCTCGCTTCTTGACTTCGTGCTTAGCGCTCTCCGAATTCGCCGCTAGCTCCGCGGTCCGTCTCAGCTTCAAGTAGCAGCGCTCGCAGTACATAGAGCTTCGCAAGGACCGAAGACCCGGAGGGACGTATCGCACACGACAATGTGCCAGGACAGAGACGTGTTCTACATTGTCCCTTCTCGTCATCCAGTTTGTGCCTCTGCTGCTTCTGCTGTTAGGAATCGCTCCTTGAAAGACGAGCGAGAGCGTCTTTCTGGGTGCATTGCACTGAGTGAGTGCTCGCTAGGGACTTTGCACTCGGAGCCAAGGCAACAGGGCGTGCTTGTCCGCAGAACTGAGAGCGCGCTGTTGGGCAGAGCTGAAACTGACCGCTGCAGTTCAGCTCTCTCCGGACGGCAGACGCCGAAGAACGAAGCCGCTTGCGAGCGGCGCAGTGCAGCGAAGAGCACACGAGCAGCCAAAGAGCTCCTTCACAATCGCTTTCACTTCTCAGTGCTCTTGCTGCTTGGAAAAGCAGCACACAGCCGTTGCACGCCAGGGCGAAGGCTGGGGCAGTGCCCGTCCTCACTCCTTCGCTGTGCTGTACTCCTTGCAGCTAGAGCGAAGCGAGAAGGACGCGAGGACGAAGAAGGCGTTCTTAAAGTAGCCCCTTGTCAGCAGCCCTGAAAGGGCGCATAACACACGGCGTCTCGCTGCCCTCCGTTCTACATACTCGCGTCTCCCTTTGCTGACTTGCAAAAGTTGCTACCAGAGCAGAGGCGGCCAGATTGAAGAGGCTGTGCTTAGGTTCACCTTCTCCTTACTGCACGTAAGCCACGTCCAGCTCCTCGCTGCACTCTGGATTTCCCTTCTCCGCGGCACTTAGCGTGGTGCTGTGTGTGTGCAACTCGGCGCCTAGAAGCGACTGCCAATGCTTTCAGAGCGGGCTGCAAGGGAACCAAGGAGCAGCACAAGCAGCAGTGCTTCAGCTTGCTCCTTCCGACTGCTAAGGGCACTTGGGAAGGCAAGCGAGAGTCAACCACCTTCCTCTCCTAGTAGCCTCTAACGTGGTGCACACAAGCACGGCACTTAGCCGCTTCGTTCACCGCCCTCGCCCACGCCTGGCTCCGCTTTCACTTGCCGGCGGCCAGAAGCCGCCGCAGGGGCGCCACATACCCAGCAGTGTGCGGGCAGCCAAGCGCTCGAGAACGCTGCTTCTGCCCAAGCCCGCCTAGGGCGTGCACCTTTGTTCTCAGAGCTCCGTGTAACAGTCTGCCTTTCTCGCAGTTCGAATGGAAATCGAAAGCTTTTCGCCTACGCCCTTCACAGAGATCCGTTGCTAGGACGAGAATGTCTCGTGGCCGGAGCTCGCCCCCGCCGCGAGGAAGCTGCTCTTAGCACCGCGTTGCAGGGACACGTCTCGCTTCTTGACTTCGTGCTTAGCGCTCTCCGAATTCGCCGCAAGCTCCGCGGTCCGTCTCAGCTTCAAGTAGCAGCGCTCGCAGTACATAGAGCTTCGCAAGGACCGAAGACCCGGAGGGACGTATCGCACACGACAATGTGCCAGGACAGAGACGTGTTCTACATTGTCCCTTCTCGTCATCCAGTTTGTGCCTCTGCTGCTTCTGCTGTTAGGAATCGCTCCTTGAAAGACGAGCGAGAGCGTCTTTCTGGGTGCATTGCACTGAGTGAGTGCTCGCTAGGGACTTTGCACTCGGAGCCAAGGCAACAGGGCGTGCTTGTCCGCAGAACTGAGAGCGCGCTGTTGGGCAGAGCTGAAACTGACCGCTGCAGTTCAGCTCTCTCCGGACGGCAGACGCCGAAGAACGAAGCCGCTTGCGAGCGGCGCAGTGCAGCGAAGAGCACACGAGCAGCCAAAGAGCTCCTTCACAATCGCTTTCACTTCTCAGTGCTCTTGCTGCTTGGAAAAGCAGCACACAGCCGTTGCACGCCAGGGCGAAAGCTGGGGCAGTGCCCGTCCTCACTCCTTCGCTGTGCTGTACTCCTTGCAGCTAGAGCGAAGCGAGAAGGACGCGAGGACGAAGAAGGCGTTCTTAAAGTAGCCCCTTGTCAGCAGCCCTGAAAGGGCGCATAACACACGGCGTCTCGCTGCCCTCCGTTCTACATACTCGCGTCTCCCTTTGCTGACTTGCAAAAGTTGCTACCAGAGCAGAGGCGGCCAGATTGAAGAGGCTGTGCTTAGGTTCACCTTCTCCTTACTGCACGTAAGCCACGTCCAGCTCCTCGCTGCACTCTGGATTTGCCTTCTCCGCGGCACTTAGCGTGGTGCTGTGTGTGTGCAACTCGGCGCCTAGAAGCGACTGCCAATGCTTTCAGAGCGGGCTGCAAGGGAACCAAGGAGCAGCACAAGCAGCAGTGCTTCAGCTTGCTCCTTCCGACTGCTAAGGGCACTTGGGAAGGCAAGCGAGAGTCAACCACCTTCCTCTCCTAGTAGCCTCTAACGTGGTGCACACAAGCACGGCACTTAGCCGCTTCGTTCACCGCCCTCGCCCACGCCTGGCTCCGCTTTCACTTGCCGGCGGCCAGAAGCCGCCGCAGGGGCGCCACATACCCAGCAGTGTGCCGGCAGCCAAGCGCTCGAGAACGCTGCTTCTGCCCAAGCCCGCCTAGGGCGTGCACCTTTGTTCTCAGAGCTCCGTGTAACAGTCTGCCTTTCTCGCAGTTCGAATGGAAATCGAAAGCTTTTCGCCTACGCCCTTCACAGAGATCCGTTGCTAGGACGAGAATGTCTCGTGGCCGGAGCTCGCCCCCGCCGCGAGGAAGCTGCTCTTAGCACCGCGTTGCAGGGACACGTCTCGCTTCTTGACTTCGTGCTTAGCGCTCTCCGAATTCGCCGCAAGCTCCGCGGTCCGTCTCAGCTTCAAGTAGCAGCGCTCGCAGTACATAGAGCTTCGCAAGGACCGAAGACCCGGAGGGACGTATCGCACACGACAATGTGCCAGGACAGAGACGTGTTCTACATTGTCCCTTCTCGTCATCCAGTTTGTGCCTCTGCTGCTTCTGCTGTTAGGAATCGCTCCTTGAAAGACGAGCGAGAGCGTCTTTCTGGGTGCATTGCACTGAGTGAGTGCTCGCTAGGGACTTTGCACTCGGAGCCAAGGCAACAGGGCGTGCTTGTCCGCAGAACTGAGAGCGCGCTGTTGGGCAGAGCTGAAACTGACCGCTGCAGTTCAGCTCTCTCCGGACGGCAGACGCCGAAGAACGAAGCCGCTTGCGAGCGGCGCAGTGCAGCGAAGAGCACACGAGCAGCCAAAGAGCTCCTTCACAATCGCTTTCACTTCTCAGTGCTCTTGCTGCTTGGAAAAGCAGCACACAGCCGTTGCACGCCAGGGCAAAAGCTGGGGCAGTGCCCGTCCTCACTCCTTCGCTGTGCTGTACTCCTTGCAGCTAGAGCGAAGCGAGAAGGACGCGAGGACGAAGAAGGCGTTCTTAAAGTAGCCCCTTGTCAGCAGCCCTGAAAGGGCGCATAACACACGGCGTCTCGCTGCCCTCCGTTCTACATACTCGCGTCTCCCTTTGCTGACTTGCAAAAGTTGCTACCAGAGCAGAGGCGGCCAGATTGAAGAGGCTGTGCTTAGGTTCACCTTCTCCTTACTGCACGTAAGCCACGTCCAGCTCCTCGCTGCACTCTGGATTTCCCTTCTCCGCGGCACTTAGCGTGGTGCTGTGTGTGTGCAACTCGGCGCCTAGAAGCGACTGCCAATGCTTTCAGAGCGGGCTGCAAGGGAACCAAGGAGCAGCACAAGCAGCAGTGCTTCAGCTTGCTCCTTCCGACTGCTAAGGGCACTTGGGAAGGCAAGCGAGAGTCAACCACCTTCCTCTCCTAGTAGCCTCTAACGTGGTGCACACAAGCACGGCACTTAGCCGCTTCGTTCACCGCCCTCGCCCACGCCTGGCTCCGCTTTCACTTGCCGGCGGCCAGAAGCCGCCGCAGGGGCGCCACATACCCAGCAGTGTGCGGGCAGCCAAGAGCTCGAGAACGCTGCTTCTGCCCAAGCCCGCCTAGGGCGTGCACCTTTGTTCTCAGAGCTCCGTGTAACAGTCTGCCTTTCTCGCAGTTCGAATGGAAATCGAAAGCTTTTCGCCTACGCCCTTCACAGAGATCCGTTGCTAGGACGAGAATGTCTCGTGGCCGGAGCTCGCCCCCGCCGCGAGGAAGCTGCTCTTAGCACCGCGTTGCAGGGACACGTCTCGCTTCTTGACTTCGTGCTTAGCGCTCTCCGAATTCGCCGCAAGCTCCGCGGTCCGTCTCAGCTTCAAGTAGCAGCGCTCGCAGTACATAGAGCTTCGCAAGGACCGAAGACCCGGAGGGACGTATCGCACACGACAATGTGCCAGGACAGAGACGTGTTCTACATTGTCCCTTCTCGTCATCCAGTTTGTGCCTCTGCTGCTTCTGCTGTTAGGAATCGCTCCTTGAAAGACGAGCGAGAGCGTCTTTCTGGGTGCATTGCACTGAGTGAGTGCTCGCTAGGGACTTTGCACTCGGAGCCAAGGCAACAGGGCGTGCTTGTCCGCAGAACTGAGAGCGCGCTGTTGGGCAGAGCTGAAACTGACCGCTGCAGTTCAGCTCTCTCCGGACGGCAGACGCCGAAGAACGAAGCCGCTTGCGAGCGGCGCAGTGCAGCGAAGAGCACACGAGCAGCCAAAGAGCTCCTTCACAATCGCTTTCACTTCTCAGTGCTCTTGCTGCTTGGAAAAGCAGCACACAGCCGTTGCACGCCAGGGCAAAAGCTGGGGCAGTGCCCGTCCTCACTCCTTCGCTGTGCTGTACTCCTTGCAGCTAGAGCGAAGCGAGAAGGACGCGAGGACGAAGAAGGCGTTCTTAAAGTAGCCCCTTGTCAGCAGCCCTGAAAGGGCGCATAACACACGGCGTCTCGCTGCCCTCCGTTCTACATACTCGCGTCTCCCTTTGCTGACTTGCAAAAGTTGCTACCAGAGCAGAGGCGGCCAGATTGAAGAGGCTGTGCTTAGGTTCACCTTCTCCTTACTGCACGTAAGCCACGTCCAGCTCCTCGCTGCACTCTGGATTTCCCTTCTCCGCGGCACTTAGCGTGGTGCTGTGTGTGTGCAACTCGGCGCCTAGAAGCGACTGCCAATGCTTTCACAGCGGGCTGCAAGGGAACCAAGGAGCAGCACAAGCAGCAGTGCTTCAGCTTGCTCCTTCCGACTGCTAAGGGCACTTGGGAAGGCAAGCGAGAGTCAACCACCTTCCTCTCCTAGTAGCCTCTAACGTGGTGCACACAAGCACGGCACTTAGCCGCTTCGTTCACCGCCCTCGCCCACGCCTGGCTCCGCTTTCACTTGCCGGCGGCCAGAAGCCGCCGCAGGGGCGCCACATACCCAGCAGTGTGCCGGCAGCCAAGAGCTCGAGAACGCTGCTTCTGCCCAAGCCCGCCTAGGGCGTGCACCTTTGTTCTCAGAGCTCCGTGTAACAGTCTGCCTTTCTCGCAGTTCGAATGGAAATCGAAAGCTTTTCGCCTACGCCCTTCACAGAGATCCGTTGCTAGGACGAGAATGTCTCGTGGCCGGAGCTCGCCCCCGCCGCGAGGAAGCTGCTCTTAGCACCGCGTTGCAGGGACACGTCTCGCTTCTTGACTTCGTGCTTAGCGCTCTCCGAATTCGCCGCTAGCTCCGCGGTCCGTCTCAGCTTCAAGTAGCAGCGCTCGCAGTACATAGAGCTTCGCAAGGACCGAAGACCCGGAGGGACGTATCGCACACGACAATGTGCCAGGACAGAGACGTGTTCTACATTGTCCCTTCTCGTCATCCAGTTTGTGCCTCTGCTGCTTCTGCTGTTAGGAATCGCTCCTTGAAAGACGAGCGAGAGCGTCTTTCTGGGTGCATTGCACTGAGTGAGTGCTCGCTAGGGACTTTGCACTCGGAGCCAAGGCAACAGGGCGTGCTTGTCCGCAGAACTGAGAGCGCGCTGTTGGGCAGAGCTGAAACTGACCGCTGCAGTTCAGCTCTCTCCGGACGGCAGACGCCGAAGAACGAAGCCGCTTGCGAGCGGCGCAGTGCAGCGAAGAGCACACGAGCAGCCAAAGAGCTCCTTCACAATCGCTTTCACTTCTCTGTGCTCTTGCTGCTTGGAAAAGCAGCACACAGCCGTTGCACGCCAGGGCGAAAGCTGGGGCAGTGCCCGTCCTCACGCCTTCGCTGTGCTGTACTCCTTGCAGCTAGAGCGAAGCGAGAAGGACGCGAGGACGAAGAAGGCGTTCTTAAAGTAGCCCCTTGTCAGCAGCCCTGAAAGGGCGCATAACACACGGCGTCTCGCTGCCCTCCGTTCTACATACTCGCGTCTCCCTTTGCTGACTTGCAAAAGTTGCTACCAGAGCAGAGGCGGCCAGATTGAAGAGGCTGTGCTTAGGTTCACCTTCTCCTTACTGCACGTAAGCCACGTCCAGCTCCTCGCTGCACTCTGGATTTCCCTTCTCCGCGGCACTTAGCGTGGTGCTGTGTGTGTGCAACTCGGCGCCTAGAAGCGACTGCCAATGCTTTCAGAGCGGGCTGCAAGGGAACCAAGGAGCAGCACAAGCAGCAGTGCTTCAGCTTGCTCCTTCCGACTGCTAAGGGCACTTGGGAAGGCAAGCGAGAGTCAACCACCTTCCTCTCCTAGTAGCCTCTAACGTGGTGCACACAAGCACGGCACTTAGCCGCTTCGTTCACCGCCCTCGCCCACGCCTGGCTCCGCTTTCACTTGCCGGCGGCCAGAAGCCGCCGCAGGGGCGCCACATACCCAGCAGTGTGCCGGCAGCCAAGCGCTCGAGAACGCTGCTTCTGCCCAAGCCCGCCTAGGGCGTGCACCTTTGTTCTCAGAGCTCCGTGTAACAGTCTGCCTTTCTCGCAGTTCGAATGGAAATCGAAAGCTTTTCGCCTACGCCCTTCACAGAGATCCGTTGCTAGGACGAGAATGTCTCGTGGCCGGAGCTCGCCCCCGCCGCGAGGAAGCTGCTCTTAGCACCGCGTTGCAGGGACACGTCTCGCTTCTTGACTTCGTGCTTAGCGCTCTCCGAATTCGCCGCAAGCTCCGCGGTCCGTCTCAGCTTCAAGT
The DNA here is from genome assembly GCF_052056855.1 of Sturnus vulgaris. Classification (NCBI taxonomy): domain Eukaryota; kingdom Metazoa; phylum Chordata; class Aves; order Passeriformes; family Sturnidae; genus Sturnus; species Sturnus vulgaris. The sequence goes on along the minus strand of NC_142262.1, from coordinate 11,933,227 downwards.
AGCAGCGCTCGCAGTACATAGAGCTTCGCAAGGACCGAAGACCCGGAGGGACGTATCGCACACGACAATGTGCCAGGACAGAGACGTGTTCTACATTGTCCCTTCTCGTCATCCAGTTTGTGCCTCTGCTGCTTCTGCTGTTAGGAATCGCTCCTTGAAAGACGAGCGAGAGCGTCTTTCTGGGTGCATTGCACTGAGTGAGTGCTCGCTAGGGACTTTGCACTCGGAGCCAAGGCAACAGGGCGTGCTTGTCCGCAGAACTGAGAGCGCGCTGTTGGGCAGAGCTGAAACTGACCGCTGCAGTTCAGCTCTCTCCGGACGGCAGACGCCGAAGAACGAAGCCGCTTGCGAGCGGCGCAGTGCAGCGAAGAGCACACGAGCAGCCAAAGAGCTCCTTCACAATCGCTTTCACTTCTCAGTGCTCTTGCTGCTTGGAAAAGCAGCACACAGCCGTTGCACGCCAGGGCAAAAGCTGGGGCAGTGCCCGTCCTCACTCCTTCGCTGTGCTGTACTCCTTGCAGCTAGAGCGAAGCGAGAAGGACGCGAGGACGAAGAAGGCGTTCTTAAAGTAGCCCCTTGTCAGCAGCCCTGAAAGGGCGCATAACACACGGCGTCTCGCTGCCCTCCGTTCTACATACTCGCGTCTCCCTTTGCTGACTTGCAAAAGTTGCTACCAGAGCAGAGGCGGCCAGATTGAAGAGGCTGTGCTTAGGTTCACCTTCTCCTTACTGCACGTAAGCCACGTCCAGCTCCTCGCTGCACTCTGGATTTCCCTTCTCCGCGGCACTTAGCGTGGTGCTGTGTGTGTGCAACTCGGCGCCTAGAAGCGACTGCCAATGCTTTCACAGCGGGCTGCAAGGGAACCAAGGAGCAGCACAAGCAGCAGTGCTTCAGCTTGCTCCTTCCGACTGCTAAGGGCACTTGGGAAGGCAAGCGAGAGTCAACCACCTTCCTCTCCTAGTAGCCTCTAACGTGGTGCACACAAGCACGGCACTTAGCCGCTTCGTTCACCGCCCTCGCCCACGCCTGGCTCCGCTTTCACTTGCCGGCGGCCAGAAGCCGCCGCAGGGGCGCCACATACCCAGCAGTGTGCCGGCAGCCAAGAGCTCGAGAACGCTGCTTCTGCCCAAGCCCGCCTAGGGCGTGCACCTTTGTTCTCAGAGCTCCGTGTAACAGTCTGCCTTTCTCGCAGTTCGAATGGAAATCGAAAGCTTTTCGCCTACGCCCTTCACAGAGATCCGTTGCTAGGACGAGAATGTCTCGTGGCCGGAGCTCGCCCCCGCCGCGAGGAAGCTGCTCTTAGCACCGCGTTGCAGGGACACGTCTCGCTTCTTGACTTCGTGCTTAGCGCTCTCCGAATTCGCCGCAAGCTCCGCGGTCCGTCTCAGCTTCAAGTAGCAGCGCTCGCAGTACATAGAGCTTCGCAAGGACCGAAGACCCGGAGGGACGTATCGCACACGACAATGTGCCAGGACAGAGACGTGTTCTACATTGTCCCTTCTCGTCATCCAGTTTGTGCCTCTGCTGCTTCTGCTGTTAGGAATCGCTCCTTGAAAGACGAGCGAGAGCGTCTTTCTGGGTGCATTGCACTGAGTGAGTGCTCGCTAGGGACTTTGCACTCGGAGCCAAGGCAACAGGGCGTGCTTGTCCGCAGAACTGAGAGCGCGCTGTTGGGCAGAGCTGAAACTGACCGCTGCAGTTCAGCTCTCTCCGGACGGCAGACGCCGAAGAACGAAGCCGCTTGCGAGCGGCGCAGTGCAGCGAAGAGCACACGAGCAGCCAAAGAGCTCCTTCACAATCGCTTTCACTTCTCTGTGCTCTTGCTGCTTGGAAAAGCAGCACACAGCCGTTGCACGCCAGGGCGAAAGCTGGGGCAGTGCCCGTCCTCACTCCTTCGCTGTGCTGTACTCCTTGCAGCTAGAGCGAAGCGAGAAGGACGCGAGGACGAAGAAGGCGTTCTTAAAGTAGCCCCTTGTCAGCAGCCCTGAAAGGGCGCATAACACACGGCGTCTCGCTGCCCTCCGTTCTACATACTCGCGTCTCCCTTTGCTGACTTGCAAAAGTTGCTACCAGAGCAGAGGCGGCCAGATTGAAGAGGCTGTGCTTAGGTTCACCTTCTCCTTACTGCACGTAAGCCACGTCCAGCTCCTCGCTGCACTCTGGATTTGCCTTCTCCGCGGCACTTAGCGTGGTGCTGTGTGTGTGCAACTCGGCGCCTAGAAGCGACTGCCAATGCTTTCAGAACGGGCTGCAAGGGAACCAAGGAGCAGCACAAGCAGCAGTGCTTCAGCTTGCTCCTTCCGACTGCTAAGGGCACTTGGGAAGGCAAGCGAGAGTCAACCACCTTCCTCTCCTAGTAGCCTCTAACGTGGTGCACACAAGCACGGCACTTAGCCGCTTCGTTCACCGCCCTCGCCCACGCCTGGCTCCGCTTTCACTTGCCGGCGGCCAGAAGCCGCCGCAGGGGCGCCACATACCCAGCAGTGTGCGGGCAGCCAAGCGCTCGAGAACGCTGCTTCTGCCCAAGCCCGCCTAGGGCGTGCACCTTTGTTCTCAGAGCTCCGTGTAACAGTCTGCCTTTCTCGCAGTTCGAATGGAAATCGAAAGCTTTTCGCCTACGCCCTTCACAGAGATCCGTTGCTAGGACGAGAATGTCTCGTGGCCGGAGCTCGCCCCCGCCGCGAGGAAGCTGCTCTTAGCACCGCGTTGCAGGGACACGTCTCGCTTCTTGACTTCGTGCTTAGCGCTCTCCGAATTCGCCGCAAGCTCCGCGGTCCGTCTCAGCTTCAAGTAGCAGCGCTCGCAGTACATAGAGCTTCGCAAGGACCGAAGACCCGGAGGGACGTATCGCACACGACAATGTGCCAGGACAGAGACGTGTTCTACATTGTCCCTTCTCGTCATCCAGTTTGTGCCTCTGCTGCTTCTGCTGTTAGGAATCGCTCCTTGAAAGACGAGCGAGAGCGTCTTTCTGGGTGCATTGCACTGAGTGAGTGCTCGCTAGGGACTTTGCACTCGGAGCCAAGGCAACAGGGCGTGCTTGTCCGCAGAACTGAGAGCGCGCTGTTGGGCAGAGCTGAAACTGACCGCTGCAGTTCAGCTCTCTCCGGACGGCAGACGCCGAAGAACGAAGCCGCTTGCGAGCGGCGCAGTGCAGCGAAGAGCACACGAGCAGCCAAAGAGCTCCTTCACAATCGCTTTCACTTCTCAGTGCTCTTGCTGCTTGGAAAAGCAGCACACAGCCGTTGCACGCCAGGGCGAAAGCTGGGGCAGTGCCCGTCCTCACTCCTTCGCTGTGCTGTACTCCTTGCAGCTAGAGCGAAGCGAGAAGGACGCGAGGACGAAGAAGGCGTTCTTAAAGTAGCCCCTTGTCAGCAGCCCTGAAAGGGCGCATAACACACGGCGTCTCGCTGCCCTCCGTTCTACATACTCGCGTCTCCCTTTGCTGACTTGCAAAAGTTGCTACCAGAGCAGAGGCGGCCAGATTGAAGAGGCTGTGCTTAGGTTCACCTTCTCCTTACTGCACGTAAGCCACGTCCAGCTCCTCGCTGCACTCTGGATTTGCCTTCTCCGCGGCACTTAGCGTGGTGCTGTGTGTGTGCAACTCGGCGCCTAGAAGCGACTGCCAATGCTTTCAGAGCGGGCTGCAAGGGAACCAAGGAGCAGCACAAGCAGCAGTGCTTCAGCTTGCTCCTTCCGACTGCTAAGGGCACTTGGGAAGGCAAGCGAGAGTCAACCACCTTCCTCTCCTAGTAGCCTCTAACGTGGTGCACACAAGCACGGCACTTAGCCGCTTCGTTCACCGCCCTCGCCCACGCCTGGCTCCGCTTTCACTTGCCGGCGGCCAGAAGCCGCCGCAGGGGCGCCACATACCCAGCAGTGTGCGGGCAGCCAAGCGCTCGAGAACGCTGCTTCTGCCCAAGCCCGCCTAGGGCGTGCACCTTTGTTCTCAGAGCTCCGTGTAACAGTCTGCCTTTCTCGCAGTTCGAATGGAAATCGAAAGCTTTTCGCCTACGCCCTTCACAGAGATCCGTTGCTAGGACGAGAATGTCTCGTGGCCGGAGCTCGCCCCCGCCGCGAGGAAGCTGCTCTTAGCACCGCGTTGCAGGGACACGTCTCGCTTCTTGACTTCGTGCTTAGCGCTCTCCGAATTCGCCGCAAGCTCCGCGGTCCGTCTCAGCTTCAAGTAGCAGCGCTCGCAGTACATAGAGCTTCGCAAGGACCGAAGACCCGGAGGGACGTATCGCACACGACAATGTGCCAGGACAGAGACGTGTTCTACATTGTCCCTTCTCGTCATCCAGTTTGTGCCTCTGCTGCTTCTGCTGTTAGGAATCGCTCCTTGAAAGACGAGCGAGAGCGTCTTTCTGGGTGCATTGCACTGAGTGAGTGCTCGCTAGGGACTTTGCACTCGGAGCCAAGGCAACAGGGCGTGCTTGTCCGCAGAACTGAGAGCGCGCTGTTGGGCAGAGCTGAAACTGACCGCTGCAGTTCAGCTCTCTCCGGACGGCAGACGCCGAAGAACGAAGCCGCTTGCGAGCGGCGCAGTGCAGCGAAGAGCACACGAGCAGCCAAAGAGCTCCTTCACAATCGCTTTCACTTCTCTGTGCTCTTGCTGCTTGGAAAAGCAGCACACAGCCGTTGCACGCCAGGGCGAAAGCTGGGGCAGTGCCCGTCCTCACGCCTTCGCTGTGCTGTACTCCTTGCAGCTAGAGCGAAGCGAGAAGGACGCGAGGACGAAGAAGGCGTTCTTAAAGTAGCCCCTTGTCAGCAGCCCTGAAAGGGCGCATAACACACGGCGTCTCGCTGCCCTCCGTTCTACATACTCGCGTCTCCCTTTGCTGACTTGCAAAAGTTGCTACCAGAGCAGAGGCGGCCAGATTGAAGAGGCTGTGCTTAGGTTCACCTTCTCCTTACTGCACGTAAGCCACGTCCAGCTCCTCGCTGCACTCTGGATTTGCCTTCTCCGCGGCACTTAGCGTGGTGCTGTGTGTGTGCAACTCGGCGCCTAGAAGCGACTGCCAATGCTTTCAGAGCGGGCTGCAAGGGAACCAAGGAGCAGCACAAGCAGCAGTGCTTCAGCTTGCTCCTTCCGACTGCTAAGGGCACTTGGGAAGGCAAGCGAGAGTCAACCACCTTCCTCTCCTAGTAGCCTCTAACGTGGTGCACACAAGCACGGCACTTAGCCGCTTCGTTCACCGCCCTCGCCCACGCCTGGCTCCGCTTTCACTTGCCGGCGGCCAGAAGCCGCCGCAGGGGCGCCACATACCCAGCAGTGTGCCGGCAGCCAAGCGCTCGAGAACGCTGCTTCTGCCCAAGCTCGCCTAGGGCGTGCACCTTTGTTCTCAGAGCTCCGTGTAACAGTCTGCCTTTCTCGCAGTTCGAATGGAAATCGAAAGCTTTTCGCCTACGCCCTTCACAGAGATCCGTTGCTAGGACGAGAATGTCTCGTGGCCGGAGCTCGCCCCCGCCGCGAGGAAGCTGCTCTTAGCACCGCGTTGCAGGGACACGTCTCGCTTCTTGACTTCGTGCTTAGCGCTCTCCGAATTCGCCGCAAGCTCCGCGGTCCGTCTCAGCTTCAAGTAGCAGCGCTCGCAGTACATAGAGCTTCGCAAGGACCGAAGACCCGGAGGGACGTATCGCACACGACAATGTGCCAGGACAGAGACGTGTTCTACATTGTCCCTTCTCGTCATCCAGTTTGTGCCTCTGCTGCTTCTGCTGTTAGGAATCGCTCCTTGAAAGACGAGCGAGAGCGTCTTTCTGGGTGCATTGCACTGAGTGAGTGCTCGCTAGGGACTTTGCACTCGGAGCCAAGGCAACAGGGCGTGCTTGTCCGCAGAACTGAGAGCGCGCTGTTGGGCAGAGCTGAAACTGACCGCTGCAGTTCAGCTCTCTCCGGACGGCAGACGCCGAAGAACGAAGCCGCTTGCGAGCGGCGCAGTGCAGCGAAGAGCACACGAGCAGCCAAAGAGCTCCTTCACAATCGCTTTCACTTCTCAGTGCTCTTGCTGCTTGGAAAAGCAGCACACAGCCGTTGCACGCCAGGGCAAAAGCTGGGGCAGTGCCCGTCCTCACTCCTTCGCTGTGCTGTACTCCTTGCAGCTAGAGCGAAGCGAGAAGGACGCGAGGACGAAGAAGGCGTTCTTAAAGTAGCCCCTTGTCAGCAGCCCTGAAAGGGCGCATAACACACGGCGTCTCGCTGCCCTCCGTTCTACATACTCGCGTCTCCCTTTGCTGACTTGCAAAAGTTGCTACCAGAGCAGAGGCGGCCAGATTGAAGAGGCTGTGCTTAGGTTCACCTTCTCCTTACTGCACGTAAGCCACGTCCAGCTCCTCGCTGCACTCTGGATTTCCCTTCTCCGCGGCACTTAGCGTGGTGCTGTGTGTGTGCAACTCGGCGCCTAGAAGCGACTGCCAATGCTTTCAGAGCGGGCTGCAAGGGAACCAAGGAGCAGCACAAGCAGCAGTGCTTCAGCTTGCTCCTTCCGACTGCTAAGGGCACTTGGGAAGGCAAGCGAGAGTCAACCACCTTCCTCTCCTAGTAGCCTCTAACGTGGTGCACACAAGCACGGCACTTAGCCGCTTCGTTCACCGCCCTCGCCCACGCCTGGCTCCGCTTTCACTTGCCGGCGGCCAGAAGCCGCCGCAGGGGCGCCACATACCCAGCAGTGTGCCGGCAGCCAAGCGCTCGAGAACGCTGCTTCTGCCCAAGCCCGCTTAGGGCGTGCACCTTTGTTCTCAGAGCTCCGTGTAACAGTCTGCCTTTCTCGCAGTTCGAATGGAAATCGAAAGCTTTTCGCCTACGCCCTTCACAGAGATCCGTTGCTAGGACGAGAATGTCTCGTGGCCGGAGCTCGCCCCCGCCGCGAGGAAGCTGCTCTTAGCACCGCGTTGTAGGGACACGTCTCGCTTCTTGACTTCGTGCTTAGCGCTCTCCGAATTCGCCGCAAGCTCCGCGGTCCGTCTCAGCTTCAAGTAGCAGCGCTCGCAGTACATAGAGCTTCGCAAGGACCGAAGACCCGGAGGGACGTATCGCACACGACAATGTGCCAGGACAGAGACGTGTTCTACATTGTCCCTTCTCGTCATCCAGTTTGTGCCTCTGCTGCTTCTGCTGTTAGGAATCGCTCCTTGAAAGACGAGCGAGAGCGTCTTTCTGGGTGCATTGCACTGAGTGAGTGCTCGCTAGGGACTTTGCACTCGGAGCCAAGGCAACAGGGCGTGCTTGTCCGCAGAACTGAGAGCGCGCTGTTGGGCAGAGCTGAAACTGACCGCTGCAGTTCAGCTCTCTCCGGACGGCAGACGCCGAAGAACGAAGCCGCTTGCGAGCGGCGCAGTGCAGCGAAGAGCACACGAGCAGCCAAAGAGCTCCTTCACAATCGCTTTCACTTCTCAGTGCTCTTGCTGCTTGGAAAAGCAGCACACAGCCGTTGCACGCCAGGGCAAAAGCTGGGGCAGTGCCCGTCCTCACTCCTTCGCTGTGCTGTACTCCTTGCAGCTAGAGCGAAGCGAGAAGGACGCGAGGACGAAGAAGGCGTTCTTAAAGTAGCCCCTTGTCAGCAGCCCTGAAAGGGCGCATAACACACGGCGTCTCGCTGCCCTCCGTTCTACATACTCGCGTCTCCCTTTGCTGACTTGCAAAAGTTGCTACCAGAGCAGAGGCGGCCAGATTGAAGAGGCTGTGCTTAGGTTCACCTTCTCCTTACTGCACGTAAGCCACGTCCAGCTCCTCGCTGCACTCTGGATTTGCCTTCTCCGCGGCACTTAGCGTGGTGCTGTGTGTGTGCAACTCGGCGCCTAGAAGCGACTGCCAATGCTTTCAGAGCGGGCTGCAAGGGAACCAAGGAGCAGCACAAGCAGCAGTGCTTCAGCTTGCTCCTTCCGACTGCTAAGGGCACTTGGGAAGGCAAGCGAGAGTCAACCACCTTCCTCTCCTAGTAGCCTCTAACGTGGTGCACACAAGCACGGCACTTAGCCGCTTCGTTCACCGCCCTCGCCCACGCCTGGCTCCGCTTTCACTTGCCGGCGGCCAGAAGCCGCCGCAGGGGCGCCACATACCCAGCAGTGTGCCGGCAGCCAAGAGCTCGAGAACGCTGCTTCTGCCCAAGCCCGCCTAGGGCGTGCACCTTTGTTCTCAGAGCTCCGTGTAACAGTCTGCCTTTCTCGCAGTTCGAATGGAAATCGAAAGCTTTTCGCCTACGCCCTTCACAGAGATCCGTTGCTAGGACGAGAATGTCTTGTGGCCGGAGCTCGCCCCCGCCGCGAGGAAGCTGCTCTTAGCACCGCGTTGCAGGGACGTCTCGCTTCTTGACTTCGTGCTTAGCGCTCTCCGAATTCGCTGCTAGCTCCGCGGTCCGTCTCAGCTTCAAGTAGCAGCGCTCGCAGTACATAGAGCTTCGCAAGGACCGAAGACCCGGAGGGACGTATCGCACACGACAATGTGCCAGGACAGAGACGTGTTCTACATTGTCCCTTCTCGTCATCCAGTTTGTGCCTCTGCTGCTTCTGCTGTTAGGAATCGCTCCTTGAAAGACGAGCGAGAGCGTCTTTCTGGGTGCATTGCACTGAGTGAGTGCTCGCTAGGGACTTTGCACTCGGAGCCAAGGCAACAGGGCGTGCTTGTCCGCAGAACTGAGAGCGCGCTGTTGGGCAGAGCTGAAACTGACCGCTGCAGTTCAGCTCTCTCCGGACGGCAGACGCCGAAGAACGAAGCCGCTTGCGAGCGGCGCAGTGCAGCGAAGAGCACACGAGCAGCCAAAGAGCTCCTTCACAATCGCTTTCACTTCTCAGTGCTCTTGCTGCTTGGAAAAGCAGCACACAGCCGTTGCACGCCAGGGCGAAAGCTGGGGCAGTGCCCGTCCTCACTCCTTCGCTGTGCTGTACTCCTTGCAGCTAGAGCGAAGCGAGAAGGACGCGAGGACGAAGAAGGCGTTCTTAAAGTAGCCCCTTGTCAGCAGCCCTGAAAGGGCGCATAACACACGGCGTCTCGCTGCCCTCCGTTCTACATACTCGCGTCTCCCTTTGCTGACTTGCAAAAGTTGCTACCAGAGCAGAGGCGGCCAGATTGAAGAGGCTGTGCTTAGGTTCACCTTCTCCTTACTGCACGTAAGCCACGTCCAGCTCCTCGCTGCACTCTGGATTTGCCTTCTCCGCGGCACTTAGCGTGGTGCTGTGTGTGTGCAACTCGGCGCCTAGAAGCGACTGCCAATGCTTTCAGAGCGGGCTGCAAGGGAACCAAGGAGCAGCACAAGCAGCAGTGCTTCAGCTTGCTCCTTCCGACTGCTAAGGGCACTTGGGAAGGCAAGCGAGAGTCAACCACCTTCCTCTCCTAGTAGCCTCTAACGTGGTGCACACAAGCACGGCACTTAGCCGCTTCGTTCACCGCCCTCGCCCACGCCTGGCTCCGCTTTCACTTGCCGGCGGCCAGAAGCCGCCGCAGGGGCGCCACATACCCAGCAGTGTGCGGGCAGCCAAGCGCTCGAGAACGCTGCTTCTGCCCAAGCTCGCCTAGGGCGTGCACCTTTGTTCTCAGAGCTCCGTGTAACAGTCTGCCTTTCTCGCAGTTCGAATGGAAATCGAAAGCTTTTCGCCTACGCCCTTCACAGAGATCCGTTGCTAGGACGAGAATGTCTCGTGGCCGGAGCTCGCCCCCGCCGCGAGGAAGCTGCTCTTAGCACCGCGTTGCAGGGACACGTCTCGCTTCTTGACTTCGTGCTTAGCGCTCTCCGAATTCGCCGCTAGCTCCGCGGTCCGTCTCAGCTTCAAGTAGCAGCGCTCGCAGTACATAGAGCTTCGCAAGGACCGAAGACCCGGAGGGACGTATCGCACACGACAATGTGCCAGGACAGAGACGTGTTCTACATTGTCCCTTCTCGTCATCCAGTTTGTGCCTCTGCTGCTTCTGCTGTTAGGAATCGCTCCTTGAAAGACGAGCGAGAGCGTCTTTCTGGGTGCATTGCACTGAGTGAGTGCTCGCTAGGGACTTTGCACTCGGAGCCAAGGCAACAGGGCGTGCTTGTCCGCAGAACTGAGAGCGCGCTGTTGGGCAGAGCTGAAACTGACCGCTGCAGTTCAGCTCTCTCCGGACGGCAGACGCCGAAGAACGAAGCCTCTTGCGAGCGGCGCAGTGCAGCGAAGAGCACACGAGCAGCCAAAGAGCTCCTTCACAATCGCTTTCACTTCTCAGTGCTCTTGCTGCTTGGAAAAGCAGCACACAGCCGTTGCACGCCAGGGCGAAAGCTGGGGCAGTGCCCGTCCTCACTCCTTCGCTGTGCTGTACTCCTTGCAGCTAGAGCGAAGCGAGAAGGACGCGAGGACGAAGAAGGCGTTCTTAAAGTAGCCCCTTGTCAGCAGCCCTGAAAGGGCGCATAACACACGGCGTCTCGCTGCCCTCCGTTCTACATACTCGCGTCTCCCTTTGCTGACTTGCAAAAGTTGCTACCAGAGCAGAGGCGGCCAGATTGAAGAGGCTGTGCTTAGGTTCACCTTCTCCTTACTGCACGTAAGCCACGTCCAGCTCCTCGCTGCACTCTGGATTTCCCTTCTCCGCGGCACTTAGCGTGGTGCTGTGTGTGTGCAACTCGGCGCCTAGAAGCGACTGCCAATGCTTTCAGAGCGGGCTGCAAGGGAACCAAGGAGCAGCACAAGCAGCAGTGCTTCAGCTTGCTCCTTCCGACTGCTAAGGGCACTTGGGAAGGCAAGCGAGAGTCAACCACCTTCCTCTCCTAGTAGCCTCTAACGTGGTGCACACAAGCACGGCACTTAGCCGCTTCGTTCACCGCCCTCGCCCACGCCTGGCTCCGCTTTCACTTGCCGGCGGCCAGAAGCCGCCGCAGGGGCGCCACATACCCAGCAGTGTGCCGGCAGCCAAGCGCTCGAGAACGCTGCTTCTGCCCAAGCCCGCCTAGGGCGTGCACCTTTGTTCTCAGAGCTCCGTGTAACAGTCTGCCTTTCTCGCAGTTCGAATGGAAATCGAAAGCTTTTCGCCTACGCCCTTCACAGAGATCCGTTGCTAGGACGAGAATGTCTCGTGGCCGGAGCTCGCCCCCGCCGCGAGGAAGCTGCTCTTAGCACCGCGTTGCAGGGACACGTCTCGCTTCTTGACTTCGTGCTTAGCGCTCTCCGAATTCGCCGCAAGCTCCGCGGTCCGTCTCAGCTTCAAGTAGCAGCGCTCGCAGTACATAGAGCTTCGCAAGGACCGAAGACCCGGAGGGACGTATCGCACACGACAATGTGCCAGGACAGAGACGTGTTCTACATTGTCCCTTCTCGTCATCCAGTTTGTGCCTCTGCTGCTTCTGCTGTTAGGAATCGCTCCTTGAAAGACGAGCGAGAGCGTCTTTCTGGGTGCATTGCACTGAGTGAGTGCTCGCTAGGGACTTTGCACTCGGAGCCAAGGCAACAGGGCGTGCTTGTCCGCAGAACTGAGAGCGCGCTGTTGGGCAGAGCTGAAACTGACCGCTGCAGTTCAGCTCTCTCCGGACGGCAGACGCCGAAGAACGAAGCCGCTTGCGAGCGGCGCAGTGCAGCGAAGAGCACACGAGCAGCCAAAGAGCTCCTTCACAATCGCTTTCACTTCTCTGTGCTCTTGCTGCTTGGAAAAGCAGCACACAGCCGTTGCACGCCAGGGCGAAAGCTGGGGCAGTGCCCGTCCTCACTCCTTCGCTGTGCTGTACTCCTTGCAGCTAGAGCGAAGCGAGAAGGACGCGAGGACGAAGAAGGCGTTCTTAAAGTAGCCCCTTGTCAGCAGCCCTGAAAGGGCGCATAACACACGGCGTCTCGCTGCCCTCCGTTCTACATACTCGCGTCTCCCTTTGCTGACTTGCAAAAGTTGCTACCAGAGCAGAGGCGGCCAGATTGAAGAGGCTGTGCTTAGGTTCACCTTCTCCTTACTGCACGTAAGCCACGTCCAGCTCCTCGCTGCACTCAGGATTTGCCTTCTCCGCGGCACTTAGCGTGGTGCTGTGTGTGTGCAACTCGGCGCCTAGAAGCGACTGCCAATGCTTTCAGAGCGGGCTGCAAGGGAACCAAGGAGCAGCACAAGCAGCAGTGCTTCAGCTTGCTCCTTCCGACTGCTAAGGGCACTTGGGAAGGCAAGCGAGAGTCAACCACCTTCCTCTCCTAGTAGCCTCTAACGTGGTGCACACAAGCACGGCACTTAGCCGCTTCGTTCACCGCCCTCGCCCACGCCTGGCTCCGCTTTCACTTGCCGGCGGCCAGAAGCCGCCGCAGGGGCGCCACATACCCAGCAGTGTGCCGGCAGCCAAGCGCTCGAGAACGCTGCTTCTGCCCAAGCTCGCCTAGGGCGTGCACCTTTGTTCTCAGAGCTCCGTGTAACAGTCTGCCTTTCTCGCAGTTCGAATGGAAATCGAAAGCTTTTCGCCTACGCCCTTCACAGAGATCCGTTGCTAGGACGAGAATGTCTCGTGGCCGGAGCTCGCCCCCGCCGCGAGGAAGCTGCTCTTAGCACCGCGTTGCAGGGACACGTCTCGCTTCTTGACTTCGTGCTTAGCGCTCTCCGAATTCGCCGCTAGCTCCGCGGTCCGTCTCAGCTTCAAGTAGCAGCGCTCGCAGTACATAGAGCTTCGCAAGGACCGAAGACCCGGAGGGACGTATCGCACACGACAATGTGCCAGGACAGAGACGTGTTCTACATTGTCCCTTCTCGTCATCCAGTTTGTGCCTCTGCTGCTTCTGCTGTTAGGAATCGCTCCTTGAAAGACGAGCGAGAGCGTCTTTCTGGGTGCATTGCACTGAGTGAGTGCTCGCTAGGGACTTTGCACTCGGAGCCAAGGCAACAGGGCGTGCTTGTCCGCAGAACTGAGAGCGCGCTGTTGGGCAGAGCTGAAACTGACCGCTGCAGTTCAGCTCTCTCCGGACGGCAGACGCCGAAGAACGAAGCCTCTTGCGAGCGGCGCAGTGCAGCGAAGAGCACACGAGCAGCCAAAGAGCTCCTTCACAATCGCTTTCACTTCTCAGTGCTCTTGCTGCTTGGAAAAGCAGCACACAGCCGTTGCACGCCAGGGCAAAAGCTGGGGCAGTGCCCGTCCTCACTCCTTCACTGTGCTGTACTCCTTGCAGCTAGAGCGAAGCGAGAAGGACGCGAGGACGAAGAAGGCGTTCTTAAAGTAGCCCCTTGTCAGCAGCCCTGAAAGGGCGCATAACACACGGCGTCTCGCTGCCCTCCGTTCTACATACTCGCGTCTCCCTTTGCTGACTTGCAAAAGTTGCTACCAGAGCAGAGGCGGCCAGATTGAAGAGGCTGTGCTTAGGTTCACCTTCTCCTTACTGCACGTAAGCCACGTCCAGCTCCTCGCTGCACTCTGGATTTCCCTTCTCCGCGGCACTTAGCGTGGTGCTGTGTGTGTGCAACTCGGCGCCTAGAAGCGACTGCCAATGCTTTCAGAGCGGGCTGCAAGGTGTTATGAATGATTTTCTATTTTTCTTAATTTATCAAGCAACAAGATTAAATTTAATAGTAAGTTTTTAATAGTAACAAAATGAATACAATCAAAGTATTGGAGATGACAATTAAAGTATTGGAGATGAAACAATCAAAGTGCATATATTTAAGAATATACAAAATTTGGCAGTAAGTAATTTAGTATAATTGAGGTTCGTATAAAGCATAAGCAAAACCGACCGGGGAGGGGCCCCCCTCCGACCGGGGATACGGGGAGTGGTTCGCCATTCCTCACGTATCAAAGCATCCAGGCTAACAATCCCACTTATATACTGTAAGTTACAGAAGTTTCTAGAAAGCTCCTCCTAGTTTCTATTCCTAAAATTTACATAACTATACTGCACGGCGCATGCTCTACTAATGGGTTAGGGGGTCTCTTATCCTTTTAAGGGTCTTATTTCCGGTGAAGGCCCATCATCATCATCAGTGACCGAGGTGTGACCTGCAGGTAGCGCAGGCGCCCTGTGTGACTGAGCAGATGTTTTCCATAACATGACTTTAATTAAGTCCCATGCTTGTGATCATTCCATTTTTGACAGCTTCAAGGTTGAAGCTGTATTTCTAGATGCCGCTTATCAGACCTTCGTCCTTCGACTATTCTTATCTGACTTTCTTCCAACCTCCTTCTTCGACTCCCAACATCTGGGAGATGTCTTTTATCCTGTCTCACCCATCTCCCCCTTCTCACTCTGTAACAATTGTCTTCTATTGATCTAAATACAATTTTGTTAATATAGTTACAACTTAATTAGCACGAATCACATTTATCACAATTCCCCCATTTCTCTTTTTGATTATATTGATTCGTGCTCTAAAAAGTTGCTACTTCATATTGTCTATGTTTTTTTATACTAGCTTTTAATTTTTTTTTAACATTTTTCATGTGGCATCTAGCTCTTCACACTTTTTCTCAAATTTGGTTAACATTTCTCATGCCAGGGTATTCTCTTTGCATTCAGTCACTATTTTCTCGATTTTTCTTCTTCGAGTGCAAGTGGATTGTGCTTTCAGTACCATCAAGGAATTTATTTTTCCTTTTGTTGTTAATTCTGGATCTATAGGTATGGCTGTAAGTTGCATTCCTTGAATTACTGAGTGTATTAGTCTGATTAGACATGGTATCATGCAAGGCAGAAACAATAGACCTAAAACAGAACACAATAGCATGAATCCTAATTTTTTCCACCACACACCCCCAAAAAGCTTATTCCACCAGTCAGCTTTCAGGATAGAATTCCATTTTTGAACTGGTACATGTGTCACTTTTTCGCCAGCAAGTTTGGTGATGGCTTCCCCGTGGTCATCCATTTCCACACAACACTCAGATTCATTAAACCTCCCACAAACTCCTCCTTCTTCTGCCAACAGGTAGTCTAGGGCAATTCTGTTTTGATATACAAATGCTCGCATTTGTGAATGCTGTTTGGCCAACAACTTTAAAGCGTCTGCTGTGTGGTTTGAGACGACTTCTACTACGGCCTGGAGCCTTATCAACCGGTTTAATAGGTAAATTGGAGTTCTATATCCCCAAGATCCATCCTGAGCCCAAGTAGCAGGTTCATAGTATGCTATAATTCTTTCTGCAGGCCATTCTTCATCTTTCCATTTTTGGTTTCCTTCCGCCATCGGAAAGTCGAGATTTAATTCTCTTTTTTTTTTCTTTCTAAGGTTTCATAAAGTGGTGTTCCTAGTACATCGCCCTTAGACCTTGGTCTGACAAAGAAGGAGGGTCGTATAATCCTAAGGTACAAGTTCCCTCCCATTTTCAGGGTAGTTCACTGTATGCTCGTTGCCCACAAATCCAATATATTCCATCAGGGGCTTTCCATCTTTCTTTTGTATTTTCTGGTTGTTCCCAATAAGATTTCAAGTCTTTTATGGATTGGTAGGGGTTAGCTCCAGAACTGTTATGCCAGCACAAATTAGTTTGATTATTCCACTCGCAATTCATTTCTTTTGCTATTCCCCAATATCCAGTAGGACTCTTGGGTCGCCAGGTCTTTGTGTTATTGTCTGAATTTACTACTAAAGTAGATAGGCAAGGAGTATATCCTACCACTTCAGTGTATTTTCTCCCTTCCCGAGTTATACAAACTGTTCCAATGACTTGATGACTCAGGACCCAGCCTTCAGGCCATTTTAGGGTCTTAGAAATTTGTGTATGATTCCATTTTAAAAATTGTTCTGGAGCCAAACCCTCACCTCTCCATGGCCATCTTTCAGCCATCCTAAGTCCTCCACAAACAAAACATTTAGATAACCCTAATTCGGTGGCAATTTCTTGCATCAGATCTACAAACAAATTTTTGTTTGAAGTTGGCAAATCCCAGTCGCTATAGTGCTGTTTTAATTGTTTATACAGCTCATCCAGTTCTTCTAACTCTTTCTTTTTGATTATTTCCCTATCCTTCATTGTTTCTTTTTGTTTTCCAATTAGTTTTTTCTTTGACCCTTTTCCTTTTTCATTCTTTTCAAAACACAAAAAATGTTCGTATCTAGGACCGAGTTGATTATCATTAGGGTAAGGAGCTCGTCCCCTGAATCCCAAATTTTTTCTTACCCAATACAATTTTGAACTTTTTACACAAATTTCTAAGAAGCTGTTATGATCATAACAAGCTGCACTAATATATGGGTGTGCCACAAATACTGATTCCATCTTATTCTTGACCCACATGGATTGATTGCATTTGTCACAGGGATCAGGAAGGGTTCGTGTCTTTATTTCTGCTTCTTGAGTGGTTTGTCGTCTTGTAATTTGTTCCTGCATGGCCTGTTCTTTTCCATTCCATGCAGTCTTACGGTTCTGGCCAGCTGCTAGGGGTATTATTGTAAGCACCATGAAAAGAATCCTCAGGAATTTTAACTTTCTACCTGTCTCAAGGCCCCTTGGGTTGCAGCCAAGGGCCGAGATATCCATCTTCTCGGTAGCAAAGTTTTCATCCTGGGATTTCTTTTTCTTTGGTACCCTTGGCCTCATAAGGTTCACACGATCTATTTTAACTTTTTCTGTTCCAAAGATGGCACAAAATATTTATAGTTCTGCAGCACTGCCTTATCTCTTTCCCTAGATTGATTAGCTAATAATTTTTTTTTTTCCCCCAATTTAGTAAAGCTCCGGAGATATGCCAACCACAACAAAATTACACTATTTCAATTAAATAATTCTTCTTTTTGGTTTTCTAAACCTTCTTTTCCACCAATAGATATACTCGCGATGCCAATTTGCTGGTGAGACGTATTTACTACGTGGCACATAGACTTCTTCTCCACAGCAATTGCCAGTTATGATACTCTGATTTATAATATTTTGGATTGCTTGTTCTTTAGCCTGCACAAAAGTTAATATGGCAAGGAGTAGTTGGTCCTGATTCTCTATTAGTTGAATTGCGGCATAAAAGGTCCCGTTTTCATGTCTTAATGGTTTCCCATAGAAGTCACTAAAAAATCTTTCTGTTGTTAGCTGATCATGCATACGCCCTGAACAACTGAAACAAAGCAATTGTCTCTCTTTTTCTTTTGCCCTAGTTACTCTCCACCATGAATTAAAAACAGCAAGTGCAAAGAATACAAATCCATGGGCGGCATTCTAAGCCATGAGTACGACATTGCCAATGTTCTAATTGTTTTTGGGCCTCCTCAATAATAGGTGTTACCAGTCTCTTTCTCTTGAGTGGTAGTTCTTCAAATAAATCAGTTAATGTTGACTGTTGGAGGCTTTTGGAGAAATTTTTCAATCCTCCTGGGCTGTTTTCATTGATCAACTAGGTGTCTGATTCTTTCTCATCAGCGCTGTTCTGCCTTCAGGTTCAATGAGGTTGCAGCTGGCAGTTAATTCAGGATGTCCAGACTTTGATAATGCACCTTTTAAAACAACTTTAAACTGGTATTTCAAACAGCAGTAAAATAATATTTTTTTTCACTGCACATACAAAAATCACATTCTCCCTTGGTCCCAAAGTACAGTGGTTCTATGCTAACTCTATATGGACTGTAGCTTTTGGCACCCAGTACTCTCCTTAGTTTCATTTGATTTATTACAATTTTTTTTTTTGAGTAATTTGTTTTGTTTTGTTTTGTTTTTTTTTAATAAAATTTTACAAAAATGGTCACAAAGTGCTCTCGTGCCCCAGTGAATCCCCCCATGTGAGCTGTCTGGGATCTGTTGGGCCAAAAGTCCTGGCACCGCTCTTTTACTATTGGGCAGAAAAATTCATCCTTTTTTCAGGGTTACCCCCAGCTTTTTCACAGCCTCCACTTCTGCCAAGGAAAAGCATGTTGCCCCACCCTGTGCTTTTGCTTCCTGAAAAGCCACACTCACACTGCCGTTTTTTCCTAGGGCTCCCCCCTGCTTTATTATCAGCCAAATTGTTTCTTTTTATTTTATGATGCTTGTATCTTTAAATAGTCTGTTCAGTTGGTGTTGAATATTGAATTCTGCAGCTTTAAGACTGATTCCAGGAGTGAAAGAGGAGAGAAAAAGTGCAGAATTAGTTATCAGAAACTACACTGACTCCCCTGCATTCCTGCTCACAGACCTAGTTGTCTGCAGTGGACAGCGGGAGAGAACTCTCTTTTGCTTTTTGGTTAGGTTGTTTGGTGGTTTTTTTTTTTTTTTTTTTTTTTTTTTCTTAACCAATTAAAGTAAAAAATTCCCTGGAGTGTGTTTTTCTTCTTTTTTTTCTTGAATTATTTAAATTTGCTCTGGACTGAAAACCCAAGAAAGCACTGGAAGCTCACACCGTAGCCCACCTAGCCTGGCCTGGGCCAAGGCATTTCCCAGTACTGAAGGAACTGATACCAGACTAAGTAAGTTAAGCTGCAACTTACAAAAAAACCTTCTTTTGAATCTGTCATCTTTTTGAAACAATAAGAAGTTTTGTTGTTTAATATTGTTCATTTTTATACTGAAAAGTATTTTGCCTGTTAAATAAATAGTTATTTTTTCCACTTCTCTCTGAGGAAATATTTTTTTCCTTTAACTAATTAAAAAAAGATTGCTTAAATTTGTTTCTCAGAAAAATTCTATTCAAAAGTTTCTTTCTAAATTTACCTTAAACTAAAACAAAGTCCTTGTGTCTACTAAAAATATGATTTCTTCATTTTGAGAATCTACTTTCAGCTTTATCAAGGGGTCTTCTGGTATTTTGGTTCATATTAAATAAATGAGCCCCTGACCCCTCCTTAGTTTTCTTGAATTAATATTTTTTTTTTTAAATGACAATAGAAACAAATGTGTCCTGTACCCCTAGAAACAGGAAAAAAATTTTGTAAATGTTCTTTTTTGTGACAAGAAAAGCACATAGGTCTTGTGTCCTCAGAAGCAGGACCTGATTTTTCTTTCTTCTTTTTATTCTTTTCTGATAAATTCTTTGTGTTTGTGGCTGCTTGTATTTCTTGGATTGCTGTCATTAGAATCCTGGCTTTAATTTTCTTTTCCTCATCTCTCCGAACATACGCTTATTGTGCTTTCTTTAACAACTCCTGAAGCTCCTATCCTGCTAATTTTTCAATTTTTCTAACTTTTTCCTGATGTCCCCCCACTAAGACTTAGCTACAAATTGTGTTTTCAAAAGGACCTGCCCTGCTGGTGTATCGGGGTCTATGCTTGAGTATAACTGCAAATCCTTTTCTTTTTAGTCTCTTTAACCATTCTGCCAGGCATTCATCTTTCTCTTGGTGCTCACTCAGAGATTTCCCTATATTTTGTCCTCTGGGCATTGCTTCCTGAATACCTTGGATAATCATTTACCTGAAATCTCTCATATTTTGCCTATGTTCTACCTCCTGATTATTACAATTTGGATCTGCCATAGGCCATTTCTGATCTCTTTGGTTTGGCTTCTAATGATCTCTATTCTAAGCCTGTATTCCTGACTATCTAATCATTTCTCTCTTCCACTGTAAACAAGATTTCTAAAATAGACTGCAATTCCACTCAGGTGTAAATATTCAGTCCTAATAACTGATCTAGTTTCTTTGCTACCTCAATATGATCTTCTGGCATCCTGCCCATCTCTTTCTTAAATTTCTTAAAGTTCCTAGTATTCAGGGGAACACTCATGTAACCAATAGGTCCCTGTCCTGGGGCCAGATTTGCCATTGGAACCTCTCTAAGAGGGTATAATCTATCTTCCCTTCCTGCTTCCTCACTCTCTTTGTCACTTTCTTCCTCTTGTTCCCTTTTGCCTCTAGTTCTGTGTGCTACTGGCTCGACTTGAATAAGGGGTGCATTGCGGACCAAGGGCTGAACAGGCTGGACAGGCTGTCTGTATGGGGGTGGGAGGTGATTTAACGAGTCCCATGGCTTTAGCCAGTCCCTTCTTGCTGCCCGTCCTTTAGTTTGCAAAGGGTATAACGAATAACCTTCTTTTTCTTGCCTTTGAACTATAAATTTACCCCCCACACACTTTTTGGAAGCCACAAAGCAGCATATTCACTTTTTTTCTTAATTAAAACGTTGTTTTGAACTCATATATAGATTTAAAACCTGACAAATCTAATCTTCAAATGATTTAAACTCTGGCCAGTACAAATTATTTGCACAAATATTTTCTTTTCTCCACTCAAACATACAGTACTGTATAATTTTCTGCTTACTTTTTCTCTTTGGGATTCCCTTATACTTTAGTATTGTAACACTATCCTCAGGGGGCTGTCCTGAGGAATCTCGCTCCCCTTCTGGGAAACCCCCTCTCGGTTCCCAGGCACACCGGGTTCTCGTGAACTATTCTCATAATTCACAACCCCTGGGTCAGAGATTTTACTTTTCCTCTGACCCATCTCTGGCGGCAACATTTCCCTTGCTCTCTCTCATTCGTTCTGCGGTTCAACTCCTTCGCTTAATATACCAATCTCACTTCTTTTGCCAAACACTTGTTTCCTACCTAATTCCTTCTTTTCCTTTTATTCTCTCCCCAACCTCACTTTCTGGCCATTCTCCACAATCCTTTCTTAATCACGTACTGAAACTTCCATCTATTATCCTCCCAACAGATAGTTGAACCTGGTTCATTTACTCCCTTCTTAAATCACTTCTTTCGAGCATCAGCTCCCTTCTCAAAGACTTTTCCCGTGAGTTCTCGGGCTGGGACTTTCCCTCCCAGTCCCTCCCGGGGTATTCACTCGCTCTCCCCTTTCAGACATTCCTCACTCACACACAAGCACACAGCCGCCCCCTTTACCCAACCCCATGGTACTCACACAGCCCATTTTCGCACAGGGTTCTTGTGCACAAGACGTTTTACGGGCACCTTTCCCTTTCTGCCGGCGTTCTCACGGGAGCCTTCTTCTTCTGGCATGCCTCCTTGTAGCTAGCTTCTTTTGCTTATGCTTTATTTTAATTTGGAACTCCTTTTCCAAGAGAGCCTGGTCTAGCCTTGGGACCACCTTAACAATTGGTGGGGAGCTCCTTCCCAAAACTAGCCACTCTTCACTTGGACTGGAGTTCCCGGGTTTCGGCACCAAATTGTTATGAATGATTTTCTATTTTTCTCAATTTATCAAGCAACAAGATTAAATTTAATAGTAAGTTTTTAATAGTAACAAAATGAATACAATCAAAGTATTGGAGATGACAATTAAAGTATTGGAGATGAAACAATCAAAGTGCATATATTTAAGAATATACAAAATTTGGCAGTAAGTAATTTAGTATAATTGAGGTTCGTATAAAGCATAAGCAAAACCGACCGGGGAGGGGCCCCCCTCCGACCGGGGATACGGGGAGTGGTTCGCCATTCCTCACGTATCAAAGCATCCAGGCTAACAATCCCACTTATATACTGTAAGTTACAGAAGTTTCTAGAAAGCTCCTCCTAGTTTCTATTCCTAAAATTTACATAACTATACTGCACGGCGCATGCTCTACTAATGGGTTAGGGGGTCTCTTATCCTTTTAAGGGTCTTATTTCCGGTGAAGGCCCATCATCATCATCAGTGACCGAGGTGTGACCTGCAGGTAGCGCAGGCGCCCTGTGTGACTGAGCAGATGTTTTCCATAACATGACTTTAATTAAGTCCCATGCTTGTGATCATTCCATTTTTGACAGCTTCAAGGTTGAAGCTGTATTTCTAGATGCCGCTTATCAGACCTTCGTCCTTCGACTATTCTTATCTGACTTTCTTCCAACCTCCTTCTTCGACTCCCAACATCTGGGAGATGTCTTTTATCCTGTCTCACCCATCTCCCCCTTCTCACTCTGTAACAATTGTCTTCTATTGATCTAAATACAATTTTGTTAATATAGTTACAACTTAATTAGCACGAATCACATTTATCACAAAGGGAACCAAGGAGCAGCACAAGCAGCAGTGCTTCAGCTTGCTCCTTCCGACTGCTAAGGGCACTTGGGAAGGCAAGCGAGAGTCAACCACCTTCCTCTCCTAGTAGCCTCTAACGTGGTGCACACAAGCACGGCACTTAGCCGCTTCGTTCACCGCCCTCGCCCACGCCTGGCTCCGCTTTCACTTGCCGGCGGCCAGAAGCCGCCGCAGGGGCGCCACATACCCAGCAGTGTGCCGGCAGCCAAGCGCTCGAGAACGCTGCTTCTGCCCAAGCCCGCCTAGGGCGTGCACCTTTGTTCTCAGAGCTCCGTGTAACAGTCTGCCTTTCTCGCAGTTCGAATGGAAATCGAAAGCTTTTCGCCTACGCCCTTCACAGAGATCCGTTGCTAGGACGAGAATGTCTCGTGGCCGGAGCTCGCCCCCGCCGCCAGGAAGCTGCTCTTAGCACCGCGTTGCAGGGACACGTCTCGCTTCTTGACTTCGTGCTTAGCGCTCTCCGAATTCGCCGCTAGCTCCGCGGTCCGTCTCAGCTTCAAGTAGCAGCGCTCGCAGTACATAGAGCTTCGCAAGGACCGAAGACCCGGAGGGACGTATCGCACACGACAATGTGCCAGGACAGAGACGTGTTCTACATTGTCCCTTCTCGTCATCCAGTTTGTGCCTCTGCTGCTTCTGCTGTTAGGAATCGCTCCTTGAAAGACGAGCGAGAGCGTCTTTCTGGGTGCATTGCACTGAGTGAGTGCTCGCTAGGGACTTTGCACTCGGAGCCAAGGCAACAGGGCGTGCTTGTCCGCAGAACTGAGAGCGCGCTGTTGGGCAGAGCTGAAACTGACCGCTGCAGTTCAGCTCTCTCCGGACGGCAGACGCCGAAGAACGAAGCCGCTTGCGAGCGGCGCAGTGCAGCGAAGAGCACACGAGCAGCCAAAGAGCTCCTTCACAATCGCTTTCACTTCTCTGTGCTCTTGCTGCTTGGAAAAGCAGCACACAGCCGTTGCACGCCAGGGCAAAAGCTGGGGCAGTGCCCGTCCTCACTCCTTCGCTGTGCTGTACTCCTTGCAGCTAGAGCGAAGCGAGAAGGACGCGAGGACGAAGAAGGCGTTCTTAAAGTAGCCCCTTGTCAGCAGCCCTGAAAGGGCGCATAACACACGGCGTCTCGCTGCCCTCCGTTCTACATACTCGCGTCTCCCTTTGCTGACTTGCAAAAGTTGCTACCAGAGCAGAGGCGGCCAGATTGAAGAGGCTGTGCTTAGGTTCACCTTCTCCTTACTGCACGTAAGCCACGTCAAGCTCCTCGCTGCACTCTGGATTTCCCTTCTCCGCGGCACTTAGCGTGGTGCTGTGTGTGTGCAACTCGGCGCCTAGAAGCGACTGCCAATGCTTTCAGAGCGGGCTGCAAGGGAACCAAGGAGCAGCACAAGCAGCAGTGCTTCAGCTTGCTCCTTCCGACTGCTAAGGGCACTTGGGAAGGCAAGCGAGAGTCAACCACCTTCCTCTCCTAGTAGCCTCTAACGTGGTGCACACAAGCACGGCACTTAGCCGCTTCGTTCACCGCCCTCGCCCACGCCTGGCTCCGCTTTCACTTGCCGGCGGCCAGAAGCCGCCGCAGGGGCGCCACATACCCAGCAGTGTGCGGGCAGCCAAGAGCTCGAGAACGCTGCTTCTGCCCAAGCCCGCCTAGGGCGTGCACCTTTGTTCTCAGAGCTCCGTGTAACAGTCTGCCTTTCTCGCAGTTCGAATGGAAATCGAAAGCTTTTCGCCTACGCCCTTCACAGAGATCCGTTGCTAGGACGAGAATGTCTCGTGGCCGGAGCTCGCCCCCGCCGCCAGGAAGCTGCTCTTAGCACCGCGTTGCAGGGACACGTCTCGCTTCTTGACTTCGTGCTTAGCGCTCTCCGAATTCGCCGCAAGCTCCGCGGTCCGTCTCAGCTTCAAGTAGCAGCGCTCGCAGTACATAGAGCTTCGCAAGGACCGAAGACCCGGAGGGACGTATCGCACACGACAATGTGCCAGGACAGAGACGTGTTCTACATTGTCCCTTCTCGTCATCCAGTTTGTGCCTCTGCTGCTTCTGCTGTTAGGAATCGCTCCTTGAAAGACGAGCGAGAGCGTTTTTCTGGGTGCATTGCACTGAGTGAGTGCTCGCTAGGGACTTTGCACTCGGAGCCAAGGCAACAGGGCGTGCTTGTCCGCAGAACTGAGAGCGCGCTGTTGGGCAGAGCTGAAACTGACCGCTGCAGTTCAGCTCTCTCCGGACGGCAGACGCCGAAGAACGAAGCCGCTTGCGAGCGGCGCAGTGCAGCGAAGAGCACACGAGCAGCCAAAGAGCTCCTTCACAATCGCTTTCACTTCTCAGTGCTCTTGCTGCTTGGAAAAGCAGCACACAGCCGTTGCACGCCAGGGCAAAAGCTGGGGCAGTGCCCGTCCTCACTCCTTCGCTGTGCTGTACTCCTTGCAGCTAGAGCGAAGCGAGAAGGACGCGAGGACGAAGAAGGCGTTCTTAAAGTAGCCCCTTGTCAGCAGCCCTGAAAGGGCGCATAACACACGGCGTCTCGCTGCCCTCCGTTCTACATACTCGCGTCTCCCTTTGCTGACTTGCAAAAGTTGCTACCAGAGCAGAGGCGGCCAGATTGAAGAGGCTGTGCTTAGGTTCACCTTCTCCTTACTGCACGTAAGCCACGTCAAGCTCCTCGCTGCACTCTGGATTTCCCTTCTCCGCGGCACTTAGCGTGGTGCTGTGTGTGTGCAACTCGGCGCCTAGAAGCGACTGCCAATGCTTTCACAGCGGGCTGCAAGGGAACCAAAGAGCAGCACAAGCAGCAGTGCTTCAGCTTGCTCCTTCCGACTGCTAAGGGCACTTGGGAAGGCAAGCGAGAGTCAACCACCTTCCTCTCCTAGTAGCCTCTAACGTGGTGCACACAAGCACGGCACTTAGCCGCTTCGTTCACCGCCCTCGCCCACGCCTGGCTCCGCTTTCACTTGCCGGCGGCCAGAAGCCGCCGCAGGGGCGCCAAATACCCAGCAGTGTGCGGGCAGCCAAGAGCTCGAGAACGCTTCTTCTGCCCAAGCCAGCCTAGGGCGTGCACCTTTGTTCTCAGAGCTCCGTGTAACAGTCTGCCTCTCTCGCAGTTCGAATGGAAAACGAAAGCTTTTCGCCTACGCCCTTCACAGAGATCCGTTGCCAGGACGAGAATGTCTCGTGGCCGGAGCTCGCCCCCGCCGCCAGGAAGCTGCTCTTAGCACCGCGTTGCAGGGACACGTCTCGCTTCTTGACTTCGTGCTTAGCGCTCTCCGAATTCGCCGCTAGCTCCGCGGTCCTTCTCAGCTGCAAGTAGCAGCGCTCGCAGTACATAGAGCTTCGCAAGGACCGAAGACCCGGAGGGACATATCGCACACGACAATGTGCCAGGACAAGGACGTTCTACACTGAGTGGAGACAGAGACAGACCGAGAATTCTACACTGCCCCTTCTCTTCGGCCATCTTGTGCTCTGCTGCCTCTGCTGTGACGAATCGGTCCTTGAAAAACCAGCGAGAGCGTCTCTCCAGGCACTGAGTGTGAGCTCCCTAGGGACTTTTTCCACCTCCAAAAATACATGGGTAAGTCCTAAAAGTTTTGGTTTGATCAAGAATAGTTACGTCCAAGTATTGCTGTTCTAAACACCCTTGGTTTCAGTCTGAACTTAACTGCTTGTTTCTGTCTTTTTGCCTAGTGGCAATCTAATTCTAAGGTAACTAGATGTGTTGGATATCCATAAGTTACATCTCAGGTTAGGTGGGATAATTGGCTGGGAAGAAAATGGAATTGAGACTTTGGAAAGAATCCAAAGTGAGCTGATGTCACAATCTGAGATTCCCTTGGGTTCCAAATCCTTTCATTTGTGTTTTTGTGGGCTTTTTTGAAGGCGGTGTACAGTTGAAGCCATGATTTAGCTGCGGTGAGACCTGCTCTGCTGTAAAAGCATTATTTGCTCAGTGAGCATGGACAACAGTTAGAGTGTCGTCTTTTAAGATTCCCTGCACTCCACTTATGGTGGCAAAAGCAGTGCCTTGACTGTAATCATAAAAGTGATTACAGCTTCATTGCTTTGACATCATGTAGGATGCTTCCTCCATCTGCTGTGGTCAGCATTAAGTAACAGATTTCTCAGTTTCTAGGAAGAGTCTAGCAAACAATCACCTTGCTCCTTCTCTTGCATTTATTCATCACTGCTATGCTGCTATACAGACAGATAGTCTGTTTATGATTCAACAATTCAATGGGACATCAAGTAAATAGCAAAGCAAAACTAACTACCGAAAGCACTATAAGGGCCAGAGATTAGCTTGGATCAAAACAGGTATTCTCCTAGCATTGTTTACAAACGACTCAGCATGTGAAACAGAAGGCACAATGTAGTTTGTGCCTTGTTTTGGGCATGCCCGGAAGAAGGAAATTCTGATTTCACATATGGGAAAAGAAATGTTGACATTTGAATGAGATTGTTCATACCCCAGAAAAGGTTGCTTTGAAAGGTTGTGGAAGTCCTGTGTGGAAACACGGCTTTACAAGTCCTTTCCACCAGGAGACAACAGCTGCAGAACATCTGGGTGTGCCAGTGTTGAGAGCACCAGCAAAGATCAAAGTGGAGAAGTTGGTGAACAATGGCAGTGGCCTGGGGGAGAGCAAGTGGGGTGCTGGCTGTGGGACCAGGGGAGTCCTGACTGATTTAGGAGGCGTGTGATGGTCTGTGCCAGCAAGCGGAGTAGTGCTGTGGCCTTGGCACACTGCGAATACTGGAATTCAGTGGGGTCACTGGGCAGGCTGAGTGTGTGAGCTGCTGGAGGGACCCAGGTTGCCCACATGTAAACATCCAGTCTCACTCTTGCCAGCCACAGAAAGGAGCAGGATGTGGCTGCTGGCGATGCCTGTCATGTATATGTAGTGTATATGCGTGCTATCCCAGCCTGCTGGGAACACTTCTTCTTTGGGACTGCTTGGGCTGAGGGAGAGAAAGCAGTGGTAGTTTCTGAGGTTTCGAGTTTGCTCGAGTTTCTCAGGCTGTTTCTGGAGCCACCCAGAGTTCTCTTCCTTGAAGCATTTCAAGTCCTGCTAATTTTCAAAATTCAAACAGACACAGCCCTAAGCTAGTTGATCTGACTTCAGAGCTATTCTTACGCTGAGCTGTTGGATGATCTGATCTCCTGAGATGTCTTCCATTTCAGTTTATGACCTGGTTCTTGTGAAAAATAGGATCTTTTAGCCTGGAGAAGAGAGGTTTCTGGAGAGACAGTATTGTGGCCTTTGAATATGTAAAGAGGGTATAAGACCAATGGAGAAAGACTTTTTAGGAAGGTTTGCAGAGAAAGGACAAGGGGACATGCTTTCAAACTGAGACTAGGTTTAGATTGGCTAAAAGGAAAAGCTTTTCTACAATGAAGCTGGTGAGACACTCAAACGGCTGTTCCAGAGAAGTTGTGGATGCCCCATCATTGAGAGTGCTCCTTATCAGTTTGGCTAGTCTTGAGCAATTTGATCTACTGTAAGATCTACCTGGCAAGGAAGTAGGACTAGGTGATCTTTAATCACAGACTGTTGTATGATTCCGTGAAAGACAGAATGCAATAAAGTTCATAATTCAGATTTTGGCGCAGACATATTTATAATTTCTCACTTTATGCATCATTGCAATGACAACTTGTTAGCTTCTGAAATGATTAGCTGAGATTGATTTCCTTCCTTAGTTTCATTTTCCCTGTTATTCCTTCACTCTTGGACCTTTTTTTCACTAGATTTCCTCTTTCAGTAAACTGCCCTTAAGTATCACTTTGCTCCCCACCTGGCTTTTTTTTTTTTTTTTTTTTTTTCAATGACACCTTTTCACTGGTTCGTTTTGGGCCTTTGCTGCTTGAAGTCCAGCAGCCTCCTTGTCAGAGCATTACGGAGCTTTCTTTACAGCTTCATCACTATGCAAAAAGCCATAAATTACTGTGTTCCATCTCACATACCATCAAGTAGCACACTAATATTCCCTCTGCTGAATAGCTGGTTGGCTTACATAGACCAGCCAAAAACCAGGAAATCCAGATGGCAGCAAGAATCTTGTAGACTACTCCCGCTGTTCATTTAAATTCTGGAGAAGTCACGTGAGGTATCACATTCTCTTGAAAGAAGTGTCTATCATCTCGGACATTCTAGAATGGGCTATTAATATTGTCATGAGTTTCTGGCTAGACTTTTTAGTATGCCAATTCAAATTCAAATGATCTGAAATGATAGAACTTCAAGAATTGTTTTTCCCAGAATCGAAGTATGATGGAGTTATATAGGGAGAATCTTAATCTTAGTTATTCTATTCCATCTCACATCATGGCTGGGGGCAGGGAGAAGGGAGTATCTTTGGGGGACAATGGGTTCCGGTGTAGTCAGTAAGCTGGGCAGAGGAGCCATCAGGTATTGTCTGTTGTTGGGGGGGGGATTCATGTGAACTCTTCCTTTCTTGTACCCTGCCACCAGTATTGTTGCTAAAATTGTTTGTTTTCTCATCCAAGTGACAAAATCAGCACACTTAATGAGGGATGAAGAGGGAGCAGCGACCTCGGAACAGGAGGAAGAAGAAGCAGAGCCTGCTGTCCTCCAGAAGAAAAAAAACGCTACCAGCCAACTTTGCATCATCTGTGAACTTCCTGGGCGTGTACTCTATCCCCTTGTCCAGATCACTGAGCAAGATATTAAACAGGACTGGGCCCAAGACTGAGCCTTGGGGACCAGCTGGATGAACTCTATTTCCCACCACTCTGTGGGCCTGGCCATCACCCAGTTTGTCACCCAGCAAACAGCCCACCCATGCAAACCATAAGCAGACAGTTTCTTCAGGAGAATGATGTGAGACTCATTGCAAAAAAGATCAGGGAGATGCCTAGGAAGAGTCTCAGGTGAATCCAGGAGACTATAGTGGAGGACTATTCCGTTTTCCAATCAATTTGCTTAAAAAAACTCTACAAAACCGTAATAAAAAAACAAACAAAAAAAGCAGACCAAACAAACACACAAAACCCCCCAACCAATAATCCCCAAAGAGACAAAAAAAGCCCCCAAAAAAGCCCACCAAAAAACCCACCCAAAACTGAAAAAAAAAGCCCCAAACCCAACACAAAAAATCAGGGTGAAGGTTTTTAGTAACTTTAAAAATAACAAAACAAAACGAAACAAAAAAAACCCAGAAAGTCACATTTCTAAAGGTGCTGTCCCGGCCTCTTCTCTCAGCAGGGAGGACATCCTGAAGTGGAGCCAGTTGGAAGAAAGCGGGACGGGGCAGCACCTGGGCCATTGTCACAGGACGGCCCTGTGGCTGCCCCACTGCCAAAACCTGGACACATAAATCAAACACAGGTATGCACATGTGCTTAGACACAGCAAAAATATATTTGTCTGAAAAGAATACAGGTCCATTTCTATCACTGGAAAGAGCATAATGCCTCGTCTCAGCTTTCTTTTCAGTCATTACAAATGTTTCGAAAATAAAGGAGTGCAGAAAATGGAAATATCCAAGATCAACATGAGGACCAGTAACAAAGATTCCATTTTTGAAACTGCATTGGGAATCCTCTGCAGAAATTGACTCAGAGCTCTAAGATTTACAAAAAAGACCAAGAGGATTGGAGTCAATACAACACAGTGTCTGGAGACTTCAGCTGGTTGCCTTGATTTCTCAAATATGATGGAGGAAGCACCTTAGCAACTACAGCTGCCAGTTCTCTCAGGGCCCTGACATGCCTCTGGGTGGGTGCCATGGTCTTGCATGCTCAGGTTCCTCAAGTGGTCTGAAAGCTGACCTGCTACTATGGGTTAGAATCAAGTCCACCAGTCCAATAACCTGAGAGATGTGGAAATAGTGACTGGCAGTAAAAATTGAGACCAACACTTGTTGAGTACCTCAGCCTTCTCCTTGTCTGTTGTCACTAGTCCTGTCTGGCTTATGGGGGTGGGGGGAATAGGGGAGGTGTGATAGGTTTCTTTTCATCTTCCTTTTCCCACTGAAATACCCGTAGGTGCCTTTATTATTCTTAGTTTTGGCATGCTTTTCCAAATTCAGCTTCAACTGAGCCTTAGCTATACTGATCCCATCCTCACACACTCATGTGTTACCACTGTATTTTTCCCATGATTTGTCTCGCTGTGTATCGTCTGCATATTACCTACTTGCATCACATCTATTAATTTTCAATAACCTTCTGGCTTTAACTTGCTTTCAAAAAAAAACCTTTTTGAACCTTTTCACCTCAGAAATTCACCTGGGAAACCCCAAATCCCCAGAATTCGACCCAAAATTCACCTGGCACCCCAAATTCACCCTCCAAATTCGCTCCAAAATGATTGGCAACTTTACACACTCCATTTTCCCACAAAAGGATCTAGAGCCCTGTGCGCTTCGTATACAAACTAAATGCAAAAAACCTTTCTATTCATTCTCAGCAAAAAGACGTCCTATTCCTCCTTCTTTTGGACAAAACTGCCTTCACTTTCAAACTTATTCTCTTGCTCGCTTACCTGCATAATGCTTAGTCCCTGTTCTGCATGCTCATTTTCTTCACTTTTACAAGGAATCCTCTCCTCATCTTCTTCTTCCTCTGCTTCAACATGCAAAAACAAACCAAAAATTGTCTCTTCTACAGAAAATGAGGGGAGAAAAGAACACAAATGATAACCAATACCCTGCCAAGTAGAAATTTCTTCTATATTTCAGTGATTGATAGGCAGAAAAAATGAATTTCATCTGGGGAAAGAAAGACATTCTAGGAATATTCAGACTGCTATCTTGCCCCAGGTAAAACATTTACCATGGCCTTAGCGTTAATGAGCTTGTGAACATCAGCTGCCAAGAGGAAGGACATTTCCTCCAGTTTCACACAATACTTGGTCAGTACATCTGCTATCTGTGCAATCAAACAATACAGAAAAGCAACAACAATGAAAAGTAGAACTCAAATATCAATTTCCCAAGTTAAAATCTACATGAACAAGACAATTTTTCCATTCAAGTGAATTCGATTTAATTAATTCATTAACTACATAAGTAGCATTCTCACGTTCAAGAACGGAATTCAAAGAATCAACGTTGCTTCTTCTGAGACATTGAAGCCTGAGTAGATCCCAACTTCAAATCTAGTAGGACGCCATGAAAGCAATACCTGCTACATTTAGTACATGTAAACTACAAAGACATCTAGAACAGCTCTAAAAGATGAGCAAACCCATGAACTTTGAAGGAGACGCTAGCAAGAAATGTGGAAATAGGCTTTATCTGCCCAGTGCTTTTCCCAAAAGCACGGGCACTCCTTGGCGTCAGTGAGAGTCTCTGTCTCATTATTCAGCAGCTGGCTTAGGGTAAAAAAGGATGCATGCAATCACTTCATTCCTGTTCATGACATAAACTTACTGCATCATCGTGGAAGCCATTTACTTGGAAATATAGCCTAAAAAATAGGTGTCAGACTGGGTACATATCTAGATTGCTATGAGCAAAACCAATTTCTTTTTAACAGGAAAGCCATACAATATGCCTGCCATGGCAAATATTAGTCTACTAGCCCTGCACTTCAACGGGCAGTGAGCAGTTCATGACACCAAATTTACGTTTGGCAAGGAGACAGTCTATTTATTACAAGCCCCTAGTTCTAGAACCAAGAATTCAGGAGTTGCTCATTCCCAATGAAAATCTGTCCATTTCATACCTTTGGGGTTTTATGCTTCTGTTCTTTACCTGTCTTGAGTGTGGCTTTCTTGTGAAGTCACTGATGGGTGTTTTTCCAACACATTTCTGCTGATTACACGGTAATTGCATGGCATCAGCAGACATCTCTGAATGTCTCTTGAAAGTATGCTTTTTACTCTTCCTAGAGGACCTTGTCTTCTTCTTTCCTTCACCCAAAAGGTGGGCTAAGTGAGCCTTCAAAGAACCATCATCTCAACAATTAGAATTCTTTCAAACCTACTGAATGGAGAACAGCGACAAAAAAATTTTAAAAAGACTAGTACGCGAAAGACAGCAGAAGAGAAAGGTAAAGTAATGAATCCTACATGCCACATGCATAACTCTCTTCATTCAAGGCTATTTTCAAAATGAGAAGAAAAAAAAAAAAAAAAAATCATCTTTTCCTCAGAGAGGAAAAGAAAGTGGAAAGTGGAGTAACTGGATTGTGTTGCCTTGCCTACAGTTACCAGAAAAGTCAACAGCAGAGTTGAAAACTCCTGAAGCTGGCTAACTACGCCTCTAAATGTTTTACTACTGTGTTATGATTCTGTCTTCAGTTAATAGAACCCGATATACAACAAAGAGATGGGAGCACATGGAGATGCATTGGAGAGCCTACGCTGGAGGTAACACATTCATTTTTTACTCAAACAAATCCAAATTAGAAATGTTGAAAATGACCTGGGGCCATTTCAACAGCCAGCAAACTAACACAACCAACCTTTGGCTTTTATTCAATCCTTTGCTTATTTTACCTGGACCTTGAAGATCTGTCTGCAGCCTTCCTCTCTGCAAATATATCACACTCGTCCTGTTGAGAACCCATGGCTCATCACAGCTGCTTCGCCACGCCTGCTTCCAGAAGAACTGGCAACTACAAGCTGGGAGCCAAGAGATACAACACTTCACTTGGAAAAGGGCCTTCCATGAATCCTAGAATCCCAGAATGGTTTGGACTGGAAGCGACCTTAGAGACAGAGTCTCTTCTTCCCACATCCTGACATGGGCAGGGACACTTTTCCACTAGTCCAGGTTGCTCCATGTCTGCTCCAGCCTGGCCCTGGACACTTCCTGCCATGGGGCTCCTACACAGCCTCTTTGAGCAACATGTGCCAGGCCTCAGCACCCACACAAGGAAGAATTCCTTTCCAATATCCCATCTACCCCAGCCCTCTGGCAGTTTGAAGCTATTCCCCCTTGTCCTGCGAGTCCAGAACCTTTTCCAAAGTCCCTCCCCAGCTATCTTGGAGCCCCAGCAGGCACTGCAAGGGGCTCGAAGGTCTCCCTGGAGCCTTCTGTTCTCCAGATTGGACACCCTCAGCTCTCCCAGACTGTCCTAGAGCAAAGAAGCTCCACCTTTCAAAGCACCTTAGAAGCCTCCTACCGGCCAAACTCGATGGCAACGCTGGCCTTCCGGGCCCTACGGATATCGCTTCCGGTGTCGTTCGGGGTCACTCCCGGCTCTCTCCCCGCCCCCCATGGGGCCCTCAGGCAATGTCGCTCCGACGCAGCTCCTGCCGCTGTCAGACCAGCGGGGGGGCGGGGGGCCAGCCCAGCCTCATCCACAATCCACACTGTCCTCGGCGGCTGCTGCGGGCTCATGGCGGCCCACACACCCGGAAGCAGAGCTCCGAACACAGAGGATCATAGCCCCACATTTGTGTTCGTCTCTGCACAAGGCAGGGCAGACTTGCCATGCCCGGACTTTTCAGTTCAGCACGAAAATGAGAATAAACCTGCGCCATGGGGGAGGAAACCTCTAAAGACTCCCTCATACGTGGTCGCTCAACTTAATGCCTAGGCACTTGCCATTCCTAAGGCTACACTAAAGCCCTTTTTACCTTGCGGGAAAGAAATGCCATTGTTCTGGTGTGCAGCTAAAGGCGCAGCACAGGCAGGCCAGGGCAAAAGCTGGGGCAGTGCCCGTCTTCACTCCTTCACTGTGCTGTACTCCATGCAGCTAGAGCGAAGCGAGAAGGACGCGAGGACGAAGAAGGCGCTCTTAAATAGCCCCCTGGCAGCAGCCCTGAAAGGGCGCATAACACACGGCGTCTCGCTGCCCTCCGTTCTACATACTCGCGGCTCCCTTTGCCGACTTGCAAAAGTTGCTACCAGAGCAGAGGCGGCCAGATTGAAGAGGCAGTGCTTAGGTTCACCTTCTCCTTACTGCACGTAAGCCACGTCAAGCTCCTCGCTGCACTCTGGATTTCCCTTCTCCGCGGCACTTAGCGTGGTGCTGTGTGTGTGCAACTCGGCGCCTAGAAGTGACCGCCAATGCTTTCAGAGCGGGTTGCAAGGGAACCAAGGAGCAGCACAAGCAGCAGTGCTTCAGCTTACTCCTTCCGACTGCTAAGGGCACTTGGGAAGGCAAGCGAGAGTCAACCACCTTCCTCTCCTAGTAGCCTCTAACGTGGTGCACACAAGCACGGCACTTAGCCGCTTCGTTCACCGCCCTCGCCCACGCCTGGCTCCGCTTTCACTTGCCGGCGGCCAGAAGCCGCCGCAGGGGCGCCACATACCCAGCAGTGTGCGGGCAGCCAAGAGCTCGAGAACGCTGCTTCTGCCCAAGCCCGCTTAGGGCGTGCACCTTTGTTCTCAGAGCTCCGTGTAACAGTCTGCCTTTCTCGCAGTTCGAATGGAAATCGAAAGCTTTTCGCCTACGCCCTTCACAGAGATCTGTTGCCAGGACGAGAATGTCTCGTGGCCGGAGCTCGCCCCCGCCGCGAGGAAGCTGCTCTTAGCACCGCGTTGCAGGGACACGTCTCGCTTCTTGACTTCGTGCTTAGCGCTCTCCGAATTCGCTGCTAGCTCCGCGGTCCGTCTCAGCTTCAAGTAGCTGCGCTCGCAGTACATAGAGCTTCGCAAGGACCGAAGACCCGGAGGGACGTATCGCTCACGACAATGTGCCAGGACAGAGACGTGTTCTACATTGTCCCTTCTCGTCATCCAGTTTGTGCCTCTGCTGCTTCTGCTGTTAGGAATCGCTCCTTGAAAGACGAGCGAGAGCGTCTTTCTGGGTGCATTGCACTGAGTGAGTGCTCGCTAGGGACTTTGCACTCGGAGCCAAGGCAACAGGGCGTGCTTGTCCGCAGAACTGAGAGCGCGCTGTTGGGCAGAGCTGAAACTGACCGCTGCAGTTCAGCTCTCTCCGGACGGCAGACGCCGAAGAACGAAGCCGCTTGCGAGCGGCGCAGTGCAGCGAAGAGCACACGAGCAGCCAAAGAGCTCCTTCACAATCGCTTTCACTTCTCAGTGCTCTTGCTGCTTGGAAAAGCAGCACACAGCCGTTGCACGCCAGGGCAAAAGCTGGGGCAGTGCCCGTCCTCACTCCTTCGCTGTGCTGTACTCCTTGCAGCTAGAGCGAAGCGAGAAGGACGCGAGGACGAAGAAGGCGTTCTTAAAGTAGCCCCTTGTCAGCAGCCCTGAAAGGGAGCGTAACACACGGCGTCTCGCTGCCCTCCGTTCTACATACTCGCGGCTCCCTTTGCCGACTTTCAAAAGTTGCTACCAGAGCAGAGGCGGCCAGATTGAAGAGGCTGTGCTTAGGTTCACCTTCTCCTTACTGCACGTAAGCCACGTCCAGCTCCTCGCTGCACTCTGGATTTCCCTTCTCCGCGGCACTTAGCGTGGTGCTGTGTGTGTGCAACTCGGCGCCTAGAAGTGACCGCCAATGCTTTCAGAGCGGGCTGCAAGGGAACCAAGGAGCAGCACAAGCAGCAGTGCTTCAGCTTACTCCTTCCGACTGCTAAGGGCACTTGGGAAGGCAAGCGAGAGTCAACCACCTTCCTCTCCTAGTAGCCTCTAACGTGGTGCACACAAGGACGGCACATAGCCGCTTCGTTCACCGCCCTCGCCCACGCCTGGCTCCGCTTTCACTTGCCGGCGGCCAGAAGCCGCCGCAGGGGCGCCACATACCCAGCAGTGTGCGGGCAGCCAAGAGCTCGAGAACGCTGCTTCTGCCCAAGCCCGCCTAGGGCGTGCACCTTTGTTCTCAGAGCTCCGTGTAACAGTCTGCCTTTCTCGCAGTTCGAATGGAAATCGAAAGCTTTTCGCCTACGCCC
The DNA here is from genome assembly GCF_052056855.1 of Sturnus vulgaris. NCBI lineage: Eukaryota > Metazoa > Chordata > Aves > Passeriformes > Sturnidae > Sturnus > Sturnus vulgaris. Next base: position 11,897,685 of record NC_142262.1, on the reverse strand, counting down.
TTCACAGAGATCCGTTGCCAGGACGAGAATGTCTTGTGGCCGGGGCTCGCCCCCGCCGCGAGGAAGCTGCTCTTAGCACCGCGTTGCAGGGACACGTCTCGCTTCTTGACTTCGTGCTTAGCGCTCTCCAAATTCGCTGCTAGCTCCGCGGTCCGTCTCAGCTTCAAGTAGCTGCGCTCGCAGTACATAGAGCTTCGCAAGGACCGAAGACCCGGAGGGACGTATCGCACACGACAATGTGCCAGGACAGAGACGTGTTCTACATTGTCCCTTCTCGTCATCCAGTTTGTGCCTCTGCTGCTTCTGCTGTTAGGAGTCGCTCCTTGAAAGACGAGCGAGAGCGTCTTTCTGGGTGCATTGCACTGAGTGAGTGCTCGCTAGGGACTTTGCACTCGGAGCCAAGGCAACAGGGCGTGCTTGTCCGCAGAACTGAGAGCGCGCTGTTGGGCAGAGCTGAAACTGACCGCTGCAGTTCAGCTCTCTCCGGACGGCAGACGCCGAAGAACGAAGCCGCTTGCGAGCGGCGCAGTGCAGCGAAGAGCACACGAGCAGCCAAAGAGCTCCTTCACAATCGCTTTCACTTCTCAGTGCTCTTGCTGCTTGGAAAAGCAGCACACAGCCGTTGCACGCCAGGGCAAAAACTGGGGCAGTGCCCGTCCTCACTCCTTCGCTGTGCTGTACTCCTTGCAGCTAAAGCGAAGCGAGAAGGACGCGAGGACGAAGAAGGCGTTCTTAAAGTAGCCCCTTGTCAGCAGCCCTGAAAGGGCGCATAACACACGGCGTCTCGCTGCCCTCCGTTCTACATACTCGCGTCTCCCTTTGCCGACTTGCAAAAGTTGCTACCAGAGCAGAGGTGGCCAGATTGAAGAGGCTGTGCTTAGGTTCACCTTCTCCTTACTGCACGTAAGCCACGTCCAGCTCCTCGCTGCACTCTGGATTTCCCTTCTCCGCGGCACTTAGCGTGGTGCTGTGTGTGTGCAACTCGGCGCCTAGAAGTGACCGCCAATGCTTTCAGAGCGGGCTGCAAGGGAACCAAGGAGCAGCACAAGCAGCAGTGCTTCAGCTTGCTCCTTCCGACTGCTAAGGGCACTTGGGAAGGCAAGCGAGAGTCAACCACCTTCCTCTCCTAGTAGCCTCTAACGTGGTGCACACAAGCACGGCACTTAGCCGCTTCGTTCACCGCCCTCGCCCACGCCTGGCTCCGCTTTCACTTGCCGGCGGCCAGAAGCCGCCGCAGGGGCGCCACATACCCAGCAGTGTGCGGGCAGCCAAGAGCTCGAGAACGCTGCTTCTGCCCAAGCCCGCCTAGGGCGTGCACCTTTGTTCTCAGAGCTCCGTGTAACAGTCTGCCTTTCTCGCAGTTCGAATGGAAATCGAAAGCTTTTCGCCTACGCCCTTCACAGAGATCCGTTGCTAGGACGAGAATGTCTTGTGGCCGGAGCTCGCCCCCGCCGCGAGGAAGCTGCTCTTAGCACCGCGTTGCAGGGACACGTCTCGCTTCTTGACTTCGTGCTTAGCGCTCTCCGAATTCGCTGCTAGCTCCGCGGTCCGTCTCAGCTTCAAGTAGCTGCGCTCGCAGTACATAGAGCTTCGCAAGGACCGAAGACCCGGAGGGACGTATCGCACACGACAATGTGCCAGGACAGAGACGTGTTCTACATTGTCCCTTCTCGTCATCCAGTTTGTGCCTCTGCTGCTTCTGCTGTTAGGAGTCGCTCCTTGAAAGACGAGCGAGAGCGTCTTTCTGGGTGCATTGCACTGAGTGAGTGCTCGCTAGGGACTTTGCACTCGGAGCCAAGGCAACAGGGCGTGCTTGTCCGCAGAACTGAGAGCGCGCTGTTGGGCAGAGCTGAAACTGACCGCTGCAGTTCAGCTCTCTCCGGACGGCAGACGCCGAAGAACGAAGCCGCTTGCGAGCGGCGCAGTGCAGCGAAGAGCACACGAGCAGCCAAAGAGCTCCTTCACAATCGCTTTCACTTCTCAGTGCTCTTGCTGCTTGGAAAAGCAGCACACAGCCGTTGCACGCCAGGGCAAAAGCTGGGGCAGTGCCCGTCCTCACTCCTTCGCTGTGCTGTACTCCTTGCAGCTAGAGCGAAGCGAGAAGGACGCGAGGACGAAGAAGGCGTTCTTAAAGTAGCCCCTTGTCAGCAGCCCTGAAAGGGCGCATAACACACGGCGTCTCGCTGCCCTCCGTTCTACATACTCGCGTCTCCCTTTGCTGACTTGCAAAAGTTGCAACCAGAGCAGAGGCGGCCAGATTGAAGAGGCTGTGCTTAGGTTCACCTTCTCCTTACTGCACGTAAGCCACGTCAAGCTCCTCGCTGCACTCTGGATTTCCCTTCTCCGCGGCACTTAGCGTGGTGCTGTGTGTGTGCAACTCGGCGCCTAGAAGCGACTGCCAATGCTTTCACAGCGGGCTGCAAGGGAACCAAGGAGCAGCACAAGCAGCAGTGCTTCAGCTTGCTCCTTCCGACTGCTAAGGGCACTTGGGAAGTGAGAGGAATGTTGAATTTGTCTTTACAAATGAGTTGTGGATCAGCCTGTAGATAAGGCTAGCACTGAGAGATAAAAGAAACAATGGGATGGATTCCACTGATTGATGAATGGAAAGAGATATATGCCTTTACAAACAAACTGTAGGGCTGCTGATAAATGAAATTGGATATCGAAAGATGAAAGAAGCAACGGGGGGAAAACTATGAATTCTATAAGAATTAAAAATTAAAAGGGAGGGTTATACATTAGAGGGGAATTTCAGGTATCAGGCGTTCCGGGAAGTCTGTGCCTCTCAAGTACCTCAGCCAATGGGGAAAGAGAGAGGGAAATGCGGCCGGGAAAATAGGATAAAAAGGAGGCTGCGTCCTCCGAAAATTTGAGAGATCCCAGGGGAATGTCCCATGGCCTCTCCCTTTATTCGAATAAAGCAAAAAGGACTCCTCTGTCTCCTTTTTGGACATAAACCTCTGGTGTTTGTGGATTAATTTTCCTGACAATTTGGGGGCTCGTCCGGGATCTTTCCACCGTCCGGGGCGGCGGGCGGCGAGCGGAGCTGAAGGCGCGCCTCACCCAGTTTCGGTGATCAGCTCCCCTTGGTGCCGGCCGGCACCGGGCGATTGATTGGGTTCCCGAGACTGTCCAGGAGACAGACGAGTGGCGGACCAGGGGGGTCCGTGAAGAGTCCGCAGGGAAGGACCACTGAAAATCTCACCGGTGAGTAAAATGGGATCTTCGGGGAGCAAACCTGGGAGGGCACCCATGGAGGGTAGCACAGGTAAACCTGAGAGGGCACCCATGGAGGGTAGCACAGGTAAAACGGGGCATCCAGAGCGAAGGGGCCCCGGCAAATGGGATGACGATCCCATAATACCCCCGGAGAGTCCCTTGGGGTGAATGCTGAGGTCTTGGGAAAGATTGTATATTCACCCAGAAGTAACTATGGAAATTATGGTAAAATATTGTTATTTTGTGTGGCCAGAGTATAAGTTGGCAAGGGGACTTATATGGCTACTTATGGAACAGATAAAATTCATTTGTGTCGAATTTTGTGAAGGTATTTAGAGGAAAGTGGTGAGGATTAGAATGTTTTTCAGCACCTTCCCCCGTCTTGTCCTCCAGTTGCCAGCTGCAGGTCGTCTGTATCCTCAACTTTCAGAGCAAGGGGATCAGGAAAATGTTATTCCTACAGCCCCACCTGAGAAGGATAATGGTGTAGGGGGAGGGGAGCAGCATGTTGTATCACCCCCCAGAACTAGAAGAGGAACTCAGTTTAGGGCATCAGAAGCCCCCCAAGAGACAGGGGTACACCAGATGCCACTCCGTCAAGTTCCTTTGGGGGGTCAAGGGGGAGGATTTGGGTTTGTAATTGTACCACTCACTACCCAGGATATAAGAGGGTTGAAAAAAGAATTACCCCCATATTTGGATGATCCCATAGGGGTGGGGGAAAAGATAGAGGAATATTTGGGAAATGCGGATTATACATGGAAGGATTGGGATTTTCTTTTGGGAATTTTGTTTGGGTCATCAGAGAAACGAATGATTTTGCAGAAAGCTCGGCAGCTGTGGGAGGATGAACACCCACAAGCAGCAGGGGGGGCTGGACCCAATGCACCTACGGTGGATGATGCCATCCCCCAGGCAGACCCCCAGTGGGACCCAAATAACCAGGCCAGTCTGGCTCGCCTTTTCGATTACCGTGCTTATTTGATCAGGGCAATCAAGTCTGCGGCTCCCAGAACTAACAACATAGCTAAGGCTCTGTCGTTAGAACAGGAGAAACAGGAAAGCCCTCATTGGTTGGAGAGGATTAGGGATGCCTTGAGGAAGCACGGGGGGATGGATCCTGAAGGGCCAGCCTTCAACACATTGCTTAAAGTACAATTTGTTACTAAGGCCTGGCCTGATATAAGGAAAGGGGTACAAAAAGATAAAAAGTGGCAAAATAAGCCTCTAAAGGAATTGGTTAGAAAACCGCAGCAGATATGTGTAAGAAGGGATGAGGAAAAGGCAGAAGCTAAAGCAAAGATGATGGCAGAGTTTTTGCAGCCCCAGAGGAATAAACCGCAGGGTCCAAGGGGTCCCCAGGGACAGAGGGGACGGGGTCGGTCACAAGGAAGTGGCAGAGGGATTCCCTCCTCGGCAGGGGACAGCCGACCCAAACAGCTGCTGGGGAAGAACCAGTGTGCTGTCTGCAGGGCAGAAGGGCATTGGAAAAACGAGTGTCTGCAGAAACAACTGGACCCTCAGGAGGAGGAAGTCCAGAGAATAATAGAAATGGATTGTTAGGGGTGTCAGGGGCTCCTATTATACCAAAGACCCACCACTCAAGAGCCCTTGATAACTTTTAAGGTGGGTCCGGATCGAGAGGAGGTGTGTTTTCTGGTAGACACGGGGGCCTCTCGGTCCAACTTAAATTTTATACCTAAGGGGGGGAAATTGTCAAAAAGATCCTTGGTTATTCAAGGAGTAAGCGGGAAGGATGAGCGAGTGCATTTTATTCAACCGCTGTTAATAGATGTGGGGGACAGATTTGAACTGCATGAATTCTTGTTTGTTCCTAATTGTGATTGTAATTTACTGGGAAGAGATTTGATGGCTAGAATGGGAATGCAAATTAGCATTGTAAGAAGTGACACGGAGTCCGAAACTGTAATATCTTTGTGTAAAATGTCTGAAAAGGCTTATGCTAAAATAAATCCAGAAGTATGGGCAGCTCCAGGGAAATATGGGAAACTGGACATAGAGCCTCTCCAAATTACTTTGAAGCAACCAGGACAAGTGGTGTCTAAAAAGCAATACCCTCTTTCAAGGGAGGGAAAGAAGGGGTTACAGCCTGTTATTGAGTCCCTGCTAAAAGCAGGTCTTTTAGAGCCGTGTATGTCTCCCTATAACACTCCTATCCTGCCGGTTAAGAAACCAGATGGAACCTACAGAATGGTGCAGGATTTAAGAATAATAAATGAGATTGTCAAACCAAGGCATCCCACAGTTCCAGATCCATACACAATCCTAAATCAAATCCCTTCTTCACATCAGTATTATTCTGTACTGGATTTGAAGGATGCTTTCTGGGGGTGTCCAATCACAGAAGATGGTGGGTGGTGTTTTGCTTTTGAGTGGGAACAAGAGAAAGGAGCGAAAATGATGGAACAGCAATTGCCATGGACGGTGCTCCCTCAGGGATATACAGAGTCGCCGGTTCTGTTTGGGCAAGCTTTGCAGAAAATATTAAGAGAGTTTACTCCACCCTTGGGAGTCGGGTTGTTGCAGTGTGTAGATGATTTGCTCTTGTCGGGGGAGCAGGAAGGGGTGGTTGAAGAGGCTACTGTAAAGCTGCTTGGTTTTCTTGCAAAAAAGGGATTTTGCAGGTGCCGTTGCCCCAGACTGAAAAGGAGTTGCAGCGGTTTTTGGGGTTGGTGGGGTGCTGTGGAGCGTGGATCGAGGGTTTTTCTATGGTGGCCAGACATTTATGTGGCTTTTTGGCTCGGGGCAGTCCTGGTGTCGTGGTGTGGACACCAGAGGGAGAGAAGAGCTTTGGGAAATTGGGAGACAAATTGGTTGGGGCCCCGGTCTTGGCTCTTCCAGATGCAGAGGGGGAATTTCGGCTATGTGTGGATGTCGAGCAGGGTCATGCTGGAGGAGTTTTGGTGCGGGAGCATGGAGGAACGCGGAGGCCTGTTGCCTATTTTTCTGAATTGTTGGACCCGGTGGCCAGAGGCTGGCCCCATTGTCTGCAGAGCTGTGCAGCCACAGCTCTGATGGTGGCTGAGGCCCGAAAGCTGACAAGGGGAGGGTATCTCATTGTTAAAGTCCCACATCAGATTAAAGCTTTGCTAACTGAGAGAGCCTCTAAGTGGATGACGAGTGCTCGATTATTACAGTATGAATCTTGTTTAATGGAACAGGAGGATTTAAAATTTAAAGGTGGGGAAATTTTTAATCCAGCCTCTTATTTAAATGGCCCTGGAGAAAAGGGGGGGCAGAAGAAATCCATGATTGTATCCAGGTTATAGACCTCCAGACACGGGTTAGGGAAGATCTACGGGATATTCCCTGGCCTGAGGGAGAGAATGTGTTCATTGATGGGTCCTCCAAGGTGGTAGAAGGGAAACGATTTACAGGATACTCTATCGTGAATGGGAAGCAATTAAAGGAAGGGGGGAGGTTACCACACACCTGATCAGCTCAGACAGCAGAGCTGTACGCGCTTGTGAGAGCCTGTGAATTATACCAGGACAAGACAGTAAATATCTTTACTGATTCTAAATATGCATATGGGTAATACATGCATTTGGAAAACTATGAGAAGAAAGAGGTTTATTAAGCTGCAAAGGAACGACATTAGCTCACGAGAACTTAATCTCTTGCCTATTGGAGGCAGTGAATTTACCAAAAAAAAGGTGGCGATAATCCACATTAAGGGGCATCAGGCAGGATGGTCGGAGGAGGCAATAGGAAACCGACTAGCTGATGAAGAAGCTCTCAAAGCTGCATTGTTGCCAGAAGTCTCTAAGATCCTGCCTATGCTCCCAGTAACTGCACCGCTGCCAGAAAAACTCTCTTTTCCACCAGAAGAACTTGAAATAATTAAAAAGAGTGGGGCAGAAGAAAGAGAAAATAATTGGTTTACAAGGGATGGTAAGCAGTGGATACCAAAAGCTCTAGCCTTACAATTGTTAAAACAGCTTCATGAAGGGAGTCATTGGGGCTCCCGAGGACTGGCAGAAGCCTTCCTCAAAATGAACGCTGCTGTTGGTCTCTTTAGTCTGGCAAAGCGAGCCACTGAAGGCTGTTTGACTTGTGCTAAAACCAACAACAAAGTTACAAAGAAACTGGCCAGGGGAGGGAGGCGTTGGGCAGTACGTCCCTTCCAGAGATGCCAGGTGGATTTTACTGAAATGCCTCGAGTGGCAAGATTTAAATATCTTCTGGTAATAGTATGTCAATTAACCGGGTGGCCAGAAGCATTTCCAACTGTGTCAGCAACTACAGGATCAGTTGTTAAAATATTTTTGGAACAAAAAAATTCCAAGATATGGGATGGTGGAAGCGATAGATTCAGATAGGGAAACTCATTTTACAGGAAAAATTCTTCAAGGAGTTATGACTGCTTTAGGAATACGGTGGAACCTCCATACCCCCTGGCACCCACAGAGTTCGGGCCAGGTTGAGAGGATGAATGGAGAAATAAAGAAACATCTCCTGAAGCTGGTGATAGAAACTAAAATGCCATGGGTACGGCTCCTGCCCCTGGCTTTAGCAAGGATAAGAGCCAGACCCAGGGGAGATATTCAATTATCTCCCTTTGAATTGATGTTTGGAATTCCTTACCCTTGTAATTCTCAGCCGAGTGGGGGGATAGAGATAAGTGATGTGTATTTGAAACAATATGTGGCTCGGATACTGTCTCCTGTGAAATCTCTTCGACAGGAAGCTCAGCTGGCACAGACCCTACCTTTGGACTTTGCTGTTCACAACATCCAACCGGGAGACTGGGTCCTAGTTAAGGAGTGGGAAGAAGCACCACTGGTGGCGAAGTGGCGTGGACCTTTCCAGGTGTTGCTGACCACAGAAACAGCCGTCAAGACAGCTGAACACGGGTGGACCCATCACACTCCGGTCAAGGTCTCTGCAGCCCCAGAGATTTGGACATCTCAGCTGGAGGAGAAGGACGGGAAGCCGCGACTGACACTCGGCAGGAGTGGACTGGAGCAGCAGCCAGTGCGTCGACATCGGGGGAAGCCTCGTGTGCCCACCCACAGACTGCCTGCTGAAATAGTCTGTGTGGGCATCCCTCCTCTCAGATCTCCAGTCACTGGGGGCCAACCCTTGCTGTCATTGTTTTCTTTATGTTAAGCTGTTTCTGTGCCTTCACTCGCCACAAGTGGTGTGAAAGACAACGTGAAAGTAAAAATTAAGTTAGGAAATTAGATTACACAATCAGAATGTTTCTCTTAATAATGTTACCTTTATATTGTCAGTTAGGTTGGAGCCAAAAATGGGAAAATAATTGTTTTGACCTTAGGAGAAAAAGTAGCAAAAACCTTTATGGGAATGGGACATGTTTTCTTGGCTACCTGGTGGACTATAGGTTAAACAATTACTTTTTCCCTCTTATGTGCTGTAGCAACTCTAATCTTTTTACCATGCACGATCCCTTGCTTAGTACAACTTATTCAACATGTGATCAAAGGGATGCAGGTAATAGCCACGCCTACTAATCCAGAAATGGTTACAAAAGGGTAGAAATTGATGTCACTCCAAATAATTACAAAACCAAAAAAAAAAAAAAAAAAAAAAGACTCAGGAACAAAAAATTAAGTAAATGATAGCTAAAGTTTGTAAAGACAATTATTAAAAATAAAAGAGGAGGGATTGAGAGGAATGTTGAATTTGTCTTTACAAATGAGTTGTGGATCAGCCTGTAGATAAGGCTAGCACTGAGAGATAAAAGAAACAATGGGATGGATTCCACTGATTGATGAATGGAAAGAGATATATGCCTTTACAAACAAACTGTAGGGCTGCTGATAAATGAAATTGGATATCGAAAGATGAAAGAAGCAACGGGGGGAAAACTATGAATTCTATAAGAATTAAAAATTAAAAGGGAGGGTTATACATTAGAGGGGAATTTCAGGTATCAGGCGTTCCGGGAAGTCTGTGCCTCTCAAGTACCTCAGCCAATGGGGAAAGAGAGAGGGAAATGCGGCCGGGAAAATAGGATAAAAAGGAGGCTGCGTCCTCCGAAAATTTGAGAGATCCCAGGGGAATGTCCCATGGCCTCTCCCTTTATTCGAATAAAGCAAAAAGGACTCCTCTGTCTCCTTTTTGGACATAAACCTCTGGTGTTTGTGGATTAATTTTCCTGACAGAAGGCAAGCGAGAGTCAACCACCTTCCTCTCCTAGTAGCCTCTAACGTGGTGCACACAAGGACGGCACATAGCCGCTTCGTTCACCGCCCTCGCCCACGCCTGGCTCCGCTTTCACTTGCCGGCGGCCAGAAGCCGCCGCAGGGGCGCCACATACCCAGCAGTGTGCGGGCAGCCAAGAGCTCGAGAACGCTGCTTCTGCCCAAGCCCGCCTAGGGCGTGCACCTTTGTTCTCAGAGCTCCGTGTAACAGTCTGCCTTTCTCGCAGTTCGAATGGAAATCGAAAGCTTTTCGCCTACGCCCTTCACAGAGATCCGTTGCTAGGACGAGAATGTCTTGTGGCCGGAGCTCGCCCCCGCCGCGAGGAAGCTGCTCTTAGCACCGCGTTGCAGGGACACGTCTCGCTTCTTGACTTCGTGCTTAGCGCTCTCCGAATTCGCTGCTAGCTCCGCGGTCCGTCTCAGCTGCAAGTAGCTGCGCTCGCAGTACATAGAGCTTCGCAAGGACCGAAGACCCGGAGGGACGTATCGCACACGACAATGTGCCAGGACAGAGACGTGTTCTACATTGTCCCTTCTCGTCATCCAGTTTGTGCCTCTGCTGCTTCTACTGTTAGGAATCGCTCCTTGAAAGACGAGCGAGAGCGTCTTTCTGGGTGCATTGCACTGAGTGAGTGCTCGCTAGGGACTTTGCACTCGGAGCCAAGGCAACAGGGCGTGCTTGTCCGCAGAACTGAGAGCACGCTGTTGGGCAGAGCTGAAACTGACCGCTGCAGTTCAGCTCTCTCCGGACGGCAGACGCCGAAGAACGAAGCCGCTTGCGAGCGGCGCAGTGCAGCGAAGAGCACACGAGCAGCCAAAGAGCTCCTTCACAATCGCTTTCACTTCTCAGTGCTCTTGCTGCTTGGAAAAGCAGCACACAGCCGTTGCACGCCAGGGCAAAAGCTGGGGCAGTGCCCGTCCTCACTCCTTCGCTGTGCTGTACTCCTTGCAGCTAGAGCGAAGCGAGAAGGACGCGAGGACGAAGAAGGCGTTCTTAAAGTAGCCCCTTGTCAGCAGCCCTGAAAGGGCGCATAACACACGGCGTCTCGCTGCCCTCCGTTCTACATACTCGCGTCTCCCTTTGCCGACTTGCAAAAGTTGCTACCAGAGCAGAGGCGGCCAGATTGAAGAGGCTGTGCTTAGGTTCACCTTCTCCTTACTGCACGTAAGCCACGTCAAGCTCCTCGCTGCACTCTGGATTTCCCTTCTCCGCGGCACTTAGCGTGGTGCTGTGTGTGTGCAACTCGGCGCCTAGAAGTGACCGCCAATGCTTTCAGAGCGGGCTGCAAGGGAACCAAGGAGCAGCACAAGCAGCAGTGCTTCAGCTTGCTCCTTCCGACTGCTAAGGGCACTTGGGAAGGCAAGCGAGAGTCAACCACCTTCCTCTCCTAGTAGCCTCTAACGTGGTGCACACAAGCACGGCACATAGCCGCTTCGTTCACCGCCCTCGCCCTCGCCCACGCCTTGCTCCGCTTTCACTTGTCGGCGGCCAGAAGCCGCCGCAGGGGCGCCACATACCCAGCAGTGTGCGGGCAGCCAAGAGCTCGAGAACGCTGCTTCTGCCCAAGCCCGCCTAGGGCGTGCACCTTTGTTCTCAGAGCTCCGTGTAACAGTCTGCCTTTCTCGCAGTTCGAATGGAAATCGAAAGCTTTTCGCCTACGCCCTTCACAGAGATCCGTTGCTAGGACGAGAATGTCTTGTGGCCGGAGCTCGCCCCCGCCGCGAGGAAGCTGCTCTTAGCACCGCGTTGCAGGGACACGTCTCGCTTCTTGACTTCGTGCTTAGCGCTCTCCGAATTCGCCGCTAGCTCCGCGGTCCGTCTCAGCTTCAAGTAGCTGCGCTCGCAGTACATAGAGCTTCGCAAGGACCGAAGACCCGGAGGGACGTATCGCACACGACAATGTGCCAGGACAGAGACGTGTTCTACATTGTCCCTTCTCGTCATCCAGTTTGTGCCTCTGCTGCTTCTGCTGTTAGGAGTCGCTCCTTGAAAGACGAGCGAGAGCGTCTTTCTGGGTGCATTGCACTGAGTGAGTGCTCGCTAGGGACTTTGCACTCGGAGCCAAGGCAACAGGGCGTGCTTGTCCGCAGAACTGAGAGCGCGCTGTTGGGCAGAGCTGAAACTGACCGCTGCAGTTCAGCTCTCTCCGGACGGCAGACGCCGAAGAACGAAGCCGCTTGCGAGCGGCGCAGTGCAGCGAAGAGCACACGAGCAGCCAAAGAGCTCCTTCACAATCGCTTTCACTTCTCAGTGCTCTTGCTGCTTGGAAAAGCAGCACACAGCCGTTGCACGCCAGGGCAAAAGCTGGGGCAGTGCCCGTCCTCACTCCTTCGCTGTGCTGTACTCCTTGCAGCTAAAGCGAAGCGAGAAGGACGCGAGGACGAAGAAGGCGTTCTTAAAGTAGCCCCTTGTCAGCAGCCCTGAAAGGGCGCATAACACACGGCGTCTCGCTGCCCTCCGTTCTACATACTCGCGTCTCCCTTTGCCGACTTGCAAAAGTTGCTACCAGAGCAGAGGCGGCCAGATTGAAGAGGCTGTGCTTAGGTTCACCTTCTCCTTACTGCACGTAAGCCACGTCAAGCTCCTCGCTGCACTCTGGATTTCCCTTCTCCGCGGCACTTAGCGTGGTGCTGTGTGTGTGCAACTCGGCGCCTAGAAGTGACCGCCAATGCTTTCAGAGCGGGCTGCAAGGGAACCAAGGAGCAGCACAAGCAGCAGTGCTTCAGCTTGCTCCTTCCGACTGCTAAGGGCACTTGGGAAGGCAAGCGAGAGTCAACCACCTTCCTCTCCTAGTAGCCTCTAACGTGGTGCACACAAGCACGGCACATAGCCGCTTCGTTCACCGCCCTCGCCCTCGCCCACGCCTTGCTCCGCTTTCACTTGTCGGCGGCCAGAAGCCGCCGCAGGGGCGCCACATACCCAGCAGTGTGCGGGCAGCCAAGAGCTCGAGAACGCTTCTTCTGCCCAAGCCCGCCTAGGGCGTGCACCTTTGTTCTCAGAGCTCCGTGTAACAGTCTGCCTTTCTCGCAGTTCGAATGGAAATCGAAAGCTTTTCGCCTACGCCCTTCACAGAGATCCGTTGCTAGGACGAGAATGTCTTGTGGCCGGAGCTCGCCCCCGCCGCGAGGAAGCTGCTCTTAGCACCGCGTTGCAGGGACACGTCTCGCTTCTTGACTTCGTGCTTAGCGCTCTCCGAATTCGCCGCTAGCTCCGCGGTCCGTCTCAGCTTCAAGTAGCTGCGCTCGCAGTACATAGAGCTTCGCAAGGACCGAAGACCCGGAGGGACGTATCGCACACGACAATGTGCCAGGACAGAGACGTGTTCTACATTGTCCCTTCTCGTCATCCAGTTTGTGCCTCTGCTGCTTCTGCTGTTAGGAGTCGCTCCTTGAAAGACGAGCGAGAGCGTCTTTCTGGGTGCATTGCACTGAGTGAGTGCTCGCTAGGGACTTTGCACTCGGAGCCAAGGCAACAGGGCGTGCTTGTCCGCAGAACTGAGAGCGCGCTGTTGGGCAGAGCTGAAACTGACCGCTGCAGTTCAGCTCTCTCCGGACGGCAGACGCCGAAGAACGAAGCCGCTTGCGAGCGGCGCAGTGCAGCGAAGAGCACACGAGCAGCCAAAGAGCTCCTTCACAATCGCTTTCACTTCTCAGTGCTCTTGCTGCTTGGAAAAGCAGCACACAGCCGTTGCACGCCAGGGCAAAAGCTGGGGCAGTGCCCGTCCTCACTCCTTCGCTGTGCTGTACTCCTTGCAGCTAGAGCGAAGCGAGAAGGACGCGAGGACGAAGAAGGCGTTCTTAAAGTAGCCCCTTGTCAGCAGCCCTGAAAGGGCGCATAACACACGGCGTCTCGCTGCCCTCCGTTCTACATACTCGCGTCTCCCTTTGCTGACTTGCAAAAGTTGCAACCAGAGCAGAGGCGGCCAGATTGAAGAGGCTGTGCTTAGGTTCACCTTCTCCTTACTGCACGTAAGCCACGTCAAGCTCCTCGCTGCACTCTGGATTTCCCTTCTCCGCGGCACTTAGCGTGGTGCTGTGTGTGTGCAACTCGGCGCCTAGAAGCGACTGCCAATGCTTTCACAGCGGGCTGCAAGGGAACCAAGGAGCAGCACAAGCAGCAGTGCTTCAGCTTGCTCCTTCCGACTGCTAAGGGCACTTGGGAAGGCAAGCGACCGTCAACCACCTTCCTCTCCTAGTAGCCTCTAACGTGGTGCACACAAGCACGGCGCTTTTGCCGCTTCGTTCACCGCCCTCGCCCACGCCTTGCTCCGCTTTCACTTGTCGGCGGCCAGAAGCCGCCGCAGGGGCGCCAAATACCCAGCAGTGTGCGGGCAGCCAAGAGCTCGAGAACGCTTCCTCTGCCCAAGCCCGCCTAGGGCGTGCACCTTTGTTCTCAGAGCTCCGTGTAACAGTCTGCCTCTCTCGCAGTTCGAATGGAAAACGAAAGCTTTTCGCCTACGCCCTTCACAGAGATCCGTTGCCAGGACGAGAATGTCTCGTGGCCGGGGCTCGCCCCCGCCGCCAGGAAGCTGCTCTTAGCACCGCGTTGCAGGGACACGTCTCGCTTCTTGACTTCGTGCTTAGCGCTCTCCGAATTCGCCGCTAGCTCCGCGGTCCTTCTCAGCTGCAAGTAGCTGCGCTCGCAGTACATAGAGCTTCGCAAGGACCGAAGACCCGGAGGGACGTATCGCACACGACAATGTGCCAGGACAGAGACGTGTTCTACATTGTCCCTTCTCGTCATCCAGTTTGTGCCTCTGCTGCTTCTGCTGTTAGGAGTCGCTCCTTGAAAGACGAGCGAGAGCGTCTTTCTGGGTGCATTGCACTGAGTGAGTGCTCGCTAGGGACTTTGCACTCGGAGCCAAGGCAACAGGGCGTGCTTGTCCGCAGAACTGAGAGCGCGCTGTTGGGCAGAGCTGAAACTGACCGCTGCAGTTCAGCTCTCTCCGGACGGCAGACGCCGAAGAACGAAGCCGCTTGCGAGCGGCGCAGTGCAGCGAAGAGCACACGAGCAGCCAAAGAGCTCCTTCACAATCGCTTTCACTTCTCAGTGCTCTTGCTGCTTGGAAAAGCAGCACACAGCCGTTGCACGCCAGGGCAAAAGCTGGGGCAGTGCCCGTCCTCACTCCTTCGCTGTGCTGTACTCCTTGCAGCTAGAGCGAAGCGAGAAGGACGCGAGGACGAAGAAGGCGTTCTTAAAGTAGCCCCTTGTCAGCAGCCCTGAAAGGGCGCATAACACACGGCGTCTCGCTGCCCTCCGTTCTACATACTCGCGTCTCCCTTTGCTGACTTGCAAAAGTTGCAACCAGAGCAGAGGCGGCCAGATTGAAGAGGCTGTGCTTAGGTTCACCTTCTCCTTACTGCACGTAAGCCACGTCAAGCTCCTCGCTGCACTCTGGATTTCCCTTCTCCGCGGCACTTAGCGTGGTGCTGTGTGTGTGCAACTCGGCGCCTAGAAGCGACTGCCAATGCTTTCACAGCGGGCTGCAAGGGAACCAAGGAGCAGCACAAGCAGCAGTGCTTCAGCTTGCTCCTTCCGACTGCTAAGGGCACTTGGGAAGGCAAGCGACCGTCAACCACCTTCCTCTCCTAGTAGCCTCTAACGTGGTGCACACAAGCACGGCACATAGCCGCTTCGTTCACCGCCCTCGCCCACGCCTGGCTCCGCTTTCACTTGCCGGCGGCCAGAAGCCGCCGCAGGGGCGCCAAATACCCAGCAGTGTGGGGGCAGCCAAGAGCTCGAGAACGCTTCCTCTGCCCAAGCCAGCCTAGGGCGTGCACCTTTGTTCTCAGAGCTCCGTGTAACAGTCTGCCTCTCTCGCAGTTCGAATGGAAAACGAAAGCTTTTCGCCTACGCCCTTCACAGAGATCCGTTGCCAGGACGAGAATGTCTCGTGGCCGGGGCTCGCCCCCGCCGCCAGGAAGCTGCTCTTAGCACCGCGTTGCAGGGACACGTCTCGCTTCTTGACTTCGTGCTTAGCGCTCTCCGAATTCGCCGCTAGCTCCGCGGTCCTTCTCAGCTGCAAGTAGCTGCGCTCGCAGTACATAGAGCTTCGCAAGGACCGAAGACCCGGAGGGACATATCGCACACGACAATGTGCCAGGACAAGGACGTTCTACACTGAGTGGAGACAGAGACAGACCGAGAATTCTACACTGCCCCTTCTCTTCGGCCATCTTGTGCTCTGCTGCCTCTGCTGTGACGAATCGGTCCTTGAAAAACCAGCGAGAGCGTCTCTCCAGGCACTGAGTTTGAGCTCCCTAGGGACTTTTTCCACCTCCAAAAATACATGGGTAAGTCCTAAAAGTTTTGGTTTGATCAAGAATAGTTACGTCCAAGTATTGCTGTTCTAAACACCCTTGGTTTCAGTCTGAACTTAACTGCTTGTTTCTGTCTTTTTGCCTAGTGGCAATCTAATTCTAAGGTAACTAGATGTGTTAGATATCCATAAGTTACATCTCAGGTTAGGTGGGATAATTGGCTGGGAAGAAAATGGAATTGAGACTTTGGAAAGAATCCAAAGTGAGCTGATGTCACAATCTGAGATTCCCTTGGGTTCCAAATCCTTTCATTTGTGTTTTTGTGGGCTTTTTTGAAGGCGGTGTACAGTTGAAGCCATGATTTAGCTGCGGTGAGACCTGCTCTGCTGTAAAAGCATTATTTACTCAGTGAGCATGGACAACAGTTAGAGTGTCGTCTTTTAAGATTCCCTGCACTCCACTTATGGTGGCAAAAGCAGTGCCTTGACTGTAATCATAAAAGTGATTACAGCTTCATTGCTTTGACATCATGTAGGATGCTTCCTCCATCTGCTGTGGTCAGCATTAAGTAACAGATTTCTCAGTTTCTAGGAAGAGTCTAGCAAACAATCACCTTGCTCCTTCTCTTGCATTTATTCATCACTGCTATGCTGCTATACAGACAGATAGTCTGTTTATGATTCAACAATTCAATGGGACATCAAGTAAATAGCAAAGCAAAACTAACTACCGAAAGCACTATAAGGGCCAGAGATTAGCTTGGATCAAAACAGGTATTCTCCTAGCATTGTTTACAAACGACTCAGCATGTGAAAAAGAAGGCACAATGTAGTTTGTGCCTTGTTTTGGGCATGCCCGGAAGAAGGAAATTCTGATTTCACATATGGGAAAAGAAATGTTGACATTTGAATGAGATTGTTCATACCCCAGAAAAGGTTGCTTTGAAAGGTTGTGGAAGTCCTGTGTGGAAACACGGCTTTACAAGTCCTTTCCACCAGGAGACAACAGCTGCAGAACATCTGGGTGTGCCAGTGTTGAGAGCACCAGCAAAGATCAAAGTGGAGAAGTTGGTGAACAATGGCAGTGGCCTGGGGGAGAGCAAGTGGGGTGCTGGCTGTGGGACCAGGGGAGTCCTGACTGATTTAGGAGGCGTGTGATGGTCTGTGCCAGCAAGCGGAGTAGTGCTGTGGCCTTGGCACACTGCGAATACTGGAATTCAGTGGGGTCACTGGGCAGGCTGAGTGTGTGAGCTGCTGGAGGGACCCAGGTTGCCCACATGTAAACATCCAGTCTCACTCTTGCCAGCCACAGAAAGGAGCAGGATGTGGCTGCTGGCGATGCCTGTCATGTATATGTAGTGTATATGCGTGCTATCCCAGCCTGCTGGGAACACTTCTTCTTTGGGACTGCTTGGGCTGAGGGAGAGAAAGCAGTGGTAGTTTCTGAGGTTTCGAGTTTGCTCGAGTTTCTCAGGCTGTTTCTGGAGCCACCCAGAGTTCTCTTCCTTGAAGCATTTCAAGTCCTGCTAATTTTCAAAATTCAAACAGACACAGCCCTAAGCTAGTTGATCTGACTTCAGAGCTATTCTTACGCTGAGCTGTTGGATGATCTGATCTCCTGAGATGTCTTCCATTTCAGTTTATGACCTGGTTCTTGTGAAAAATAGGATCTTTTAGCCTGGAGAAGAGAGGTTTCTGGAGAGACAGTATTGTGGCCTTTGAATATGTAAAGAGGGTATAAGACCAATGGAGAAAGACTTTTTAGGAAGGTTTGCAGAGAAAGGACAAGGGGACATGCTTTCAAACTGAGACTAGGTTTAGATTGGCTAAAAGGAAAAGCTTTTCTACAATGAAGCTGGTGAGACACTCAAACGGCTGTTCCAGAGAAGTTGTGGATGCCCCATCATTGAGAGTGCTCCTTATCAGTTTGGCTAGTCTTGAGCAATTTGATCTACTGTAAGATCTACCTGGCAAGGAAGTAGGACTAGGTGATCTTTAATCACAGACTGTTGTATGATTCCGTGAAAGACAGAATGCAATAAAGTTCATAATTCAGATTTTGGCGCAGACATATTTATAATTTCTCACTTTATGCATCATTGCAATGACAACTTGTTAGCTTCTGAAATGATTAGCTGAGATTGATTTCCTTCCTTAGTTTCATTTTCCCTGTTATTCCTTCACTCTTGGACCTTTTTTTCACTAGATTTCCTCTTTCAGTAAACTGCCCTTAAGTATCACTTTGCTCCCCACCTGGCTTTTTTTTTTTTTTTTTTTTTTTTTCAATGACACCTTTTCACTGGTTCGTTTTGGGCCTTTGCTGCTTGAAGTCCAGCAGCCTCCTTGTCAGAGCATTACGGAGCTTTCTTTACAGCTTCATCACTATGCAAAAAGCCATAAATTACTGTGTTCCATCTCACATACCATCAAGTAGCACACTAATATTCCCTCTGCTGAATAGCTGGTTGGCTTACATAGACCAGCCAAAAACCAGGAAATCCAGATGGCAGCAAGAATCTTGTAGACTACTCCCGCTGTTCATTTAAATTCTGGAGAAGTCACGTGAGGTATCACATTCTCTTGAAAGAAGTGTCTATCATCTCGGACATTCTAGAATGGGCTATTAATATTGTCATGAGTTTCTGGCTAGACTTTTTAGTATGCCAATTCAAATTCAAATGATCTGAAATGATAGAACTTCAAGAATTGTTTTTCCCAGAATCGAAGTATGATGGAGTTATATAGGGAGAATCTTAATCTTAGTTATTCTATTCCATCTCACATCATGGCTGGGGGCAGGGAGAAGGGAGTATCTTTGGGGGACAATGGGTTCCGGTGTAGTCAGTAAGCTGGGCAGAGGAGCCATCAGGTATTGTCTGTTGTTGGGGGGGGGATTCATGTGAACTCTTCCTTTCTTGTACCCTGCCACCAGTATTGTTGCTAAAATTGTTTGTTTTCTCATCCAAGTGACAAAATCAGCACACTTAATGAGGGATGAAGAGGGAGCAGCGACCTCGGAACAGGAGGAAGAAGAAGCAGAGCCTGCTGTCCTCCAGAAGAAAAAAAACGCTACCAGCCAACTTTGCATCATCTGTGAACTTCCTGGGCGTGTACTCTATCCCCTTGTCCAGATCACTGAGCAAGATATTAAACAGGACTGGGCCCAAGACTGAGCCTTGGGGACCAGCTGGATGAACTCTATTTCCCACCACTCTGTGGGCCTGGCCATCACCCAGTTTGTCACCCAGCAAACAGCCCACCCATGCAAACCATAAGCAGACAGTTTCTTCAGGAGAATGATGTGAGACTCATTGCAAAAAAGATCAGGGAGATGCCTAGGAAGAGTCTCAGGTGAATCCAGGAGACTATAGTGGAGGACTATTCAGTTTTCCAATCAATTTGCTTAAAAAAACTCTACAAAACCGTAATAAACAAACAAACAAACAAACAAACAAAAAAAGCAGACCAAACAAACACACAAAACCCCCCAACCAATAATCCCCAAAGAGACAAAAAAAGCCCCCAAAAAAGCCCACCAAAAAACCCACCCAAAACTGAAAAAAAAAGCCCCAAACCCAACACAAAAAATCAGGGTGAAGGTTTTTAGTAACTTTAAAAATAACAAAACAAAACGAAACAAAAAAAACCCAGAAAGTCACATTTCTAAAGGTGCTGTCCCAGCCTCTTCTCTCAGCAGGGAGGACATCCTGAAGTGGAGCCAGTTGGAAGAAAGCGGGACGGGGCAGCACCTGGGCCATTGTCACAGGACGGCCCTGTGGCTGCCCCACTGCCAAAACCTGGACACATAAATCAAACACAGGTATGCACATGTGCTTAGACACAGCAAAAATATATTTGTCTGAAAAGAATACAGGTCCATTTCTATCACTGGAAAGAGCATAATGCCTCGTCTCAGCTTTCTTTTCAGTCATTACAAATGTTTCGAAAATAAAGGAGTGCAGAAAATGGAAATATCCAAGATCAACATGAGGACCAGTAGCAAAGATTCCATTTTTGAAACTGCATTGGGAATCCTCTGCAGAAATTGACTCAGAGCTCTAAGATTTACAAAAAAGACCAAGAGGATTGGAGTCAATACAACACAGTGTCTGGAGACTTCAGCTGGTTGCCTTGATTTCTCAAATATGATGGAGGAAGCACCTTAGCAACTACAGCTGCCAGTTCTCTCAGGGCCCTGACATGCCTCTGGGTGGGTGCCATGGTCTTGCATGCTCAGGTTCCTCAAGTGGTCTGAAAGCTGACCTGCTACTATGGGTTAGAATCAAGTCCACCAGTCCAATAACCTGAGAGATGTGGAAATAGTGACTGGCAGTAAAAATTGAGACCAACACTTGTTGAGTACCTCAGCCTTCTCCTTGTCTGTTGTCACTAGTCCTGTCTGGCTTATGGGGGTGGGGGGGGGGGGGAATAGGGGAGGTGTGATAGGTTTCTTTTCATCTTCCTTTTCCCACTGAAATACCCGTAGGTGCCTTTATTATTCTTAGTTTTGGCATGCTTTTCCAAATTCAGCTTCAACTGAGCCTTAGCTATACTGATCCCATCCTCACACACTCATGTGTTACCACTGTATTTTTCCCATGATTTGTCTCGCTGTGTATCGTCTGCATATTACCTACTTGCATCACATCTATTAATTTTCAATAACCTTCTGGCTTTAACTTGCTTTCAAAAAAAAACCTTTTTGAACCTTTTCACCTCAGAAATTCACCTGGGAAACCCCAAATCCCCAGAATTCGACCCAAAATTCACCTGGCACCCCAAATTCACCCTCCAAATTCGCTCCAAAATGATTGGCAACTTTACACACTCCATTTTCCCACAAAAGGATCTAGAGCCCTGTGCGCTTCGTATACAAACTAAATGCAAAAAACCTTTCTATTCATTCTCAGCAAAAAGACGTCCTATTCCTCCTTCTTTTGGACAAAACTGCCTTCACTTTCAAACTTATTCTCTTGCTCGCTTACCTGCATAATGCTTAGTCCCTGTTCTGCATGCTCATTTTCTTCACTTTTACAAGGAATCCTCTCCTCATCTTCTTCTTCCTCTGCTTCAACATGCAAAAACAAACCAAAAATTGTCTCTTCTACAGAAAATGAGGGGAGAAAAGAACACAAATGATAACCAATACCCTGCCAAGTAGAAATTTCTTCTATATTTCAGTGATTGATAGGCAGAAAAAATGAATTTCATCTGGGGAAAGAAAGACATTCTAGGAATATTCAGACTGCTATCTTGCCCCAGGTAAAACATTTACCATGGCCTTAGCGTTAATGAGCTTGTGAACATCAGCTGCCAAGAGGAAGGACATTTCCTCCAGTTTCACACAATACTTGGTCAGTACATCTGCTATCTGTGCAATCAAACAATACAGAAAAGCAACAACAATGAAAAGTAGAACTCAAATATCAATTTCCCAAGTTAAAATCTACATGAACAAGACAATTTTTCCATTCAAGTGAATTCGATTTAATTAATTCATTAACTACATAAGTAGCATTCTCACGTTCAAGAACGGAATTCAAAGAATCAACGTTGCTTCTTCTGAGACATTGAAGCCTGAGTAGATCCCAACTTCAAATCTAGTAGGACGCCATGAAAGCAATACCTGCTACATTTAGTACATGTAAACTACAAAGACATCTAGAACAGCTCTAAAAGATGAGCAAACCCATGAACTTTGAAGGAGACGCTAGCAAGAAATGTGGAAATAGGCTTTATCTGCCCAGTGCTTTTCCCAAAAGCACGGGCACTCCTTGGCGTCAGTGAGAGTCTCTGTCTCATTATTCAGCAGCTGGCTTAGGGTAAAAAAGGATGCATGCAATCACTTCATTCCTGTTCATGACATAAACTTACTGCATCATCGTGGAAGCCATTTACTTGGAAATATAGCCTAAAAAATAGGTGTCAGACTGGGTACATATCTAGATTGCTATGAGCAAAACCAATTTCTTTTTAACAGGAAAGCCATACAATATGCCTGCCATGGCAAATATTAGTCTACTAGCCCTGCACTTCAACGGGCAGTGAGCAGTTCATGACACCAAATTTACGTTTGGCAAGGAGACAGTCTATTTATTACAAGCCCCTAGTTCTAGAACCAAGAATTCAGGAGTTGCTCATTCCCAATGAAAATCTGTCCATTTCATACCTTTGGGGTTTTATGCTTCTGTTCTTTACCTGTCTTGAGTGTGGCTTTCTTGTGAAGTCACTGATGGGTGTTTTTCCAACACATTTCTGCTGATTACACGGTAATTGCATGGCATCAGCAGACATCTCTGAATGTCTCTTGAAAGTATGCTTTTTACTCTTCCTAGAGGACCTTGTCTTCTTCTTTCCTTCACCCAAAAGGTGGGCTAAGTGAGCCTTCAAAGAACCATCATCTCAACAATTAGAATTCTTTCAAACCTACTGAATGGAGAACAGCGACAAAAAAATTTTAAAAAGACTAGTACGCGAAAGACAGCAGAAGAGAAAGGTAAAGTAATGAATCCTACATGCCACATGCATAACTCTCTTCATTCAAGGCTATTTTCAAAATGAGAAGAAAAAAAAAAAAAAAAATCATCTTTTCCTCAGAGAGGAAAAGAAAGTGGAAAGTGGAGTAACTGGATTGTGTTGCCTTGCCTACAGTTACCAGAAAAGTCAACAGCAGAGTTGAAAACTCCTGAAGCTGGCTAACTACGCCTCTAAATGTTTTACTACTGTGTTATGATTCTGTCTTCAGTTAATAGAACCCGATATACAACAAAGAGATGGGAGCACATGGAGATGCATTGGAGAGCCTACGCTGGAGGTAACACATTCATTTTTTACTCAAACAAATCCAAATTAGAAATGTTGAAAATGACCTGGGGCCATTTCAACAGCCAGCAAACTAACACAACCAACCTTTGGCTTTTATTCAATCCTTTGCTTATTTTACCTGGACCTTGAAGATCTGTCTGCAGCCTTCCTCTCTGCAAATATATCACACTCGTCCTGTTGAGAACCCATGGCTCATCACAGCTGCTTCGCCACGCCTGCTTCCAGAAGAACTGGCAACTACAAGCTGGGAGCCAAGAGATACAACACTTCACTTGGAAAAGGGCCTTCCATGAATCCTAGAATCCCAGAATGGTTTGGACTGGAAGCGACCTTAGAGACAGAGTCTCTTCTTCCCACATCCTGACATGGGCAGGGACACTTTTCCACTAGTCCAGGTTGCTCCATGTCTGCTCCAGCCTGGCCCTGGACACTTCCTGCCATGGGGCTCCTACACAGCCTCTTTGAGCAACATGTGCCAGGCCTCAGCACCCACACAAGGAAGAATTCCTTTCCAATATCCCATCTACCCCAGCCCTCTGGCAGTTTGAAGCTATTCCCCCTTGTCCTGCGAGTCCAGAACCTTTTCCAAAGTCCCTCCCCAGCTATCTTGGAGCCCCAGCAGGCACTGCAAGGGGCTCGAAGGTCTCCCTGGAGCCTTCTGTTCTCCAGATTGGACACCCTCAGCTCTCCCAGACTGTCCTAGAGCAAAGAAGCTCCACCTTTCAAAGCACCTTAGAAGCCTCCTACCGGCCAAACTCGATGGCAACGCTGGCCTTCCGGGCCCTACGGATATCGCTTCCGGTGTCGTTCGGGGTCACTCCCGGCTCTCTCCCTGCCCCCCATGGGGCCCTCAGGCAATGCCGCTCCGACGCAGCTCCTGCCGCTGTCAGACCAGCGGGGGGGCGGGGGGCCAGCCCAGCCTCATCCACAATCCACACTGTCCTCGGCGGCTGCTGCGGGCTCATGGCGGCCCACACACCCGGAAGCAGAGCTCCGAACACAGAGGATCATAGCCCCACATTTGTGTTCGTCTCTGCACAAGGCAGGGCAGACTTGCCATGCCCGGACTTTTCAGTTCAGCACGAAAATGAGAATAAACCTGCGCCATGGGGGAGGAAACCTCTAAAGACTCCCTCATACGTGGTCGCTCAACTTAATGCCTAGGCACTTGCCATTCCTAAGGCTACACTAAAGCCCTTTTTACCTTGCGGGAAAGAAATGCCATTGTTCTGGTGTGCAGCTAAAGGCGCAGCACAGGCAGGCCAGGGCAAAAGCTGGGGCAGTGCCCGTCTTCACTCCTTCACTGTGCTGTACTCCATGCAGCTAGAGCGAAGCGAGAAGGACGCGAGGACGAAGAAGGCGCTCTTAAATAGCCCCCTGGCAGCAGCCCTGAAAGGGCGCATAACACTAGGCGTCTAGCTGCCCTCCGTTCTACATACTCGCGGCTCCCTTTGCCGACTTGCAAAAGTTGCTACCAGAGCAGAGGCGGCCAGATTGAAGAGGCAGTGCTTAGGTTCACCTTCCTCTTACTGCACGTAAGCCACGTCAAGCTCCTCGCTGCACTCTGGATTTCCCTTCTCCGCGGCACTTAGCGTGGTGCTGTGTGTGTGCAACTCGGCGCCTAGAAGTGACCGCCAATGCTTTCAGAGCGGGTTGCAAGGGAACCAAGGACCAGCACAAGCAGCAGTGCTTCAGCTTACTCCTTCCGACTGCTAAGGGCACTTGGGAAGGCAAGCGAGAGTCAACCACCTTCCTCTCCTAGTAGCCTCTAACGTGGTGCACACAAGCACGGGACTAGTGCCGCTTCGTTCACCGCCCTCGCCCACGCCTTGCTCCGCTTTCACTTGCCGGCGGCCAGAAGCCGCTGCAGGGGCGCCACATACCCAGCAGTGTGGGGGCAGCCAAGAGCTCGAGAACGCTTCTTCTGCCCAAGCCAGCCTAGGGCGTGCACCTTTGTTCTCAGAGCTCCGTGTAACAGTCTGCCTCTCTCGCAGTTCGAATGGAAAACGAAAGCTTTTCGCCTACGCCCTTCACAGAGATCCGTTGCCAGGACGAGAATGTCTTGTGGCCGGGGCTCGCCCCCGCCGCGAGGAAGCTGCTCTTAGCACCGCGTTGCAGGGACACGTCTCGCTTCTTGACTTCGTGCTTAGCGCTCTCCGAATTCGCTGCTAGCTCCGCGGTCCTTCTCAGCTGCAAGTAGCAGCGCTCGCAGTACATAGAGCTTCGCAAGGACCGAAGACCCGGAGGGACATATCGCACACGACAATGTGCCAGGACAGAGACGTGTTCTACATTGTCCCTTCTCGTCATCCAGTTTGTGCCTCTGCTGCTTCTGCTGTTAGGAATCGCTCCTTGAAAGACGAGCGAGAGTGTCTTTCTGGGTGCATTGCACTGAGTGAGTGCTCGCTAGGGACTTTGCACTCGGAGCCAAGGCAACAGGGCGTGCTTGCCCGCAGAAGTGAGAGCACGCTGTTGGGCAGAGCTGAAACTGACCGCTGCAGTTCAGCTCTCTCCGGACGGCAGACGCCGAAGAACGAAGCCGCTTGCGAGCGGCGCAGTGCAGCGAAGAGCACACGAGCAGCCAAAGAGCTCCTTCACAATCGCTTTCACTTCTCAGTGCTCTTGCTGCTTGGAAAAGCAGCACACAGCCGTTGCACGCCAGGGCAAAAACTGGGGCAGTGCCCTTCCTCACACCTTCGCTGTGCTGTACTCCATGCAGCTAGAGCGAAGCGAGAAGGACGCGAGGACGAAGAAGGCGTTCTTAAAGTAGCCCGCTGTCAGCAGCCCTGAAAGGGCGCATAACACACGGCGTCTCGCTGCCCTCCGTTCTACATACTCGCGTCTCCCTTTGCCGAGTCGCAAAAGTTGCTACCAGAGCAGAGGCGGCCAGATTGAAGAGGCAGTGCTTAGGTTCACCTTCCTCTTACTGCACGTAAGCCACGTCCAGCTCCTCGCTGCACTCTGGATTTCCCTTCTCCGCGGCACTTAGCGTGGTGCTGTGTGTGTGCAACTCGGCGCCTAGAAGTGACCGCCAATGCTTTCAGAGCGGGCTGCAAGGGAATCAAGGAGCAGCACAAGCAGCAGTGCTTCAGCTTGCTCCTTCCGACTGCTAAGGGCACTTGGGAAGGCAAGCGAGAGTCAACCACCTTCCTCTCCTAGTAGCCTCTAACGTGGTGCACACAAGCACGGCGCTTTTGCCGCTTCGTTCACCGCCCTCGCCCACGCCTTGCTCCGCTTTCACTTGCCGGCGGCCAGAAGCCGCTGCAGGGGCGCCAAATACCCAGCAGTGTGCGGGCAGCCAAGAGCTCGAGAACGCTTCTTCTGCCCAAGCCAGCCTAGGGCGTGCACCTTTGTCCTCAGAGCTCCGTGCAACATTCTGCCTCTCTCGCAGTTCGAATGGAAAACGAAAGCTTTACGCCTACGCCCTTCACAGAGATCCGTTGCCAGAACGAGAATGTCTTGTGGCCGGAGCTCGCCCCCGCCGCCAGGAAGCTGCTCTTAGCACCGCGTTGCAGGGACACGTCTCGCTTCTTGACTTCGTGCTTAGCGCTCTCCGAATTCGCCGCTAGCTCCGCGGTCCTTCTCAGCTGCAAGTAGCAGCGCTCGCAGTACATAGAGCTTCGCAAGGACCGAAGACCCGGAGGGACATATCGCACACGACAATGTGCCAGGACAGAGACGTGTTCTACATTGTCCCTTCTCGTCATCCAGTTTGTGCCTCTGCTGCTTCTGCTGTTAGGAATCGCTCCTTGAAAGACGAGCGAGAGTGTCTTTCTGGGTGCATTGCACTGAGTGAGTGCTCGCTAGGGACTTTGCACTCGGAGCCAAGGCAACAGGGCGTGCTTGCCCGCAGAAGTGAGAGCACGCTGTTGGGCAGAGCTGAAACTGACCGCTGCAGTTCAGCTCTCTCCGGACGGCAGACGCCGAAGAACGAAGCCGCTTGCGAGCGGCGCAGTGCAGCGAAGAGCACACGAGCAGCCAAAGAGCTCCTTCACAATCGCTTTCACTTCTCAGTGCTCTTGCTGCTTGGAAAAGCAGCACACAGCCGTTGCACGCCAGGGCAAAAACTGGGGCAGTGCCCTTCCTCACACCTTCGCTGTGCTGTACTCCATGCAGCTAGAGCGAAGCGAGAAGGACGCGAGGACGAAGAAGGCGTTCTTAAAGTAGCCCGCTGTCAGCAGCCCTGAAAGGGCGCATAACACACGGCGTCTCGCTGCCCTCCGTTCTACATACTCGCGGCTCCCTTTGCCGACTTGCAAAAGTTGCTACCAGAGCAGAGGCGGCCAGATTGAAGAGGCAGTGCTTAGGTTCACCTTCCCCTTACTGCACGTAAGCCACGTCCAGCTCCTCGCTGCACTCTGGATTTCCCTTCTCCGCAGCACTTAACGTGGTGCTGTGTGTGTGCAACTCGGCGCCTAGAAGTGACCGCCAATGCTTTTACAGCGGGCTGCAAGGGAATCAAGGAGCAGCACAAGCAGCAGTGCTTCAGCTGGCTCCTTCCGACTGCTAAGGGCACTTGGGAAGGCAAGCGAGATTCAGCCACCTTGCTCTCCTAGTAGCCTCTAACGTGGTGCACAAAAGCACGGCACTTGTGCAGCTTCGTTCACCGCCATCGCCCACGCCAAAGCCTGGCGCCGCTTAACTTGCCGGCGGCCAGAAGCCGCTGCAGAGGCGCCCCATAGCCAGGCAGTGTGCCTACAGCCAAGAGCTCGAGAACGCTGCTTCTGCCCAAGCCCGCCTAGGGCGCGCACCTTTGTTCTCAGAGCTCCGTGCAACATTCTGCCTCTCTCGCAGTTCGAATGGAAAACGAAAACTTTTCGCCTACGCCCTTCACAGAGATCCGTTGCCAGGACGAGAAAGTCTTGTGGCCGGAGCTCGCCCCCGCCGCGAGGAAGCTGCTCTTAGCACCGCATTGCAGGGACAAGTCTCGCTTCTTGACTTCGTGCTTAGCGCTCTCCGAATTCGCCGCTAGCTCCACGGTCCTTCTCAGCTGCAAGTAGCAGCGCTCACAGTACATAGTGCTTAGCAAGGACCGAAGACTTGGAGGGACATATCGCACACGAAAATGTTTTTGGACAGATATTGTAGAACCTCTTGTAATGAAGGCAACCGTGTTACACTTTGGAACATTATGGAGCCAAGGGTCCAAGGAGACCAGTGTGACACTGTGGAATTTTGTGGAAAGAAGCAGCCACTGTAGAACCAAGGAGAGCACTGTTGACAGTACAAAACCTCCTGGAACTGAGAGGCCATTGTTCTACAGCGAGGCCTCGTGGAACCAAGGGGCCATGGTGACACTGTGGGGCCTCATGAATCAAATATTCGTTGTGACACAGCAGGGCTGCTTGTAACCCATTGTCCATCGTGATACTGCAGATCCAAGAGACCGTGGTGACACTATGGCCGTTCATGGAACCAAGAGGCTGTTGTGACACACCAAGGCCTCGTGGCACCCCGGAGAGCATTGTGGCAGTGCAGAACCAAGGAGGCCATTTTGACAGTACAGACCCAAATGGAACCAAGGGTCCACTGTTATCCAGCAGGGCCTCGTGGAACCAAGGGGCCCTCGTGAAAGTGTGCAAGGGGCATAATGGAGTCAGGGACACCACTGATACTGAAATCTGCTGGATAGCAACTTTTGAACACAGTTTTGAGGATTTGAGAGCAGGGATTCTTTTTTACACCATCGTGATCACTTGGGCAATCCTTCATCTACTCGAGTGCACTGGGTACCAGGCAAACGGAGCTTTTATCACTCATACTGATTATGTTTTCATTAGTTAACCCTACCTGAAATTTATTTGCCATAATTGCACCCATTCTCACAAGTCCTTCTATGGTTCTTTGGAGTCTGCCTTCAAC
Organism: Sturnus vulgaris; assembly: GCF_052056855.1. NCBI lineage: Eukaryota > Metazoa > Chordata > Aves > Passeriformes > Sturnidae > Sturnus > Sturnus vulgaris. Next base: position 11,869,325 of record NC_142262.1, on the reverse strand, counting down.
ACGCACTGTCCTTTTTAGGTGACTGCTCTTTGATCCCCGCTTTTGAGGAAGGGCAATATTATTGTTGTGTATAACTTCTGCTTTTGTCATCCTTGCAGAGCTGAGCTGACATTCTCCTTGCATTTTGTGCACGCTCTGTTTGCCTCAGCTACATCCTTTGTCCGTTTCTCCAAGGCTGTGCTGTTCTGTTCTCTGCCCTTGATAAGTGTAAATGTTGTTCTGTTCTCCTGTCCTTGTCACAGTGCTCGCCCCACGAGGCGTGTCTGCAAGCCCCTCCTACCCATGGGCTTGGGGTGGGCAAGTGTTCCTGAGGGAACAGGGATGGGACAGCTGGGCTGGAGTGGCCCAAGGGATGTTCCATTCCATGTCACAGCACGATCAGCAATCAACTGGGAGAAGCAGGGGGATGGGCGGGGTGTCACCATCTGCCAACACAGGGCGGGGGTTGTTTGATCTCAGAGGTGCAAACAGGCAAATAGGGGGGGGACAAATCACTTTATTCAACAACAGCAATGCATTTTTATTGAATGCCAAACAATTCAGTTGCGATAGAGTGGAGAGATATAGGAAATGGAGTGTAGAGAGAGAAAAAGAGGGGAAGGGGGATATAGCTACCAACAGACGAGACAGACATCATGGTGGGCCAGCCAATGGAAGGGTGGTCATCCGTGGGGAGTACTCAGGGTCTTCTCCAGAGGATCGCTCTTTTATAGTCCTTTTCCAAAGCGAGTGGCTTGTGGCCAAGAGGTGGGGAGATTTATGGAGCATTGTGAGGTGCTCTGGGAGACAGGTGCGGTCGTGCAGTACATGCAGGCTTCAGCTGGTACCATGACAGCAGAGTCCAGTGAGCACAACACACCTGCAAAGAGTCCCTTGGCAAGCACCCACCTCAAGCAGGCCAGAAAATCATTGTCCAGAGTCAACGTGGGCGGGGTCCTTGAGGTCTTCTTGAGAGGGTCACGAGGCAAAAATGAGGGAAACTTCACACCGACCCTTAGAGTAGTACATGAGAGGCAGCCCTCAGGAAACGGTGGCCACCCAGAGCTGTTACTCCTAGCAGATTTTGGCTGGGAGCAAGCCTTGTGTGTAGCGTTTTTTCAGGGGGAATATCAGTTTCAGCCGTGGGAACCTGCAAAAGCGGATGGTACTTTTCCATAGGAAGGAGAGCACAGAGCCTCAGTGCTCCAGGAGCTGATGAGAGGCAGCCCTCAACATTCCAGGATCAGCCAGACTTGCCAGGTGGCCCCCGGGAGGCCCAGTCAGCCAGATCTGTTCCACGTCCCCTTGGTTCCATGGGGCACTAGGGTGCCAGAGTGTTCTCTTTGCTTCTGCAGGGTTACAATGGCCCCTTGCTTCCATGAGACCCTGCAGGGTCACAATGGCCCTTTGGTTCTCAGGAGCCCCACAATGGTTTCCATGATTCCATGGGACCTTGCAATGCTACAATGGTTTCCATGGATCCACGGTGCCTTGCAGGATCACAAGGGCCCTTGGGCTGCACGAGGCCCTGGAATGCAACAGTGGCCTCTTGCTTCCACAAAGCCCTGCTGCTTCACACAGGACCCTTGGCACGATGCAGCCCAGCAGGGCCACAATGATGTCCTTGGGGCCACAGAGTCCCCACCGTGTCACAATGGTCTCCACAGGAAGGAAACAACCGAGACCCAGTGTTGCAGGGGCAGATGAGGGGCAATCACCAGAGGCTAAGGACAGTCAGATTAGACAGTGCTGGCAAATTTTCTCTGGGAGTAATCCTCAGATAGATGTAAGTTTAGAGGCAGAATAGCAATTTCAGACATGGACATCTAGAAGAGAAGGACGGTTGTTCTCCATAGGAAGGAAAGCATGGAAGAGTGTCATTACAGGGGCAGATGAAAGGTGTCTCTCAGAAGCCAAGGCCAGGCAGACCTCTCTCGTCTGGTAGCTTTTGTCTGAAAGCAACCCTTGGATATAGGCAATTTCAGAGCTAGAGTCCTAATTTTGGCCATTTCTGCTTTGAGAAGAGGGACTTTTTCCATAGGAAGGAAAGCACAGAGCCCGAGTGTTTGAAAGGCAGAACAGTAGACAGGTGCCTCCTGGGAGGCCAAGCCAGCCAGACGTGTTTGTCCTGGCAGCTTTTGTCACACAGAAGTTCTTGGATCTCCAGTATTTCGGTGGCTGTGTCTCGATTTGGGCCACGGACACCTTGAGAATAAGGAGGGTTCTTTCCCATTGGAAGGAAAGCACTGAGCCCCAGTGTTCTAAAAGCAGGAGAGAGGCAGCCCCCGAATTGCCATGGGCAGCCAGACCTGACTGTCCTGGCTGCTTTCATCTGGGGGAAACACTTGGACATAGGGATTTTTGGAGAAGAAATCCCAATTTTGTCCATGGACACCTGGAGAACAAGGACAGTTCTTTCCCACAGGAAGGAAAGCCCAGAGCCCCAGTGTTTTAGGTGCTGATGAGCAGCAGCCCTCGACATGCCAAGGTCATCCAGACATGCCTGGTGGCCCCCGGGAGGCCCAGCCAGCCAGACCTGTTCCATGTTGCCTTGGTTCCATGGGGCCTCACAGTGTCACAATGTTCTCCTTGATTCCAGGAGTCCCTGTAGTGTCCCGATATTCTCCTTGTCACAATATTCTCCTTGCTTCCCTAAGGTCCTGCAGAGTCACCATGGCCCCTGGGCTCCATGTGGCCCTGCTGTGTAACAAAGGCTCCTTGGTTCTCTGGGCCACACAGCTTCATCACTGACCTTTGGTTCCATTGGGGTCCTGAGTCTCACAAAGGTGGCCCTGATTGCATGAGGCACCAGAGTGTCAAAATGGTCTCTTTGGTTCCATGAGGTTCCGCAGTGTCCCCATGGTCGCTGTCAGAGGCTGAATGAGATCAATGTCCCCAGACACCTTGGGATGCTCGGAATGCCCGAGTGGGGCTGGGGGGGGGGGGGACGACAGACCTTGGAATGAGGTGGGACAGAGCCCCGACCCCAGCCATGGCCTGGCAGATCTGCCAATCAAACAGCAAGTAGTGTGCCGGCAGCCAAGAGCTCGAGAACGCTGCTTCTGCCCAAGCCCGCCTAGGGCGTGCACCTTTGTTCTCAGAGCTCCGTGCAACAGTCTGCCTCTCTCGCAGTTCGAATGGAAAACGAAAGCTTTTCGCCTACGCCCTTCACAGAGATCCGTTGCCAGGACGAGAATGTCTTGTGGCCGGAGCTCGCCCCCGCCGCGAGGAAGCTGCTCTTAGCACCGCGTTGCAGGGACACGTCTCGCTCCTTGACTACGTGCTCAGCGCTCTCTGAATTCACCCCTAGCTCCACGGTCCTTCTCAGCTGCAAGTAGCAGCGCTCACAGTACATAGAGCTTCGCAAGGACCGAAGACCCGGAGGGACATATCGCACACGAAAATGTGCCAGGACAGGGACGTTCTACACTGAGTGGAGACAGAGACAGACCGAGAATTCTACACTGCCCCTTCTCGTCGGCCATCTTGTCCTCTGCTGCCTCTGCTCTGAGGAATCGGTCCTTGAAAGACGAGCGATGGCGCCTCTCCGGGCACTGAGTGAGAGCTCCCTAGGGACTTTTGGATGTAAAACTTTTTCCACCTCCAAAAATACATGGGTAAGTCCTAAAAGTTTTGGCTTTATTAAGAATAGTTACGTCCAAGTATTGCTGTTCTAAACACCCTTGGTTTCAGTCTTAAATTGACTGCTTCTTTCTGTCTTTTTGTCTTGTGGCAATCTAATTCTAAGGTAACTAGATGTGTTGGAAATCCATAAATTACATCTCAGGTTAGGTGGAATAATTTGCTCGGAAGAAAATGGAATTGAGAATTTGGAAAGAATCCAAAGTGAGCTGATGTCACAATCCGAGATTCCCTTGGGTTCCAAATCCTTTCATTTGTGTTTTTGTTGGCTTTCTTGAAGGCAGTGTACAGTTGAAGCCATGATTTAGCTGAGTGAGACCTGCTCTGCTGTAAAAGCATTATTTGCTCAGTGAGCATGGACAACAGTTGAGAGTGTCGTCTTTTAAGATTCCCTGCACTCCATTTATGGTGGCAAAAGCAGTGCCTTGACTGTAATCATAAAAGTGATTACAGCTTCATTGCTTTGACATCATGTAGGATGCTTCCTCCATCTGCTCTGGTCAGCATTAAGTAACAGATTTCTCAGTTTCTAGGAAGAGTCTAGCAAACAATCACCTTGCTCCTTCTCTTGCATTTATTCATCACCGCTATGCTGCTATACAGACAGATAGTCTGTTTATGATTCAACAATTCAATGGGACATCAAGTAAATAGCAAAGCAAAACTAACTACCGAAAGCACTATAAGGGCCAGAGATTAGCTTGGATCAAAACAGGTATTCTCCTAGCATTGTTTACAAACGACTCAGCATGTGAAAAAGAAGGCACAATGTAGTTTGTGCCTTGTTTTGGGCATGCCCGGAAGAAGGAAATTCTGATTTCACATATGGGAAAAGAAATGTTGACATTTGAATGAGATTGTTCATACCCCAGAAAAGGTTGCTTTGAAAGGTTGTGGAAGTCCTGTGTGGAAACACGGCTTTACAAGTCCTTTCCACCAGGAGACAACAGCTGCAGAACATCTGGGTGTGCCAGTGTTGAGAGCACCAGCAAAGATCAAAGTGGAGAAGTTGGTGAACGATGGCAGTGGCCTGGGGGAGAGCAAGTGGGGTGCTGGCTGTGGGACCAGGGGAGTCCTGACTGATTTAGGAGGCGTGTGATGGTCTGTGCCAGCAAGCGGAGTAGTGCTGTGGCCTTGGCACACTGCGAATACTGGAATTCAGTGGGGTTGCTGCCCGAAACCCCAAGTAAAACACAAACTAACAGAGTGTCAGTTTATGCGGTGCTTTATTCAGGGCCCGGGGACCTGCGGACTCGCGTCCTAAGTCAGGATCCCGCTGGTTCCCTTTTTAGAGGGTTTTTTATACCCTTTTTACAAATGGTTTATGTGCAGAAGTACACATTCTTCTGTAGATACATTCACCTTGAAGATAGCATTTTGGCGTCATAAATCCTACATGGTTGCTTATCTTAGGACTATAGTGTTCTCCTCCTCAATCTCTCTCTGGCGCCACTGCCTTAGGACTATAGTGTTCTCCCCCTCAATCTCTCTCTTATGCCACTGCCCACCATCAGTACTTTATTTATGTTTATACTTTAACCTTATCACTAACGGTTCTGCATGCTCTTAGCACAGCACATTCTTAAGTTAGTTTCCCAGGGCCTACTCTGGGGACTGCAGTCTTCAAGCCTTAGCATTACTACTACTATTATGGTTTATACACTTTATATTCTAATATTCAGGATTTCTAGTCCATACGGTAACAGGGTCACTGGGCAGGCTGAGTGTCTGAGGTGCTGGAGGGACCCAGGTTGCCCACATGTAAACATCCAGTCTCACTCTTGCCAGCCACAGAAAGGAGCAGGATGTGGCTGCTGGCGATGCCTGTCATGTATATGTAGTGTACATGTGTGCTATCCCAGCCTGCTGGGAACACTTCTTCTTTGGGACTGCTTGGGCTGAGGGAGAGAAAGCAGTGGTAGTTTCTGAGGTTTTGAGTTTGCTCGAGTTTCTCAGGCTGTTTCTGGAGCCACCCAGAGTTCTCTTCCTTGAAGCATTTCAAGTCCTGCTAATTTTCAAAATTCAAACGGACACAGCCCCTAAGCTACTTGATCTGATTTCAGAGCTATTCTTACGCTGAGCTGTTGGATGATCTGATCTCCTGAGATGTCTTCCATCTCAGTTTATGACCTGGTTCTTGTGAAAAGTAGGATCTTTTAGCCTGGAGAAGAGAGGTTTCTGGAGAGACAGTATTGTGGCCTTTGAATATGTAAAGAGGGTATAAGACAAATGGAGAAAGACTTTTTAGGAAGGTTTGCAGAGAAAGGACAAGGGGACATGCTTTCAAACTGAGACTAGGTTTAGATTGGCTAAAAGGAAAAACTTTTCTACAATGAAGCTGGTGAGACACTCAAACGGCTGTTCCAGAGAAGTTGTGGATGCCCCATCATTGAGAGTGCTCCTTATCAGTTTGGCTAGTCTTGAGCAATTTGATCTACTGTAAGATCTACCTGGCAAGGAAGTTGGACTAGATGATCTTTAATCACAGACTGTTGTATGATTCCGTGAAAGACAGAATGCAATAAAGTTCATAATTCAGATTTTGGCGCAGACGTATTTATTATTTCTCACTTTATGCATCATTGGAATGACAACTTGTTACCTTCTGAAATGATTAGCTGAGATTGATTTCCTTCCTTAGTTTCATTTTCCCTGTTATTCCTTCACTCTTGGACTTTTTTTTCACTAGATTTCCTCTTTCAGTAAACTGCCCTTAAGTATCACTTTGCTCCCCACCTGGCCTTTTTTTTTTTCAATGACACCTTTCCACTGGTTCGTTTTGGGCCTTTGCTGCTTGAAGTCCAGCAGCCTCCTTGTCTGAACATTATGGAACTTTCTTTACAGCTTCATCACTATGCAAAAAGCCATAAATTACTGTGTTCCATCTCACATACCATCAAGTATGACACTAATATTCCCTCTGCTGAATAGCTGGTTGGCTTACATAGACCAGCCAAATACCAGGAAATCCAGATGGCAGCAAGAATCTTGTAGACTACTCCCGCTGTTCATTTAAATTCTGGAGAAGTCACGTGAGGTATCACATTCTCTTGAAAGAAGTGTCTATCATCTCGGACATTCTAGAATGGGCTATTAATATTGTCATGAGTTTCTGGCTAGACTTTTTAGTATGCAAATTCAAATTCAAATGATCTGAAATGATAGAACTTCAAGAATTGTTTTTCCCAGAATCGAAGTATGATGGAGTTATATAGGGAGAATCTTAATCTTAGTTATTCTATTCCATCTCACATCATGGCTGGGGGCAGGGAGAAGGGAGTATCTTTGGGGGACAATGGGTTCCGGTGTAGTCAGTAAGCTGGGCAGAGGAGCCATCAGGTATTGTCTGTTGTTGGGGGGGGGATTCATGTGAACTCTTCCTTTCTTGTACCCTGCCACCAGTATTGTTGCTAAAATTGTTTGTTTTCTCATCCAAGTGACAAAATCAGCACACTTAATGAGGGATGAAGAGGGAGCAGCGACCTAGGAACAGGAGGAAGAAGAAGCAGAGCCTGCTGTCCTCCAGAAGAAAAAAAACACTACCAGCCAACTTTGCATCATCTGTGAACTTCCTGGGCGTGTACTCTATCCCCTTGTCCAGATCACTGAGCAAGATATTAAACAGGACTGGGCCCAAGACTGAGCCTTGGGGACCAGCTGGATGAACTCTATTTCCCACCACTCTGTGGGCCTAGCCATCACCCAGTTTGTCACCCAGCAAACAGCCCACCCATGCAAACCATAAGCAGACAGTTTCTTCAGGAGAATGATGTGAGACTCATTGCAAAAAGGATCAGGGAGATGCCTAGGAAGAGTCTCAGGTGAATCCAGGAGACTATAGTGGAGGACTATTCAGTTTTCCAATCAATTTGCTTAAAAAAACTCTACAAAACCGTAATAAAAAAGCAAACAAAAAAAGCAGACCAAACAAACACACAAAAACCCCCAACCAATAATCCCCAAAGAGACAAAAAAAGCCCCCAAAAAAGCCCACCAAAAAACCCACCCAAAACTGAAAAAAAAAACCCCAAACCCAACACAAAAAATCAGGGTGAAGGTTTTTAGTAACTTTAAAAATAACAAAACAAAACAAAACTAAAAAACCCCAGAAAGTCACATTTCTAAAGATACTCTCCCAGCCTCTTCTCTCAGCAGGGAGGACATCCTGAAGTGGAGCCAGTTGGAAGAAAGCGGGACAGGGCAGCACCTGGGCCATTGTCACAGGACGGCCCTGTGGCTGCCCCATTGCCAAAACCTGGACACATAAATCAAACACAGGTATGCACAGGTATGATTTTTCTGTGGTGGCCAGACCTTTATATAACTTTTTAACTCAAAACAGTCCTAATGTTGTGGTATGGACACCAGAAGGAGAAAAAAGCTTTAAGAAATTAAAAGACAAATTGGTTAAGGCCCCAGTCTTGGCTCTTCCAGACGCAGAAAAAGAATTTCAGCTATATGTGGATGTCAAACAGGGTCATGCTAAAGGAATTTTGGTGCAAGAGCATGGGGGAACACGGAGGCCTGTTGCCTGTTTTTCTAAGTTGTTAGACCCGGTGCCAGAGGCTGGCCCCATTGTCTGCAGAACTGTGCAGCCACAGCTCTGATGGTGGCTGAGGCCCGAAAGCTGACAAGGTGAGGGTATCTCATTGTTAAAGTCCCACATCAGATTAAAGCTTTGTTAACTGAGAGAGCCTCTAAGTGGATGACGAGTGCTCGATTATTACAGTATGATTCTTGTTTAATGGAACAGGAGGATTTAGAATTTAAAGGTGGGGAAATTTTTAATCCAGCCTCTTATTTAAATGGCCCTGGAGAAAAGGGGGGCCAGGAAGAAATCCATGATTGTATCCAGGTTATAGACCTCCAGACACGGGCTAGGGAAGATCTACGGGATATTCCCTGGCCTGAGGGAGAGAATGTGTCCATTGATGGGTCCTCCAAGGTGGTAGAAGGGAAACGATTTACAGGATACTCTATCGTGAATGGGAAGCAATTAAAGGAAGGGGGGAGGTTACCACACACCTGATCAGCTCAGACAGCAGAGCTGTACGCGCTTGTGAGAGCCTGTGAATTATACCAGGACAAGACAGTAAATATATTTACTGATTCTAAATATGCATATGGGGTAATACATGCATTTAGAAAACTATGGGAAGAAAGAGGTTTATTAAGCTGCAGAGGAAAGACATTAGCTCACGAGAACTTAATCTCTCGCCTATTGGAGGCAGTGAATTTACCAAAAAAGGTGGCGATAATCCACATTAAGGGGCATCAGGCAGGATGGTCGGAGGAGGCAATAGGAAACCGACTGGCTGATGAAGAAGCTCTCAAAGCTGCATTGATGCCAGAAGTCTCTAAGATCCTGCCTTTGCTCCCAGTAACTGCACCGCTGCCAGAGAAACTCTCTTTTCCACCAGAGGAACTTGAGATAATTAAAAAAAGTGGGGCAGAGAAAAGAGAAAATAATTGGTTTACAAGGGATGGTAAGCAGTGGATACCAAAAGCTCTAGCCTTACAATTGTTAAAAGAACTTCATGAAGGGAGTCATTGGGGCTCCTGAGGACTGGCAGAAGCCTTCCTCAAAATGAACACTGCTGTTGGTCTCTTTAGCCTGGCAAAGCGAGCCACTGAAGGCTGTTTGACTTGTGCTAAAACCAACAACAAAGTTACAAAGAAACTGGCCAGGGGAGGGAGGTGTTGGGCAGTACGTCCCTTCCAGAGATGCCGGGTGGATTTTACTGAAATGCCTCGAGTGGCAAGATTTAAATATCTTCTGGTAATAGTATGTCAATTAACCGGGTGGCCAGAAGCATTTCCAACTGTGTCAGCAACTACAGGATCAGTTGTTAAAATATTTTTGGAACAAAAAAAATTCCAAGATAAGGGATGGTGGAAGCGATAGATTCAGATAGGGAAACTCATTTTACAGGAAAAATTCTTCAAGGAGTTATGACTGCTTTAGGAATACGGTGGAACCTCCATACCCCCTGGCATCCACAAAGTTCGGGCCAGGTTGAGAGGATGAATGGAGAAATAAAGAAACATCTCCTGAAGCTGGTAATAGAAACTAAGATGCCGTAGGTACGGCTCCTGCCCCCGGCTTTAGCAAGGATAAGAGCCAGACCCAGGGAAGATATTCAATTATCTCCCTTTGAATTGATCTTTGGAATTCCTTACCCTTGTAATTCTCAGCCGAGTGGGGGGATAGAGATAAGTGATGTGTATTTAAAACAATATATGGCTCGGATACTGTCTCTTGTGAAATCTCTTTGACAGGAAGCTCAGCTGGCACAAACCTTGCCTTTGGACTTTGCTGTTCACAACATCCAACTAGGAGACTGGGTCCTAGTTAAGGAGTGGGAAGAAGCACCACTGGTGGCGAAGTGGCGTGGACCTTTCCAGGTGTTACTGACCACAGGAATAGCTGTCAAGACAGCTAAACACGGCTGGACCCATCACACTCGGGTCAAGGTCTCTGCAGCCCCAGAGATTTGGACATCTCAGCTGGAGGAGAAGGACGGGAAGCCGCGACTGACACTCCACAGGAGTGGACTGGAGCAGCAGCCAGTGTGTCGACATCGGGGGAAGCCTCGTGTGCCCACCCACAGACTGCCTGCTGAAATAGTCTGTGTGGGCATCCCTCCTCTCAGATCTCCAGTCATTGGGGGCCAACCCTTGCTGTCATTGTTTTCTTTATGTTAAGCTGTTTCTGTGCCTTTACTCGCCACAAGTGGTGTGAAAGACAACGTGAAAGTAAAAATTAAGTTAGGAAATTAGATTACACAATCAGAATGTTTCTCTTAATAATGTTACCTTTATATTATCAGTTAGGTTGGAGCCAAAAATGGGAAAATAATTGTTTTGACCTTAGGAGTAAAAGTAGCAAAAACCTTTATGGGAATGGGACATGTTTTCTTGGCTACCTGGTGGACTATAGGTTAAACAATTACTTTTTTTCCTCTTATGTGCTGTAGCAACTCTAATCTTTTTACCATGCACGATCCCTTGCTTAGTACAACTTATTCAACATGTGATCAAAGGGATGCAGGTAATAGCCACGCCTACTAATCCAGAAATGGTTACAAAAGGATAGAAATTGATGTCACTCCAAATAATTACAAAACAAAAAAAAAACCAAAAAAAACAACAAAAAAAACCAAAACAAAACAAAAAAAACCCAAAAAGACTCAGGAACAAAAAATTAAGTAAATGATAGCTAAAGTTTGTAAAGACTTTTATTATTATTATTTTATTATTAAAAATAAAAGAGGAGGGATTGAGAGGAATGTTGAATTTGTCTTTACAAATGAGTTGTGGATCAGCCTGTAGATAAGGCTAGCACTGAGAGATAAAAGAAACAATGGGATGGATTCCACTGATTGATGAATGGAAAGAGATATTTGCCTTTACAAACAAACTGTAGGGCTGCTGATAAATGAAATTGGATATCGAAAGATGAAAGAAGCAACGGGGGGAAAACTATGAATTCTATAAGAATTAAAAATTAAAAGGGAGGGTTATACATTAGAGGGTTATTTCAGGTATCAGGCGTTCCGGGAAGTCTGTGCCTCTCAAGTACCTAAGCCAATGGGGAAAGAGAGAGGGAAATGCGGCCGGGAAAATAGGATAAAAAGGAGGCTGCGTCCTCCAAAAATTTGAGAGATCCCAGGGGAATGTCCCATGGCCTCTCCCTTTATTCGAATAAAGCAAAAAGGACTCCTCTGTCTCCTTTTTGGACATAAACCTGGTGTTTGTGGATTAATTTTCCTGAAGAAAGAAAGAAGGAAGGAAGGAAGGAAGGAAGGAAGGAAGGAAGGAAGGAAGGAAGGAAGGAAGGAAGGAAGGAAGGAAGGAAGGAAGGAAGGAAGGAAGGAAGGAAGGAAGGAAGGAAGGAAGGAAGGAAGGAAGGAAGGAAGGAAGGAAGGAAGGAAGGAAGGAAGGAAGGAAGGAAGGAAGGAAGGAAGGAAGGAAGGAAGGAAGGAAGGAAGGAAGGAAGGAAGGAAGGAAGGAAGGAAGGAAGGAAGGAAGGAAGGAAGGAAGGAAGGAAGGAAGGAAGGAAGGAAGGAAGGAAGGAAGGAAGGAAGGAAGGAAGGAAGGAAGGAAGGAAGGAAGGAAGGAAGGAAGGAAGGAAGGAAGGAAGGAAGGAAGGAAGGAAGGAAGGAAGGAAGGAAGGAATCTTATCTTAATCCACATATTGCGATGTTCAAACATCTGCGCTTTACTTTTTCAAGCAGCAACGGTATTTTCCGCCAACTCCGCAACTCCAATTCTGTCCAAGCTTTGGCTTGACTTTTGCAATTTGAGACTCCGCTCAGACAAGCTTGATGCTCTGCGGCTTCATTCTCCTTATGCGATCTGGACAGAACTGAATCCTATTAATGGCATTCAGCTTTGATGCTTTTTCATCCGTATACTGCACACAACCACTCAGTCTTGTGCATGGTTTTCCCTGAGATTTTAGGTACTCTCATATCCTTTTTAGTTTTTCAGAATCCAAACTTTCTATGTAGCTATCCCTTGGCGCGATGTGGCAGGAGAAAAGTTGGATTAGTTGTTCTATGGCCAAGACATTTAAACAGAGCACCACAATCTGGGCAATGAGAAAGGGACATGAAGGACATGTCTTTGTTCAGGCACATTTTTCAATTGGAGACATCTCTCCTGAGCTTAAGTACTTGAGAAGCTGTAATTTGTGCGATGACACTACAAGCTGAGAAGTACCTTGCAATCAGCGTGGTGATCTAGTGACACTTTGCAGGTCATAAATGAAAGACAACAGCCTCATGAATGTGGGTGCAAATACAAATTTCAGAGGCAAGCTCTTGCTAACCTTGATATTTAGATGCAATTCTCTGAGCGGGATGCAGCCCAGAAGCTTTCCTTTTTGGGTCAAACGACAAGAGAGACAGAATGATGTGGTATGTTGTGTTAAGAAGGAAAGTGCATGGCCCAGGAATATTTTAGCAGAAACAATGTTTTGGAGTACTTCACTACGGGCTGAGTGTTCTGTGCGAGAAGTAGATGATGATTTGCCAGGACAGCTTACGAAAGCGGAAGAAGGAAGCTGCTGAGCCGCAGATCACCAGGCTGGTGTGCTCAGCCTTCTGGCCAAAACAGTCGTGCCTGCCACTGGCCTGCCAGCCAAATTCATGGTGGCATTCGTAAGAAGGCAGTTGAATTGAAACTACTCGTGCTGCTACCTATTTCTCTTCTTGCCCTCTGTAGCAACAAATGCGCTAACCTTGACGCTCTGATATCCAAATAACACAGTAACAGATCCAGTGGAAAACGGATAGGTAGAGTACATAACTGAATTTGATGTTGCTTATGTGGTGTAAGGGGAAGGTGCAGCTATCTACCGGCTTTTATTTCTTTGTCCTTTATTTATAGGTGCAGCTGCTGGACGTTTACAACAAAGATCTGAGTGTGAAGAAAGTGACAGCAGGTCTAGCTGGAAAAGAAGATACAGAGCCACAGTACATTGTGCTCAATGTAAAAGCTTATAAGTGAAGGGGGTGCATTAAGAACGCCTTCTGTCCTGGCACTTCCATCTGTGTGATCTCTAGCTGCCTAGACTCAGCAACATGGAATGCGTGTGAAATTGATTGAGCTGTGGCTGTCAGGTGTCACAGGAAGAGGGTAGGACAGCAAATTCCTTCTGTCCTGGCACATGTCTCAGTCTGAACTGCAATTGGAAAAGCTTTGCTGTAACGATGGACTCTGCCAATTTGAGACAATGTGTTGATGCTATATATGTAGTTGAGAAGTAAAATGCGAATCACTAGTGTGTTTTGTCTAGCTTACAGACTGCAAAGGGACTAGGAAGGCCAGCACTGCCGTTTTGTTTTTCTTTGCAAGCAGCTGCAAACGATTTGAAGAGGGTTGGGATCTGCTAGACTGAGAGGGTAGTGCTATAGAAAAGAAAGAGATTCAGCCGAATTGAGTATAATCAGAAATAAGTGATACTTTATTTCGTGGCCAGGATACGGTCCACGACAGCCACAATCGCAAAGAGCAACGCCGAGCCCGGGATCGGCGCCAGGTAAACACACTGTGATCCAAACTCCACTGCTCCGGATTTCCCAATTTTCACAAAACCGCTTTGGTCAATCCAGTTTATATACAGTTTTTCATAGCCTGGAGCAGAGGTCTTTGTCTCCTTTCCTTGCTTCGCATATTCATGTGTTTTCCTTTCTCTGCTGGGCTGGACAAAACCATATTCTGGGAGACCATGAATTCTGATGAAGGCAGGCCCTAGTTTACAGGAAGCTGGTATTGAGTTGTATTTTCCCCGATGGCTCTGGTTACCTTAATTGTGGGTGCTTGTCGGTCACTGATTGTCTGGGTGTTCTCTGAAAAGAAAAAGTTCTCTGTTTCGAAAAGGGCCGGTCTCCGTTTTGGCCACGTCCATTCACTTGTTAATCCGGGCTGTCCTGCTTTTGTTGGCTGTTACAATGTTGTGGTGAAGCAATCTGTGTTTTTTTAGTTTGTGGTTTTCGTTTTGGTTTCTGAGTTTATTTTATTCGTACAGACACTGTTTATTAATTTACAACTTTACACGAATTATACCATATATTACAGTAGGATGGTACCCAGAACTTGAGAGAAAGTGCATATCCCCAGAGAAGTGGATGCAGTTCAATTGCCTGCGAGTTACATGTTGAGCAGCTGATCACACAGAAAACGTTCTAAAAAGAAGCCATGCTGTAATTGCCTTATTTTTGCAGCCTATAAACTGCAAACTAACAATGAAACTATTTCTCTTCCTTCCCTGCTACATTCAGGAATCCATTCTGTCAGTCTCCAATAATCAGGGTCCACAGCGAAACTCTTCCCCGCACTGCTCCCATACGAGTGGAGCCGTGCCAGGAAACTGCTTGGCTTTTTCTTAGGCACTGTCAGGGCTCATCCAAACAACCACACGATGGCGCTGTCGACCCGCAAAAGAAGGAAACGCCCAGCGCAGCTCGAATGCCCCCAGTGCCGAGGCAAATTGAAAATGTCCCTGCTCTCAAATCTATAGCGCCAGCACAAAAAGATTTCCCTGATCTTCTCCTTCTAGCTGCATATTCTTCCTTGCAAGTACTCAAAAGAGAAGCACAAAAGGAAGGCCGGACCTGGACAAATGGGTAAGGAAGTCAGGTGCAGGATGGGTGAACAAGTCAATCCAAGGCAGTAGAGAAAAGCCTGTGTGTGTGTGGAGGGTTGTGTGGGGTACATGTCTGTGTGTGTGTGCATGGGGGCAGGTGTGTATGCGGGTGTCATCTGCGGGGTGTGGTGCCAGTGGGAACCACCCCACCACCAAGAATAGAGGGGAGAGAAAGGAGTCTGATGAATGTGTCTTTACACAAACAGACCATGTGAATGTGCTAGTAGACAAGGATAGGAACTTAGAGTCAGTGAAGTAACAGAAAAAAACCTTAGTTCTACAAACTGTTACTAATCAACACAGGTGATGCTCAGCAAAGGCTGGGTTAAATTCGTTAAACTACAGCAATAGAGGAGAGACAATAGAATTAGGAAAAGTTTATTTTTCTTTCTTTTTTGTAACAAAAGGAGGGTGCATATTAGAGTGGGACGTAAAGTAGGAGATTCGGGAAGCCTGTACCTTACAATTCAGTTCCGAAATTTCAGCCAATGTGGAAAGGAAGAGAGGGTTCACCGGGGAACTCAGGGTGGCTCTTTTCCATGGGGAAAAAAACTCATTCTCCCAGTTTCCTGATGTCAGTTTGGAGAAGGCGTTTGGCATTCCAAAAGCAGTCAGGGCTCTAGATGGTGGTATTTGGGTCTGGGAGAAATCTTGTGCCATATGGAATTTTAGCAGGCAGAAGCAAAGTCCCAGCCACAGGCACCTGGACACGGATGGTAGTTCTTTTCCTTTGGAAACAAAACTCACCCCCCAGTTTCCTAACACCAGTTTGGAGGAGGCATTTGACACTCCAATGGCAGCCAGGGTTAGAACGCTGGTGGTGGAAGATTAAGTCTGGGAGAAATCCTGGAATCTCACCGTGAGGACATTGGCACATCCCAAAATTTCTGGATCACCCCCTAAAGTCGCTTGGACTCGCTCATGGGGACACCTGGGACACTCCCTGGAGACACTGCCACCTCCCCATGGGGACATTGGCATGTCCAAAAGTTCCTGGATCTCCCCCTAAAGTCACTTTGACTCACCTAAAAAACTCCCCCGAAATATCCTGAAAAACATCCCAAAAAATAAATTTAAAATGTTAGGAACAAATTCGGAAAAAGTCCTCCCAAAATTCCTGAATTTTTTACCAATCCAGGAGTTTCATACCTGCCAAAAAAATCTCCCAAATTCTCAAAAAAACTACAAAAAAATCCCTAAAAACTCAAAAGAAATGTTAGAAAAATTGCTAAAAATTCCAAAGATTCCCCAAAAACAACAAAAAAATTCTCTAATTTTTCACCTATCTGGGAGTCTCATTCCAACCAGAAACCTGCGTGAAAAAATCCCCCCAAATCCCATAAACCCCTCCAAAAAAAATCCCTAAGAATTCGAAAAAACTGCTAAAAATTTCCCAAAATTCCAGAAAAATTCCGGAAGGTTCCTCACCTGTCCATGATCGGCTCCATCTGCTGCATGTGCTGGGGACAGGGCCAAACACGGCACTCTCCAGGGCCCCCAAAAATGGATAAAAATCCCCCTAACCACCCCCTCTCGGAAAATACCCTAAAAAATACACAAAAAATTCCCACATAAATTCCCCCAAATTTCTTACCTATGCAGGATCTTCATCCTCACCCAAAACTGCCTGAAAAATCCCTCAAAATTTAAAAAAAGTCTCAGAAAATTACTAAAAATAAAAATCTTTAAAAATTCAAAGAAATTCCTAAAAATTCCTTTAAAACTCAAAAAAATTACCCAATTTTTCACCTACCCACGATTTTCATCCTTAGCCAAAACCTGCCCAAAAATTCCCCCCAAACCCCAAAAAAACTCTCCAAAGAGCATTAATTTTTTTTTTTTTTTAAAGCTAAAAATAATAACAAAAAAAAATCCAAAAACTACCCCCGAAAATTCTCCAAATTTTTACCTATCCAGGAGTTTCATCCTGACTAGCCACCCTGGCCCAGCCCCGCCTTCCGCAGGGGGAAAGGGGAGGTGCCGAAGCCCCGCCCCCGACAGCGCCCCCACCCCCTCTGGACGAAGCCCCGCCCCAATCGCGATCCGTCCCCGGCTCCGCCCCCGGACTTGGCTCCGCCCCCTCTGGACGAAGCCACGCCCTAATCGCGGCCCCACCCCCACCCCGGCTCCGCTCCCGAAAGTGGCTCCGCCCCCCTCCCCTGGCGCCGGCCCCTCCCCGCGGCCTCCCCCGTGAGGCTGTGCTGGGATCCGGGAAGACTTTCGAGGGTTTTGGGAAAAATACGAGAAAAATTTGGGAATTTTGGGGAAAAGTTGAGGGGTTTTGAGGGGAAATGTGGGGATTTTAGAGTTGTTTGGGCGTTTGAAATTCAATTTTTGGTTTTTTTTTTTGCTTGTATGGGAATTTTGGGGAGACATTTGGGGGAAAATTCGGGGCTTAATTCGAGGATTTTAGGGAAAATTTTTGACATTATGAGGAGAAGTTTGGGGATTCTGGGGACAAAAACTGAAAAATTCAGGAAAAATTCAGGATTTTGGGGAAGAATTCATGGTTTTGGGAAAAAAAATCAGGAGAAATTTGGGGATTTTTGAAAAAAATCAGGAAAAATTCGGAGATTTTTG
Organism: Sturnus vulgaris; assembly: GCF_052056855.1. NCBI lineage: Eukaryota > Metazoa > Chordata > Aves > Passeriformes > Sturnidae > Sturnus > Sturnus vulgaris. Next base: position 11,851,972 of record NC_142262.1, on the reverse strand, counting down.
GGAAAAAATTGGGAGAAATTCGGGGATCTTGGGGAGAAATTCAGGGATTTGGGGAAAAATTCAAGAATTTTGGGAAAAGTTTTGGAATTTTGGGGGGAGAAATCTGGGGATTTTGGGGAGAAATTGGGGAGAAATTTGGTGATTGGGGGAAGATTTGGGGGGAAAATCTGGGGTTTTGAAAAAACTTTGGGACAAATTTGGGGTTCTGGGGAGAAATTCTACGATCTTGGGGGAAATTCAGAGGTTTCAGGGGAAATTAGGGGGGAAAATCAGGGATTTTTGGAAAAAAAATGGGTAAAATTTGAGGATTTGGGGGGGAATGGAGATTTTGGGAAAAGCTTTGGGGATTTTAGGGTTGTTTTGGAGGTTTTATTTCAATTTTTGGTTTTTCTAGGTGTTTTTATGGGGATTTTTGAGGGTTTGGACGTTTATTTGTGGTTTTGGGACAATTTCAAAATTTTGGGGGGATTTGAGGAAATATTTGGGAATTTTGGGGAAAAAAATGGGAATTTTAGGGATCTTTTTTTAAATTGTCATTTCTAGGGATTTTTTTGGTTGTTTTTAGGAGGAGTTTGAGGGTCTTGGGTGGTTTTTGGGAGGTTTTTGGAATTTATACGGTGGTTTTTGGGAAAATTTTGGATTTTTTTAAGAATTTGGAAAAAATTGGGGAACTGTGGAAAAAATTTCAGGGTGTTTGGGAAAACTGGGAATTTTTGGGATCTTTTTTGGGTTTTTATAACACTTCTGGGGGGGGTTGTGTTTTTTAGGAGGGTTTTGCACTGTTTTTGGAAGTTTTTGGAGTGCTTTTGGGAAAATTTCATAATTTCTTGAAGAATTTGGCAGAATTTTAGGAGAAAATTCGGGAATTTGGGGGGAAAATTTTGGATTTTTGAAAACTTTTTGGGGAGTTTTTTGGCGTTTTTAAGTGGGGTTTCTGTGGGGCTTTAGGGGAATTTTCGGGATTTAGGGGAAATCTGGGAATTTTGGGGAGTTTTGGGGAATTTTTTGGTTTTGCGGGTGGGTTGGTGTTTTTACAGGTTTTTAATGGGATTTTGGGGGATTTCTTGGGTTGTTGGGATTTGGGGAAAATCTGGGAATTTGGGGAAATTTGGGGAATTCTTTGGGAATTCCCCTGCCCAGGTGACCCCAAAAATGGGGAAAAACGTAAGGAATATTCTTACTACAGCTTTATTATGTCTAAAACTATGGCCTTGGAGCCTTCACAGAAGCCCTAGTATCTAGGACTGTGTATTTCAACCTTCACTAGAACTCGCACTTCTACTCTGACATCTGAGACCTTTTACTCACTAAAAGCACTTAAAACTTATTTTACTTCCTTCCTTGCTTGCTTATTTTAAAATGTAAACTTACACCTTTACTTTATGTGTGAGTGGCTTAACATACTTCAATCTATCCAAAGGTTTTAATTCAATCCCTGCACTCTGATTACAGACTTTTGATTACAGACTCCAACACTGACACTCCCCAAAATTCCACAGACACTCCCCAAAATTCCCCCTAGGACACTCCTAGACTCATTTAGTGCCCCCCCCAGAGACCCCAGACCTATTTAGGGATGCCCCAAGACACCCTTGGGCCCTCCCCCCGACCCATTTTGGGATCCCCTATCCCCATTTCTTCCGCCTCCCCGCAAGACCCCTGGGTTTTGGGGGGTCTTCACCCCGTTTCTCTCCCCTCCTCCAGTGCTGGCGCCGCTGGTGAACAGCGGGGGATTGTGAAGATCGTGGTGTACCAGGGACCCCCCCCACTGCCCCTCCCCCAGCCCCCAACCCGGGATATCCCCAGAGCAGAGCCACGGCGGAGACAGGTGAGAGAAAATCCCCGAAATTCCCCTCGAAAATTCCACAAAAACGGTCACGGGGCGGTCCTGACACATCGCTGAAATATTCCCGAAATAATCCCAGAATCTTTTCAAAGTTCCCCCCAAAACGTTCCCAAGAATCTTTTCAAAATATCCCCAAAATATTCCCAGAATCTTCTCAAAGTGTCCCTAAAATATTCCCACAATTTTTTCAAAATGTCCACAAAACGTTCCCAGAATGTGCCCAGAATCTTCTTAAAGCATGCCCAAAATGTCTCCAAAATGTCCCCAAAATATTCCCAGAATCTTCTCGAAATGTCCCCAAAACGTTCCCAAAACATTCCCAGAATGTTCCAAAAAAAGTCTCCAAGAATCTTCTCAAAATAGCCCCAAAATATTCCCAGAATCTTTTCAAAATGTCCCCAAAACGTCCTCAAAACGTCCCCGAGATTCTAATAGAAATGTCCCTGAAATGTCCCCAAAATGCCTCCAAAATGTTCCCAGAATCTTCTCGAAATATCCCCAAAATATCTCCCAGAATCTTCTTGAAATGTCCCCAAAATGTTCACAAAGTATCTCTAAAGTTTCCCCCAAACACGCGGAAATTCCCCACCCCGGGACACCCCCCCCCAAATTTCCCCTCCCCCACACACAGCCCCCCGCCCCAATCCCCCCAAAATCTCTAAAAGTACCCCTCCCCCAACACCTGCCTAAATCCCCTAAAATTCCTCTCCCCTCCCTGTGGGTTCCCCCCAAAATCCCCCAAATTTGCCCTAAATTCCCTCCAAATTTACCCAAATTATCTCTCCCCCCCTCCCAGGACCTCCCAAATCCCTAAAATCTCCCCCAAATCCCCTCAAATTTCCCTCCCCACCCCCCCAAAATCTCTTCCAAATTGCCCCAAATTTGCCCTAAATTCCCCAAAATTCCTCAAATTTCCCCTTCCTCACCCGTGGGACCCCAAATTTCCCCATCCCCAAATCCCCTCCTCCCATCCCACGAGGAACCTTTCCCCCCTCCCCCAGCCGCGCCCCTCCCCACCGCCTACTGCCCCTGCCCCTCCCCCACGCTCCCCTGTCTACCTGGTAAGGAACTTGGGGAAATTTGGGCACAATTGGGAAAATTCAGGGGCTATGGGAGTGGGGGAGGGGCTTTGGGGAGTTTTGGCGGAAAACCTTTGGCATTTTATGGGGATTCAGTGGGGGGATTCTGGGTATGGGTGTTATGAATGATGTTCTATTTTTTCCAATTTATTAAGCAACAAGATTAAATTTAACAGTAAGTTTTTAATAGTAACAAAATGAATACAATCAAAGTATTGGAGATGACAATTAAAGTATTGGAGATGAAACAATCAAAGTGCACATATTTAAGAATATACAAAATTTGGCAGTAAGTAATTTAGTATAATTGAGGTTCATATAAAGCATAAGCAAAACCGACCGGGGAGGGGCCCCCCCTCCGACCGGGGATACGAGGAGGGACTTGCCATTCCTCACGTACCAAAGCATTCAGGCTAACAAACCCACTTACATACTGTAGGCTACAGAAGTTTCTAGAAAACTCCTCCTAGTTTCTATTCCTAAAATCTACGTCACCGTGTTGTACGACGCATGCTCTACTAATGGGTTAGGGGGTCTCTCATCCTTTTGAGGGTCTTATTTCCGATGAAGGCTCGTTGTCTTCCTCAGTGACCGAGGTGTGACCCGCAGGTAGCACAGGTGCACTGTGTGACTGAGCAGATGTTTTCCATAACAAGACTTTAATTGAGTCCCATGCTTGGAATCATCCCATTTTGGCCCATTTCAAGGTCAAAACTTTCTATTTCTAGATGCTGCTTGTCAGACCTACATCATTCTACTGTTCTTGTTTGACTTTCTTCCAACCTCCTTCTTTGACTCCCAACATCTGGAAGATGTCCTGTGTCCTGTCTCACCCATCTACCCCCTCACTCTGTAACAATTGTCTTCTATTGATCTAAATACAATTTTGTTAATATAGTTACAACTTAATTAGCACGAATCACATTTATCACATGGGGAAGGGGGTTTGGGCAGAATTTTGGAGGTGGGGGAGGGGGACATTTGAGGGGAGAGGGCCTTGGGGAAATTTGGAGAATTTTTGAGGAGTTTTTGGGATGGCGAGGGGCTTGGGAGAGTTTTGGTGGGAAATTTTGGGCGGATTTAGGGGTAAATTCTGGGATGGGGGAGGGGTCGGGGTGATTTTGAGATTTCTGGGGTGGGGGAGAGGCTTGGGGTCTTGGCGGGAAAATTTTGGATTTTTGGGGGGATTTAGCGGGGCTTGATTTGGGATTTGGGAGAATTTTTGAGGGATTTTGGGTGTGAGGGAGATTTTGGGGTGGGGAGGGGATTTGGGCGGTTTTGGCAGGACTTTTGGGGGGTTTAGGCAGAAATTTTGGAACGGTGGAGGGTTTTGGGGATTTTGGGGGATTTTTGGTGTGTGGGAGGGGTTTGGGGAGGATTTTGGGGCGTTTTTGGGGGTGGGACAGGAATTTTGGGATTTTTGGGGGGTCCTGTGGGGTCGGGATTTGGGAAGGTTTTTGGCGGGAAATTTTTGGGATTTCTGGAGAGATTTTGGATGTGGAGATTTGGATGGGATTTTGGGGGGAGTTTTAGGGGTGCAGGAGGGGATTTTTGTGGTTCTGGGGCTTGGTGGCATTTTGGTGGGATTTTTTTATTTTGGGGGGAATTTAGGGGGACATTTTGGGGTGGGAGAGAGGATTTGGGGATTTTGGGCATTTTTTCAATTTTGGGGAGTTATAGGTGTTGGGGAATTTCTGGGGGTTTTGGGCTGGGGGAGGGGCTTTGGGGGCATTTTGGCGGAAATTTTTGGGGATTTTTAGAGAGAATTATGGGGACACTTTGGGGTGGGGAGGGGTTTAAGTGGGGTTTTGGGGGAAGTTTTGGGATTTTGGTGGGATTTTTGGTGTGGGGAAGGGATTTTAGGGGATTTTGGGGGGTCTTGAGGGTGGGGGAAGGGCAGGTTAGTTGGGGGATTTTGGAGTGGGGGAGGGGCTTTGAGGGGAATGTTCTTATTTTGGTGTGATTTGGGAGTGGGGGAGAACTTTTGGGGATCTTGGGTGTCGGAGAAGGATCCCAAAACCCCAGTGCCAATTTTGGGCTGATATCCTGGAGGTTTGGGGCAGTTTTTGGGGTTCCCAGAGCCGATTTTTAGACGATTTTTTGGACTGGGGGGGGGGGGGGGGGGGGTGTATGGGTTTGGGATGTTTTTCAATATATTTGGGATCTTTTTTCCCTCCAGAAATTCCTGGAATATTACATGTTTTGAGGCCCTTTTTCCCTTTCATAGTGCAGGTTTTGGGGCTCCCCTGATCACTCTTAGGACTTTTTGGGGTTTTTTTTTTTCAGGTTTTTATGCCAAATTCTGGGGGTATTTTTTAGTATTTTCAAGGAAGTATTTTTCCCAATTTTTTTCCACATTTTTTTCCCCCAATAATCTCTGGAATTTCCCTGGGTTTAGGACCACTTTTGGGTCATTTAGTCCAGATTTTGGGTGTCCAGTGACCAATTTTAGGACTTTATGGAGGAGATTGTTAGGAACTTTTTGCCATTTAAGGGCAGATTTCTTTTGGAATTCCTTCCCAATATTTTTCCCAGAAATCCTTGGAATTTTGGCAGATTTGGGGTGTTTCAGTGCAGATTTTAGGACTTTTATGGCCATTTTTAGAGCGATTTTTAGGGGATTTTTGCATTTCTTAGTGTGAGGTTTTGGGGATTTTTTTGGTTTTTTAGGCTGATTTTTTTCCCCAATCGTTCCCCGATGTTTTTTCCCAGAAATGCTTGGAATTTTGGCAGGTTTGGAGTGTTTCAATGCAGATTTTTGGTGTCTAGGGACTGATTTTAGGACTTTTTGGGCGATTTTTTTTTCTTTAACATTTTTGTGTGGATTTTTTAGGAGTTCTTTCCAAAGATATTTTGCAGGAATCTTTGGAATTTTGATAGATTTGCAGTGTTTTAGTGTAGATTTTTTTCTTGGGGGTTTTGGGCATTTTAAGTCGGATTTCCACCGAATTTTTCCCCACACATCTTCCCATTTTTTTCCTCAGAAATCCCTGTAATCTTGCTGGGTTTGGGGGCCATTTCTGGGTGTTTTAGTGCAAATTTTAGGACTTTTTTTTGCCATTTCTAATGCGATTTTAGGGTGGATATTGGGCCATTTTAAATCTGATGTTGTGGACACACACATTTAGAGAGCTAGGGAATTACACCTTGGAAATTCTTTTCAGGCCTGGATTTCTCCTGACTCTCAGCTCCATTCCCAGGCTGACAAGCTGACTGCAGCTTCAGTTAGGGAGGAGTCTCCCAGGGTGACAACATGGTGACAAACAGAGTGGAATTAATCATAAAGATGAACATCTGGTGTCTTTCCTGTGGGATACATCCTGAGGTGCTGTCCCAAGGATGTTTTTCCCAATTGTCCAATGAGCTCCTGTCCTGTCCTGTCCTGGCTGCACTAACACACTTTAAATACGGGCTGTCTGTACAATAAATTGGCCTTTTTCCCCCACAGAGGTCCGTGTGTGTTGCTGTTTTTCTCTCTCTTGCACTGCAGTAACCACATGATGTCCCCCCGATTTTTTTCCCCAGTGTTTCCCAAATTTTTCTGGGTTTTTTCCCCAAGGAATCCCTGGAATTGCAGCTTGCTTGGGGCCTTGCTGTGGGACACATATTGAGAAAGTAAGAAAATGACAGCCTGAAAAATATTCCAGGCTGGAGCTTCTCAGCTCTGTTCCCAACTGATAAGCTGGTCCAGCTCAAGGCTAGGGAGAATTTCTCCCCCGGTGATAATTTGGTCAAAATAAAAAGGAATTAATAACAAGATAGAAGACCTGTTGTGGTGTGTGACCAGGCCCTGGCAATGGGGTGTCTTCTCTCTGAACCCATCACCTTTTCTCTACTCTTGGAGTTGCAGTCATGCTATAAAACCAAGTGTGTTTCTGAATAAACTTGGCTCTTTCTTCCTGTCATGAAAGACGACCATGTGCTGTGCATCTTATTTCTGCCACACTTAAAGGGTTAAAACCCCTTTCCACGGCTACACCTGGCCAAGGCCCGGAGCGGTTCCTGGGGCCGAAGGAACTTCCAGGAGCCTCAGCCCCATCCAGGGCCGCGAGGATTGGAGGGGCCTGACCCTGGGCCACGGGGGGTCGTGCTCGGCCACCTCCAGCACCTGCAGCACAGGGACACGATCCTGCACGGGTGAGGAACCCCCCACATTTCTCTGGATTTTGTGGGAACTGTTTGTGAATGTTTTTCAGTGTTTTGGGGAATTTTGGGGGACTTTTTAGGCAGGTTTTAGGTTGGGATATAACACCTACCACGTAAAAAATTAGGGGAATATTTGGGGAATTGTGGGAAATTTTGAGGAATCTTTTTCTTTTTTTTTTAATTTTTACCTTTAAAAAAACCGTGAGGGTGTTTTTTTCGCATTTATTGGGATTTCTCATGCACATTTTCAGTCAGGATGAAACTCCAAAATAGGTAAAAATTGAGAATTTTTTTTTTTAATTTTTGGCAATTTTTTTTTTTAAGGGATTTTTTTGGGGTGTTTTTTCGTGATTCTGTTGAGATTTTTTGGGATGTTTTGGGTCACGATGGAGTTTCCAGACAGCTAAAAATGTTGGGAGTTTTCGGGAATTTTTTGCAAAATTTTGGTGATATTTCGGGAACTTTTTTCTAGTTTTAGTTTTTTTAAAAAAAATTTTTAGGGATTTGTTGTGGGTGCTTTTTGGGATTATTTTTTTATTTTTCACACAAGTTTTGGGTCGGGATGAGACTCCTGGATAGATAAAAATTTCGGGAATTTAGGGATATTTTGGGGAATTTTTTGAAAATTTTAGCTTTTTCTTTTTAAATTTGTAGTTATTTTTTGCTTGTTTCTGTGGATTTTAGGGGATTTTTCACCCAGGTTTTGGGTCGGGAAGAAGTTCCCAAAAGCCTAAAAATGTTGGGCATTTTAGGTATTTTTTGGGGAATTTTTGGGGAATTTTAAACTATTTTCTTGAAATTTTGGGGGATTTTTGGAGGTTTTCTTTGGAATTTCGGGAGATTTTTGGTTGGGGTGGAACTGCCGGATAGGTGGAAATTTGGGGCATTTTGGGGATTTTTTTTTTTTTATTTTCTTGGAATTTTTAAAAATTTAAAGTTTTTTAGTAATGTTTTGAGACTCTCTTAGAATTTTGAAGGATTTTTCAGGGGATTTTTTGGGAATTTTAAGGGGTTTCTTTGAATTTTTTGGGGGGATTTTTTGGGCAGGTTTTGGGTTGACATGAGGTTCCCAGATGCCTAAAAATGTTGGGGGATTTGGGGAATTTTTGGGGAATTTTTGGCATTTAAAAAAAATTCATTAGGGATTTTTTTGTCGGCATTTTTTTGGCATTTCTTGGGATTTTTCACCCAGGTTTTAGGTCAGGATGAGAATCCCAGATAGGAAGAAATTTTGGGCAAGTTTTCTGGAAGTTTTGGGGACTTTTTAATAGGTTCTTTAGCATTTTTTCAATTTTTTAATGATTTTTTGTTTTGTTTTTTTGGAATTTTTTGGGTTGGAATGAAACTCCTGCACAGGAAATAAATTCGAGAATTTTTTCAGAATTTTCTGGGAATTTTTAAATAATTTTTTTAGTGATTTTTAAAAGGTTTTTTTCTTTGAATTTTTTGGGGTTTGGGGGGAATTTGGGTGATTGTTTTGGGATTTTGGGGGATTTTTTGGGCACATTTTGGGTCGGGATGAAACTCCCAGATAGGTAAAAATTATAGGAATTTTTTGGATTTCTCCCAGACCAACTATGCCACGATTTAAAACCCTGGCTGCCTTTGGTGTGCCAAATGCTTCCTCCAAACTGACATCTGGAAACTGGGATGTTGAGTTTTGTTTTCCATGGAAACGCTCACCGTTCGTGTCCAGGGGTCTGTGGCCAGCAGAGGGAATCTCCTTATTAAAATTCCAAAGGGCACAGGATTTCTCCCAGACCAGAGCTGCCCACCATCTTGAAGCCTGGCTGCCATCAGAGTGCCAAATGCCTCCTTCAAACTGGCATCAGGAGACTAGGGGAGTGAGTTTTGTTTCCCATGGAAAAGGGCCACCCTTCATGTCACATTCATGTCCAGGTCCCTGTTCCTGGGACTGGGTTTCTGCCTCCTAAAATTCTGAATGGCACAGGATTTCTCCCAGTTCTAAGCTGCCACTGTGTAGAGACCTGGCTGCCTTTGGAGTGCCAAATGCCTCCTCCAAACTGATACCAGGAGACTGGAGGTGCTCAGTTTTGTTTCCCATGGAAAAGGGCCACCCTTCGTATCCAGGGGCCGGTGGCTGGGAGTGGGCTTCTGCCTGCTAAAATTCCTCAGCCAGGGTGGTGTCTCTTCTCCTGCTCTGGAAGCCTCAGAAGAAACAGCAGGATGTTTCTCCTCTCCAGGTGTTGACTCTAAAGAAGATCCTTTATGGAGGAGTCTTTAATATATGGTGACATTTCTGATACATTTGTAGGTCTTGCATACCAGCAGTTCTGCTTCAAGCCAGTCTCATCTGATTTGGCTTTGATGTGGCCAAGGATTTAGAAGCTGATTCCAGGGTAAGCAGTCTAGGAAGCTGCATATGCTATTGGACAGTTGGAATTGAGATGGAAGCTGGTGCTCTGAGAGAAGAAATCTGAAATTAGGGGGGAAGGTTGGTAGATGTTCTGCTCCAGAAGTCAGACAAAGCAGGAATACCAGACTACGATGCTTACTGCAGGATTAAGTGACGAAAGGGAAAAAAAAATTTAAAAATCAGAAACTTGGTGAAAAAGGTGCTTTTCTGCAGGTTAAAGTGTTCCTGGATGAGACAATCAGCACAAATGGCTTAGTAGTTTACAACATGGTGTAAGTCTGGGGGAAAGTTAACCAAGTAGCAGCAGCATGAGGCCCAGGCAGGACTGGGGGCAAAGGCAACATCTTGCCAGTCACCAAAACCCATGTGCTCACAAATGCTGGAATTCAGTCTGGGGCCATGTCAATGATCTTGTACGTACAGCTGTGCACCACCTCTTTGCATCAAAGCCCTGCTATGCGCTGATCTTGGAGAAGCTATTGCTTGAGCCAGCCCTGGTTCATCTGTATGTGGGGACCAGACTGAAGGATTTTAGATGAGTCTGGATGAATCTCTCTAGTGTGGAGTGCTGTAGCTGCGAGCTATCTCAGCTCTGCTGATAGTTCACTAATGACTCTCCTCACTAAATCATTAGCTCTGCCTGCTCCCTGTTAACCTTTTCTCCCAGCCTCATCAAGAGATATGAGGAAACACGCATCATACAAAAGGGGAAGGTCTATATTCTGTTCTTTGATTTACTAACGTGCTGACCTGCAATGCCTTCTGGGAGGAAGCTTTCTCCCACTATAACCCTATTGTCTTTGGCATTATTACAACTGGGAAAAATTAATCTCACTTAGTGGAAAAAGGTGGTCTAGGGAGTATAGGAGGGAAGGACTTGCTGATTCCAGTCCTGGGATTATATTTCTTCAAGCAGGAGAGACTGATAGATGGTGAATTTACAAGGCATCCACTGGGAACAGTGTTGTCAGCTCTACAGTGTAGTTTGCAACTTGCAATCCCAGCACATTCTGTGGCTTGTGTGTGGTTTAACGAAAATTTAACTTACTCCAGTAGGAACTTTTCTTGATATTTAGGCTTGCATGTACCTGTAAGCACAGAGCTGACCAGCATGGGCAAAGACTTTCTCTATTGAAATGTGTCACCAGAAAGCATTGGAGAAGTTGCTTTGATTTGCTTTGCTCAGAGATGTAGCCCACTGTACCACTGCTCTGTGTGGCTGTTGAGACTCAGTTGATAAGGTCTGTCTGAGGCTGCAGGCATGCTTTTCCAGTGAGATACTGGTGGGGCTGGAAGTTGCACAAGAGATCCAGAGGCACAGAGCAGGGGAACACAAGATACCTGTCAGCAAAGCAGGGAACTGACTCTCCAAGCTATTGAATAGTTGATACTCCTGCAATCTCCTGGAGTGTGAAAGGACATTCCTCTCTTCAGGATCTAAGAATTGTTATACAGACTCCACTTGGATTTATCTCCGTTAACTTACAGGGGCTATGTGTCTCAGTCATACCATAGAAAGGAATATGCTTAAGACTGACCAGTTCAGTAGTGAAGCCAGGGTCAGATACTTCAGACAGATTAAATAATTCCTTGGCACAATTCAGCACACCTCCTCCCAAATGTAAAGTTTTGGCCTTTGACCACTCACCCTTTTTGGTGAAGTTTCTTTTCTTCCCCTTTCCAAGCTCTATGGCTTTAACCTGACCCATATTCCTAACTTGAGCATACAATAAATCCTTTTCCTCACTTAAAAGCACTTTGTAGCAATGGTCTAAGCAAATGGTTATGGGAAACTACCCCTGATCTTTCAGCTGTTGTCCAAGGTGATCTTGGTTGTTTGAGCAGGTTCCCACCAGAAACACTCGGTTTGGGAGTGGTTACACAGACCCCAATTTCTTACTTTCTGAAACCTGAATTCCTTGATGTGGCTGGAACATTTGGGGCTATTTGGTAGCCTACAAGAATGTCACTCAGCCCAACAAGTTGTGGTTGTCTAAGTCTCCCTCAATGCTGGCCCCTGGGAATACTGGTGAATGGTGCAAGGAGTTTGACCAAACCTAACCCCATCAACAAAATAACCTTAGGGGGAAGCAAAGCAGGATTACTTGCCCATGCCCTGAACTCCCCGTGTGTGTGTGTGTGTGTGTGTGTATGATATGAAAGAGGTGTTAATACTCACCTTCCATGGTATATGGGGTTTTTCTATTTGCTTATCTGTCTGGGGGAGCACTGCCTTGCAGGGATGAAAGACAGGATGAGACTGTAATGAGCAGATGAGTGATTCACTCAGGGTCGTAGAAATCTGTGATCCCAGGCCAATGGGAACCAGTACCCCAGTGTTCTGTGAATATGTTTCCAAAAATTCAGTAAGATAAAAAACTCCTTAACACTGATGTAGCATTAAGAAGCATTCTTTATTCAGCCGGATGCTCAGGGCCATAGCTCCTCCCAAAGTTGTGCATGCTGAGTACAGGAAAGGTTCAGTTTATATATTGTATTCTACATACATATTCATTGATTGTCCTGGACTAAACATACCTATGATAATAATTTCCCCAAAATCATTAACATATTTCCCCTCTCCATTACACATGCATTATTCTTTCTTGCGGGTCTCTCTGGTGGACCCCAATGTTCCAGTCGACCTGGCTGAGTTGGCAGGGAACTGGGGCTGGTGAACTTCAGTTCTCCTTCTTACATAATGGGCATTGTGCTGTTCCATAGGCCAGGAGTTTTAGTAGAACAAACATTGTATTGGCTCACCAGGTATAGACAATTTATAATCTGGTAACAAATACTTCCATGATTTTGTAAATTTTCTTCAATTCTAGTGACAATAAACTGACAATTTTTCTAAAACACTAGAAAAATCCTGAATAACTTACCAGGTAAGATTCCTCAAGAGATTTAGGTTGTGCAGTGAAGATGGATGGATGCCTGGATGGATGGATGGATGGATGTGTACAAGTGCAAAGCCACAAGCCTCAGAGCCCTTGTTGAAGGGATGGTGTCCCCAGTATGACTGACTGGGTTGATAACAGAAGATTGCTACTGCTGTGCTCAGTTGTCTTAAAATTTAACAAATTTCATAATAGGAAGGACTCGGGCTTGAGTTTTGTGCATTGTGTGGAAAGGTCCTGGTGGGGTAGGAGACGTATAGCTCTTATTATTTCTCATAGTCCATTCTTCCTTGTTTAAATACGAAAGAAGACAAGCACAACATTATTCAAAATGACTACTTCTGAGGCCTAATTTCTAATTGAAGACACTGTATCTGATAGATACATGGAGTTGTACAGTCCTTTCTAGCCAGGGAGTTCTGTTCACTTACTGTTAGCTGGCCTTCAAAGAGCTAAGTGATCCCAGATCACTCACAGGAGCAAAAACTAAGAGACCTCTTACCACATTAACTCAGGATCTGAGAGAACAGATGGGATACGATGTACCTTGTGCAAGGATATCTTTGTCCCATATTCAGAAGGTTTCTCTGTCTCTGTTTAGTAAGGTCCAGCTCAGACTTCATACGCATTTTCAGCTGGTTCTTGGGGTCCTGTGGGCATTTGAGCATCTCAGCTTTTCATTATTCTCTTAATTGGAGAGGCCAGCTGAAAGGGATGATCTGGTGTTCCGTTTGGATAATGAACAACCTTGTCTCAAATTAGTTATAACTTAGAGGCACCCTTTTTGCCTTGGCCCTGCACTCTGGGGTCAACAGTGTTGGGCCCACAGAGGGTCTCCACCCACACTTAGGAGTGTCAAGCTTTTGAATTGTACTTGGGGCAAACACCTGATTTATTGCTTGGTTTGAAAAAATTACCTCCCACAGTGTCTGGTGGGGCTGTGTGCTGATGAGGTTTGTGAGTCAAATCCAGGGTCTTGATTTGAAAGAGCTTGGTAAAGATTAAGATTCATTACTGTTGTAATTACACAGACTTGCAGTGGGGTGATTAAGTTCTACATCTTGGAAACAGAGCCAACCTGTTAGTGTCCAGCCAGCCCTGCAGTAGCTGGGAGGTTGGGGATTTGTGTAATGGTGGTTCGTATTTCTAAATAAAAAGCTGGTCCATCAGCTGAGGTTATTGGCACCTGTAGATCAGTACAATCAGTTTGGTAGTGGTGGTAGACTGTTGTGGAGGCTGAAAGCCCAGCAGAGAAAGAGTTTGCCACCCTCCCCTGGAAGGAATGCCCTTAGGCACTCCCTCTCCTAATGGTTGCAGAAAGGTTACTCCCAGCATGCCTCCCTGTCCCATGTAAATTGTCTGTATCCCATTGGCCCTTCCCCCTTTGTGCCGCCCCTGCACCCTCAGATGATTCGTTAGTTTTTCTACCCCGCCCCCTGGGTCTCCTATATCAACCCTGCTCCCTCAGTCCCTTTGAGCCAGTTTGCCCCTGGACCTCTTCAAGGAAGAAGAATAAAGCTTCGCCTTGGACCACCACACGTGGCTCCCATCCCTTCCTCCTGCGTCAGCCAAAGCAGAGTGCTCACAAAAGAGCTGAAATCCCTCTGTGCCCGGGAGCGAGCATGGAGGACGTGCCTGTGCCAAGAGGGGCACAGAGCTTCTCTAGAAGGTCGTGGCACTCCACCACCGCCCCAGGCCTGCTACAACGATTGTTATTGCTATTTGATTGATCTGCTGAACATATCACCCTGATCTCAGAGAATGCAGGAAAAGGAAAAAGGGGGATGTGAGAATACTCAAAGCATCCTTATGGTTGCAAACATGTGGGTAGCCCGTGCAGTCTGTGATGTGAACATGAGTATATGTTAACTAAGAGATGCATGAAATTCCAGCTAGTGGGGCAACTGCAGAGATCAACCATGTCTAGGGAAGTCTGCCAATTCCTGTTGCACCTTGAAGGACCTTACTCACCCGTAACTCTGATTTTCTTTCCCTGATGTCCCTTTGGCAAGTGCACTCACTGCAGGCAGCTAGAGCACTGCTGGTGTATATGGCCTGATATGTTTTTGCAGCATGGGTTGTTGGATGCTATTTTGATCCTGGTGCCTTAGGATTTTAGCTTTTATATTTTTCATATATTTGTAATACTGAAATTCTGTAGTGTATAGCTGAGAACTCAATATCCAGTGTGAGCTGCTGCTTTCCTATTTTAGTCAAACAAAATGATTCCCCTCTAGGCCTGGGAATCAAGGACACCTCACTGTCTCAGGCTCCGAGAAATGTAAACAAAACTGATTTCAGGGGAAGCAAACTTGGGTAAATGACTTAATTACCTGAAGCTGTAATTGGAAGATTAACCCCCAATATGCAAATGGACCAAACTTATCAAAGTGTGAAAACCCGTGACCCGTCATCTATTTTTGGGTGTAGCCCCTGGGGGGCTTTGTCTCCCTGAAATGTACCTGAAGGGCCGTCAATAAATATATCCACTTTTTATTCCCTTAATTTTGTCTGGCCTCTGTTTTTAAGTAGCCTCATAAGGCATCACTACAATCAGCTTAAAATGTGAACTAGATATAAAAAGTAAGATTATAGGTTTTTGTTGTAGTAGTAGTAGTTATGTTATTCTCTGCATACAACTTGAAGGCTGTGATTGGTGAAGGGGGATGCAGTGTGTGTGGACTTAGGAGGAATAGGGAGAGAATGTAGCCGTGGAAAGGGGTTTTAACCCTTTAAGTGCGGTGGAAATAAGATGCACAGCACATGGTCGTCTTTCTTGATAGGAAAGAAAGAGCAAAGTTTATTCAGAAAGACACCTGGTTTTATAGCATGACTCGCAATTCCAAGAGTAGAGAAAAGGTGATGGGTTCAGAGAGAAGACACCCCATTGCCAGGGCCTGGTCACACACCACAACAGGTCTTCTATCTTGTTATTAATTCCTTTTTATTTTGACCAAATTATCACCCTGGGAGAAATTTTCCCTAGCCTTGAGCTGGACCAGCTTATCAGTTGGGAACAGAGCTGAGAAGCTCCAGCCTGGAATATTTTTCAGGCTGTCATTTTCTTACTTTCTCAATATGTGTCCCTACAAGAGAGGAGTCCTGTCCAAGGCTGTAGGACACCTCTGGCTTTGTAGCTTTGCAGGGGCTGAATCTGAGCGTGATGGGAGTCAGCTTTGTCTGTCAGCATGCCTACTCCCATGTCTCAATCCTACCAGCTCTGTCCAGCCCTGGGAGCAGACCTGAGCATGGACGCCCAGTTTCTTATGCACGCTCCTTGTGAATGAGGTCCCACTGGTCTGATCCTTTCTGTTCCCTGAAAGGAGGGGAGGAGAACAAGGAGAAGGATGGATGCGATGGGCAGAAAGGAGGGAAAGAAGAGACAAAGCTATTTTGAGGCATTGCAGCAGCACTCAGGAGGAGAGAGCAGCCCCTCCCACTGCACCGCAGCGCAGTGATCTCAAATATAAATAAAATAAAGCTTTGCAGATCATCATAATTAAGGAAAGCCATCTCTTTCAGGCTTCACACAGCAGCCGTGTCAGTGAGAACATCACCTGGGCTCTGTCCCCGCTCTTCCCCTGCCTGGGGTGCAGAGCCGCTGCCAGCGCAGCCCGGCAGCTGCGGAGGTGTGAATGCTGACACACCAGCTGCCAGCACCATTTAACATCGTCAAGATTGGTCTCTTAGGACAATAATGGATGTAGGACAAATGATGCTGGTGAGCTGAAAGTGCTATTACTCATTATTGAAACTCTGGATTGCTCTCTGGCCAGTTGTAAAACTATAAAACCGGCAGCCAGTGGACAAGCCCTTGGTAACCTCTGCCACTGAACTAAAAGCTTTTGGAGGGGAACAGAAGTGCTATAAATCTTGTGGGTGATGTTTAACATTTGTCAGAGAAACACTTTGGATTTATTTTAATCTCTTCATTTTGGAAAGTTCATAATAACAAATAATGGGTGGCTTGAACTCGGCCACTGAATCCCCCGCCTCTTCTGACTCCGAATGGAAACTCGAAGTGTCCCCTTAATAGAAAGGGGAGCTCTGCTCATCTCGTGCACTGTGTGGTCTCCCAGCCTCGCCTAAATGGATACAGTCCTTGCAGTGTTTACACTTGCTGTCTGTTAGTGCAATGACACCAGAGCCTGCAAATGTTTTAACTTGATTTTTTTTTCAAAAAACTGTCGATTAATCTTTCTCAGTTCTTGGAAGGAAAGTAAATTATTTACGACGCGGATGTTTTAGGGGATTGTTTCTGCATTAACATTTCATTTGGGAGTGTTAAATCTGTCTCTCATGCTAAATTAGGGATTGGGTTTATCAGGTGACTCGTCCAGGGACGAATCCCATCCAAACACACACATCCTACCAGTGCCTCTTCTGCCCAGATGCTTCCCTGCCATGAAATGAGTGTCCTATGCTCTAAGTGAAACAAATGCTGGGCCAAGGTGAATAACCTTATAAAGTGTACTTTTAAGCTGTAAATTTTACTACTCACCAAAATGAGAAACAGTCTCAGCTGGAAAAAAAAGGATTTTGTGCCAAGCCATTAGCATGCCTGCTATTTTTGACTGGGCTTATTCAGGCCGTGCTGATCTCCTTGATACTGGCAAGTAGATCAGTCACTCCTGCACTAGAATAGGTTCTCGAAGAGTTACTAAACCTAATTTTAAATGAGTATGTCAGAAAAAAAAGTGACCATTTTAATTGTCCCAATGGTATCCAAATGGAAGATGTAGGGACAATTTTCACAACAGGACACGAGGACACAGACACAAGCTATTAAAGGTTCACGTTGGATAACAGGAAGAATTTCTTCACTGACAGGGTTGTTAAGCATTGCACTGAACTACCTGGGGAGGTAGTGGAGTCCCCATCCCTGTGGTTCCTGGAAGTGTCCAAGGAACGACGGGAGGTGGCACTCATTGATGAGGTCTTGTTAACAGGGTGGGAATCAGTCACAGGTTGGACTCGGTTTTGGAGGTCTTCTCTAGCCCTTATGTTTCTCTGTATGTTTCCTGGGCTTTCCCTGTCACTGCTCATCCCAGATCCTTTCCCAGGAGTGCAGGGAGCAGGCTGACATGTGATCAATTAGAAACAGACTGTTTACCCAAGTCCACGTATTAGAGTGAGTTTTAACTGCTGTATTTAAAAAACCCTGCTATATTAAAAAAACCTCCTATATTGAAAAAAAAATTAAATGCTGCCAAAGTTCTTCTGCAAACAGCAGAATACTATCCTGGGGAAAGCTGTTCAAGGCAGGACATTAAGCTAACAAATTCCACTTCACATTTCTGAGCACAGTGTGTGTCTGAGCAGTCAGGAAAAGTTGCAAAATGCACAGACTTTTGGAGGAACTGGCACTGCCATATGCACAACGTTGGGCTGTCCTCATCACGCTTGGGGCAGTGATTTTCCCTCTCTCACCCACAATTAACCTTCCTGTGACTTCCACAGCAGAGCAGGTTGCAAAGTCTTCTGAGAGCATTTGCTGCTGAAAAGCGTTGGATCAAGACATTGTAGAAAGGGCTCATACTTAAACATTGACCACCACCACTTCCTTGCTCCATGTTAACGTATATTTGGGGGAAGTGCATGTACAAATAAAAGCCAAACTGGGATACTGAGGTGCTTGCAGGTGCTTCTCTAGAGAAGCAATGTTTGAACAGTGGCTTGGAAAGAAGAGGTTGGGAGCTTGCAGTGGGTTTGACCAGAGAAATGAGTCTCATACTGGAAACACTGATTGCCTCAGAGGTTCAGTGTTGCCAACCAACCTGCATAAATGGTACCAGTTTTACTGACACATGTCAAACGAATCTCTAGGTACTATTTAACTGATGCTTAAAGCACCTGCTTTTAAAAGATTACCTTCAGGCACAGCCCACCCAGGAAGAACAATATCATAATCTTAAGCACTTTCCAAGTTGCTGACAATTGAGAATTCTTGCCTTGTAGCAATATAATTATACAATATTAGTGGAAGTTAAACAAGAGGGCATTCAGCATCTGATTGTGCTCTCTGGCTTTGTGGTGGCTTCACTGGTTTTACTGATATCTCCATGTACAGTCACGTCTCTGGGCATTTGGTCTCCTTGAGTGTCTGAGCTGCTGACTTGAGATTTGGTTGCTGGTTTGCAAGTAGAATTTACTGTGAATCAAGGTTTTGGGCTACTTTGAAATCTTCTGTGTTACCATTTAAATAGAAATTGATCACCTTTTTATAGGTTATTTTTATCATGACAACAGGAAAGGCATAAATGTCATTTCTCACTGGGAGCAATAGAGTGAATTAAGGATATGTATTCCTGTTAAATTTTGTGTGAGTATCCTCCCATACTAAGGATACCGCCAGTTTTCTTTTTTCTGACTTCTCCTTATGCTTCTGCTTTCTAATTATTAATGAGCACATAGGGAAAAGTGCCAGCAGGGAGCAATAGCAGAAAATGTAGGTTTCTTTTTGGCAAGGAAATTTCTGTACCAGATCTCCTCCAAGACAGGGCAACATGCTTCAGCCCTCACTGCTCCATAGCTGAAAAGACTAAGATGGGTAAGGGATAGAACCATTTACCGTCCAGTTCATAGCTGCACTGTCATGCAGCTGCATGGCTGGAGACTGCTTTGCGTGCTGACCATGGAGACCAGCTGCTGGGATCTCCATTTCTCAGCTTTGTGCATCCCTGTAACTGCAGGACGATGTGGGAGAGGCAGGGGGCGAGTATCCATCTACTTCTGTCTTCCAGAAGTGACCTGCTAAATTAAGAACCCGTTTCATCTGTATACATCCAACACCTATCCCTCCATCTAATCTCTCCACTGACGCGTCTTTTCCCAAAGCACTCACTCCAATTGGGCTACCGGCCAACTCCAGAAAGCCCGCGTCAAGGAGTGGCCTCTCCCCGGCACCACTCTGGGAGCCGCAGAAGAGGTATTGCTTGCGCTATATCTGGGCAATCCGTCCGGGGGAGATAAAGAGTCGCAGGAGAGACCTTTCACGGTTCCAGGAATGGAAGTTTATTGAAGGAACGAAGCACACAGCACAGAGCCGGGAGAGGGAAACGCAAAAAGCGGTTCGGCAGGGTCTGCACAAGCTTAAATATGGGGGAGGTGTAAGGGGAGGCCTCGTACATAACGTCGGCCAATAGAGGCAAACAAGGGGAGGAACCGAAGGCGGGGAAAAGGATACATCAAACCAATAGGGGAACATGTGGGCGTTAACTGGGGTACAACAACCAATT
The DNA here is from genome assembly GCF_052056855.1 of Sturnus vulgaris. Classification (NCBI taxonomy): domain Eukaryota; kingdom Metazoa; phylum Chordata; class Aves; order Passeriformes; family Sturnidae; genus Sturnus; species Sturnus vulgaris. The sequence goes on along the minus strand of NC_142262.1, from coordinate 11,832,386 downwards.
GTTCAATAGAGTGGGGAGAACTTTCCAGAACTTGGGGCAGGGTCCGGGGAAGATTGACGGCATTGGAGGCAGGGATTAAGGTGAGGGACAGGGAAGGGTCTGGAAGCTGGGAAGTGGTTTAGGGTTGAAGGACAGTTGGGGAGGCGGTAAAGGACCAAACCCTGTTTCAACAACTTGGGGGTACGAAACACGAGAACAGGCCATCCAACTTAAAGGAAAACATCAAAACAAAACAGCACACCGCAGCACTGCACCTCTTTGGGTAAATGCTCCTTTTGCTAGAACTGCAGCATTCTTCCTAGGAATGGGTGAGTGGTGATGAGTAAACTGAAAGCAGAAAATAGATCACACGTCATATGGCTATTAGTACATTTGCTATTAATAAGTCAGATATTCTTTAGAAATCCCTTAAACTTTATCTCCTGACATTACAAGATTGATAGCAATTCAGGCTGTTTATGGTTCCTATTAAATTAATCTGCTTCTCAACACCAATTTTAGCTAATGGAAGGCCATCCACATGATGGAAGATTCTACTGTCTTAGACCCTGACTCCTCAACATGGATCTCACAAGACGATCGGGGCTTACCCTGCAGGGTATTTATATGCACCCAAGAACTTTAGGAGCATAAACCCTGTTGTCTGATTAGCAGAAACTCCACAATTCACCTTCAACAGAACACAACAACCTGCCCCACATCTGCGGGCAGAGAGCTCATTTCAAAGGAGCTTGTGGCCATAAATCCTATAAGTGCTTTTGAAATATATTTTCCAGAACAGGCAAAACAGGTTTGTGGGCTGCAGGAAGCAGATGTATCCTGTGCACATCAGAGATGTATTGCTGTGTCCTGACCTCACAAAACTGCTTGAGCTGGCAGCTCTTCCCCCTTTTCTGGCATAGATGCAGCTTAACGATATTCTAAGTTTGTTGAGCTACTGGAGTAAAACACACAATAGAGACAAAGATATATAGCTTTGTAATTCCCTTGTCCCCCTTGGCTTCCCCGCAAGCTCCTGGCTTTTATCCTCCCTTCATCTGCTGCTGTTGCTCTCCTGCCACAGCTGGTGAGAATGGGGCCAGGTTTACGAAAGCATCACCTGCCCATGTCAGAAGTGACACGTCCCAATACATTCTAGAGCTCCCTGTGTCCTGAACCTCTGATGACTACATTTATAATCCTATCATGCTGAAAAGCGCAAGCATAACTTCTGTCTGACCTTCTCTATTAAGCCGCTAGGACTTTTTTCTGCTGGGATTTCTAATACCTTGACATATGCAGTATTTTGTCTGGTGGCACTTCCCCTGCTGCTTCTCATTTTATTTCTATGGCCAGGCTATGCCTTGCAAATCTCTCAGCTTCAGCAAGGTGTAAGAACACCTTGCAAAGGTGTCTGCTCATAGCCCTGGATGGGATCTGTGCAGGAAGGGCAAGGGCAATGACTTGCAAGTGATGTCGCAGTAGTCTCTGAAGAATGAGTGTAAATGACTTCTTTATGATCTGTTGTTAAGGTGGAGGTAATGAGAAAATCTATCTCCAGCTCCCAAGCCTTTCACCCTCACAGTCTCTGAGCATCTCCAGGCTATGACCTCATCATCAGTTTATAGGATACAGAGGTTAAAGCATCTGCTCAGGATCCTTCTGAAAGGTACCAAAAAGGGCAGGAACGGGATCCAGGTTTCACGACTCCCCCAGCACCCCAGAAGCCTTATTCCTGCTCTCACTTTTTGCTTCTAAAATCAGGCGCTTTCCATGAACTGTTTGTTTATGGAACTGTGCTTAGTGTTATGAGCAGACACCCTTCACAACACACACAAGGCAAAGTGGGTGTCCTTTGATCAGGTTTGTCCGCACCCACATAAATGACTGGTGGCAGAGGTGGAGAGCCCACCATGACCCTCTTGTTTCCTGCACTGATGTGCATTTGGAAACTGGTGTGAGTACATGCTGCTCTCTTAGTGCCAGTTGTACCTACGTCTTCTCTTCAGGACTACTAAAGACCTCTTGATGTTGTGCTGGTACAGGTCAGACTAGGTGCTAGTCTCTTCCTCGGTACAGCTATTGTCCCCCTCTGGGGCCCAGGGTTGTGCAGACATGCAGCGTTAATTGAAACCTCTGTCTACATGAATAATTGCCACGCAAATGAGGCCTTGACCTGATTTTCTTTGGACTAGAAGAAAACTCTAAAGTTTACCAGCTTTGCCCAGTATTTGAGTGGGAAGAAGGCATTCTTTGTCTGGGAGGTAGTTTCTGGATTTGGGGGTTCCCATTCTGCACTGGGCTGGGCAGTCTCATGTGAACTATGTTGTTTATTGTTTCTTGTAATTAGTCCCATTTTTGTAGCTGGTGAAGTCATCAGCTTCAATTTGAATGTGTTCCCTCTTGGTTCAAACCAAACTCTTTTAGAAGCTATGCATAATTTATGGCCTGGTTATACCCACTTCCAAAGACCAAATGAATGAGTGGAATTCCTTTGTAAGCTGGCTCATACATACGCTACCACCTCTGTCTCCTGATACAAACTGCTGTATCCAAGTTCGCCTGAGAAGCTGTATTTGATCTTACAGTTTATGCTGTCATACTTTGGGACTGTTGGTAGTGGTGTTGCAATGTTTTCTTGTGTCTGAGTATATTCAACTACCACTAAGCCTTATAGATAAGTTTGGCCTAGGTTGCTGGTGCTGTTATGTCAGCAAAGAGCATGAAATTCCAGTCCTACCTAAGAGTGCTGTGCTGGCAGGGCTCCTGGTGCAGGAGAGAGAATCTAGCTCAGCTCTGTGCTAGGAACTCTTGTTAGTGTATGTCTTGTCTGCTTTGATAACAAGAAAATTGCATTTACTCAAAACTTTTATTAAACACTTAATTCAGTCTTTGGTAGGTTTGTTGGTTTTACCTGTTCTGCTGAGGCAAAGAGAGGGAGTGTGTTGTTACAGCTTGAGACTGCATTTGAGAAAAGTTAACTTCTAAACCAGCCCAAACTGAGCATTTTTCCCCATGTGATGTTGCTTTGCTGCCTTCAGACTGCACTGCCCCAGAAGAACCACAGCTGTATGGGATGGGCTTCCCTGCACCATATATACCTTCACACCACAAGATCATTGGGATGGGAGTTGCCTTTTTGCACAGACCATCCTTGTGCACAGCCTATAGGAAAAGAGGATCCTCTTCTGTGGTCTCACTGGTGGTGTCCAAAAGCCCTTTAGAAATTCATCTCTCCCAGGGTCTCTACAGGCTCTTTTGACTTTTGGCATGGCCACCGTCCTTGTCAAGATCCGTTCCAGGAATGTTTCATTGCCCTGGACCCCTGTGCCTTAGCCCTGTGGCTTGAGTGTCCCTTAGAAATTTAAAATATCCTTTATGGCTGTTACGAAAGAGAAAATTAAAGAGAATGGCACTTACAGGACATGAAAGATACAAAAGGGCCTCTTTATCCAAGAGACCTTTCTGCGTTTGGGGCAGTATTTTACCCGTTTAAATGGTTTCTTCTAGAGCCCTTAAGTACAATGCTGTGCCAGCTAAGTATGGATTTTTAATTAAGCCCCCTCCCTCCTCCTCTCTTTTGCACATAACTATAATTTTAGAGGTTAAGAATTCCTCTTAATATTTAGCGAGAGGTTTAATGCTATATGTTCTTTAAAGAGCCCCCCCCCCCCCCCCCCAGCCACTGTACTGTATTAATAGCTCTGAGATGATAATTTTTACAGTCTTCCAGGACTGATGTCTGGTGTTAACATTTCATGATCATGTCAAAGGAGCAGAGGGGATGGGAGCTATACCTGTCAGCTGATGTTTTAACATGTGGCTTTAATCTATGTAATTTACACAGCTTCATAGAAAAAAACAAACAAAATCCAATGGACAAAACTCAATACACAAGCCTTTTTTCATGGGGAGGGTGAATGGCTCCCACTGCTGCAGGGTGGATGTTCCTCATTCACAACAAATGGAGCATCGCTGCAGAGCCCTCTGTGAGGCTGTGGCCATGGGGACCTGGGATGCCTCGGTGACAGATGAGTATGCAGGACAAGATGACTTCAGACCTTTCTGTTTGCATAATTCATACATCAAGTAAACATTTGAGTTAGGTTTCTATGGTATCAGCGTTGTAGATCATCCTGGCCATGTGTGCATTTAGAAAAACACAAGAAAACTTGCAAAATACTTTGCAAGTACCATGTATTGACAAACAAGACTGAAGACAGAGTTCTGCTCTTGCTGTGGATCATGCTTTTTGTCTCAGAGCATCATTGCTAGCTGTGATTGTGACCCATGAGAGATGATTCTGCCACCCTGGATCAGACTGGATCATCTCCTGCAGTGATTGGTGGTGAATATTTAGGAAGAATAGAAGGGAGAGGACATTTGTGTAGTGCTGCCTCAGAAACACACTCCCACAAGCCTTTCTCGTTGCACCTACCCCAGCTGTTTCACTGGCACTGTGCTAATTAGGGCCATCTCTTCTCTACCTGTTGTGATATCCTGAGGTCAGTGATGAGTCCTTGAATCACATGTGTACATTTCATGAGCTGTACATTTTCAAGCTGACCCAGCCAGACTAGAAACTTGGTGCTTAGCTACTGTCTCCATTTTTCAGTCATCTATGCAGGTTTTTGCAGCAATCTGCCCTGGCAGCTGCCCTGGGGAGGGCAAGTAGCCCTGGACCTGCACACCTTGTATTGCTTCTATCCTTACAGAAATGAAGACTTGTATAAAATACGTATTAATGCTGAAAAGCACCAGGGATTTGATCTTTTGCCTTCCATTTTACCCCTTAACTCCCTTGTATACAAGGCTTTTGAAGTCTGGAGATGCACGACCTCATTTTGTGCCCTGCAGAAGTGTCCCTACTTTACTGTTCTCCTCCAGCTGGTCTGAAGTAAGCCTAGCTCCAGCTGCTCATGCTGCAAACACCTCCACTTTGTTTTGTGGATATCTTTGAAGGCTTTGATGGCAGAGGCTGGGCTGGGGCTGCAGCCACACACCCTAGCAGCAGTGGCAGCCCCTATGCCTCACCCCTGTGATCTGGGCTGCAGTTGACAGCAGCCTCCTCTTTGAAGGAGCATTCAAAGCCTCTCAGGGCCAGTTGGGAGATGACTTCAGACCTCTCCAGTTTAGCACATGGCATTTGGTGGGCAAAGATCCTTTCATTAAAACTGATAGATGACACATTTTTGCAATATTTACAGTTCAAAGAGTTCTGATCAAAGTGCTGGAAATTAGGATGTTGATGTGAGATAAGTACTCCTTCCCTGGCGTTTGCACCAGAAAAGAGCACTCAATCCACTTTCCCTCTGTGTACCCCATGTCAGTTGCAAGCATTTCTACATAGCTGATGCCTGTAGATATATTTGTGGACTCCTAATGTCAGCAAATCCCACTATGGTTAAGGCCTTGAGGTGACAAAACAAAACCTTGACTGTTACAAGCTAGGTAACTCAGTGCTGAGATAAAACCTAAAAATAAACCCCAGTAGCCTTTTAATGGACTTGAGCACAGCACAAAATAAATTTTTATAAGTTGTTAGGTCCTCGCAGCAAAAGGGAAAACTATAAAATCCTCTTTGATGGCTTTTTAATGGCAGTTGTTTCATTTAAAGCTTTTAGTGAAGCAGAATAATAAACAGTGAGAAAATGCATTCACCCTGTGAAACAACCATGATTAAACACTCAGCAGAAACTTGGGGATATCATCTCCAGGTTGTCTTCTCAGGTTTCCATCCTTAGCTTTCCAAGAAGTGCAGCTCTCATCCCTAGTCATGTCCCCCTGGTTCTGTATTGACCTTCTCAGAATCAGAGAACAGTGTAGGTTGGAAGGGACACTAAAAATAATCTTGATCCATCCCCCTGCCATGGGCAGGGGCACCATCCATTAGACCAAGCCCCATGCAACGTGGCCTTGAACACTTCCAGGAATGGGGAAGCCACACCTTCTCTGGGCAACCTGTCCCACAGTCCTACCACCCTCATTGTAAAAATACTCTTATCTAATCTAAATCAACTCCCTTTTATTTTAAAGCCCTTACCATTTGTTCTGTCACAACTTGCCCTTCACCTCAGCCCACTTTATAACTGTTTTCCTGCAAACAGTCTCCAGAGCTAACCTTTCTCTATGGGATATTGCCCTGTTGCAGCACAGTAAAACCAGGGTCTCTCCCTGGTTTTGCTGAAAGAAATGAGAGGTATATGAGGTGGTCTCAGCATGCTGGCTTTCCTGATGCAGGCCTTGCTCTGGACTTTGCAGGTGAAATGCAAGTGTCAGCAATAGCTGAACTAATAACAAGCCTGCACAAAGGGATTTCTCACTCTGTGTGACCCTCATGCTCCTGATGTTGTGAAATCATGTGCCATGGAAAACATACATGTTTGGTATATGAGGAGACAGCAGGCAACGTAGGAACTGTCTCTTGCAGCCCAAACCCACTCCAGCCAAAATGAAGAGTAGGGAAAGGAGTGGGCTCCTCTGAGCACCTCCTGGTGCCCAAAAAGCAGTGTTGAGTGGTTGTGTTTTGTGGATGGGAATCTCCAACATTTGTCAGGGCTTGCTTCCTGCTCACTGTGCTTTAGGTGCCAGTATGGTGGGACCATCTCAATCTACTGGGATGGTGCCAGGGAGAGGAGCCCTTCTCAGAGGGGGTTTGGAAATTCATGTTTCTCTGTGTGTGAGCTGAAGTAGACTTTACATCTGGTTTGGAAGAAGACAGAGGGTTGTGATGAGTGCAGCCCATCTCGCAGCAGAATGCTGTTGAACAGTTAATGAATAATAGTCTTTCACTGGGGCTTTGTTTGGAAATTGACTTATCTTCAAAGCTATCATAACACTGATATTGGATTTAAAGAATGAGAAATGTCTGTGAATGCTTCCCTAAAATATTTATAAGTGATATGCTGGAATCCCTACCCACCTCTATAAACTATCCCCGTCCCAGAGGTGTTATAGGCAACTTTGTCCTGGTGGTCCACAGCTGAAGCTGCTGGACATCAGGGGAGGGTCTTGGTGCAGACATCAAGAAATTCCTTCAGATTGATCCTAAACGTTGGACCTAAGCTTTTTGACAGCATCCTTTTAAGAGAAACCAACTGTCTACCCGAGTCAAGTAACAATTTAGTCTGGGTAGTTAATGCCATTGGAAATACTTTCTTATTTTCTTTGTCTTTTTCTTTGAAGAAACAGAATATGAGAAGCAAATCTAAGCTCACATTTTCCATTGATCTGAGATCAGAGATACAAACAGCTAGAATTTTAATGTCACACTTTACAACGATGTAATCAAACCTAATTTCTGAAATCAATTTCTTCGTAACTGACCTTTCCAGATGAATGACATGTTGCTACACTGCTCCGTAGACAATAATTTCCAGCTGAAAGACTAACCATTCAGATCTCTTTAATTAATCTTCCTCCATTCTGCTCTCAATGGACTTACAGCAAAGTTTAGGAGGCAGCAGCTCAGCTGTTGAAATCCATCACCAAATCGGAGGTGATGATCAGTACAGGGGAGAAAATGTCTTTCTAGGCAGTGCAGAAGAAATATACATACACAAAGAATTCTTGAGAGTGTATCACCTTCTGCTCTGTCACCCTCTTTATCACCTGGCCAGAGCCTCAGGACATAACCATCTGCTGATGGTAGGGGAGTCATTCACATAGGAACAGACAGGAAGGTGTCAAACAATGCTTGGTGACCTCTTAACATAAGCGTGAGGGAAAAATGGATGATCTATGCAAAAGACATGTCAAGTTTATGCAAAGCTTATTTTTTAATAACTGGCTATGGAGGGTGGTGAGCAGCTGGAAACATATTACTAGGATCCTTGCTATGTGTATACACAAACCCATAGTATGGATAAACAGTAACATCACATTGAATTTTTAGCCAAGAAGCTCCATTAACTCTTTAGAAATTACAGAGACAGTATAGTCAAACAACCATTCATCTCCTTTGGGCTGGTGTGGTTACTGCGCTGCAAAGAGAGAGAGAAGACAGCAACACACACGGACCTCTGTGGGGAAAAAAAGGCCAATTTATTGTACAGACAGCCCGTATTTAAAGTGTGTTAGTGCAGCCAGGACAGGACAGGAGCTCATTGGACGATTGGGACAAACATCCCCTGGGACAGCATGTCCGGATGTCCCATGGGAAAGACACCAGGTGTTAATCTTTATTATGAATTCTCTTCTGTTTTTCACCAAGTTATCACTCTGGGAGACTGCCTCCCTAACTGAAGCTGTAGTCAGCTTGTCAGTCTGGGAATGGACCTGAGAGACAGGAGAAATCCAGGCCTGAGAGGAATTTCCAAACTGCAATTTCCTAGCTCTCTAAATGTGTGTGTCCACAGGCCGGCAGCAGAGGAATCACCAAAGCTTGGGGTGGGCCAGCTGCTTGTCAAATGCAGTAGGAGTTTTTCACCCCAGTAATGCATCTTTTGCATCTGACTTGCATGTCTAACTTTGGAAGTGCATTTGAGACCAGCAGATTAGATGCTACTTGACTTTCCTCGGAGATCCCCATAGATGCTGCCAAAAGTCCAGTGTAAGTAGTGGTTCAGTAGAAAAGTGGATTGAGATCGCCAACCCCCACGACAAGTCCCATTTCAGGGGGACACCTGAAGACCACCACTGCAATTCCTTACTGGTCCTTCGTCCTACTCCAGGAGGTAAATGCATGCACACCAAAGGTCCTGCAGTGCCATAATTCTGAGCAAAACATCAAAGACAACAAAAAATCCCTCTGCAGACAGGGCTGAGGTAGTGGAGTGTGCTGGGCAGAGCTTTGCAAGGTATTGAAAGTTAGGGCTGACCTAGGATCACCCCCCACCAATACCTGTCAGATGTTTTGTACAGTCAACCTCTCTACTTGGTGAAATTCAGAAGCTCATGAAATTACACCCTGAATTAATCTGGCCCATTGCCAGGAGAGTAAATAAATCATAAGATCCAGACTTCATGTTACAAGCTGCTGGTTTTTGTTTTTGTTAGTTTTTTGTTTTTGTTTGTTTGTTTGTTTGTTTTTAATCCCTCATTACTGCTCAGGTAAGATGTAATGCCTATATCAATCCAGCCAAAGGCATACAAACATAAGCCAATTTGACATCAATTTGAAAAAAGAAGAGAAATATATCTGACAATAAATTACTGTCATAACCAGCCAAGCTGTCTTGCTAGGAGGGAAGTTGAGGGCCTTTGAACTGCTGCTTTTGTGTTGTGGCATTTGTGTTCAGAGGGTCCCTGTTGACATCTCAGCTTCTCATCTCCAAGTGACACAACAAGCAGCTTGTCACCAGCTCTGCCAGACGCCACTGCAAGCAGTCACAGCATACTCCTCCACCTTTGGATATGCCAGTCATGGCCACATCCCGTGTGGGGACTCGCTTGTCACTCTCCTTCAAAGACACCCATCTCCCCAGGGATGGCTCTGAACACTCCTCATTGTGGAGATGGAAGGGCAAGAGAAAACCCACGCAGACGAATCCTGACTGTTCCTCAGTGTCCTACAGAAAGCCACCTTTGCATTCTACTTGGGGCAAGCCAAAAAGTCCTTTGCAAGCATAGAAATAGCTCCAGGGGAAATGTGTCTACAGAAAGTTGTGGGATCATCGGGTTGGTCCTCTGTGCATGGTTTCCTCCAAGAAGGCAAAGCAGATATCTGCTGAAATTGGTGATGAGCCAGTGGAGAACTGGAGTTATTGGGTTTTCTGGAAAGGAAATATCTTTTTAGGTCCTTGAGAAGGCAGTCTGTTCCCTAAAACCCTGGATACTCACTGCAGGCTGCTTTTCCTTTCAGTGGTGATGAGAAAGAAGAGGTCTGATGTTCCTTTGAGGTAGATTACTCTGGGTGAACTCCTTTTTCACTCCCCAGTTCTTGTGCTGTGACAAGAGCTTTAGGCAAGCCAAGGTTTTGCTCCAAGGGTTAAAATTTTGGGGTGTGATGGAGTGCAAGAGTGGCAGGGGTTTGAAGCAGCAGTGGGTCCATATAGCTGTGTATGGTGCACAGCACATGTGATATAGTGTGTGAACAAGGAGGGTGTGATGCACAGGGCTTATCAGACCTCTGAATCCTTTAAAAATAAAAATGGTAGCAAACAGATGGGGAAGGTCCACTAGGTCCACTGCAGACAGCACCTCTGGGGAGATCCTCTGTGAAGAGGCAGCTTCAATCCACACCCTGCCAACAGGCCCTTAGTCCCTCTTCCTCTGGTGATTGAAGTGACCTCTTTTTTCTCCATGCCTACTTTTGAAGTCCTGCTGGGAGATGAAATGTGCTGCTGTGCAGAAGGGGTGCACAGTGGGAGCCTGCCTAGGAGCTATAGTTTGTAGGTGAGATGAACGTTGTCTGTACCTGAAGATGCTGCTATGGTGAACATCCTCCAGGCTTTGGTGCAGTCATTTTTGCAGTACTAGTGTCTTCAGGTCCCAGCTGAGATAGCTGGACCTGTTGTGTTCTCCATCTGAGTGATATTTTCCAAATCAAGCCCAATTGTGAGGATGGGGGGTGGAGGGGGGGACGGGGGGGCACGAGGGAAGGATGTGCAGGGCCCTGTAACAGTTTCAGAGCTTGGCTGTATATCCATGTCTGTATCCTGTTTCTGTCCCTGGCTCTCTCTGGGTCCCGTAACAATGTTGTGCCGAGAGGGGTACAAAGTCCTTCGTGTGCCATGGCCCCAGGTAGATTGTGGTATAAGCAGTAGGATGAAATGGAGAAGATGAAATGGGAAATGTGCCACTGTTCAGACTGCAGAGAAGTGACCAAAACTGGGGCAGAAGCTGTATGTTCTGGGGTCCCATCCCATTCGTGGCTCCATGTTCCCCTCTAGGCCAAATACTGTTCTGTGCATACTAGCTACTAAGGAAAAGTGGTAGTGGCTTACCAAAATATTTTGCATTCAGATGTCATTCCTTGTTTTAAACATTTCACATACAGGTCAAATAGACATCTCAGTTATTTGAAGTAAATAAGCCATAAGTCAATTTGCATCAGTGGAATTGGATTTATACCAGTGCAGCTGAGATCAGGTATGGCTTGTAATTTGAGTGATTGGAGAACCAAAAGTTTTTTTAGATTAGTTTTTTTTTTTAAGCTCCTCATTTCACTGGTAATGGAGTTTCTCTGTCCTTTAAAAAGTGAGGTCAGACTTTTTCCCAGTGCCTGGAATGAGGTCAAGCTTCTGCCAACATTTAATAAGCATTATAATCTAATACTCCACTGCTCAACCAAACCCATTATCTGTAGATTCAGATGCAGAGCAAATCATTACCTTAGAGGGAACTGGCCATTTTGTGTTCCTGGCAGTCATGTTTCCTTGTCAGGGATGATGAAGCTGGAGGGGCAGAGTTCTCCTGGGATAAGCCCACATCAACTCCTTGTGAAGCACTGTCAATCCATGTGATTTTTGTAAACCTTAGATACAGGGTCTGTCACCTTCTCCAAACCCTACCAGAGATGGATGCATGGCTCAGACCTTGGTCATACTGATGCCAATCCAGAAGGACAGCAGTGAAGGTGGTGAAATTACCTGCTTTTCAAAGGGACCTATAAATGAGGTCTGGGAGCAGTTCAGCCAATTTGCCAGGTGACCTTATCTGGCAGAGGATGAATCTCCTTTTGCCAGGGCTGTCCTCAGATGAGACAGATCCCAACTCACTCACCATGCAGGAAGGGATGGGACCGCAGCACCTCTTGGGAGTGACAGGGATGAGTACTTGGAGTAGGGGAAGTTGCACCTCACTTAAAGGTTATTGCTTAAATAGAATACCAAATCTCGAGTCCGGTGCTTGGGCTGTTGCAGGAGTTGGTGGGGTTTTCTTGCCCAAATGTGTTTTTTTCCCTCTAACAAATGACACATATTCATTTAAAAAGGGCACAAAGCAGCCTGGGCTGTGTGCACTGACAACTGGCCCAGGAAAATAAACTCCAAATAAGCAGTCACAGATCCCCCGAACCCTGAGAAAGGATCCCTTGACCTTGCCTGGTAGATAACTGTTTAGTCCAGGAGGAGAGGGGTCCTGTCTCCCTTCCGCCAGGTGTGTTTGGGGTGTTTAATACTTAGAGCTCTGGATGCTCCTTGCAAATGTACAAGATTGGAGTTCTTGGAGTGTGATGAGGATTTGGCCTAGCTTGTGCAGATTCACATGGTGGGTAATGGTCAGGTTTCCCACTCTTGCTGGTTGTGGACAGGAGATCTGTGCTGAAGCTGTGTGCTGGGATGCTAGGGACAAGGGTGCCTCTGGCCATGCAGACCAGGGCTGAGGTGTGTGTGGGCATAAGTAGGGCAAGATGGAAATTGGCAAATGGCACAGCAGTGCGTAGGCATCTATGACTGCAGTCAACAGGCTTGAAATACTGACACTGGTGCTTAGTTTTGACAGAAAAGGGCCAAACAAGTGGTCATGCGTGTAAGTCCCCTTTCAATCTCTGTTTGGCTTGGAGCAAAGGAAGCTGGAGGCTCAAGGAGGGCTGAGAGTCGCTGCTTGGCATTTGCTGCCACCGGTTAATAACACTGTCTCCTGGCAAAAAATCCTTCTAGCAGGCAGAGTGCCTGGAGGTGGCCAGGCAGCCTCCATGGCTCTCCTCTGATGGACATGAGCCAGAACAACAGGCTTTGCTCTCAAAATAAACGAGCTCCTCGGGATACCCACTGCACCCATATGAGTGCAAAGGGAAGTTGCTGCCAGTGCAGGAGCATGGAACGAACACCAAACGTGAAGGAAAACACAAGAAGCAGCCCAAACCAATGAGACAGAGCAGGACTGCAAGGCCCCTGCTGTGACACTGAGATGGAAGATGCGATGGAAATGCATGAGTGTCTTAGGTCGCAATGCAGGATGTGACCAAAAGTATGTATTCTATCACCATCTGTTGAAAACAGGTAGGGCAGTGATCCTTATCTCTGTGAGAGATATTCTCTGCTAATGGGCCATCTGTTAAAATCAGGTGGAGCAGTGTTCTTTATCTTTTCCACAACCCATCCTTCTTCCAGGGAGATATTGTCTGTTAATGGGCCATGGAGTCCCAATGCATGACTGATAAAATTCCATCATCCCGTTGGGAGATTCTCCACCCAGGGAGAGGAGCCAAGCATTTCCTACCTAAATAAAAACTGAAATCTGGAACATCAGAGCAGCCTTTTTCCACTGGATTCCAGAGGAAAACCAGACCCTTCCACATCATCACTGGACCTTCAGAAGAAAACTGCACCTTCTGCAGGAGCACTGCTCCACCAGAACCACATCTGTCACTGCAGGAGGATGCAGCCACCATGGAATGGGACTGCACCAACACCCTGACTGAATGACGGGGGGCAGCTTGGATTCTGACTGTCAGTGTTTTTGGATTTGTTCTTTGTAATACTGTATTTCTATTTTAATTTTTCCTAGTAAAGAACTGTTATTCCTGTTCCCATATCTTTGCCTGAGAGCCCCTTAATTTCAAAATTATAATAATTTGGAGGGAGGGGGTTTACATTCTCCATTTCAAAAAGAGGCTCCTGCCTTTCTTGGCAGACACCTGTCTTTCAAACCAAGACAATGAGTTGGAAATGTCCAGTTATGGGACTTGACCTAAAGTCATTCTAGTAAGTCATTACTACTGTTTTCTAAAGCAATGTTTCACTAGAAAATAAATGAAAGACCATCAAAGTGTATATACATGCATTCAGTCCATACATTTTTTCAGCTATTTAGTCATCATCTACACTTCAGGGGAACATGCAAAGCTTTCATACCGTGTTGTTATTACTGCAGCAATAGTTGTTATCAATGGCTGAAATCCTGACCAGAAAAAAGCTGTAATTTTGTTGGGGGTGGATTTTAGTAAGAAATCTCCAGTTTATTTAAGGTAACAATATCGTGATTTTTTAAGGCAGGTTTCACATTTTGAGGTAGTTTTGATACTGGAGCACTGAGGATTAGCATAACTATGTTGCTTTAATAAAACCAGTTTAAATGCTGACATCAATTGCAGAGCATCTCTTCCCTTCCCTTACGTCAAATAAACTCCCATTTTCCAACTCAGTGGATATGCTTTGTAAAGACTAGATGAAGTGATGGACTTAGGCCTCGTAACTAACCTTAGAGGAGAGTAAGATACAATTTACTGGTATTTAGCAGCAGCTGTTTTGATGGTGCATAATAAAGTGATTGGCAAATATGATAGCAATTTATTCCAAGTAGTAACTGCGAGCTGCTATTTTAGGTTCATAAAAATGTAGTTGCAAAATATCACAACACACCGAATGCAGCTATTTTATGATCTCATAAAAATAACACTGAGATGTGTGTCCCACAGTGCGTGGGTGCTGCAGGCAGAGTTGGGGCCATGCCTGTGGGGGTAGGAATCTGGGCAGGCACCACTGCCCTCAGCTGCAGCTTATTCCAAACTGCTTTCCCCAGGATTGCAGGACAGGTTACATTTCATGGCTCAGCATCACATGGCTTCCAGCACCATGGTTGGACGAGGGGGGCTGGATTCCCCAGGACCTGTGCAGACCTAAATTGGAGCCGGCAATGGCCCTGGACACAAAGCACAAACGATGAATGTGGGGAGATTGCTGCCAAGGAACATTTTTCTCCTCTCTCTTAAATTAAAAATACACTGAGGATAGTGTAACACTTTGGGTATAGGTAGTGGCAGCATCAAGAGTTATGTTTGAAGCACTTGGCGCCCTCCTTAAAACTAACACTTTGGCTTGAGCCTGACCTGGAATTTCAAAATACCTCTCCACAGTGCTCCCAACTGGCAGTGCTTCCTCCTTAGCAGAGTTTGTGTCCACAGAAAGGGGAACTGGTGGGAGCAGGAGCTCAGCATCAGCCCCAGCATCACCAGCAATAGCCACCTGCCTGCACAACTGGTAGTTAACACAGGCTGCCACTGCTGGCAGTGGTCTGTCAGCTGAGTACCTCCTCCAGAGGCTGTGTCCAGTACAAAAGCCTATTTTTCCTTTCCACACTGAATTTAGTGTTTAATGTAGTCACAAAGAAAAGGTTCATCCTCGCCCTGCTGGGCTTGTGGCTTAATTGTATTTAGAGCCAGCTCTGAGCAGGACAGACTTCATTAGAAATATTCCCTACTGGCTGGAAACCCTTGTCTGAGGTAGAAATAAGAAGAGCTGATGTGCAGCTAGGATGGCTGGGAGCTTTGGGCATTACCTTGCAGTTTGGGAAAGAAAGACATTAAAAGCAGCAGCTCTTTCACTGGATGAACCTGGAAGTGATGCAGTATTATTTTAGGTGCAGAATTATCTTTGCAACTAAGCCTTCCCACAGCAACTAAGCTGTTCCTCCTTTGCTTCAGGATGCAAAATTTGGCCCAGGGAGGAGTGAGGCCTTGATGGGTGGAGAAGGCTTTGATTCAGCCATGGTCTGGGGCTCTGACCAGATCCTAAAGCTGCTCACACCTCGGGGCAGACCAGAGTGCCTTCCAGCATGGCTCCAGGATGCACCCATGGGAGAGTAGCTCCTGCAGGAGAGGACATGCTTTTTGCCATAAGGCTAAAACCCCAAGGGGCAATTCAATCAGGAAAAAGCAGAATTACCTCCAGAGATATTTCATCCAAGTCCGTGTGGAGTGAATTTCACCCAGCATAAGATTAAATGGCACATTAGTTAAATAAATGGGAATCTGGAGATTGCCTGAATTTTAGGGGATGCAAACAAGAAGATGGAGCAGTAAATATGTTGTTCAGGAAAATTTCTGAGCCTTTGTCTTCTTGTTGTCTCAATTTCTGAACAAATCCATGAATCATCTCCTGTTTGAGGGAAAATCCTCCCCCACTGACCAGCTCTAAAGTATCAGGATTAATGTCAGCCTTAATTTTCAGTTGTCACTTGTAGGGAAATATCATCCCTCCATATTTCATAAATACAGGCTGAATTTTGAAATCCCTGAGAAATGAAAACACTCTCAGCTTTTCATAACATCCAGGAATGATCATGAAGAGCAGTAACTTCTCCAGCAGAAGGCATGATGGCCTTCTTCACAGCTGGCTTGCTGTCATTTATCCAGCAAAAGCCGTCCCACAGACAGGGAATAAACTGTGCAATGCACTCTGTTTCTTGGCATCCTGATAATGAAAATCTAATTAGTGTAAAAGTGTAGTTTGTTGGATCAGTTGGTTCAACAAACATCTTCTCCCCAGTTTTACTCGAAACCAGGAGCAGGAGTGAAGATGAGAAACTCTCTCTACTGCATTTCCCGCTGGAGCAAGAAAATATACAGCCAGATCTCTGCATTAAGGCTGTTGCTTACAAGATTGCCAGCTCATTTCTGCAAAATACCTAAACAGCAGCTGCACATCCCAGATGTGGAGCCAGCTTTAACATACTCCAGGATGTTCAGGAGTGGTTGGGACTTGGGGGTTTTGGCCATGTCGATCTCTTGGTCCTGCGAGATCCTCCCATGACCTATGTTCATCAAGGTTTTAAGTCTCTGTATAATGACTCCCAAGCGAGGATGGAAGATAGAACACTGTGCTTTTTAATGAGTGATAGGGGTCAAATTAATATTCAGAGTATGAAAAGGAAGGGCTCTTGAAAGAGTGTCTCATTATTTCTGATGTCAAATGCTTTACAGGTAAACCCAAGATCAGAGCAGATTTGGGAAGGGTGGGTGTGAAGTTGGATTTGTGAGTGAAACTGGGTCCTTCATTGGTGGTCTGAGTGGCAAGGTGATTAGCTGAGAGTGAACAGTGATCCATTTGGGCTTTGATTAATTTGTTAATGAGCTTATGATAGCAGACCCCATGTCTATCTCACATCACCCTTGATATGTGTCATTTATCCCTTGAAATTTAAATCAAGCAGAGATGCATTTTGAGATAATTTTGGACTTGGGGTGGCAGCTGTGGAAACAGTTAATTATCACTGATTTTCACTGAAATTCTGGACTGATTCAAAGTTAAGAGCTTCTTCCTTGACAACCCGCCAAAAGGGCCATAGCTTGATCCCTTGTACGAACTTCTTGGTTTTCCATTTGCAGCCATGTTTTGAATTTGCTGACCACAAATGCAGCATTTCATTTCTTTTGCACTCAAAGACAAGATACATCTGTGCCCTGATCCTGCAGATATTAATCATATCTTGCCAACTTTGCTCATTAAATATTTCTACTGATTTCAGTGAGACTAATAACACACAGTGTAGTAGATACAATAATGTTGAAATGTTTGGGACCTTAAATTGCATCTCTTAAAATACCTTATTTCCCCAGAGATTGTTGAAACTAGAGGATTGACTTTTCAAATGCTACGAGTTCTGTGTAGATACAGGCAGAAGCCCTCATGTTCACAACAGGGTGCAATTTATGCAGAAAAAAGCAATTTAAACTAAAATTGATCCAACAATACAAAAAGTGATTGAGTCAGTAGTTTGGCAAATAAGAAGGATGAGTTCACTCCATGGGCATTTGCAGTGGATAATAAATTAGATCTAGCTGAAAAATTTTGACCAGACAGAAGTTTTTGGGGTTTTTCTCAATCACAACCAAAGTGTTATGCAAAAATATCTTAGTTCAGAAGGATGAAACTCAGGTCCAGGTGATCTTTCAAAAAACTGTGTATCTGGATAAGAAAAGGCATTGCAGTGATAGCTTACATTTAAAAATCCAGCTGAAGTTCAAAAACTGGAAACTGCAAGTATTCTTTATATATACTGTGTTGATCATGTAACAGTCATAAACAACAGACATAATTAGAAACATTTCAAGGCTTTGAAATTATTTTGCTTCTGGAGGAAAATGAAACTTTTGTTCCAGTGTAATAGAGACTCAGTCCCTGGGTCAGGACGCTGCCTGCATGACAAGCAGGCAAGGGGAGGACAGGGGTTCTGCTCTAAAACAGGCTTTGTTGAGCACTAGCAAAGTCAGGAAGTTCTTGCTGTCTCTGATGAACCCGTGCATTTCTCAGTAATTCTTCCTGCCTGTAAAGAAGTTACCAGCCTCAAAATTTCACTACTCATCCTTTTCACTTATTTGTCAGAACATGCTGGTCTTGGCATAAAACCCAGGACTCGAACCTCTGGAGGCAGTGTGAGATCTCAAGACATCTCCCTGAGGCCAGAGAAGCTAATGAACTTTGTCAAGGCAAAGACTAACAAGCTTTGCCAAGTGTCAGAGCAGAGGACTATGTATCTATATATTGGTTATGGCATAGAGCAGGAGGTGGGGAGCACTGGTTATCCCAGTCTGATTCCACCCTGCAGTGGTGGCAGAGGGGCTGCTCGTGGCAGCCCTGGGTTTTCTGCAGCCACTTGGGCAGAAATCTCCCATCACTCTGTGGAATGACACGGCAGTTTGTGATGGCACATCTGGAGTTTTGTTACATACTAAATCAAAGCCATGGCAGGTGTGTAAAGCTGAGATTTCAGAGCCATTCAGACAGCTAATATATGTGGCAGTTGTTTAAGGAAAGGAGTGACTGCTGAAATGAGGTCTAGAATGATTTCTTTTGGTTTTTAAATCCCCTTCTCTGAACTCATGTGATATTTGTGCAGCCAGGAGGGAACAACCTAGTAGAATTTTCTGAGATGTGCCATCTCCCTAGAGGAAAGTTGCTCTACAAATTCTTCTCTGAAGGCAGAAATGCTCTTGGTTTCTTCCCAAAGCCAGGTTACTCCATCATGCTTTTCAAGACCCGGGAAGAAATTGTAAAGGGACAAATATTTTGAGGCGGAATTCCGGTAATGTATTCCCTTCAGAAAATAAATTATATATTTGCAGGGTGAGCTGGCTGTAGTCAGGCCACCCTCAGTCACACTCCCAATTTCCCAATTCCATTCCCTAATGCCACCTCAGTTATTCTGTGTGTTCTGCAGTGACAGAAGCATTTTTGTGGTTGTTTTAAAAGCTAAGCAGACCAAGATGAGGTCCTAGAAGCTGGTAATCCTCTCTAGGAAGAGACCTCAGCTCATATAGTGGTTGTTTGTCTTCAAGGAACATGAGTTGGGGCTGAGGGAGATTTTGAAGATTGTTCTAATGAGAATGCATGTCTGAGGATTTGTCTGGCAGCTGCCTGGAGGCATCTGCTTTCCTGGCAAGCTAAACTTATTGGCATTTTCTGTGTTTTGCTTTTAAGAAACCACTGAGACCAGCACAAACCAGTGACATTTGTGCTTTTCAGAGTCTGATCCAGTGTCTGTGTCAGCAACGTTGCAGAAACCATGACAAGCTCTTGGCTTCACCAGTGTGGTCCTTACAAACCTGGAGAGTGAATGTCAAAGACAAAGACAAGTGCAGCCATGAAAGGAGAAGGCAAACTAGGAACAACACAATCTAATAGTCTTGCATGCTCCTTTCCATCACCCCAACTTGTTTTTCCCTCCACAGCAATCGCAGCTGCTCCTGTATGATTGCTTTGCTGTCTCTGTTCCCCTTGCTGCCTTAATGAGAGAAATCCACAGAGGATGAACCATTAGCTGTGCTAAACTGGTGATTAAGAAGAAAACGGATTATTTAAAAAACTGTTGCTGGGTGACATCCTTGGAGCAGGCACATGTTACGTTGACCAAGGCATTCACCTGAATAGATCTGTGCTGGACCTGTCACATCTCAGTAGTGGTGTGCAGAAGGGAGGTGGGAATGTGGGTGTCCAGGGTGAGCTGCTCAGAAATGCCCTCTCTGTTAACAGCCTTCGCTTCCATGGCCTACTTGTATTGCACTCTGTGGGCATTAACAAACTGAATATTAGAAAATTCAAGAGGTAAAGACCACTGTCCCTGCTCTAAATTGAAGCTGTAAAAGCAGACTGAAGTACACATCAGCCACTTCCATATGCAGAAATTCCCTGTCCTTATTTTTGTAATTGTGTCAGGAATACCATTCACTCTGCAAAACAGTGTGATTACTTGGGGAAAGAAAAGCTATTGAAGACTTACTGCCAGCATTGGCTTCATTATGAATGCAGAAAGGAAACTGTCAAATAACCAGTTGTGTTTTCAGATATACCACATATGACTGGGGGCATGTTAGAAAACATGTACCATCCCATGTAAATCATGAACCACTGAACAAAAGTCCTATTTGTAAGTTTGAATATTGGCAGCCAACTTTCAAGCTCTCTGTCTTGAAAGTAGTTCTGTGATACTTTGAGCAAGCACAGAAATGCAGTGGAACTCTGCCAAGTTCCCTGGACCTTGCCAAATTTTGACTCAAACCTTCTTTGCCTGAGTAAACTAGGAGAAAAACCAGATTAAGAATCCCAAATTTGGCTTGACATACACATGAAGCAAAACCTGGCTCTAGGAAATTTATTCCAAACAATATAATCTGTCAAACTGACCATATACTGTAATTCTACAAGTCACTCAATCACTTTTGTAAATTATTCCTGTTAATTTGCCCATTTTGAGAATACACAAAAGAGAAACCCCATAAGTGAATTGAATCACAGTTTTAATTATATGGTTTTGAAAACCTCATAACTCATTAGGCCTCTTTTTGTGGGCAAAAGTCCTAAGCAAAAAGGCTGCAAGCTAGAATACCATGTCCTGAGATGTCACTGTAGAGGCAGGCGTGACACACAAATAGACACACTACATTTCAGAAGGCCAATACCTGTTTATTACAACAGCACACTGTCTTTTATACCCCCTACACATTCATTAGTCAACATAACATTGATTGGTGTAAAACCATCTACACCTCTGTTTTCCACAAAACTTTTCTAAAAATACTTTTCCGGCTGCAGGTTTCTTCTTGCTTTTCTTCTTCTTCTTCTTGTCTTCTTGGTCTCCAGGCCAACAGCCTCCATCCAAGAATACTTCTCAAAACAAACCTCATTCATTAACCCTCTCTAACCCACAGACCAGCTGTGGGTCCTACTATACTGAGATAGCAAGAGGTCTAAGGAAACTACTTTTTATTTAGTGTTCTCACAGAATATAAACTGAGAATTCAAACTGAAAGAAGGGAAATTTAGGTCAGATACAGGGAAGAAATTCTTCTCTGTGAGGATGATGAGGGCCTAGCAAAGGTTTCCCAGAGGAACTGTGGCTGCCCCATCCTGGAAGGGTCCCAGGCCAGGCTGGATGGGGCTTAGAGATACCTGGTCTAGTGGAATGTGTCCCCACCCATGGCAGAGGATGGAACTGGATGAGCTTTAAGGTTCCTTCCAACCCAAACCATTCTGTGTTTCTGATTTCACCAGCTACCTGCCATTGCAGGCCTCTCATGAAGGTTTGGTTTTACTCTGGAAAGGTACAAAAGCAAATTTTTATTCTTCAATAAGTTGTCATCCTCTGGGCAGAGCTATTCATCAAAAGGAGGATTAATACAGGCAAGCCAGCACTGAGCCATGAAAGTGGCACATCCCCGGATCCAAGGATGAAAAGGATCCTTCCTGAATGCTACATCCCTTTCTAAAAATACAGCTTAAGTAGAGATCAGTGCTTTTTTCAGAGAGGTCTGTGATCTTGGTGTTGGAGGTTGAATTGTTCCCTTTTCTTTCAGTGGAATTTTCTCCCATTGTTATGCTAAGTAATTGTGGCTACACCTTAAAACGACAGATAATGTTCTCTCGTAGGGGGGTGGCTGGAGGGGAAGGGGGGGAACCGGAAAAGGAAAGGTGGGACGGGGGGTCTGGAGCGGGGCTCTCTCTCTCGCTTGGCTCGTTGGAGTGGGAAGACAACCTGGGCTCTGCTCTGGCATCTTCCCCTGCCATCCCAGCACTGAGATCCACGCTCCCTGCCTTTGGACATCGCTCTGCTGCTCTCCCATCTCACCCTACTATCTCCGGACACTCTGCTGAGCACCACGACCGACACCGTGAGGGGGGAGTCACTTTCCCCATCCCCTCTCACCCCTGGGCCACGGCCGCCATCACCCAGCCCTCTTCAACTGTGAGGGACCTGCCCTGCGCCCACAGCACCGGTAACAGCACAGGGAGACGGCCTGCGGCCAGAAGGGACTGGAGCGGAGCTAGACTGTTCTGTTGCCAATTTTTATAGCTGTTGTTGTTTTTGTTCTCTGCCTTGTTGGATATCAGTAAAGAACTGTTACCCTTATCCCCAAACCTCCTGCCTGAAGGCTTCTGATTTGGACCTAAAATAATTAACAGGGAGGGGGTTGCATTCCGCATCTCAGGAAAGGGGCTCTTGCCTTTCCTTAGCAGATACCTGTCTTTCAAACCAAGACAGATTTTGGCGCCCAACGTGGGGCATTGCCTGAGGGCACTGAGAGAGGGGTAGAAAGGGCATAACAGTTCTTGAATTACCCAAGCTTGTGGTAGGTGACACCATGCTGTCCAGCTTACCCTGGATTGGCCTCCATGTGGTCACTGCTATATCTCTCCCATTTGCAAGCCCTTTTTTAAACATGAGTTTCATAACCAAGGTTACTGTGGCTATTATCTGGTTTATTGTGTGGGTTGATCAGCTGAGGAATTCATGGATTTTTAATTTTCTCTGGAAGATGGCCACATGGATCCAGAGCTATCGCACTCTAAGTGTGTGTTTCTGGGGCTACTTCAATAATGGTACTTACTGTGAGGAAGTGGCAGCAGGTGAAATTTTTTCCCAACCCATCACAGGGTTTTTGAAGTTCACCCCACCAGTTTTCACGGGGTTCCAATCCACTTTAAATGCTAATGACATTATATTGTGGCTAGTGTTGCTTATATCCCTGTTAAACCTGTTCTATCTAACATTCAGAGATAAGGGGAGATTGACTTGGATAACAACCTTGATACCTACCCCAGGGATTAGTGATGTTACCCCAGAGCCCGATCCTGTCCAAGAGACTAGGGAAGTTACCCCAGAGCCTGATCCTGTCCCAGAGATGAGGGAGGTTACCCCAGAGCCTGATCCTGTCCAAGAGACTAGGGAGGTTACCCCAGAGCCTGATCCTGTCCCAGAGACTAGGGAGGTTACCCCAGAGCCTGATCCTGTCCCAGAGACTAGGGATATTACCCCAGAGTTTGACCCTGCCCCACAGCCCACCTCGGAAAGGAACCACCCAGAATGGGTGGGGGTGCTAGTGAAGGAGATACGTGAGATGGGCCAGATGCTGAAGGAGTACCTCTCCCCAGCTGGTGAGAAACCCTCCCCCTGCCTTAAAGAGGGAGACTCTGATGGTGCAGCAGTGGGACCCACGGACGTTACATCTGTCCAGGTTCCAGCTGAACTGCAAGGGCACTCACAGCCAGCAGCAGCTGCCCCTGTGGAAACTAGGAAGTCTAAGATGAAAACAAGGCACCTAGATAATAAGGGTCAGGAAGGGGGCCCCTCACAACCAGCAGGGGAGCCAGAAGTTGAGATCATCACCGAGTCCCTGTCATACGAGAGTCTCCGTAACCTGCGAAAAGACATTGTACGACGGGGCCGTGAGCCTTTTACAACCTGGTTACTGCGGGTCTGGGACCTTATGGGTACAGGTGTGCAACTGGATGGTACTGAGGCAAGGAATTTGGGAGCCTTGACCCAGGACCAGTTATTTGTAAGGGAGACAGGTCTCCTTTCCCTCTGGGAGCGACTTTTAATGAGTGTGAGAGAGAGATTTGTCCACAGGGAAAGAATGCAGGAGTACCACCAGATAACGCGTTGGAATACCCTTGAGGAAGGGATCCAAAAGCTGAGAGAAGTGGCAGTACTGGAGGTGCTCTTTGGGAGGGATGGACAGCATGACAATGACCCTGACAAGGTCAGGTGCACAGGACAGATGTTGTGGAATCTGGCAAACCTGGGCCCATCTCAATATACCCCCTTTATTGCAATGATTGATGCTGATACCAACCAAGTGACAGTGGGTTCTGTTGCCAGCAGGCTCAGGAATTATCAGAGTATGATGGCTGGCCCAGTGCAGGCTCATGTCTCTGCTGTGGTTAAGGACCTCAGAGAGGAGTTTAAGGAGGAGATGAAGGAGATAAGGGAAGAGGTGAGGAAGATCAGTGCAGCACCAGTGCGAGTCATGGACCCCAAAAGAAGAGCCCAACGCCCCCCAGCTAGGGAGAGAGGGTACACCCCACGTGCTGACCTGTGGTTTTTTCTACGTGACCACGGGGAAGACATGAGAAGGTGGGATGGGAAACCCACTTCTGTCCTGGCAGCACAGGTGGGCCAACTCAGGGAGGGGAACACCAACAGAGGGAACTCCACTAAAGTGAAGGTAGCCTCAGCCTCCCATGGAGGTGCAGGGTATTACAGAAGGGAGGATGATCTGTCAGATCCCCTTGAAGGAACCTCCAGTATGTGTGCCCAGGAGAGAAATAATAACCAGGGCTAGAGGGGCCCTGCCTCTAGCCAGGGAGAGGCACGGGAAAACTGGATCTTTTGGACGGTGTGGATCCGATGGCCTGGCACATCAGAGCCACAGGAACACAGAGCATTGGTTGACACTGGTTCACAGTGTACATTAATACCATCGGGACATGTCGGGAAGGAACCTGTTTCAATTGCTGGGGTTACGGGGGGATCTCAGGAATTGACTTTGCTGGAGGCTGAGGTGAGCCTGACTGGGAAAGAGTGGCAGAAACATCCAATTGTGACTGGCCCAGAGGCACCATGTATCCTAGGCATAGACTTCCTCAGGAACGGCTATTACAAAGACCCAAAGGGACTCAGGTGGGCTTTTGGAATAGCTGCTGTAGAGGCAGAGGGCATTAAGCAGTTGAACACCCTGCCTGGGCTATCAGAAAACCCATCTGCAGTGGGACTCCTCAGAGTGAAAGAGCAACAGGTGCCAATTGCTACCTCAACAGTGCACCGCCGGCAGTACGGGACAAATCGAGATGCCGTGATCCCCATCCACAAGATGATCCGTGAGCTGGAGAGCCAAGGGGTGGTCAGCAAAACCCACTCACCCTTCAACAGCCCCATCTGGCCTGTGCGTAAATCTGAAGGAGAATGGAGATTGAAAGTGGACTATCGTGCATTGAATGAGGTGACTCCACCCCTGAGCGCTGCTGTGCCGGACATGCTGGAACTGCAGTACGAGCTGGAGTCCAAGGCAGCAAAGTGGTACGCCACCATTGACATCGCCAATGCATTCTTCTCCATTCCTCTGGCAGTAGAGTGCAGGCCTCAGTTCGTTTTCACCTGGAGGGGTGTGCAATACACGTGGAACCAACTGCCCCAGGGGTGGAAACACAGCCCCACCATCTGTCATGGATTGATCCAGGCTACACTGGAGAAGGGTGGAGCTCCAGAACATCTGCAGTACATTGATGACATCATTGTGTGGGGGGATACGGCAATGGAGGTATTTCAGAAAGGAGAAAAGATCATTGAGAGTCTGCTGGGAGCCGGCTTTGCCATTAAAAAGAGCAAAATCAAAGGGCCTGCCCAAGAGATCCAGTTCCTGGGAGTAAAGTGGCAAGATGGACGGCGCCAGATCCCCAGTGAGGTCATCAATAAGATCACTGCAATGTCTCCACCAACCAGCAAGAAGGAAACACAAGCCTTCCTAGGTGCCATAGGCTTTTGGAGAATGCACATTCCTGAGTACAGCCAGATTGTGAGCCCTCTTTACCTGGTCACCCGCAAGAAGAACTATTTCCACTGGGGCCCTGAGCAGCAGCAAGCCTTTGCCCAGATCAAGCAGGAGATCACTCATGCGGTAGCCCTTGGCCCAGTCAGGATGGGACCAGATGTGAAGAACGTGCTCTACCATGGTCTGTCCTGGAGCCTTTGGCAGAAGGTGCCTGGTGAGACGCGAGGCCGACCACTGGGGTTCTGGAGTCGAAGCTACAGAGGGTCCGAGGCCAACTACACTCCAACGGAGAGGGAGATCTTGGCCGCCTATGAAGGGGTCCAAGCTGCCTCAGAGGTGGTTGGCACAGAAACACAACTCCTCCTGGCACCCCGACTGCCAGTGCTGGGGTGGATGTTTAAAGGAAAGGTTCCCTCAACCCACCACGCCACTGACGTGACTCCACATTTACATGGAGTAAATGGATTGCCCTCATCACACAACGTGCCCGTATTGGAAACCCGAATCGCCCTGGGATTTTGGAGATAATTACCAACTGGCCGGAAGAGGAAGACTTTGGTCTTGCCAACGAAGAGGAACAGGAACAAGTGACCCAGGCCGAAGAAGCCCCACCGTATAACCAACAGCCAGCAGATGAAACATGCTATGCTCTTTTCACTGATGGTTCCTGCCGCATCGTGGGGATGAACCGGAAGTGGAAAGCAGCCGTATGGAGCCCCACACGACAGGTTGCACAAGCTACCGAAGGAGAAGGTGGATCGAGTCAACTTGCTGAACTCAAAGCTGTTCAGCTGGCCCTGGACATTGCTGAAAGAGAGAAGTGGCCAAAACTCTACCATTACCCTGATTCATGGATGGTAGCCAATGCTCTGTGGGGATGGCTGGAAAGGTGGAAAAAGGCTGACTGGCAATGTAGGGGAAAACCAATCTGGCCTCCCAATGAATGGAAAGACATTGCCACCTGGATAGAGAAGCTGCCTGTGAAAGTCCGTCACGTAGATGCCCATGTCCCCAAGAGTCGGGCTAATGAGGGGCATCGACACAATGAGCAGGTAGATCAGGCCACACAGATAGAGGTGTCGAAGATAGATTTAGACTGGCAGCACAAGGGAGAGTTGTTCCTGGCTCGATGGGCCCATGATGCCTCAGGTCATCAGGGCAGAGATGCCACATATAAATGGGCACGAGACCGAGGGGTGGATCTAACCATGGACAGGATTTCTCAAGTTATCCATGACTGTGAGACATGCGCTGCCATCAAGCAAGTCAAGCGGGTGAAGCCCCTCTGGTATGGGGGGCGATGGTCCAAATATAAGTATGGAAAGGCCTGGCAGATTGACTACATCACACTGCCTCAAACCCGCCAGGGCAAGCGCTATGTACTGACCATGGTGGAAGCCACCACTGGATGGTTGGAGACCTACCCTGTGCCTCATGCCACTGCTCGGAACACCATCCTGGGCCTGGAAAAACAAGTTCTTTGGAGGCATGGTACCCCTGAGAGAATTGAGTCAGACAATGGGACTCATTTCAAGAACAGCCTTATAAACACCTAGGCTAGAGAGCACGGCATTGAGTGGGTGTACCATATCCCCTACCACGCACCAGCTGCAGGGAAAGTTGAATGGTGCAATGGCCTGCTTAAAACCACCTTGAAGGCACTGGGTGGGGGAACTTTCAAGAACTGGGAGATTAATCTACCAAAGGCCACCTGGTTAGTGAACACCCGAGGTTCCACTAACCGAGCAGGCCCTGCCCAATCTGAGCCCTTGGGAATATCAGATGGAGATAAGGTTCCAGTGGTACACATGAGAGGTATGCTAGGAAAAACTGTTTGGGTAAATCCTGCCTCCAGCAAAGACAATCCCATCCATGGAGTTGTATTCGCTCAAGGACCAGGATGCACCTGGTGGGTGATGCAAAATAATGGAGAGTCCCAATGCATACCCCAAGGAGACCTTGTTTTAGGGTGAAATACCTATAGTACTGTGCCTATGTCTCTAACTGCATGTATGTGTATATAATGTAACAGTTTAATTTGATATAGCATATTAGTATGGGAGAAATTCAGAGGTGGATAATGTTGGAGGTTGAATTGTTCCCTTTTCTTTCAGTGGAATTTTCTCCCATTGTTATGCTAAGTAATTGTGGCTACACCTTAAAACGACAGATAATGTTCTCTCGTAGGGGGGTGGCTGGAGGGGAAGGGGGGGAACCGGAAAAGGAAAGGTGGGATGGGGGGGTCTGGAGCTGGGCTCTCTCTCTCGCTTGGCTCGTTGGAGTGGAAGACAACCTGGGCTCTGCTCTGGCATCTTCCCCTGCCATCCCAGCACTGAGATCCACGCTCCCTGCCTTTGGACATCGCTCTGCTGCTCTCCCATCTCACCCTACTATCTCTGGACACTCTGCTGAGCACCACGACCGACACCGTGAGGGGGGAGTCACTTTCCCCATCCCCTCTCACCCCTGGGCCACGGCCGCCATCACCCAGCCCTCTTCAACTGTGCGGGACCTGCCCTGCGCCCACAGCACCGGTAACAGCACAGGGAGACGGCCTGCGGCCAGAAGGGACTGGAGCGGAGCTAGACTGTTCTGTTGCCAATTTTTATAGCTGTTGTTGTTTTTGTTCTCTGCCTTGTTGGATATCAGTAAAGAACTGTTACCCTTATCTCCAAACCTCCTGCCTGAAGGCTTCTGATTTGGACCTAAAATAATTAACAGGGAGGGGGTTGCATTCCGCATCTCAGGAAAGGGGCTCTTGCCTTTCCTTAGCAGATACCTGTCTTTCAAACCAAGACACTTGGATTCAGATTGCAGTGTGACAGGTATAAGAATGCTGGGTCGTCACGCAAATTGCACCTTTCATGTATGCTTTAGCAAGTTGTTTTTTCTCTCCATGCTGGTATGTATGCATGGAACTCTTGAAAGGTGCTGAAGTCTTCTATTTATATGCAAAACCTATTTATTCCAAACTCCAAATAATCTAATAATTTTTATTGAGCATAACTTTAAAGGAGCATTGCACAAATTTCAGTCATGAGGAGGTTATTTCCAAAATGCATCCAGTAGCACCTAGGGGCTCCAGTGACACTTGCTGAAAGAGGCCAGTTGTCTTTAGTGTGTGGTTTTAGGGCTGGGCTTGAGACCCTGAATCCTGGGAGATATGTTCTCTTCAGTCATTATTTGTGGTGTTGCTCTGGTTTTGATCTAGGACAAATCAGAGAACTTTTGAATAATGAAGTAATTAAAAGTCAGTCTTGAAATATCTTAAACTGACTTGACGGGCTTTTTATTTAACAAGTTGCTTAAACAGATCATTGAGTAAGTTATCTACTGCAAGTTTCTTCCCCTTTCCTTTACAGAATGCCACTATGGCCAAGGGCAGGGAACATGATGAACCCACAGTTTGTTCTCTCCTGGTCATGCCTCGACCTCCAGATAACAAAGTATTCATTTTATATTACAGAAATTATTTTTATTGTCAGACCTTGAGGTTGCCAGGAAAAATATTTAGTTCCCAGTAAACCTGCCAAGACCTGGAGGTAAGTGTGCTTTTATGTCTTTTTGCATGTGCAATAGAGTTTGTGTAATAAATGTGGGTTATAGTCTACTACTGTGGTGGAAATGACAATGATAACACCAGGAAGGCAGTCAAAATGCCACTTCTCACCCATTTTTAGTGCCAGCCTTCCTCTCTCAGGCAGGTACGGGTTTGCCTGATGTTATGAAGTCCCACAAGGCACAGAGAAACCATCCCCAAAAAGACCCTGCTAATCAGTTTGAGATAAAGCTGAATTGAGTAACTAAGCTTTTCATCCGACATTAAAAGACCAGAAGCTACATTTGAGACAAAAGCTAAAAGTTTAACAAGTTACATTGATCAAAGAGTTTTCAAAGGAACATTCAATTATATCTGCAACACCTAAATGGAAAGGTTGTTCTTTTACATATTTATTTTGTGATAAAGAGGGTTATTAGGTCTTGTTATCTCTCTTCACTTTAATGTGCTCTGTTGAAACCCTCAGCGAAAAAAGCAAGCTTTGTGAACAAAGTGACGTGAAAAAGAAAGATTTAAATTAGTTCAAGAATAAAAAAGTGTATATTTTACAGTCAAAATCTCCTGTTGTAAGCATTGATGCTTTCAAATGAAGAGAACAGATCTTGATTATGATGCCACTCTGCCTTGCTGCACTGAGTGCCTGGCTATGATCTTGCTTCAGACAACTAAAACAGCTTCAGAACTCTGAATCTGGAAAAAAAAAACCCAAAACCAAAACCAGACAACCCAGACCATACAAAAAGAGCTTACTGCTTCTGGAATCATCATGTGCATCAGATGAAAACCGAGAAGGTTGTGCCTGCTGGTACAAAACTGACAAGGGCAAACTGGGAATCATAGATGTGGGAAGCTGAGATTTTGCTTTCTGGGAAGATGCTGTATCCAGATGCCAGGTTATAGTTTAAAGTTACTGAGCATTTGTGGTAAGAAAGCTCTCAAGTTTTACAGCCCTTGGTCATAATCTTTTTCCTGCCTCCAACCATATCTTTTTTTTCCTTGGATTCATGTTATTAATCACATTTTTTTACTCTTAGAGCCTGATGCAAAGCCCAGGAAAATCAAAGGAAAATTTTCTGTTGACTTAGCTGATCTGTGGTTTAGGCTCCAATAAGCTTTTAGTCTTTATCTCCGATGATGCTTGCATGTTTTACTAGCACAAATGTGAGAGAAACTCCTTCCCTATATATGAATCTTAAGTTTGTTCTTTGTCTCCTTCCTTTGAAGCCTGAAAAGAAAAAAATTCTCTTACTCCAAACCAGAGGGTTCATATTCTGTTTTGCAGAACCAAGTCTTCCCATACAACAGAGTTTAGAGCAGTGCCACAGGCACACGCAGCACCCACAGCAATTCTATAGCTGTTTTCTACCAGACCTTGTGATTTCTTTGGACTCCTCCAGGTGCTGGAACACCCAAGCATGGGCAACACAGCTGGTGAAGGGTCTGGAGCACAAGTCTCATGAGGAGCAACTGAAGGAGGGCTGGACGGCCTCAGCCTGAAGAAAAGGAGGCTCGGGGGAACGTTCTCACATTCCACAACTCCCTGACAGGATGGTGCAGCCAGGTTGGGGTGGAGCTCTGCTCCCATAAGACAAGGGACAGAACAAGAGGAAACAGCCTTGAGTTGTGCTAGGGGAGGTTTATATTGGACATTAGGGAATTTTTTTTCACTGAAAGAGTGATCAGATAGTGGGACAGGCTGCCCAGGGCAGTGGTGGAATCACCATACCTAGAAGTAATCAAAAACCATTTAAATGTGGCATTTGGGGACATGGTTCAGTGGTGGACTTGGTAGTTCTGGGTCAAGAGTTGGATTCAATGATCTTTGACATCTTTTCCAACCTAAATGATTCCATGGCTCTTTCCTGGAGGCTGAAATCCTCCAGGTGCTGGTCCTCTACCATTGCTAGTGGTGCAGAAGCATCCAAGATGTTCACAGAACCTCTCCTACTGCATGTGTAAGAGCAAATATTCCACAGGGCACAAACACTGACTTGTTACTATTTTTGGTGCCAGGTGAGGACAGCAGGTTCCTTGAGCCAAAACATTCCTCCAAAGCTCTATGACATTTCAGGAAGCAGGAGAGTGCTCCCCATACCATTACATCCTGTGAGATCATAAACAAACTCTCATGGTTCAGACTGTCCTCTCAGCTCACCAGAGGCCATGGCAGGTGGAAATACCACCCTTGAGATCACACACAGTGACAGCAATGTGGTCAGCATGAGCGTGGGAGGAGATGACGTTGAGAAATGGGAATAATGGCTGCATAACAGGGAAAAAATGCTGCTCACTGCATTGATAGTTACACCTGATTTAGTTATTGAAAGAAGGAGAAGCCATGAAGACGTTAAAGCTCTTATCATCCTGATGGAGTGAAATTGAAAAGAAAAAAGCCCCAGTTATTTGGCAGCAAATGGGTTTATTAACTTCTAAAATGGTGTGTGTTTGAATGCGATAGGGAAAGCAGCATTTGTTAGTGTCTGCCACATCAAAAGACAAATTAATCCTTTGAAGAAAAGTAGCTTTAAAAAATCTCCCTCGTTAAACAATCTATCAGGAAACTGAGCTCTGGAGCCAGGCACTGGTTTCTGTTCAGGAAAAGGACCTACAGGTAATACAGGTTCAGGTATGGCTGCCCTCCTGTGTCAGGGTTTTCTGGCTGAGCCTTACAAACCATGATGCAGGACCTACTTACAGGCTGTGTTTTCCCTTCCAGCTCTATCTTAATTCCTTTCCTGCTACAGCACCCACAGGGCTTAGGGAGTGGATCCTAGCTGAGGTGGCGGAAGGTATTTTGATGACTTCCTCTCACCCACACCACCTCCCCATCACAGTGCCACCGGACTTCTCATGTCTCTGCCATCCTCTCCCTTTGGCAGCTGGTCAGAAATCACTGTTGGTGACTTTGTAAATATTCTTTGAAAGACATTAGTGAGTCAGGTGTTGCAAAAGGCTCTCAATTTCCTCTGATAGTAATGTTCCACAAGACTAACATAATTTTTTGTCATGGAAACCGGTGTTCTGGTTTCAGGTTTTTTAGCTAGGATGCTCTGGTTTTCCAATCTGCTGCTTCCTGTGAGATGCCTTCTCCCCTCTGGAGCATTCCTCTGAAAGGCAGCCTTTGAGCTGCAGCAGCATAACACCCTCTGTCACACTAAAAATTAAATACATGAGTGGCATCTCTCCAGATGGGAAAGTAACATCAGATATTGTGTTAAGAGGAATGATGCAGGAACTGAAGATTTTGATACCTATTTCCTTTTGTCTCCTGGAGATCTCATAGATACTTCAGGCATCTTTCTATACACTTATTGAGCTCCTCAGCTATCTCAACAGCTGCACTTTGTCTAATACAGAGCAGTAACAGATAACACTTAAATATCCACACCACAAAATGAGCTCATATAACCACTTCTTTGCTGGCAGGTAAACCAGGCAAACGTGTGAGATCCTGGCATATGTCCTCAGTGTATTTGATTTGCTAAAATTCTGGATGTTTCAAGCTATCTACACCTCTTTTAAATCCCTTCAGGGAATCATGACTCCAGTTCTTCCCTGGGCAGCCTGTTCCAATGACCGACAACCCTTTTGGTGAAGGTGTTCTTCCTAATATACAATCTAAACTGCCCCTGGCAAACCTTGAGACCCTTTCCTGTTGTCCCATCGTTTGTTACTTGGGAGCAAACAAATGCCCCAGAGCCTTTGGTGATGCTGGGACATCCTGCTGAGGTGTAGTTTGTCTCCCTACTGGAGACACCTGTCCTCTGCTAGGACAGGCATAGAGCAACCTCTTACAGCTCAGGGTATCCTCACCCTTTGTTTGGCTCTATCTGACATTTGTCTGTAATTAGCACTTGGGTTTCAGATGATGAATGAGCAGCTTTTTGTCCAAAGGGCCAGCAATGAGGACAGAGATACTACTGGCTTGTTTTTTCAGCCCCAACTCTAAACCTTGGCAAGAATAAAAATATTCATTGCTCATCAGCTAAGCTTCCCTTTAGGTTGGAGGACAGGCACTGGCTTCTCTTCCCATTTTACACAAGTGGATAAGATGCAATGGGAAAGGGAAAGGCAGAATTAGATCCCAATCCCATGAATTCCAGGCTTCAACTTCCAGACAGCTTTGCCAAGCATGGATAACAGGATAAGACCACCCTTTTAGAAGAACTGCTGGGAGAAACAGATTTATTGGTTTTCTTAAGATAAGGTTGCCAACATGTTAAATCAACTTT
Organism: Sturnus vulgaris; assembly: GCF_052056855.1. NCBI lineage: Eukaryota > Metazoa > Chordata > Aves > Passeriformes > Sturnidae > Sturnus > Sturnus vulgaris. The sequence continues at coordinate 11,799,187 of NC_142262.1, read as the reverse complement.
CCTTCTTTTGAGCAGGGGCTATTACAAAAAATTAGGTCAAAACTGAAAAGTATCCCCTTCCCCTATTTGTCACTATGCATTGGAATGGCATAGGAAAAAAACCACAGAGTCAGTGTCTCCAGCCTGGAAAGCCTGGGAAGCCTTGCAGCAACCCCAGCCCTGGCAGTGCCAGAGGAGATTTGGCCACCGTGTTTTTCCTAGGTCCATTCAGGCACACACAGGGTTCTGCAGGAGCTCAGCAAAGTGTCTGGTTTCTGGGGTTTGAAGTGCTCTTCCTTTGCTGCCAAGGAAGAGAAGAAAATAGCCCTTTGAAGAGGCTCTGAAACCCAAGTAGAACGAGAGGGGGAACATTTACTTTAAAGTACAATAATGTTTAGGTTACAGACCCTAATCCCCGAGCCGTGTCCCAGCAGGGTGTCTCAAGGAAAAGAGCTTTCAGAGCAGGGCTGGCTACAAGTGTGACACATGCAAAAGGCTCTCAGAGAAATGCTCTCACATTTTTTCGTACAAAGGTATTTTAAAAGCAAGAGTGAGATGTCCTGGGTGGGAAATACATCCTAACAGATGTTTAATATCACTAAAGCTAACTCTAATATAATCCAAGCTGCAGTTTGGTGTATTAATGCTTTGTTTGTCTTTAAGCACAGATGGATATTTTGATTAGCATTACTTTGTTGATGCAGCTCCTAGGAAGGTTAGTCTGGAGGGCAGATGTCTGTGTATAGACAAAGTGTTTATGCTGGGACAACTAATCAGAAAGGTGCAGCTTTCCTATGAAATTTCAGTTAGAAAATTAAACCTTGTAAGCAAAGGCAACTTTGTGATCTGCTGTTCGGTCCACATGGCCAATTAAAATGAGTCACAAAAGCCCTTCCTTCACAAACCCATGGTTTGGGTTGGGTATCCTGGTCACCCTTGAGCTCTTCTGGAATTCACTCTGTGTCAGTGGTGTGAGAGGAAGGCTGGCAGTGAAATGGGGTGCTGAAGATGCTGGGGAGCCAGGGAAGAACAGCAGATACTGGCAGGGGGAGGGGTCTTGAGTTATTTGGACCTGTGATATTATAATCAGCTATGTAATAGTTGGCTTTCGCTAGAATGTATTTGCTTTTGCAAGTTATTATAAATTGTAATTGCTTGTAGATGATTGTTGTTAATTGCACCTGTTTTTAGATATAGTGCAAATTTGTAATGCTTTTGTGAGTAGTGTAACTAAAGGTAGGCATGCAAAAATGCATTACAAGATAAGACTGCTTTGGCAAAGTGCTGTTGGGAGTGTACATTTTGCAAGAACGGTCATTTCATAAGGTATGGCTGGTCTTGTGAAGTGTATAGCCAAGATAGCAGAAGCAGAGAACAAAATACTGTAAAAGGAAAATACCAAGTCTAAAGTGGCATCCGAAGACCATCAGAAGACTTCCCCAGACTGCCAACCTGATGGACCTTTGGACACTGCAGCTCTGGACTTATGCAATGCTGTGGCAACCTGAAGCAGTTGTGGTAAACTAGCACTGTTGCTTTTGCTTTATTGATTTGTCCCTTATTATCTCTTATTATTTTAGAGATGAACGTAGCTGATGCATGGCCCTGTGATGTGATGGGGCTGGGAATACACAGGGATGAAGGGACTTGGTTGAATGTTCACACTGGAAAGAAACAGTAGAACTGCTCTTAAATAAAGGGCAAACTGTTTTTTACACCACTGGTCTATTCTGGAAATAGAACTCAAAATAAAATGTGCTGAAGGCACTTGTATCCGGACCCAGATGACTCACTTTGACAAGCATGGATAGCAGAGTCCAGACCCATTAGAGTCTGAGGTGGCTGTTCATTAAATTAGATCCTCAACTAGGGACTGCAACTAGTTTCCTCAGAGATTTCACTGTCGCTGTCTGAAGAGATAACACCTGCTCTGATCAAAGTAGTGAGAGGCACCCTGAGCTTGAGGATCCTTTCTCCAAGCCCTGGGAAAAGCCCCCCATGCTGGTGATGGAGCAGCACAATCCTGATCTTGACTACTTTTAGTGTGGCTTTCTCCTTTGCAGTATCCCTGGGATCTGGGAAATGCCACAGCACCACCACGTCTTCCCCTGTAAGCTGGGACAGAAGGCAGTAACTTGGCTACAAAGGAAGGAAGAAGCCCAAGCTCTGGTTGTGTCATTCCATTGTCTGAAGGAAAGGGAAGCTATCACCTGTTCTCAAGAGATTTTCCATTTTCTTTTACTGAGGGGAAAGCAATGAGGCCTCGAGGCAGAATAGCTTGGAAGGGATCTTCTGCTTTGAAATTTTCCCCACCCGAGGTGCTCAGGAGGTATCAGAGCAACAACCCCCTTGCAGCTGAGGGGAAGCTGAGGGGAAGCCAACTGCAGCCTTCCAGGCAGCTATAAATGCCTCAGCAACCAAGAGTAAAGTTGTGTTTGGGCTGAACTGGAAAAGAAAAGGCACAAACTTCAGGAGTACACCAACAACTAAGTAAATAAACAATGATGTTTCGCTCTTGAGAAGAAATTATTGCCTTGTCCCCCTTCCTGATGCTTCCCAGACTGCCTGGCTGACTGGGTCTACCCCAATCCACCCTGCACTGAAGCAAGGTTAGGCTCTTGCCTCTCTTTGCTCCTGGCTTGAGTTCACTGTAATAGGACCTGCTTTGGAGAACTGAATTGTTTCTAATACAATAATCATAAGACTCCAACCATGAGCTATATCATCCACAGATCTAAAGGAGTCAGGGATAAAAGTGTCCATTTGATGGGTATTTTCAGCTCTCTGGCCCTCCTTCCCTGAAGGTCAGCCTGTCAGTCATCCAACCCTTCCACTGCAGTTGCCAAGAAGTAACATTTCAAAACAAAGGGATGCTCAGACACCCTAACTCCAGTTAGGGCTCCCGTACCACTGGCTTTCTGCCACAGCCCAGTGCTTGGCAGGGCATAATGGGATGGGAGAACCAGGTAAAAGATGCCCTGATTGCTGCACCCTGGAGAGGCAATCAAGGGTGCCTAGAGTCCTCCCTTTTTGGCAGCACAAATAGTGAGTAAATAGTGAGAAAGAAGAAAGATGTGCCTCTCTAAAAAGGCAGCAGCTATCTCATTTAAGCAGTTGCAGAGGTGCTGTTGTGACTCTTTAGTCCAGTTTGTGCAATCTCCATCAGCTGCACGTCATTGGTGGAGAGTTCAAAAAGAGCTGACATTTGCAATTGAGTCTGTTACTTTGTTTCCAAGTTAAAGATAATTTGCATATTAAGATAAGGCTCACTCAAGATTCTTGGCGTGCAGCCTGTCAGCAGGTTATTGCCCTGATTCAAAAACTATAGGAAAAATGGACAAGACCAGCAGATGGTGGAGGTTTGGAAAAATGAGAGAATAAAACACAGAGGAGGAACCTCCAGTCCTGTCCTGTGAGGAGGAGGTCCTACAGCATACCTGGTATTGATGTGGTGGATTCACAGACAACCTCAGTTCAGAGGATATGGGATGTGCAGACACAGATTTACCCCTATCACTTAAAATGTTAAGCTAATCTCTCTCGTTTAACAGGTCTGTCAGGAGCACAGAGATCGCTTTACAGACATCACCCCATGAAAGGCAGAGGCAGATTTTTTTTTCAGCATCTCATTACAGCATATTTTCTCATAGCTTTTCCTATCTTTGTATGATCTCTAGAGGAGACTTAATACTTTTCCTTGGTAGGGTGTTTTGGTTTTTTTCTTTGTCTTTCATAGCTACCTCAAAGCAGGCTGGCTTGGTTTCTAAAGTGCTAGATTCGTTCCCTTCCCAAAATCCTCTGAAAAGTCTGGTGGGTTATTTTCTTTCTCCCATGGGAACATTCACAGCATCATAATCCCTTTTATAGAAAAACCAGAGCAATCCCAAACATATACAGGGGCTACAAACAGAAGTACATTTCTGCTGTCTTATCACAACTTTCTTGTTCTTCACAGTTCTTGATTAAATAAGACTGATTTTAAATACATGGTCCAAAAACAGTGCCTGAAATCTCCACTCAGAATAAAATAAAGAATTCTGATGTCTCTAGCTAGACATGTACCAACTATAATGAAGGCAGAACTGCTCACCCAACCCTGCAGGCAGCCTTGGCCCAGAGCTCACAGGAATTTGCATATCTCATTCATTTCATCTTTGAAGCCTAAAGACAGTATTTTAAGGAGAGATTTTATAGATAGTGTTAGTTTGACACATTGCAAACTTAAAGGAAGTAACTGTTGGCCAATATAGGGAAGTGTGATAAAATGCTGAATGCTCTAGAAGACTCCAGTTTTACATGCCAGCCCTGGTGCAAAGCTAATTCTTTTGCACTTGCAGAGTGTCCCTGTGTCACGAAAGTACATCCCTCCATTTGGAGGCAGAACTGTTCATTTTTGGGTACCTCCACTTCTCCTGTTAATTTCCTACTGACCACACCCAGCATGGGCAAACATCACTATTTCATGCTGTTTCCATGAAGAGTGCATAATTACATTCCCTCGTTCCTGACCACTGTTTCCTACCATCAACAGGTGGCAAATGAAGCTGGCATCATTCATATGTTTTGCATCCTCTCCTATAAAGCTCTTACAAATGAAACTGTCAAGCCTTGCTGGCACCTTTCAGGATAAATGATGCAAACTGGGGGCCGTGTGAGGCAGTCTGTGCCTACTGTGCCATCCATGAGTGCCTCCTGCCCGAGGAATGTCTTTGCAAACATCTGTTGTAGTTTGAGGAGACATGGCAGAAGCGGGAGGGGGAAAACCCTCAATAATGGATGATTTTGAAGTTTGGGGAAGCTCAGTGGGAGAGAGGAAGTAGGTTGGGGAAAATCAATGAGAGAGAGAGAGAGAATATTTTGCCTGACAGTCACTCATCACTCAAGCCAGGTAATTATTCATTATCTCTATGCATTCACACAAGTTGTTAGTTTTCTGGGTAGATGAGTCCTGTGCTTAGTCATCTTGGCATTTTTAAAGATGAATGAAGAATTATCCAGGATGAAGGGTCAGGAGCGAGAAAGATAAATAACACCAAGAAGCTGATTACTGCCCGTCTGTTATAAAATTTCATTAGTTTTGACAGCCTGTACATAAGCAATGAATGAATGCTAACTACACTTCCTTTGCATCTGCTTTCACTCATATTGCTTAGCTTGGAAAAAGAGCTGGCCAGACGAGCCTTGAGGATGAAAGGAGGTGCTGGATGATTCAGTGGATCAGGATGATTCTTAGAACAGGGATAGCAAGGGTTAAATTTATTAGGCTTACTTTGCCAAGGGCATTTTTCATTGGGCACCACTAGAAACTATAGATGTTCGTGAGTGGAGGTATCCCAGAGGATGGTTCTCCTCACAGTCCTTCAGGAGAATGATGGAGCTTAGACTGTCACCAAAGCCAGATCTCTTGCTGTGGTAACATTCCCTCAGATTGAAAACATTGGGAAAATAAAGTCACAGAGGAGGCAATCAGGATCCCAGCCATATCCGGGTTTCATGATAATGTGTTTCTATGTTCTTGGTCTGTGCAAGAGCAGCTGGCCTGAAGAACTGGTCTTTATCATCTATGCTTCAGGTGAAAAGTAACAATTGATACCTGAGACTTTACTGAAATATCCATCATCCCCTGCTGTCAGAACTACTCTTTATTTTGGGGCATGGAGGCAGATGAGACAAGTGAGGATTCTCTCACCTGCAGCTGTATGTAAGAGCTGCTGCTATCCCTAGCATCTTTTAGGTCCTTAGTAATGAAATAAATACTACAATGTCTATAATAATGACATAAGATGAGATTTTTTTGTCATATTTATTGCTCAGGCTGTTGCAATACAGGATGACAAATCAGTGTTTCCCCAGTGACTGGCTCAGCCTCCCCATGCATGTTTAAACAGATGTGACCTTGATAAGCATAGATACAGGGGGCTTGAGGACAGCTTGCCAGACAAATTAATGTGCACTGGCAGATTTATGAGAAGTTATTCCTCCGTGTAGTAAAGTCTATCTACTTTCACCTAACTGCTTCTCCAAAAGTGACTTTTCCCATGTACAAAACACGAACAATCTGCAAAGCTAGTGACAATGTCGAGGTCTTTAAGGAAAAATGTTTCCAGGAGGCTGGAGCAGAGAGGCAGCCAAGTGGAAACAGAGATGTGATTCATGCAGAACAAGGTGTCCTCATTCATTTATAGCAGTTTGCTCACTGTAAATGATATCCTGCTCAGACAATGTGGGTTCTTCCTTTTAATCTGTCCCTGCATCAAAAGAGATCTTGCAACTGAGACTCTTTCATTTCATCATGCCTTCCATCATGCCAAGAAAACCCACAGGTTGAAAGGAGTGTCTGTAAACACTTGTTTACTGAAACGATGGGTAAACCAGCTCCTGAGTCATCCCCTCCCACAGCTCTGTGTTTCAATTCTTCCTACTCTTAGGCAATAACGTCAGGCTTTCACTACTTCCTGATGAAATTAGCAACTAGAAACCCAAGCACTGTGGGTATGTGTGAGAGAGAATGAGACAAGAGGTCTGCTTGGGACCAGGAACAGAATGCTTTGCCTCTTTAACCTGAAAAGAAAGAGCTGAAGTAAATCAGTAAATACAAATGATAGAGGGGCCTAAGAATAAGAGGCTTGTTTGCATATTTAAAAAATCTAGTTAGCATCACTGCTGCTGGTATGTGGGTTTTCCAGGGACCCATCTGGTTCTAAGGGTCTGGAGATACCCTCATAGACTTATCAAGGTCCAAATGCTCAACAGGACATGTTCTTCTGCCATGTCTCCCCTGGAGCCCCTGTCTCTGTGAAGCTCATGCAGCAGCATCTCACAACTTCAGAGCCCATCTTTTGCAGTCAAATTCAGATCAGTATATTCTCCTAAAGGGTAGTACTCATGTGGTCTCATAAACATTAAAGGGTCCTCAGGATTATTCAGGGCTTCTCTGGACTAATTTGTATTAGAACCACAGCGTGGAAATGCACACCATCTGGTCCACAGAAATTCCAGTGATGGGAAAATCCATCTTAAATTTTGAAAATTCTTCCAATAATGCATTACAGTCACTGCTAGAGATTTTTTTAAAAAATCACCTTGTTCATAGTGTATAATTTTGTTGTTGTTGTTTCAGCTTTCAGGCCATCTGAGGAGAGTATTGATAAATGTCTTAGGATAACTCTGGTTGAGAAGATTTTCTACCACTACCAGATTGGAGAGGTTGAAACAAGTAATTTTGGTCTGGTAACGTCCCCTTGAGAGGCCTAATTAAGATGATGGATGGGGTTATAAAAGGTTAAGTCTCTGCAGGAGGAGGTAGCTTTCCTGGACAGGGAAGCAGGGATTCCCTAGCCTGAGAGACTCTGGCACGCAGCTTTGGATGAAGGGCAGCTGAGGTGTGGTTATCATAAAGAAGGGGTAAGAACTGGATATCTCTGCAAGAGGACACAGAGAGGGTTTGTGCTAACGTGCTGTGTGTCAGGAGAGAGAGAGTAATGGAGGAAATTGGACTGGGATTCAGCAAATGGGGTTTCCTGTGCTCTTAATTCATTGTAAGTCCTGCCTGCAGCTGCTGGGTAATGGTGTTTCTATCTCAGGACTTGAAAGCAGGGTACCTATGGCCAAGAGCAGTTGAAGGACTGCCATCCCTTCCCCATCCCAGCTAGAGCACTGCCAGGGACACCAAGTGCTTCAGAGAGGGATGCAAGGACACAGAAAGAGTCCGGGCTGTTGATCACACAGATGTAGAAAACTCCCAAGGTTTGTAGACTGGAAATAAGACTGAAAAGAACTACAATGATCTCACAAGGCAGGTGGGAGCAGAAGTTTCCCACTGCACACAGTTTCTGTGGACTCGGTGCTTGCTTACCAGTACCTGAATACATGCTGGGCTGGCCCCAACCTCACTCTGCCAAGGCAGAGTAACAAAGAGCAGAAAGGGAACTTCTTGTACTTCATCTTCAGTGTGAAATAGCCCTTGGTCCTATGATAATGTGCAGGGATTCTGCCTGCAATGGTTGCATCCAGGTGTCTCAGAGCTGCACCAGAAGGGAGGTTCTTTCTAAACACTTCTGTAATTTGTTGACATACACATTATCACTGTAAGAAGCAATATCCCTTCTAAATCCTTGTTTTCCCTGCTCTTTACTGTACTATCTCGGGCTGATGTTAATTCACCCCATCTCTGATCTGAATCCTGGACAGTTCATTCCCTTGATCTTTTGGAAGAGTTCTTCAGGCACTAATTCCACCATATTACTTTCTCCAGTGTAAAAAACAGCTGATTCTGACTATCACAAGAAGAAGCCCTGCAAAAGTCAAAACAGAGTAGCACATTAGGCAGGGTAGATTCATTAATTACCCTGTTTTGTCTTTAAACTGAAAATATCCCTAATTAACACTTTTCCACTTACAATGAACATCTTCTTCCCAACAGGCTGCAAGTTCATCAAGTAGGGGTAGAGACAGAGTCTTTCCTAATGATCACTGTGCCTTCCATTAGCGAAAGTTTAATTATCAAAACAATCATTTGTCCAATGTTGAAAAGCTGTGAGGAAAGAAAGAAAGAAAGAGAAAAAAAAAAAGAAAGAGTCAATACATTTGACCTTGCTTCTGGGAGAGAAACTCCTGGTAGTCATTACAAATCAACTGTGGAAGTAGCAAGACACTGATTTTAATGGATGTGTCTGAAAAAAATTCTTTCCAAGAGCCAACATTCTTCTGTCCTTCAATACACACCTGAAGGAACAGGGAATGGAGTTGTCTGCCACAGCAAAAGTCCTTTGCTTCCTTGCTTATCTGAGAAGAGAGCAGAGGGATAAGTGGAAAGTAATTTATCAGACCTGCAGGGAAACAAAGTTCATCAGGATTTCCTTGCAGTTGCAAAGACAGCAGCAATATACTCAAATGTGGTTAAATGACACACTCATTTTTCTCACTTAGGTCGTGGTTCTGGAAAACATCTTGGAAAAGAATTTCAGTATGTGCTGCTGCTTAAACCTGGGTGTGAACCCCATTACAGACTAGTGAAACTCAAGCATATGCTTTACACGTAAGCATGGATCCACTCAAGTGCTGTCCTCATTAGGGCTGGTGTTTAAGTGGCTCCTTGAGCTAGAGCCTGCAGCTTTGAAAGGGCTTTCCTATTCTTTGTGTGCAATGCACAGAGCGCTAACTAAATACTGGCTTGTTTTCTATAGCACTGACCAGAACCACCTCAAGTGCCTGGGCAGCAGACATATGCAGGAAAATTGACTCTGATCATCCCTGGGGTCATTTAACTAAAGCACACATTTCAGTGGAGCCAAGTGTTCAGTGGAGCCAAGTGCTTTTCAACTCCCATGGTGTCAAAACAATTAGCAGATCACAGCAGCACTGATTCACTGGTGCTCCAAGAAAAGCATCTGGCCAACATATGGAAATTTAACACAAGCACTGAATAACCTCCTCCTCGCACCATCAGCTGCCTGGAGGACAGCACAGTTGGGATGATTCTTATATCAAAGGACAGGTTATGCAATTCAACTTAACCTTATGAAAAGACTTCACTGCAGAATCTCAATTACATATTTATATAATAAACCTGCTTTCCGTATATTACCCCTGTTAGAATTCAGAGATTATAAAATATCCTGAGTTGGAAGGAGCCCAATATGATCATCAAATTTATTTAGCAAGTTGGGGATTTGGATATAGATTAGATATTTGGAAGTAATTCTCCCCTGTGGAGGAGCCCCGGCCCAAGTTGCCCAGAGAAGCTGTGGCTGCCTCATCCCTAGAAGTGTTCAAGGCCAGGTTGGATGGGACTTGGACCAACCTAGAATAGTGGAAGGTGTCTCTGCCCATGCCAGAGGCTGGAATGAAGTGATGCTTCTAAATCCAAGACCTTCTGTCCATTTGCTATTGGTTACATCCCTATCCCACCTTGACAATTCCAGAAAGCATTATTAGGTACTAAAACAATTAGTACTCTTGCTGGCTGGTGAATGAGATCATGGCTGTCAGATTAGGAAAATGCTATAACACAATAATGAACCTGATCATTTAAAAGGCACAGGCAGGGAAGCAGACTCTATGTGGATGCCAGGTAGTTTTGACAAGGTTATGCATCTGCCATTATCATATGGGAACAGGAGAAAAAAAAATGTGGATGATTCTTTGTTTCTTTTAGGCTCTTTCATTAGGGAGGACTACAAACCCTGATGGTAGGATGGCTGGTGTGTTTCCAATTAATGTGCTTTTCCCATTCGGTGGAACTACTGTGGGTTCATCAAAAAGATCAAAGGACCCCAGTGCTGCTACATAGGGGAGTTACCCCAGAGATCCCTGTGTTTTCAGCAAAAGGTGTCAGACGGGGTAAATGGCAGCACCAAATACACTCTGTGTATGGTTCTGTGAACACTATTCCCTCACAATGAAAAGCAAAAGGTGTCTCATCTACTTTGGTGTAGTGTATATTTCTTCTGATGCTTCAATTATGTTCTAGCATGGGTGGAGCAAACTGTGCACACCTTGCATCAGCTGCTGGGTTACTTGCTATGTTTTTCCCATCTCCGAAAGGGATGAAAGGCTGCAAATGACCTCCAGCATCTCCCATCAAGCCACCTGAAAAAGCCCAACCAGAGATCAAATCTTGTCAGCTGCATCCTAAAAAGCTGACCTGTAAATGCTCGCCCACTAGGAATAAGACACAGATTGATTTCCAGTTGATTATAAAAGTCCCATTCAGTCAGAAATTGATTTCATTAATCAAATGCATTTTTTACATAGCTTCAGACCTGGCTGAAAATGTTCCTTCTTATTTTATTATTGGCATTTATTAACACAGCTATTAGCTATGTTAATGCAATGTCAGTGGTACTTTCATTGACTCCTAACAGACAGTTCTTGTGTGTACCACATAGCAAACATGACCAGAAGGAATTTGACACAACCAACCCTTCTTTTGAAATCAATGTGGGATCCAAAACAAACCTCTGGTGGTCCCAGCACCGCTGCCCAAGGAACCGGGCATCCTACAAATAAATACTGACTTGGAAATCTGTGGCTAGTTGAGAATAAATCTGCTTCACTGGGAGTGGAAGAGAAAGCAGAGTTCAAGGCTTCTACTGAATTGGTGGCCAAATGCCAGTATCATTCACTTTAGGGCAGTATAAAATCATTCATCTGACAGGCTGACCCTCTAGGCTGGGAAAATAAAGCCATAAAACTATCCTCTAAGTCTCTCAACAGTGGTTCCATGCCCTGTTGAATGGCAGCCATCTCCCTCCATGGGTTATTCACTCATGCAGAGCCTGTGCAGGACCTCAGCAATATTCCCAAATTGCTGCTGCTATTGAGTGCTGTTGGTGGGCTGTATTTCTACACCTCTTTCCTGCATACTTCCTAGAGCTCCTCATTGATAGTTCACAAGCTTCCTTGCTCACTTTCCCCATTTACATATTTTGCTTCACTCAGATGCTTTTTAGACTGCTTTGGGTTTGTGTTTTTTGCTTCCCACACTGTGCCCTGCCCCACCTCAGTAGCATGTGCCCATTAGCTGCAGGTCACTAGCAGTAAATGAAACATGCATGGTCAAGAAAGTCGTTACAAGATCATATGCCAAAACATTTCAGATCTGGATTTTTTTTTTAAAGCCACACATGCAAGCACTGCAGTGCTTTATTTGCATGTAATTGCTATTTTTGTCCCCTTCATCGTTGACCTTGTGGTAGGACATCTGTTGTCTTATCACCAACTGTCCTCCCATGGCTTTGGCATCTCTCAAGAGCATCCTGCATCATGCAGATATTGTTCTCTGGTATCCTCTGTGATCCTTCAGTATTCACTAAGTTTTGCACCAATCACTGGTACCAATCTGTCCTATTGCAAGACCTTTGACTCATTCATCATCAGTGCAATAAGGTGATACCTTAGAGATGGTGCATGGTGTGCTGGAAAAAACACTGACATTGCAATTGGGACACCTACCTACATAGGGGCACTGGCTTGGGTACCCACAGTCTTGTGGGACCCAGATGAATAATTTAATCCTGCCCTTCACATGAATTTGTTAGCACATGAACACTGCACATATTCCTGAAGTGTCACTGAAGGGAAAGCGAGCTTGGGTTTTGCTGATACTCATCGTCAGGCCCTTTGCTACTTAGGCCTTCCTCTCTAAACTCCAAATAAAAAATATTTGCATTATTTTCTTTTGTCTAAATTGTCCATTTAACATTAACATGGACAGACCTTTCAAGCCTTGGTACAGTACCTTGACCAAAGGTGACATGGAGGGCTATTGAGGCAACTTCAACGTGAGCAACAGTTTTCTTCCACATCACCTTCTGTGCAGATACCTTACATGTGCTTGAGGCATGAATTTGGGACAAAAATTTCTATTTCCATGTTAGAGATCAGAAAATTTGGGATGCTGGAAGAGATTTCCCCTGTATCAGCCATGAGGTGCCTGTGGCCATCAGAAATAGGACCAGAATCATTTATAGGACCAGGAAATATTTCTTTACTGGGAGGGTGGTCAAACCCTGGAACAGGCTTCCCAGACAGCTGGTAGATGATCCAAGCCTGTAAGTGTTTAAGAGGCTTTTGGATAATGCTGTTAATAATATTCTTTAACTTTTGGCCAACCTTGCATGTTCAGGCAGTTGGATTTGATGAACACTGAATGTCCCTTCCAACTGAAACAGTTCTATTCTATTCTATTCTATTCTATTCTATTCTATTCTATTCTATTCTATTCTATTCTATTCTATTCACCGTTTTTTAATTCCTCCCCTCCAAATCCTCCTTCTGTCGTGTGCAGCTGTGCCAGACAGTCCCAGTGTTATCCAGGCAGCAGAGTGTTGGTTTGTCTCTCATAGACGTTTTCAAATGATTTTTAGTTTTCCCTCTGAGCTGCTTTCTTTGAGGTCTGCTCTCATCTTATCAAGTAGTTAATTCCTACAGTGCCTTTCCCTCTTGAAAATGTCTTGAACTGCTTCAGAGGTTACTCTAGGGTGACACAGGAGCCAACCCTGCTGTTTGGAGAGCTGGTGCCCACAGGTGAGTGACAGCAGCACTGTGCAGTGCCCCAGTGCTCCCACATTTGCAGCTCTGTGATAGCACATTGTTGTTGGTCCCTGTAAGACAGGCACACAGATGGTTGGGCACAAATCTCTCCTGAGCCTTTTGGGATCTGCACTTGAACAAGGACCTTATCTTCCTTCCATTCCTCTCCTATGCCAGTCCCTTGTGTCTTTGTTGATGCCTTGTCACGTGCCACTAAGACCCAGAGAATCCATTCCTATACAGCTCCCTGGGCCTGCTTTTGATTTTATCATTACACCTTTGAAATACCCTCCGGATTTTGACACTCTCATTCTTCTCCACAATTCCCTTCTGCTTCTTTTTCTACCTTTACAGCTGAAGGTTTTGCTGTTAATGTTTTATGGGCACCAGGTCAGATTTATCCCTAACAGAAGGTACCTGTTCCTGATCTGTCCTTAGGGCTCCTCTGTGTCCTGCCTGTATTCAGGTCTTTGCTGTTTTCCAGAAGTGCAAATGTTACTGTGTTGGATCAGATGAGAATCTGTCTAGCCCTAGCATCTTGTCTGTCACTGAAGGCTTTGGAGTTGCAAGAAACCCCAAAATCAACATTTATAGGCCAGAAACGCCCATCCCCTCCAGTCTTGCCAGCAGTAAGAACACATTTGGTGGCTCTGTCCTGCTGCACTGCTATTTTTGCTCTGCAGTTTGCACTGGCTCTAGTTCAATTTTAAATTCTAATCCTTGGATACTACAGATGCAGTACTTCTCTTTGAAAAGATTTACTACTAATCTCTCCGGTGTCTGACAAAGGATGGTTTCTCAGCATTACCTCAAATGTTAAAATATTAATGAGGGAAGAGTTTGGTATCTGGAAAAGGCTGTCTGCTAGCACTGGAGATGGACTTAATGATCTCTGTGCCTTTGCTACTGCAAAATGAATATCTTACACAGGAGAGATTAGATAGACCTAAAACCTTTAATAAAATACAGCCTCTATTTCTACAGATGTATTTAAAGTCATTTTAATCCTTTAATGTTTTATGAAATAGCAAAGCTTTGAGTGAATCTATTTAGAATGGTCTCTAAGCACTGCAGTAGGGTTTTTTTTCTGACCCAGCTCCCATTTGTGATATGCTCAATCTTTATATCATGTTTATATATATATTTTTTTTTTTCCATCCAGATGCCTTTTTGAAATGAATGGCTATAAAAGGTGCATGGTTGATAGTGCAACACACCACAAGTTTGGAAATGGGCTGCCTGTGGGAATAGTAAATCTCCACTTATGAGCTGAAACAAACATCCTGGTTTTCCTGCACTCTTGGTATCAGTGATCCCACTGAGCCCCATCTCTGCCATTGTCACCTTGTACCAGGACACAGCCACTGTGGGCAGAGACAACTTTGAAGAGAGACTGGCCACCACCAGACAGTGCTTGTGATGCCTTTAGTTTTAAGTTTTCCTATTGTCCTTGGATGTGCTTTTCTGATGTGCTAGGGTGATGAAGACAAACCAGTCCTATTCTAGTTAAGAACTCAAGGGCAGTTACTCCAAACTTCAGGCCCTAAGCACAAACTACTGGAAAGGTGGAGGGTGGGTTCATGCAAATCAATCAAAATCTATAAAAGTGTAAGATTTTGTCACCAACCCCTCCTTTCCTTCCATCTTGGAGCCATCCGGGCAGGGGCCACGACTGTGGCACTTATATTGCTGGGGTGTGGCTTTTGTAGGCCTTTCATAGGCCTCACAATAAATACCCATTTTATTCTCCTTAACTCTGTGCGTAGCCTCTGTTCCAGCTCCTCAAAGCATCACTTGGTGACCACTCTCAGCCTGAGGCAGCACCCAAAATGGTCCACAGGAGAGCCTAGAGGCCTTGCCTGAGTATCTGTATTGGTTTCCCTGGTTAGGGATGAGGACAAAGCTGCTGTTATTGAAAATTCTGAACACCCCATCTATTTGTACCCAGTGTTCAAAGGGGGAAGGCAAGACAAAGTAAACTCCAGGTTCCTTCCAGCATCTCCCTGCTGACCTTACAGTCAAGATATGCTTTTGGTGTCACTGGGCTTCCACTGACTCTGCTACAGTGTAATGTGCCAGTCAGGTGGATCTTGTCCCTTGGCGAACAGTGGTAACCTGTTCGTGAACATTTCAGATGCTCACATAGAAAATTACAGTTCTGAAATGTCTCAACTAGCAAAGATGGGTCTGGAACAGAGAAGCTGCTGATAGCAGCTGGCTGCTGAAGGCAACAGAGAAGCCCTCCTTGCCACAGGCATGATCAGTTCCATATCAACCACCTCCCTACCCACAGCTCTCCATCATCTCCAGGCTGTGGCAGGAGAGCCAAGAGACCACTGGTCAGAAGGATGCTCACCTAAACTCTCTGAGCTCACTGCAGGAGGGTCGTGGCTTTTTATTTCAAGGGTTTTCCTTGTCACAGCTGGGGTCCTGGAACAGTTTTCAACTGCAGAAGTGGAAAGCCCCATGCTTTAGGGCAGGGAATAGGAGGGGAAGGCATTTCCCTAGAAGGGATTAGGGATAGGAGAGGTAAGAGTGAGGTACTCACCCAGGAGATAGTTTGACCTCTCCCTCAAGGAGGCAGGGGCTGTGTTGTCCCCACAGTGCAGAGTGGTCCGGCATGGACACCCAAGGCTCCATGGGCTGGCCTCAGTGAAAAACACTGACTCTGTAGCTCCACTGTGTATCACCAGGGGCTGCCTGTCCTCATCCCTGAATTAAACCCTCCTCACCCCTCTGCCCACGTAATACTGGGCCAGGTGGACATCTGTGAATAACTGATCTTTTCGTTAATGGGTAATTCTCAAGAAAGCTCTACAAAAGCTCTGTGACTTCAGCTGTGCTCCCAGAATTCAAACATTTCTTCATAGAAAAGAAATACAATGTGCCCAAAAATCTATGTGAAGGATGGGGAATCTCCCATTTTCCTGCAGCAGGTCAGAAACATGGCAGATTAAGTTCAGTTCCCACAACTGCCAGGTTACAATTTCAACTCTGTTCTCTCACAGAAGAACTCCAACAAGCAGACCATTTATATATGTTCAGGCAAGCTCCATCCATCCCATCAGTGGCACCAGTTCCACTTAGTGCAAACTATTTACCTGGTCACTGGGACAAGGGCCAAAAGGATGAGACTGACCCCTTGGATCTCATGTTTTGGACTACCCTGGGAGGGGTTTACAGAGCACATGTTCCCCCTGACACACAGGACACATGAGCTAGGGCTGCTCACATCCCTTGTGAGCAGTCCCAACCCTCAAGGTGCTGGTAAACCAACTCTCTGTTTCCCACATTCCTTTGAAGCCAGATTTGCATTTCACTTGCTTTTGTTACAGTGCCTAAAATGAGCTTTTCTTTTTCCTAGAGGAAGGTGAAGGGAGCATTGCACAGCCACTCATTTTTAGTGGATTGGCTGAGAAGAGCAAGCTATAAACTCAGGCTTTGGTTACCTCCAGCCAAGAGCTTGGGTTTGAGTTCTGGGAGCTGGAGCTGTGCCTGTGTATAGTCATATAAACATGTAGAGCGCTGAGCTTCAGTCCTAGAAAGAAGTGAGGTTCCCCTTGCATGTGAATTGGTCAAACCTTCAGTCTTTTCCCCCAAAAGAAGCATAGAATCACAGAATAATTTGGGTTGGAGGGGAAAATAAAGATCATCTTATTCCAAACCCTCTGTCATGGACAAGGACACCTTCCTCTAGTCCTGGTTGCTCCAAGGCCTGCCTAACCTGGCCTTGGGACATTTTCAGGGATAGGGCAGCCACAGCCCTCTCTGGGCAACGTGTGTCAGGGCCTCACCACTCTCCCAGGGAAGAACTTCTTCCTGATACTCATTTAAATTTCTCCTCTTTTAGTTTAAAACTGCTCCCCCTTGCCTTATCAGTAAAGCACAACTGACATCTGATCTGCAAACACAGATGATTTTTTAAAAAGAGCAGCTCCTGCCAGTAACACCACTCTTGTTTCTCTAGTTTGTTGCAACATCTTAGAATAAAAATACATATATTTATTTGCAGGTGAGCTTCATGTAGGCACAGGTCTTTCAGGCCAGTTATGGCACAATCTGTGTGTTGTAAACACCAGGGCAGTGGATTAGCAGCTCTCCGCAAAAAATGAGCTCAAAGCCTTTCCCTGTTGCTATGCTTTTAATTTCCCCATATAGAGGTTGGTGAGACCAAAGGCGACCTTTCCATATGGAAACTTTTAATTAAACTACTAATACAGAGTCGAGTCATTTCTGGTGGAAGTTTAAATAGTCTGTGGAAGAAGTGATGAGTTGTGGGAGAGGAAGGCAGCAGCCTTGTCTCCAGCCCTGGAATTTGTCCATTCATTAGTCATCCCAGGACCTGTAGAAGATCCAATTGCATATTAACTACATTGGTCACCCCTCACTAGAAATCAGTTATAAAAAGTACTTTAAAAGGCCATTAATTAATCTTGTTTCTTCTCCCTTCCCCATCCCCACCCCCCTCACCCTTTTGCTGTGGATTTTTATCAGCCCTAGAGAGAATTTTTGGGGAAATTGTTTTGGAAAGGCTATTTTTCAGGGGAGGCAATTTCTTTATTTCTGTTAGAAATTCAGATCAGTCTTTTTAAAAATGAGTATCTAAAGTCAGGCTCCCAAACTCACAGTCTAATTTGCAGCTTGAACAACAGGACATCAAAGGAGCTCAGGAAGTCCAAATATCACCCAGTTCTTGATGTGCATTGCCATGAACTCTGGAGTTCCCTGTTTTAATCGCTCCAGCTTAGCCTCGACAATGCAATAAACCATTGATAAATGGCTCCAGCCAGATTTCCTGAATTTTCTTTGTGACACTGACTCTACTGCAGAGACAGTATATCAGGTTACCACTTGGTATTAGTGCTGTTTTACTTTGTTTTCCTTATGCAGGTATAAATGGATCCATCAACCCCAGGGAACTACAGGGTGTATTTGCAGGGAAATCTTTCACACACCTTCTCATACCTCTGTAAATGATTGTGACATGCTTTACACTGGTGGCTTTTCCCCACTGCAGCCCTACTGACCTCAGCAGAAGTGTCTTCTAACTTACTTTATGGAGATTAGACCGAGCCCAAATTTACTGGCGTTTTATGTCCCTATTAGTTCTCATGCTCATCGAAGGGGATATGAATCCTCCTTGTACACGAGGACCTCATACTCCCCACATCAGGGGTTTGCATGTTCCTGGAGGTGCCAGTAAGGAGCACTTTCAGAGCCTTCTGCATTCATATCTCTTTTATACTGGCTGCAATGGAAGCTTTCCTAACACTTGTATGGAAGAGGGAGTCATCCTCATCCCAGCCTACTCTACAATGGGGAAGCAGGAGTGCTCCCTCTCTGACAAGCAGCACAAGAGTTTTCCAGTCAGGAAGCAGGACCCTTTATCTATCTCCCATAGAAACACCACCAGAAAAAATTCTGACTCACAAAGACATGGGAGAAATCAAATGTTGCACACAGTCACTGTCTGCCAGTGCTGGCTCCTGGCCATGGGCATTCATGTGGGGATGTGCCGTGTGAGACTGTGAGTGCTGCAGAGGCACTCACCTATTGCTGGGAGGTACTGAACCATTATTTACCTTTCTTTATTCCTGTTCATATAAAAAAAAATAAAGCGCATTATTTTGTTAAATGAGTAGCTGCTGTTCCTCGAAGAAAAAGGAAACATTTAATTTTCTATAGCAAGTGTGTGCTTCTAACACACCCAACCGATCTGGTCACACACTCACATGTTTGAACCCAATTTAACTCAGCTAAGAAACAACATTCTGTTCTTTCTGGAGCTGGTACTAATATTCTCTGGCTCTGGCTTGCAACTTATCTTTGCTACTTTGCTACAGTAAAGAGAAATTCAGCAACTATCAGTTTGCTACTGGGATTTCGGAGCAGCCACAAGGCAACCTGGCCTAATAGAAGGTGAAAGGCCATTTGTTTAGCAAGGAATAAAATAATTCAACAGGATGAGCAGTGGATCCAGAAGAGGAATCCAAAACTTTAGCAAACTGAAACTTTCCTGCATTTCAGAAATTCACAAACTAGAAACAAAAGGCTGCATCTGCCACGAGGGCTGGCAGAGGGGGAGCAGAGGCAGCTTGTGACATGTGCTACCTGCACGTGGGCCCAAGGGCTCTGCCAGTGCCTCTGTGACCCGGGCCAACTCACCTAAGGACGATTAACAAAGGCAATGCCATGAACTCAGCTCTGCGTGGGAGGTCAGTCATTGAAGGTGATTTTGAACTCCCCCACAAACCCCTTCTTGCTTTACCTTGGCATATGGGGAAAAAGACATTTCCCTTTTGGCTCATCTATAGCTGTAAATGCTTTGGCACAGGGACTGTCTCCTTCTATGTCTGTGCCACACACATCAGATCTGGGCCACTGTGAGGTCCGTAAGGACTGAACTAAATACCAGGATGGCTAATTAATACTAAATGACTGCATTGGTTATAGCTCTGTGATAGAGGTGTAGGAGAATTAGATTTCAGACAGGTGGTTTGGGGATTCTTATGAATACTGTGTGCTGGGAAGGATAAACAAAGGTGAGTGATGGTCCAGAAGAAAGTAGGACAGATGCAGAGCTGTTATCTGCTAGTCCAAATCCCTGCAAGGGGAAGAGGCTACACTTCCAGTAGCCATTCCATTCTCATCCTTAGGGAAATTTTATGTGGAAAGAGGAAAATACAGTAGTTAAGGAGCAACAAAAAGAAGGGGAAGCTGGAAATAGCACAAAGTTTTCTGGCAAGAGGAAGGAATGGATACTGAAGCAAGTGTGTGCCTTGCCAAGGAGGGGAGGTTTTCAGGGAGATGGCAAGGGCAGCCAGATGAGTAACTGCTTCTGGAGGCATCAGGAAGGTTTTTAGAAATATATCATGGGAACACAGAAGACAAGAGAGTAAAAAAAAAGGAGAAAGATTAAATTAACAGTGACTGAAATGGCTGAGCAACTGCACTCTCTTACTAAAAATCAGTTGTTAACAAGAAAAATAAGGGAAAGCAGTACTCTACAATGAATTTGGAGCTCCCATTCTGGAAGCTGTGGCACCTCGCAACCCTCTGTGTCTTAAAAAGTTAAAAGAAAGCTCTGATTAAACTCCTTACTGGACAAATCAGAAAGGTTTCCTTCCGCAGCTGTAGGTATCTGTTGTTCTGCCCCGATGTTGTTTTCTGGGTGTGCTTTGCACCTATGCTTGTGCAGAACAGTGAGCCTGCATTTGTACCCTGCAGGGGTGAACCTCCAAAACCCTCTTTCATGGTAGGGTACGTTTGCTCTAACACTTAGTTCCTCTTCAAAATTCCTCAGAAGCCTATCTGGGTGTCCTCCCTGAAACAGCACTTTCCGTATTGCCCAGGGGAAATTGTGGCATCACCATCCCAGGAAGCGTTCAAAAGGCATGTGGATGTGGCACTTGGGGATAGTAGTTTAGTGACATTTATGGTGGTGCTGAAGTAATGATTGGACTTGATGATCTTCAGATCTTTTCCAAACGAAATGATTCTGTGATTATGGAGGTGATGGGCTGGACTGTCTTTAATTGGAATAGGGATTGTTGCACTTCCCTGTAGATGCAGATATGCAACTATCTCCTGAGCTGGCTAATGAAGAACTCCTCATCTTCACAATCCCCATCTCTCCAGGTCTCATAGGCATATTTGTGTTTGTGAAGAATGTCTTACACTGACCCTTGTACTCTGCAACTGTCTCTACACTAACGCTTGGCAGGAGTGTTTTCATGAGCTAAATATTTATTTCTTACAGGTTGAAGCCCACCATGGTGTTTATGAGAACAATAATGATGGACTTCTGGAGGTTTCAGTGATGTACTGTGACAACACCACAGTCAGGCTGGTGGGCTCCATCCCACCACCACTGCAAGGAGCAGAGTCAGACCCTCACTGGGGTCTCCTCTCTTACCATCCCCTCCTTCAGCTCCCAACCTCTGATTGATGTGAGCAGCCCCTGGAAAAACCTCACTAAGGGCAGAGGAAACCTGTCTTCTGTGCTTGGGCTCCTGTGTTTTGTGCCTGAAGTAATTCAGTGTAAATAGTCCTTTCTCTGTGCCCTTGCTCCCCATCTGTAGAGGGGTGATAATAGACAGCACTTCCCTCTTCCCTTGGTTTTATCTCCTTGATTTTACTTATCTGTGGCCTGGGCTGCATCTTATACTGTATTTATAGAGCATGTAATTCCATGTGATCTTGATCTTGGCTAGCAAGCTTAATTCAGCTAATATATAGTAAGAATAAAAAAAGCCCTGGCCAAAGTCAGAACATTCCCCAATACAGCCCACAGACCAGACTTGAATTTGCAGTGTATTTCATGAGTAGTGAAATGTATTTTAAAACACTGTCATGCAATAAACTGAAATAAGTTTAGAGGGTTGTTTTTTATTATATAGGAAGGGAAAGTTTATGCTAAAAAGCAGAATTTATAGAGTAGTTTTAAAAGAACGTTTATGAGGACTTTAAAAACCCAGAAAGCTTCCTTAATGCTGTAGTAACGAAGGTGCCTTAAGGGATTTAAGTTATGCAGTAGCCAAATTTAGGTCAGATTGCTAAAATTGCTAATGTTAATGATGCAACTCCTTCAATTTTCTCCATGTAACAAAATCAGGCTTAAACTTCACTTATTTTTGCAGAAATAGCAAATAATTGGTTGGTAAATACCAAATACAAACTTTTTGGATGGCACAGAAAATTACAAAGGTCTCCTGAAGGCGAATATGTGAAACAAAAAGACCTGGGCCACCATCACGTATAAATAAGTTATGCTGTCCTGTTTTGAAAACAAAGAGTACCTTGACAACATGATGCAGGACTGGTTAATAAGTGGTGATGGCCACACTGGTTTTTCTCAGTCTCTGTATTTGGTACAAATAAGTGGAAAATAGTTTTTCCTTTATAAAAACTTTGTCCTTGTGGTTCCACTGGATATATTTTTTTAATCTTTTCCATATTCTTTTTCCTCCCTCGTATACTTTGAAGGAATGGAGGATACTTTTGATATCTTCAGTACCTTCCTATACCACTGTGCATTTTTCAGCCCAAACATTGCTTTATATTTCATGCTGCTCAGCACACAGGCTGGAAACCAATACGATGAAAACCTTGTGATTCCTCACATTGATGAGGTAGGGCCCATCAGGTCCCTCCTTCCAGAATGCAGATAGTGAGTCACTTCAAGAAAACAGCTCTCAAGAAGCAATTTTGCAGGCTCTTGCTTTGTTTCAGTGACCCACAAAAATACCATCCCCTTGATTTGGTGAGACCCCTTTAACAGGACAAGGCATGGACATTCCATATTGCTTGTCATGGCACAAAACACAGCATTTTACATTTTACACCTTATAAGAATCTTTAAATTATGGACTGGTAGACCAGGCAGAAAAGAAATGTCAAACTTTATCAGTGAATTAAAATATCCAGCTGCATTTACTGTCCTACATTTCTTTCTGCTAGGTCAGGCCAATCAAAGCTGATGCTAATCAGTTAAGAGAACTGCAAGTGTTTTGAAATACTGTGGATTAAGGGAAAGTACATGATTTGGGCAGACATGAAATATTGTGCATAGATATAAATAAATATTATTCCCAGCTCAGCCTCTGGCTCGTCTCCAACATGCCACAAATTCATCACAACCTGAATAGGGTAGTGTGTTAACAAATGCCTGACAGACTATGAAAACTTCCTGGAGGGTGCACATGCTGTACTTGACCAGCTACTGTTGTTTGTCAAAATTAACCCTTGGAATATGGCAGCACTGAGTGGAGCCAGCCCAGGGAAAATAAAGCTAAGGCTTGTCTCTCTGGGTCTGTTCAGGAGATGAGGGTGGATGTGAGTTACATTGAGCTTGTTTCAATGTTGATATAATAACTGTCAGAATGAAATAAAGAGCCCTAGGTGGAAAAGAGTTCTCAACTGATCAGAACAGCCTACATTGTTATCTGCAGAGCAGCAGGGACAGATCTGTGATAGCTAAAGCTTGACTTTCAAAAACTATTCTGACTTACTGATGATCTCAAAATGGCTTCTCTTAGACTGTCTCTTTCATCTCTTGCTATTTTTAATAGCCCATTATGAATCATTTTGATATATTCATAAATGTTATCCTTTCTACAAGATATTTGCTAAGGTTGTCAGCTGCTGAGGCTAATGTGAGTATGGTTTGTTGGGCTGGGATGTGAGAGTTTCAGAAAATGACTGCTTGGCTGAATGATTTATAACAACTCTGCCCTAAATGTCCATAAATAAGGACAATGTGTACTCTGCTTTTCTATGATGAGGAAATCCTCAGCCTCTTTTGTTTAAGCTGAGGAGAGTGTGCTGGACATGGTTTGTCTCTCAGGATGATGTACCCCATGAGTTCCATTTGGAGTCAGTAATATTGCCACATATATTTGAGGGACATGGACCCACTGCAGCAGCCAGAGGTCCAAACAGGCAGCTTCTGAATAATCTAACTTGCCTGGCACATAAATGCCCTCTCCTGTGGAGGAGTTTCTGCACAATCTGACAACATCTCCATGAGACACTCTTCTGTGGAGGCCCGAAGTCAGTGGTGAAGGTGCTCTACAACAACTCTGCTTCCTGGAGCAGGGCTGCTCAACCTGCACCCCTGCAGCCTCCACCACATGTTATTCCAACCAGAGCCTCTCCCTTTCCTGAGGACCTGGGGGGAACAGTCTGCAGGCAGATGAATTGTCCTGACCATAACAGCCTTTTCCTGGCATCAGCTTGCTAAGGGGCTTGGATCTTCAGTCTGCGGGCCAGAAACAGCTTGTAGGGTTTGCAGTCAACAGGGCACACATGGTATTTCTCAAAAGAAAGGAACTTGCCGTGTCTTGGATGCATTTTGTGACTGGAAACACAAGCAATGCATTAATTTACTTTGCCCACGTAGCATCCCAAGCTGTAAGATGATGGGGAAGGACACACATTACTGCTGAGAGCAGTAGGGCTGAGAGGTGTGTGCTACACCTCCTGTTACAAACTCTGGTCTGTTTCTCTCATGTGAAATTTTTTTCCTCAGAAACTAAATTGATTCTCTCACAAATTAGAAAATAGAAAACATTCCTCCCTCATAGCAAGGAGAAACACTTGAGTTTCTCACTCTTCTCCCACGAAGACTTGTCTAGTTTTACACTCAGGAGCACGAGGGAAACCAGTCTGTCTTCCTCTCCCATCTCCCATTTGGGAATTCATCAGTGAGGTAGGTGTAAAGAAATTATTGCAAGAAGTCATTTCACGCTGAAAGACACTTCCCCAAAATACTTAATGTGTGTGTACTGAGCACTTCCTGAGCAGTTGCTGAGTATAGGAGATCAGTTATGCAAGCTGTTTCTTCAGTTTTAATCTGATTTCCTCTCTCTGCTCTTAAAAAATCTCACGTTTACTAGATCTTCTGAGTCCTAAACAGCTTGGGAACTTGACATCAACTTTCCAGGAAAAGAAAGACCACTGAAAGAAGACGTGAAAAAAAGAGAAAAAAAGAGGTTCTGGAGATAGGCAGCAATTCTCAGCTGAAGGAGCACACAGGTCCTTTTCTTCAGAAAATAATTTAAAGGGAAAAAGGCTTCTGGAAACAGTTATTGTTGACTGCTTGAGAACTTTAGGGATAAAAGGTTTCCTTTCTTGTCAGAAGCAGCAACGTAATGCTGAGTGAAAAAGGGCTGGCTGATGTGATGGGGCATTGCAGTGGGTTATTGCTGGATCTGTGTGGCTGGTTGCTGCTGCCATAAGGAAGGTTTTGCCATTTATTGGGAGTGACTCTGCTCACACTGTCTTCAGCAGGATTCATCCCCAGCCACCTTGCTGTTTACTCCCCATCACCAACATGTTTGTACCAGATTTGACATTAACTCCAAATGTGATTGGCAGCTGAATTTACTTGGCAAAGCTTTACCTAAGGAAAGGCTGGAAGTTTTTCACTTGAAGTGAGTGATTGTAGCTTGTAGTCCATCGCAGGTGGCAAACAAGAAAGACAGGACTTTCCAAAAAATTACATCCCCAGGTTCAGCGCAAGGCCACCTTGGACAGCTCAGAAGAGGCGGCAGTTTCTGGCTCCTGCTGATTTCCTATGGTATATTTGATCTCTACTTTGGGGAAGAAATCAGTCTAGCATACCACTTCAGAAACAGCAACTGAGCCCTGATCTACCAGAAGTACTACTTCACTTGATCTTAGAAGCTTTGACTACCCCATAATACTGGAATCAGGATGGTGGGAAGGTTTGGGAATGTTGATGTTTTTGATGTTTGGTTTTTTTTTACCTGCTAATTTCCATGCAGAGTTATTTGCTGAGGGCAAGTATTTAATGACGTCGGAGTGGCATGTTTCAAGTTCTTGGTTGGTATCAGTAGATTTTGCTCCTGGTTGTGAGGTTTCTTTATTGAAGACCAAACTTTATACAATACACAGAATCACACAAAGGTTTGGGTTGGAAGGGACTTTAAAGCTCCTCTTGTTTCACTCCCTACCATGGACAGAGACACCTTCCACTAGACCAGATTGCTCCAAGCCCCGTCCAACCTGGCCTTGGGTATATGCTTCAATATTGGATTGATGTAAAAGCATCAATGCATCATAATGCTGAATTGAAGAAAAATCCCTGAAAACCCCAAATCCATGGCAGTACAAGTAACTCAAATAACTGTTTAAATGATCATCAGGATCACTGGGAGTCTCTCAGCGACAGAAGCTGTGACAAGCCCTGACTCAAAATCTCAGAAGGGGTGTAACTGAGATCCTGAGCAGAGATCATTGGCTCAATCTAGATGCCTTAAGCAGTCAATCAACTTTCTATCATTAGAGTTTGGCCTGGCCTTTAGTACTTCCTTAGCTCTTTCCCTTTGTTATTTCTGTGTTTCTGATGCGTCCTAGTGCCCTTCACTTTGGACAACATTTCTTCCTTTACATCCTGGGCCCCCAAAATCAAATACAGTTGGGCTTCACCAGCTAATTGCTCTACGCCCCAGCTTCCCCCATGTGAATTATGAAACTAAACACCAGTCACCAGCTTTTAAATGATCTGCAAAGGTTACCACAATAACAGCAGGATGCCATCTTATTTTTTTCGCACTTGGCTTTCAAAGTTCCCTATCTGAAAGTACATCAGATCTCTGTGGAGCTCTAACACGAATGCCACATTCTGTGAAGCAAGAAGAACATAATATTGTTACAGAAGGTCTTTAAATCATTTTTTGACAACAAATGAATTTACAAGAAGCCTTGTTGGTGTTACATGTGAAATTTTAACATTGAAGTATAATAATAGTTTGCCGTCTCTGCAAATTTGTCTTTCTGTGTATCAAACTATTGCATTCTGCTGCTGAGATCTAATTAAGCCCCACTAATAAGATTTACAACAGTGCTACTAGAAAAAGGATCATATAAAGCTGTTAATATGTGTTCTAGAATTAACATTAATGGTAGTTGTGTGGTTAAATGCCCCTTGCATCAGCCTAAGAACAAACCTGTAGGTGCAAAGTTTATAAGCAAGGGGAGCACCACAGATGCCGAGCAACTGCCCCTCTTGGCAGCTAGCAAAATGTTTGAGATGCTTCCGGAATTGTTCTGACCTGCAAAGGTGACCCTGGAACCCCGTGACAAGAAATGAGTCTCCAGTAACCCTCTCCCTGGTCCTGTGACACAGGTACTGGGCTTTTATGAGCTAGATGGTGGGAGCTGAGTTGGGAGGGTGCTGGGAGCTCCCTGGAAGGTCCATGTTCCCCTTCTGTACTCCATAGTTCCTGGTGCTTTCTAGAGTATTTTGTGAGGCCGGGTCCTGCTGAATCAGTGCTGTGCAAAGCCAAACCTTCAGTAATGAGATCCAAAGCCTGTGGAGACCTTTTGAGCTCGAATACAACTCTGACATTTGGATACTTGCATCCACTAAAAATCCTAAGATTATTTATTTTCTCTCTAGGAGTAGCTTTAGTAGTTCAACCCAAATGGGTATGTGACATTTTGTGTGCCCTAAATCCTCATTTTTGTTTCACAAGGTGGTATTGCTCTGTTTTGATGCCCATGGATAACATTCTCTTTAATTAGAAAAGTAATGTTATATCTCCTCTCTCCAGGAGTGCAATTTATCACCCAAATGAAAGGCAATGAAAATCATTAAACCTTAAATCTCGGGCCTACCACTGAACACTTGACTACCTCAATCTTTTGCTCCCTGACCCAAACTGCCCTAAAGCCAACTAACCATTCTGGCCCTCTATGCAACCGTTGTGTGTGTTTGCTGCATGATGTGTTATTTTTGCAAATGTAAATTAGAGAGCAGAAAAAAGGGCAAAAAGTAGAGATGCAAACAGGAACAGCGAAGTGATATATGCTCGTCGATGAGAACTCGGAGTAAAACTGGATATTAACTGCAAGAAATGTGAAGTCCTGATTTCTCTCCAGCTCCCCAAATAGGAGAGTGGAAATAAAATGCTTTAAAGTAGGATATTCTCAGTGAATTAGAGTAAGTATTTTCATTTTATCTTCCTAATTATTATTTAAGATGATTTTTGCATGAATTTAAGCGCTATAAAGAAATGAAAGCCTGGGAGGAAGATGGTTCTGAGCAATATTTCCATGAAAAAATACTGAGAAGGACTTTCAAAAGCATTTAAGTGACTTATAGCCCATATCATCTGAACTTAAACTCTTAAGAGAAAACATTTTAAAGATGCCTGGGGGTGCAACTACGCCTTACTGCTGGAGCAGTCCTAACCATTCCCTTCCCTTCTTGTTCAGACTCTGGTCCAAGGCCCTTCCTCTGTGCCTTGCTTTAGCTTTTCAACCTTTTCAACAGTGCCTGCGCAGGGCCAGTTCAATGAGTATAACCAGCAAAATTAGCAATTTCTCCCTTTCGGGTTGGTAAATTGAATCAGCTTAGCAAAGGATCCAGCCACACCCAGAACATGTATGAGGGCAGGATGACGTGACAGCTGCAACAGCTCTTCAATGTGACCCCTGAAATGCATATTTTTACCCAAGAAGTATAGAAACTAAACTTTCAGTTCCAAAAATGACTTTACAAACTAAACACAGATTTAATTTTTTTTTTTTTTAACTAGGCATTCAGCTCTTTAAAGCTCATGGCCTTTTTGGAATGAGACTTCATAGAATTATAGAATTGATTCATTTTTTATTAGCCCTCCCTTGGTTGTTTTACAAGGATTTTGCAATGTGCCAATGCACTCCTGGTCACCCTCTTGCTGTGCCAGACACCACATCCTGGCCACAGCTGTTTCCTGGGGATGAGCCTGGGAATGTACCAGAGGGAACAGCCTCAGTGCCTGGCAGAGGCTGTGAGAATGCTCCAGGCAGAGCTCTGGGCACTTCCTCATGGGAAAGGTGACCAAGATCTCCCGTCTGGCCCCAGCTCCCACGTGAACGCTGTCCCCTGTTCCTGCACCCCAAAAATGACACCCCTGTTCTTGCCTCAGGGTCACTGGCTGGTTTGCTGGGTGGGAAACTGCTCTGGCACTTCAAGATTGTTCTGCAAGGACAATCTCACCCACATCTCCCCCCAAGAACTGTTGTTCTTTGCCATGACAACTTTTTACAATAGAAAATCCTTAATTCAGTTTAGTTTAGTTGATACTTTTTTGTTTCATTGTTTGTTTCTGCATGGAAAAGGTGTGCTGAGCACATAGAGTGTATAATGGTCATTTATTTATATTTTAATCTCAGTGTTGATGATACATCTCAAGTTTTGGACTTGCACAATGGATCCTGTTGTACACACAAATTTTCTTCCTTGTTATATGGAGTGCTGTGTCCAGTTCTGGGCTCCTCAGTAGAAGAAAGACAAACTACTGGAGAGGGTCCAGTGGAGACCACAAAGATGATGAAGGGTCCATAGCATCTCCATATGAGGAGAGACTGTGGGAGCTGAGCCTGTCTAGTTTGGGGAAGACTGAGGGGGATCTCCTTAATGCATATAAATAGCTCCGAGGATGCCAAGAGGATGGTGCCAGACTCTTCTCAGTGGTGCCCAGTGACAGGACAAGGAGCAATAGCCATGAGCCATAACACATGAAATTCCACCTCAACATGAAGAACTTCTTTGCATGGAGGGTGGCCAGAGCCCTGGCACAGCTGCCCAGGGAGGGCGGGGAGTCTCCCTCTCTGGAGACATTCCACTCCCACCTGCCTGTGCTCCTGTGTCACCGGCTCTGGGTGATCCCTACCTGGCCGGGGGGGTTGGACCGGATGATCTCCAGAGGTCCCTTCCAACACAAACCATTCCGTGATTCTGTTATTTTAGGTCGTTTATTTTGTACTGGTGGGAGAGAGAGAGCCTTTTGACTCTTTCCACGCCGCTTTAATATATTCGCCTGAGGGATGTCTAACTTCGGTGTAAAAAAAATCTCTCACCAGCTCGGGGCACGGCCGCCCTTCACGGGAAAGCAGCGCTGGCAACGCTCCCGGCCGATGTCGACAAGAGCGCCCCTCCCACCGGGACAGCCCCGGTATGGCCGCTCCGCCTCCGCCGAGGGGCCGACCCGGAAAGCGTTTGGAGGTCGCGCTGGGAAGATGGCGGCGCCCAGGCCGTGAGGGGAGAGCGATGCAGCAGCCGCGGCCATGAGCGCCGCCCGCCGCTGCTGCCCGCCCCGGGCGCTCGCAGGTACCGCGGAGCCGTAGGGCCAGAAGGACCGCTGAGCGGGCTGGGCCGGGCCGGGGCTGCTCTGTGCCCGGAGCCTGCACGGCCAGGCGTGTGCGTGTTCCCGCGTGCCACGCTGCGCTGTGTGTCCTCCACGCGTGCTTGACTTTGGTGCTGTCCTATGGGTGCGGCTTCCTCTCAGTGCTGCTCTGGCAAGATAATCTTGTGGATAGTGTATATGCTAGTGGGACAGTCCTCTATTGGACGGTACTCCATCACCAAGGCTGCCTGAGCTCAAGCAGCGTTTGGACAACGCTTTCAAGGTCAGGGTGGGATTGTTGGAGGGCCAAGAATTGAATTCGATGATCCTTGTGGGTTTCTTCTAGCTCAGAATATTCTGTGAAAATGTGTCTTATTGGTGCTCAGGAATTTGGAAGAAACACCCAAAATTATTGGGATGTGCCTGCAGTTCAGTTTTGGGCCCCTCGGGATAAGAAAGTAAAGCAGTGTGTCCTGGGAAGGGAACTGAGCTGAGGAAGGGTCTGGAGCACGAGAAGCAGTTGTGGGAGCTGGGGGGCCTCAGCCTGAAAAAAAGGAAGAACTTACCATTCTCCACAATTCCCTCACAGGAGAGTGCAGCCAGGTGGGGGTCGGGTTCTGTTCCCAGCAAACAAGGGACAGGATAAGAGGAAGCGGCCATAAAATGTGTCAAGGAAGGTTTGTATTGGATATTAGGCAAAATTTCTTCACTGAAGGGGTGGTCAGGCACCGACACAAGCTGCACAGGACAGTGATGGAGTTACTATCGCTGTAAGGGTTCAGAAAACATGTGGGTGTAGTACTTAGGGACGTGGTTCAGTTGTGGACCTGGCACTGCTGGGTTAATACGCAGGCTTGATCTTAAAGACTTGATCTTTTTCATTTTTAATGATTCCATGATTCTGCACTGTCAGGTCTTTCTTTCTGGAGCAGCAAACATTTTCCCTCACCTGACCCTGGTTCCCATTTGTTGGAGTGTCCTGTATCACAGCTGATAGCAGGCACTGTAGTCTTAATTAGGAGCAAACTCAGTGGCAGAGAAGAAACGAATCTACTGTTACCTTTTTTCTTGTTTTCCCTTAAACAGGACTATTTGTTTGGCATCTGAGGAACAGTGGTGGACGGCAGGTACCGTGCCGCTTTGTGCACCTTTACCATGTGGCCAACGACAGGTTGATTACCTTTCAGTACTTCAACTTTCTCAAACGAATGGTAAGTTGAGTGTAGTTATCCCATGTTTCTCGTTCATCCTATGTGATAGGTCAAAATGGAGATTAGTTGATGAAATAATGTTTTTCTTATCAGCCAAACTCAGGCAATTCTAAGTGTCTTCATTTTTCACTAAATCAGAGTTAAGGCACTTTGTATCCTAAAACATCTGAAGCTGGAGGAAACCTTTTGTAGCCAGGACAGTGCCATGTGCTGCAAAGTCTCTCTGCTTGACAGGAGGCTTCTGTACCCTTGAAATAGGGCACTCATCTCCTGTTGAGATACATAACATTATTTTAAAATTATTATTTATAAAAATGCTAATAAAGTCACATTTTGGTTAGCAGTCATACAAGTGGAACTCACTTGTGGAGATGGTGTGCAGTGAGTTAATCAGTTTATTTGAGTCAAAATTCCTGAGCACATTAAGTTAATGGGTCACATTTACAGCGTGCTGTTAGTTTTAGGTATTAAAAGAGCTGTAATTATCATTCAAACCCTTGAAATTGCATCTTCTTTGACCAGTTGTATCATATGTAAGTGGATGGTAATAATTTTTTTTAATTGTGCTGCACATTTGAACTGTATTCACATCACTCATTCAGAGTTGCAGACCACTTTTCCTCATTGTAGTTATTACTGTGTACTTGAAATCAGGATTGGTTGAAAGTTCTGTCTTTTTATTCTTCTGGTGCTTGAAATATATAGAGTATTTTGGGGAAGGAAATGTGGAGGAGAATCTAAGTGCTCTTTTTCTTATTCTGTCTTTATTCTGAGAGCTCTAAAAGAAGAGTAAACAACTCTCTCCTAATTTGTTGTTCCATATATGTTCCTTTGAAATTCATAGTTTCATTAATGAACAAAAAGTTTGGCATAAATAATAATAGACTTATGTGGGAGATGATTTTTTTATCATCGGTGGTAGATTGTATTTTTTGGCATATTTTTAATTTTTTCATTTCTTAAATATGCAGAAGTTTAGTACTTATATTTGGAAACTGAAGTTATATGGGCATTTGCATATTTCTCTGTTTAGAGGTGAATTTTGTTTGGTCAAATGATCTTGGAGGCCGTTCCAACCTTTATTATTCTGTGGAATTGATTAGTTGTAAGTCAAATTGTACTACCTGGTGGTTTTGAATATGAACAAGAATTTGCTCTTGTACTTATGAGGGAGGAAGTAAACTTATTCAAATGCAATTCTCCAAGCTTACATAAACATTGATTCAGCTGTGAGTTGTAAAGCTGCTTTTGTAATATCTAAGCTAACTTCAGAAGCCTTTCTGTGTGTGAAATAAGTGTCTGAAATTCAGACTAACTCACCTGTGTTACAGAAGTAATTCTCCTAACAGGAATAAAATAGAAATAATATTGTTGGTTTTAATAAAGTGAAATGGACCGCAATATCTTTATCTATTTAACGTCTCTCATTGTATTTAGTATGTAACACGGTGCAACAAAGACCTCAGCCAACGAGCCAAACCCAAGTCCGATTCAATTGTGTCTCCTTTTCATGAGCTTCAGCAGTTGGATCAAGAAAAAAAGGTTGTACACAAAATTAGCCCAGTTCCACCTGTTCATCAGTTGTGGTCTGAGACATCAGGCAGAAATGAGTTGAGAGAAATGAAATCAACTGCAGAAACTGAACACTCAGTCATACCAGTGGGAGCTGAATCCAAAGAAGACAGACAATGGAAAGAAATGAAGCTACGGCTGGATGATTTGCCAGGAATTTTGGCACGCTTGTCCAAAATCAAGCTTACAGGTATTACTGGTAATTTTTCCTCATTTTTTTTGCATTCTGCTTGATAGCAGAATTCTTTGGGATCTTACTGGTATGGTTTAGGTTTGCATGTAATAATTCTCACTTTACTGATGCTAAGTTGGATCAATTTCATCAAGTATGTGCTACGAAAATGGTTTTATGGAAGCATTTAATAGTTTTCCCATTCAGTTTGTTTAAAAACAATGAGAGGAGCTTTTGTCCTGCTGTCAGCTGGTTTCTGGGAAATAAGCAAGTGTTAGTAGACAGACTACAGTGTAACTGGGTAAGGAAGTGAATTTACAAATATTGTGTTCGGTATTTGAAGTTGTCTTGCTTAAGTTTACTGGTGTTCAGTCTTATTTACATACCTTTCGCTGTAGTACTTCTGGTTGTGATATTAGCACTAGAAGTCCCAACATAAGATACTCAAAGTAGTTTCCTGAATTAGAAAGGAAAATATTTGAGTCTGACCAATTGAATATTATAAAAGAAGATCTGATTTACTTTTCAGTCAATGATAGTGTTGTCTTCAAACCATCAATTTGTTAAGCAATTGCCTTGTAGCCTTAACTACATTTTGTCTTGTTCAAGTAGGAATACTTGACAATTAAGTTACTGCTTTACCAATAGGTAGTGCAATGTCTACTTTTATTTCTAAGGAAGCTTTCATGATCTGACCAAAGCCTTACATCTCATCTATGGTATAAAGTCCAAGAACAGAAATGTAATTTCCTAAGTCATTGCCTGGGTGCTCTCCACTGGATCAGGTGAACTGCTGATAACAAGACTATTCTTTGCAACAAAAATTTGTTATAATGAATGTCCTGAATTCAATTTACTTTTAAAACTTTTTTGTCTTGCAGTACATAAGTTTTTATTGTTTATTTTTTTTTGGAAAAGTTTTGCTGACCACATAGAGTGTATAATGTTAATTTACATTTTCATCTCATTCTTGCTGATACATCTTGTGTTTCGGATTTGACACAACTGATCTTGTTTGCACATTCAAATTTTCTTCCTCATTGTTTTTAGAAAGCCTGAGGGCATTTATTTCGTGCTGGTAAAGAGTTTGATGAGATTAAAACATGTATTTTGGTATTTTACTATATCACTTTAACATATTAGACTTGGAAATTTCAAATTCTGGTTATACAAGGCTCTCACTAGCACATTCAGCAATTATGAGGATTTGCAGCAACTTTGTGGTACGTACAGCCTCAATTATTGCCTCATCCTTCTTTCTGCATTATACAGGTTTTGCCTTTTTTCCCTTAATGCTGTTCAGTTTTAGTAATACTTTATTTCTGTTGGGGTCACCATGGGTAACTTGGAAGTGCTGTGTGAGGCATATTTTCATTAAGGTGATTTTATTGAAGTGTGTGTTACATGAAATTGAATTGTGCTAGCTGTTGAAGTAGAACTAAATTTAAAAATTTCACTAGATCCAGAAATGAAAACTTACAATGTGATGATTAAGAGGCGAGAGAGAAAATTAACTATTGTTGAAAGCACTTTAAGTGTTTTTTTTAATGTTTGCTGATGGGTAAGCTCAGTGCTTGTACCACATCTCAGTGTTACTGGTGCTCCTCAGAATGGGAGTTTCAACAGCTTTAGCAAGGTGCAGGAGTGTAATTTTCAGGAAGAAACAATTTCATGTGATACTTTTTTATGTGGCCTCCAAGTTGCTGCAAAACTCTTCAGCAGTTCCTGGTAGCCTCTTTTAACTAGGCAAGCAGCACTCTGGATTTAAAACAGGATATAGAAGGCAAAGGTTAAGGACTTTCATTCCCTTCAGGACTGTTGTTTTCTATGAGAGTGCCTCTTGAGGTGTGAGCTTGACTGCTAATTTCTGAACAGCTGTACCATTTTTAATCCAGCTGGCAAGCCTTTTGGGAAAGGGACTGTGATTTTAGCTTATCTCTTCTCTCTGCTGTGCCAGGAAGATTTCTTGATCCAAGGTAAGTGTGTTAAACTTCACCTATTGAGAAGGTATAAAAAGATACAGAAAAAAACTTAACCTCTTTTCTCGTTGTGATCTTTTTGTGTTTGGTGTGCAGATTTTTTGGAAGTGGAAAGTGTAAAATAGTAAGTTGGATGAAGAGGACTTCGTAGGAGAGGAGTTCTGTTGCTGAGCTTTATTGGTCATGGGATAGTGTAGGAGATAAGCAGGAATAATACTGTATGTAATATTTAGAGCCATGAAAATTTTTTCCAACTTGTGTAATCATTTAGACAAATTATATATTCTGTAAAGACAATGGTGTTGTAGTTCTTTGATTTTAGTTTTTTAAAGAATAAATTCTCTGAGGTCAGTTTTTAAGTTGCAAATGTCATACAACTCAGTATTTTGTTCCTTTTGCCCATGAAGCTCTGATAGATCTCATGTCCTGTGTATTTTTTTGGCAGACACTTCATTTATACTTTTTAGAGTATGAAACAACAAAAAAACAAACTCTGCGTGGTGCTAAAATGGGACTTCCTTATGCTCTGTTCTTTTCCCGCTGCTGCTGGAAAGAGATTTTTTGTTTGTAGTATGAACTGTACTTCACCTTTGAAAAGAAATGAGTTTTGCTATTTCCATACCCTCCTGCTTTGTGTAAACTGCAGCTTTTGTTACTCTGCCATTAGAGGCTGTGCCTTAAAAACAGGAACAGATTTTTGTTTATATTCTTTTGCCATAGAAAACAATTAGGAGACATTTAATTAAATGTCACATAATCTACCTTTTTGGAAGCAATTTCCATCCTTTCCTGTCTCTGTGGTGTTTTATGTTGGCTGCTCTCTGAACAGCTGTATCCAACCATCCAGGCACTTGGAAAGTTAATGGTTTCTGATAGGTTTTCAGAATTATAAATGCATTGTTTTCAACTTGATCCTAAAGTTGACATGTAACTGAAAACAGGAGAGAGACAAGGGAAGGAATGGGAATAGGAGGAAATTCTGGTGATTTATAATGTGCACACACACTAGCAATTTCAGGTTGTCCTGTCATCTTAAATTTAACCTCAAGTTTAGATTTAAGTAATGTTTTCTCCAAGAATTACAGATGAAAACTCAGATGAACTATGCATAAAACCACAGGAAAATCAAAGTTCAGTTTTTAGTTTGGGCAAACTGATGAAAGCATGGTATGAAAAAAGCTGAATATTCTCTTAGATAATGCTCTACGGTTTGTGAACATTTCCTTGTTGTTGCTCCTATAGCATGTTGGTCTTTCTTTGAGGACGAGCAGCTAAATTGGAACAAGCTGTCCAATCCCTGGAAGTGTTCAAGGCCAGATTTGATGGGGCTTGGAGCAACCTTGGTTAGTGGAAGGTGCCCCTGCCTATGGCACGATGTTGGAAGTAGAATATCTTCAAGGTGCCTTACAATGCAAACTGTTGAGTGATTCTATGATTCTGTGATGTACAGCACCCTATGTCTTTAAGAAAAGACTGAACGTGGCACTCAGTGCTCCAGTCCAGCTGACAAGGTGGTTATCAGTCAAAGGCTGGACTTGATCTTGGAGGTCTTTTCCAACCTACTTGAATCTGTGATTACATAGCACCTGTCTGAGAGGTGGATCAACATGGGTGGACAAATATTGTAATTTCTGAGCATTTTCAGTTTTGAAGACTAAACCAGAATTTTTTTTCACGTCTTGTTATAAGAAAATAATTATTTTGTGTGTAGTAGGAAAAAGCTGGAATTTATTGGATGAATTGATTCTGTATAGGTTTGTGTCTGTGGAATAGTGATCCTCTAGCACAAATGTGCTGAACCTGAAATCAGAAGCTTGAGATATTTGGTACTGATTGAAGAAGTGATTGTGAACATCCTGCTTCATCTCTTGTCTGTTTTGTATTGGTGACAAGAAGATGATGAGGATCCAGTTTTGATAATGACTCTTGACTCTTACCAAACTGCAGCAATGACTAAATAACAGGCCTGTGTTGTGTTTGTAGGCTGAAAGTCTGGTAACAGCAGCTATAGTAAAGATGCATCTGCTTTAGTGGAGTTCCCATATGTTCCCAATTGATTCTGGAATAATATCATTTATTCTTTAAATGATAACTTCAGTATAGCCAGAAACTTTGTCAAAGATTTATTGGTTGTTATTGTTCTGGTTATTGCTAGTCTACATTTATTAACAGTTCTAAATATATTTCATATACTTGTCAAAGTAGTTCTTCTTTTGTGATTATTAAACCAGTAACTATTATCCCATCAAAGAAACTAAAGCTGAATAGTGGTAGCTTTCTGGCACTTGGTTTTCCATGCTACAAAAAAAATTAATGAAATAAAAATAGACCATTATTACAGTTCATTTTTAGCAAAGTATCTTAAAGTTGTTTAATGGTAAGAAGAGGTTATCTGCTCTGTTTGTAATATTGCACTTGAAGTTTGCATGATTTGGTGTAGACTTGTTTCAAATCATTGTTCCAAATTTAAGTTTGCTTCAGGAGCTTGGCCTTTATTAGTGTGCAGGTTATATAATCTGTATCAAACTTTGATGTGCCTAAACAAACCTGGATTTACAAAGGGTGTGGTGGTCAGGTGGGTAGCACTAAATACTGCTGCTACAGTTGGTTTTCCAGAAACCAAAGTGAGAAAACTCAGGAAGGAATATGTCTTCAGCTTTTGGAAAACTACTTTCTTTAAGGGCTATATAAACATTTGCTGTAAAGCAGTGAAATTATTTCTTGAAAAAAATGTACAAGTGCACTTGCTTTTCTCCTTCCTTATCACCAGTACAGGAGTGAAAGGGAATTCTAGAGCAGGACTGATTTGCTTTGGCTTTCTGTGCTTTTATTTTGGCTTGGCTACTTTTTAGTAGTAGGTAAACAAAATATGGCATAGTGATTCACAGGCCATGTGAAATACAGAGGGTTTATAAAGGCAGAGCACATTGTGATGAAGTGGAAAAGGAATGTAAAGAACACACTAAACTTTTGGACTGTATTTTTATGCCAGAAACATTATAATTCACTCTTTGTCACCAATCCATTAGCATTTTCTTTTTCATCTACATTGACGTGGGAGACAAATGTCCCCTGTTAATTTTTGTTAAAGCTAAAAATGTTTAAAAGACTGAAACTAAGGCTTAGGCTGAGATCATAATTTTAAATCTTGGCTCCCTTTTGAAGAGCGTGTATAATGCCAGCACCCATCAACAAGTCTTGAAAGGATCGATTCCATCTATTATGCAATAAGGTGAAGTTAACTTGGCCCCTAATGCACTAAACTAACAGGGATTAAAAAACAAACAGAGCCAATGACCTCATTCCCTTGATGTGATCTCAATTAAATATACTTTTCCTCCATGAGGGAAGTTGAAGAGTAAATTATTGCTCCTACAGTTAAAGAAATAAACTTCCCAATCCAAAGGAAGCATTTTTCTATTTATTGCTAGTGTGTTGTATTGGAATATCTGGGCGATGAGGGAAGCAGGGGATGCCTGGTGTGCAAACCCTGGCCAAACAAGAAAAAATACCTGCTTTAATGGGATGTACTGCAGCCTTTTTAAATGAGATCCTGATAAGTCATGCTGAAATGGCTAAAATTAATCTGGAGAAATCAATGGGGACTTTAATTAGTGCTGTAACTGTACAGTGTTAGAATTTCTTTGGGGTCAGGGTAGTGGTAATGTTATACTGACTGTTTGCCAATCCATTCCACCTTTCTTCTCCAGTAAATGAGTTGGTGTTTTCCCATAATAAATTGGTGTAAAGTGCTCTCTAAGATAAGTTTTAATTAAATTCTTGTCTAGAAGTGAGCGTGTGATTTATTATGCAAAAAAAAAAGAATGTAATCACTCTTGGAAATGCAAATGCCACTGTTCACTGCCATTTTCAGTGCATTTTTTAAACTCTCTCAGTTGTACCAATGCATTTTGTGTTTTCTTGTGCATTCCTAAGGAGGATTCAGGAGTTTGGAAACTAAGACGGTATTGTGTTTATATAATAAATAAGATCTAGTCATTCAGAGGGATCGGTACCTTCATGTTCATTTGTCTGGGGAAGCAGCAGAATCTGTGGTTCTTTCAGAGCTGCTCAGAAAGGTGAAGTTCTGTCATAGATCCACTGTATTGTAGATGTAGCCTGTGAATCCCTAACAAGGCTAAATAATTAATACTTATTATAATATGTATTTTCTTATAATAATGTTCAGCCATCAATGCATTTTAATACTTAGAGAAAAGTTTTGATGAGCAGCAAGTTTACTCCACTGTGTTTTTAGGATTAAATCCCGAGGTTCTTACGCAGGCACAGTTCTTGAAATGAGCGCTTTGCATGTGCCTCCTTTACTGGCAGGTCTCTGCCATGACATTTAGTTTTTCATCTTAAGTAGTGCTGCTTAATAGATAATCCGAGTATTTTCAGTCAGCAAAGATTATTTATTTGTCATTTAACTTCAGACAAAAAGGAGACTTTGTAGGAATCAGGAAAAGAAGAACATTTTGGTCCTTTGATTTAAGGTAGCTGAGGTCTGAAACATGTAACTACATCATAATATAATTTAAATACCTTCTGTTTAACAACTAATAATTTCAGATTGTTAGGTTCAAGGTCACGTGCAAGATGTTCCATAAGTGTGCTGACTTTTATAGTACAAGAAATTTGACATGTCATACCATTTCTTGCCAAAAGTGAAGTTTTTGAGACCTGTTATTTGGCTAATTACAATATTAGGATTGAAACCTGGGTAATTTTTATTTTAAGGATGTGACTTGCAGTACTGTACTAGAGTTACAATTTTTCATGACAAAACTGAAATGGATTTTTATGAACCCACTCAAATGTTGAGGCCATTAAGTGTCATTGGTCCCTGTGATGAGGTGATTGTACTTTCAGCCCAAAGTGGGCATATCAAATAGGAGCAGTGGGACCAGAGATTGCAGTGAAATTACTGTATCTACATGCCCCAAGTGTCTTTTTGACTCTGCACTGCTTAAATTCTTGCTATAATTTGATATAAAGCAAATATCTCAGTGTGGGATTTTTCTTACTGTTTTTCTTCTGCGTTAGACTTTGCAGTGATGTGTGAGTTACTGGAGCAAATATGTGTCCTGTGCAATAGGGAATACAGAAACAGTTGTATCCTCACATCTTTTGCTAATGTGCTGCTGCTTTTGGGTTCATTATTTCATCTCTGGCAGTTCTCCTTCTCATATTTGATTTCTTTATCTAGAATGTTCGCATTAATTGTGCCCAGTTCCTGTAGCTACTGTGAGCCATAAATATAGCAAAAAGTTTATCTGCACAAGACTTCTTTCAGGGTTTGAAAGCCATAACTCTAGTGTTATGTAAAAAGATGGTTTCTTGCTGATGCTTTGATCTGTGCTCTCCCTTGTGTTGCAGCTCTGGTCATCAGCACTGCATCTGCTGGCTTTGCCATGGCCCCGGTCCCTTTTGAGCTCACCTGTTTCCTGCTCGCCTCCCTTGGAACTGGCCTGGCATCCTGTGCAGCCAACTCCATCAATCAGGTCAGTCCATCTCCTCATCTGTACAGCAAACTGGTGTTGTCCTGGCTTTTGAAACGCTGCCAGGAGTGTGACTTGATGGCTGGGAGTGCTGTGCCTTCAGCTGCTGCCAGAGCTCTGAGCTACTAAAACTGACACCACAAAAGTAATACATGCCTGAGGATTCAAGTTGCTAGGCACAGTGTGTTTTTATAGAATGGAGTTGATGAGGTTTTAAGCCTCACAATAATAATGTTTACCTTGGTAATTCCCAAGCCTGGGTGCTTGGAAATGGCAGGAAGAACTGGGTAATTGGAGTGTAAGAATAGGCAGCCTTATGGACTGGATTTTTTGGTTGTGTTATTATATGACCTTGTTGGATTTGTCTTAAGAGTGGCTCAGATCCACTTTAAACATCTGCAGTGGGACTTCAGTGGGAATTTGTCCAGGCTGGGATCATGGAATCTCCTGCTCATCTGCAGAACATACTGAGAACTTCCATTGTATGGGGATTGTTTCATGCCAGAGATGTTCCAGGTGCCTGAACTTGAGCTTCACTGCATGTGTCAACATCCCTTTGGATCTTGATGGTGTTATTGGCTCTCCTGCACTCAATTGTGAAGCACAGTGGCTTTTGGGCTCTCTCTACCTCCCAAAGGAAAGCCTAACTAGTGAACAGGTACTAACACTTGCAGTCCTGAAGGAGTTTCAAAGTGTAGTAGCCCTGGTCGGTCACTTTCAGTTGTAGATGTGGCCTGGAAAAAGAAAGAGCAGCAGCAGTGCCACATGTCAGAGCACTTCATGGTTTCAGCAATCCCTTGTGAGTGCTGGGACTGCAGTAGTGGAGGTTTCCTGTGATCCACACCCTGGAGTCGGCTTGGTTGAGTTGGGCTCTTTGATGTTTACACCTTGTAGCACCTCAGTTGTAGGCATAGGATGTGTTTTTGGGATTGCACCCATCAGCACACATTTTGCTCAGCCTGAAGTAAGTCCTGTTTACTGTCTTTATAGGTTTTAGTGTTTATTTCATTGAACTTAAAACTGGAGCAGGCAGCTAACTCTGTTTTCTCTGCAAAATGGAAAGGATGATGCATGATTTTTAATTGCTTGGAAATGTTTAGGTAGCCTGCCTAACTTGGAAACACAGAGATAGCCTTGAAAAATAATTTCAAGTAAGTCACGCTATTTTCTGAAGGATACATTTAGTTATCATGTATGTATTTTTCACTCAAAGGCTGGGTGGAAAAGCTGTCATAACTAAGGTTAAATTTTTCTGGGTTTTGATACAATTTTAAATGTACTCCTTTTTCCTCCCTTTTTTTCTTTACTACCTTTCTAATATTAAAATTTAAATTTATGGGTTATCCTTTGAAGTATTTACTGTCATATGTACCTTCACTTTTGATGTGGATACTACTGGATTAAGAGAATTAATGATTGCTTATTTAGCGACTCCTGTGCAACTTGTCTTGAGATTTTGCTGGATCTTCTGAGAGGTGGCATTCACACACAAATAACAGGCTTTCTTTGTCTTCAGCTTCATGTGTTGCTCATTGTATTTTGTCCCAAAAGTAGGCACTTTTTAAACTCTTGGAAGCCATTTTTTGGACTCTTGAATTACTCCGGAGTACAGGAATTCTGTGATGTAATTTGGAATTGGACACTTGGGATAGGAAAGGGGAGTTAGGAGGAGTGCAGTAACTGTGTGCTGGGGCTTGTATTTCACTGTTTACTCACGGCAAGTTACTCCAGCCTCACGGTGTGTCAGACTGCCTTTCACAATTTCAGCTGAACACTTTAAATTTTCACACTCACTCATGTTGAGCCACTTGCCTATGTA
The DNA here is from genome assembly GCF_052056855.1 of Sturnus vulgaris. Taxonomy (NCBI): domain Eukaryota; kingdom Metazoa; phylum Chordata; class Aves; order Passeriformes; family Sturnidae; genus Sturnus; species Sturnus vulgaris. Next base: position 11,757,282 of record NC_142262.1, on the reverse strand, counting down.
GAGAGACCTTGAAGGCAGACTACTCCTACTAAAATAAAAAAAGGAGTAGAGTTGGTGAGGAAGCAAAAGGAAAGAGCTGTGGTTGCTGATCTGTTGTTTATCAATGGATGCTTTCAGTTGTTGAGTGCCCTTTTCCCAGTGTTACCATGTCTGAATTGGCTGGGAATTTAATTTTCCATAAATACTTAAAGCTTGAGTAATCCATCTCAACTGTTGGGAAGGAGCACATTTGACTTGGAACTTCCTTTATTGCTACTTTGCTTTGTCCATTGCTCCCCATACACATCCCCTTCTCTGGCAGCTCATGACTCATGTTTCCCCTGTTGCTCCTCGCTATTCCTTAAGGACCTTTTTATATGATAACCGTCTTTCCGCTTCCCATATTGCTATAAATCTGTAGATCTTTAAGGGCAACTCATCTTTCCCACTCCTCATTTTCCTGATAAATCTATGTGCACAATTTACAGTCCCCCCATATGTCGTGGGAAGGTAAAGTGTGAATTGTGTAAGATTCTTCCCTGTGATTTAGGACAGGATGTGAGGAGCCTGGTCTTGTGAAAATGTAATGAAGATTCTGTAAAATTCATGGAAGTATTGATAGAAACTTGTAACTGTTCAGGTTCTGAGCTTTGAGGGGTTGTTTTTCGTTTTTTTGGTTTTTTTTTCCTTCTCTCAACTACTTGATTTTAGCAATCTGGTAGGAGCTGGGACAGTTTTACCCCAGTGAATTAAGCTGAATTAACTATTTAAGTTGACTTAAGTCCTGGGGCGGGACCCAGGCCTGTGTTAAGCTGTACACAGACACCAAAACATTGTGTTTGTTTCAGACCAACTGTGTAAAGAAATAAATCTTCTAATTGTTAATTTTTCCTTGTTTTCAGATGGTTGTACGTCATACTTTTAACTTACTTTTTCCTGCAAGGGCCAGAAAGTTACAAAAATATACTTAAGTGGAGATCCTCGCCCCACTTTCAGTGTTTTTAACAAGAAAGCAATTAAAAAAACTGGTGCGAATTGACAACTTTGTATTTTTTATTGTTTATAGAGGTACGGTCTGGATATTTATCCAGATGTGTATTTAGAAAAAAGTTTCACAATCCCCAGATTTTAAATTCTAGCAGTGCTTTCCAAGGCAAATAGGAAGAGCACATTTTGATGGTGATTCTGTGAAATTGATCAATGATTTTTAAGGAGCTTGTGACTTACTGTTTTGTGACTTGAGAGTGAAGAAATCATATTGGAAAATACAGACAAAAAATACAAAAGGGAAAGGTAGTGCCTGTAGTACAGCAAGGTAATTCTAGAAACATTTGTTTAGAAAATGTCAAGAAAAGTACCTTGGAATAATTATTGTCAGACAGAAATTTTAGAGAAGCAGACTTGGGCTGGTGGAAAATGTGAATTCTGGGGATCTGGATAAATATCACAGGGTCCTTGGGTTTTCCTGTGGAGTGTGTTGGCTCTGTGGGCTGTGAGGGAGGAAACTCCTATGGGAAGGTGCCAGAGAACAGGTAGTGTTTTATTTCTCTTGTCCTCCACCAGTGTTTCTGGCTGTGCCTCACTCCTTCCTATCACAATACTTCAGAGTTGTACCTCACACCTAATCCAGCATCGCAGTGTCTCCCATAGCCGGTGTTGCCTGGTTCTCTTCCACATCATCCAACACCACGTTATGCCCTCCGGCCCTTCGGAATTGTACTACAACATGTCACCACTTCTCAGTCCCACCTGCTAAAATGGCTTTTGTCTTTTTTTTCCCCTTTTTCTAACAGCATTCTTTCTTTTTTCCGTCATTGAAATAACCTAAAATTATTTCGGACAGGTGTTCTTTATTGGTATTCTGTCTTTTGAAAATAACTGTTATTTTACAGTGGGTTTTAATTAAAAAAAAATCAGGTAATGCATTTACCAAGGACTGGATTGAGATACATGGTGTCTGTAACATTACTAAGCTAGCCAAAACCTCCAGAAAATCTCATAAGGGATCAGTCTTCTTAATTGTAGTTATGGTAAGGAAATGGAAGTATATTCTGGTATTTCGTGTTGTAAACACTGCATGTAAGTCTTGAATCAAACAAATAAATGCTTTAGTGTTGTTCCTTCCAAGTTACAAATAAATTAAGTAAACTCTTGGTTTTTTGATTAGTGAAGACTAATTTGGTAACTTCTTCTTTCCCATACTCCAGGCTGTCATAGAAGTGAAGTGGGAGAATTTTTTATATTAAATTGGTTAATAATCTTTTGCTTTTTCATAGCTCTGGTTTTTGATTTTTGAAAGCTCACTCAGGCTTCAAGGAGTGGAGGCTTACATTTATATTACAGAGAAAACATGTCATTTTTGAGACTTCTAAGATAGTCACCTCTGATTTATGGAGGAGGAGATAAAACATGAAGAGATGTTTACAACACAATACACGGCATTAAAATGTTAAAGGAATCACATGCACATTTTATATGTCAAGTACATTCTTCTGCAACTGCGGCATGGTTAAAAAGTGGGAGAGAACTATAAAGATGAAAGTGGGATGTTTAAAGTGGTTTGAATTTAGTAACTGAGAGATAAAATGATGTGCTTGAGTTTGACTGATGATACCTTGACAAGGAAGTACACTGGGCTGAATGTCTTAGCTGAAGTGAGAGAGCTGAAAATGAGGAATACCATAAATATGTTATCCAGCATGAGAGAACAAATGTAAGTTAACATCCCTGTCCCTTCAGGGTCTGATCTGATGGCTGTGTTTTGCTCTTAAAGTCTCATCTTCTCCTGACAGCAGTGATTCCTTAGAAGTGTAGCTGGAAGGAGTGGGAGGGATGGGTTATTGTTAAAATAATGGAGTGAAATTCGGGGTTTGAGTTCAATTACCAGCACAGGGAACCTGCGTGTGATCTTTGGTGTAAGACAAACTATGAAGGTCATTTGGATGCTGCAGAAGGCTGAATAAAGTAAAAACAGGGCAACCTTTCCTCCAGTTGTCAGTCCACTTACTGGATTATCCTCACTGAAAAAGAAGTCTGGTCTTTTATCTGGTCTTTATATATAGTCTTTTGGGTTTTTAAACCATCACCTCTTATCACAGCAGGCATTACTAAAAAAGTCTGTCCTCATCTTACTAGTCTTCTTTAAGTATTGAAAGGCTGCAATGAGACTTCCCCAGCTGAACGCCCCCACATTTCCTAGCCTTTCTCCAGAGCAGAGGTGCTCCAGCTTCCAGCCCTCAGCATCTCCATAGCCTCCTCTGGGCTCGCTCCAGCAGCAGCTCCACATGCTTCCTGTGCTGGGACCCCAGAGCAGAGAGAGCTTGGCTGGTGGTGTCTCACCTGAGCAGAGCAGAAGGGCAGAATCCCCCTTTGATCTGCTGCCCACAAAAAAAAAAAAAAAAAAAAAAAAAAAAAAAAAAGTTTTAAGAACTCTGTTATAGGAAAAGAAAACCACCACCCCAATGGTTAAAGTAATACATAGAAAGTGGTGGCTAGTACTAGCTAGATGCCTGAGTAGTTGATGAAGTGGAAAATAAAAATAGCATGATTCTGTCCCCTGTCCCCTTTCTCTTTAAGCCCAGTAAAGAAATTCAACACAAAGGAGAACAACAGTAGTTCTCTTCCCCAAAACCAGCTGTGTTTTTGGTGTTGTCTCCATACCAAACTTCTCCTACCAAAGAAGTATTTTATTGAATGTCCATGGAGTAGGAACTTTTTATTCTGATGCTAATGTTATTGATATGCTCTGCTCCAAGTTGGAGGAACTGACCTCTGTCAGATCATGCAACCCACTTCCACTCAGTGCAGGAGGTTTTTGCTAAGTAAACTCCTCAAAGTTATTTCCTGCCCACTTTTGAAATCTCTGAAAATTTATTTTGTTGCTCCTTTCCCTCACAGAAAACTGCACTGTAATGTTGGAATGAGAGAACTCATTTTAAATGCCAACAAGATTTGCTCTATACAATGTATGCAAACATTATATAGTTGAATGACTGAAGTGATTTAGAAATAATCTGAAATTACTTTCTAAGGTTTTGGCTTCCCAGATCAGAATAATTCATGCCTAGCTTATAGCACCTTTCCTTTCCTGCCTCTGCAATGATCCCACTGGCAGGCGCTTACCCTTTTCCTGGGCATGGCAAGTGTCAATCAGCTCAGTCAGACCACACTCCCCCACTTCCAGTTGCTCATTTGGGATTTATACCTGATGCATCTCTGTCTCTCTGAAGTTCCTTTGTTTTGACTGAACTGATTGCCTGTAGCAGCTGCCTGGCCTTTCATCTGCCCCCCCCTCCCCATTCCTGCTAGCGATCAAACAGCTGGCAGGAGGGGTTATTAAAATCTGGTGTTGAACTCCACACTTCAGGACTGTCAGTGGCAGAGGCAGTCTGGGATGTAATTTACAGTGGATAATAAATACAAGAAAAGTGCAACACTGGAAGTCTATCTTGTGCTCTAAAGTGTGTTGATATATGCTGCTTTGATATTTTAACTGCTAGGCAGCCTTTATTAGTGGTCATTGAAGATCATAACTTACAGTTCCAACAGATGATTCATAATTGCAACAGTTGGATCAAGTTAGCATGGTGGAATTGTTGATAATGGAGTAGGACTAGCTCAGCTTGTGAGGATGTATTTCATGAGCAGTGAGAATGATGAGCATTAATGAGAACCAACCTCTGAAGGACCGATACATTTCAAATGCAGATTGTCTTTGCAGAGCGTGAATCATTGGACCTACAACTGACGCTTGATAAAGGGTCTTCAAAAAATATTCTAATGCATATCATTGTTGAAAGAAATTCTCTTTGCTGGCATGCATATTGTGTGAGTATGGTAGGCAAAGGGTCTTAAAGTGGATGGATTCACATAATCCTTAAGGACTTAGACCCCAGAAAGACAATAAAGATGAGCGTAATGATGCATTTGTTACTACTTTCCCACCCTCTGTGGCTCTCATTATTAGCATAAAGCTTCAGATTCTAGGGAGTTTAAGTCAAAGTCTTTTGATTTGATTCTTTCTCTTGTGTTGCATCTCATATATATTAAAATCTAACAATGACAAAAAGAGCAGATAAGAAAATGAATTTAATGTTATGTCTCCTTTTTATGGATCATCCTGCTTCCTAATTTGATAAAGACAGTTTTCTGTGGATGCAAAATAAGTATGTGCCATTGTTAACAGGGCAGACTCGCTTTCTCTCCCTGGTTGTATTGTTGATGAGCAGCTGATTCCCTAAATGAACACCAGCAAGGTGGTAGGGTGGTAAAGGGAAATTTTTGTAGATGTCAGTGTGGGGACTTCAGTCTCCTTTGTACTGCTGGGACAGACAGAGCAAGGGAAATGACCTCGTGGTCCTCTGTTTTCTTTGCATCTGAAACTGTCCTTTCATCTGCACGTGCATTGGTGATAGACCAATGGGCTGGGAGTGAACAGGTTCCTGTTATTCTGAAGTACCAATGTGATGCACAGGAGCTTTTGGGTGGCAAGTTCAGAAGCCCCTTAACTTCTGTGCATACAGAGATCCTTGAGATGATGCATTTGGATGCAACAGGATGTTTTGTCTCAGTAGCACCACACTCACAGGTTCTGTGGAAATACTGGGTGCAAGCAAGGTAGGGGGTAAGAAAGAAATAATTTACCAAGTGATGGATTGTCAAGGATACTTCAGTGATGTGGGGTTCCCTTTAGATCCAGTGCCAAATTTCCCCTGGAAACCCTGATCACGGGCAGAACAAAGGAATTTCAAAGGGCTGAAATGAGGGACTGTGAAGAGAGGACTAGACAAAAGGGAAAACCTAGTACTTAATAAGATTTATCTGGCCTTTTGATGCATAGGGGTATTGCCTTTCTAAGCTTAGAACAGTGAAAATAACTATTCTTTTTTGTCAGTCATTAAGTATATGTTTTGACATTTCCAAGTAGCTCAGAATTCCTTCAGCAGTGCAAGTATTAAATTCTAACCTTATTAGATGAGTAGTGAAATGTCACTTTCTTTTTGTAATTTAAATGGTGCCGTATTCAACCTGTTTATTGCCTTGAATTAGACTCCTGACAGTTTCAGAAACAGCAGTACAGGACCTAGTGTACTGTGCTGTATGAAACATAGCAACAATGTGGCAAAGTTTGACTCAGAAGGGTTAAGGAAAATTATTTCCTGGTTCTTTGAAACAGCCTACTGATACCATTTCTTTGGGAAATAGCTCATTGAAACACAAATCCAGAGCATTCTTGCAGTCCCTTTCCTTTTGAATTATTTTAGGGCTCTCATCAAATTTCCATTGTTAAAAAATGTTACATAAATACCACGAGTTCAGATTCTACTTTGTCATCTTAACATTGGAAAGGATTTATGTGCAGTAAAACCGAGTAAAAGTCCTCTTGCTTTAATTTTCCATGACTGTTGTTTCTGTTAAGATAAAGTTTCATTCTGCTTTGACTTTTGACTTTTTTCCACACTGGTTGTCAACTGCCTGTGAAGAGCTGATCTGCCTAGGAGAGAGCTGATTGTGTTTTGCTGCAAGCCTGGGCTGGACCAAGTACTTGAATGCTCTTGTTTGTATGGGCTGCAAGAAGTTCACTTACCTTGTGCACTTTTGACTTATTTTTTCCAAAGCTGCAAGGCTTCACAGGAAGGTATAGTGCAATGCTGGCTTTTCTGACCTGATCTGCCACAGGCTGGGACAGGCACGTGTCCCAAGGGAATCATCCCTTTGCTGTAGCTTGTAATAGAGAGAAGGAAGAAGAGGTACCCCTAGGACATGCCAGAAGGGACAGGGAGGGTCTTGGCGCACCTTTTCCTAGGAAAGACTGGAAGAGCAAATGGTATGAATGTTTGCCACTGGAAAGAGAAAGAATCTTTGTGCAGTTGCTGGGACTGCTGGAACTGTGAGGTTAAAGGAATGAAACTCTTGTTTTCTAAGGATCTTTCACGTGAAGAAACTCAAAATGACCATTTCAGTTTTCTGTAGGGATCTGGTATACATGTGGGTAAGTGTCTCTGTGGCCCATGCAGTAATCACAGAATCATAGATTCATAAAATATCCTGAGTTGGAAGGGACCCATCAGGATCATGGAGTTGTGTACAAGTATGTTGGTTTTGCACAGCCTGGTTTTTGGTAGCTGGGGAACCACAGAGGTGGCTTCAGTGAGAAGCTGCTGGAAGCTTCTGCCATGTCTGGCAGAGTCAATCTGTGATGGCTCTGAAGATGGACGTGCTGCTGGCCAAGGCTGGGCCAGTTAGGGATGGTGGTGACGCCTCTGTGGTAACATATTTAAGAAGAAAATCAAAACAAAGGGCACACAGTTTTTTCTCTAGTCAGAGAAGAGGAGGAGGTCAGAACATGTGAGGGAAAACAACATGGAGACACCAAGGTTAGTGGGGAAGGAGGTGGAGGAGGTGCTCCAGGTGCCAGAGTTGAGATTGCTCTGCAGCCCGTGGTGAAGACCATGATGAACCAGCTGTGCCCCTGCAGCCCCTGGGGCTTCATGGGGGATGCAGAGATCCATGCACAGCCCCTGGGGATACATGGGGGATGCAGAGATCCATGCACAGCCCCTGGGGATCCATGGGGGATGCAGAGATCCACCCACAGCCCCTGGGGATCCATGGGGGATGCAGAGATCCATGCACAGCCCCTGGGGATCCGTGGGGGATGCAGAGATCCACCCACAGCCCATCGGGGAGGTGTCCATGCTGGAGCAGGTGGTTGCCTGGAGGAGGCTGGGTTCCAGTGGAAGACCCAGTGAAGAGAGGGGCCCTGCTTCCAGGCTGGAGCAGCATGTCCTTGAAGGACTGCACTCTGTGGAGAAGTGACCCACACTGCAGCAATAGTGGGATGACTTTCCCTTGTGTTGCAGCAGTTTTGGGACGACTGCTGCTCTTGAGAGTGGACCCACACTGGGGAAGTTCACAGAGAACTGTCTCTCCTGGGAGGGGCGACCCCACGGCCTCAGAGTGGGAGGACTCCTCCCTGAGCAGAGGAAGAAGAACTTGGGTGACCAAACCTCCCATGCCATCTCCCTGCGCTGTCAGTGGGAAGGAGGGAAGGTTGGTGGAGAGAAGAAAAGGTATTTTAAGGGCTTCTTTTACTTCTCATTATCCTTCTGATTTTGTTAGTAATAAATTCATTTTGTACCTCTAAGTTGAGCCTGTTTAGCCTTTAGAGTGTTTTCTCCTGGTCCTTGACTCATGAAGCCTTTACTAAATTTCTCTCTCCTCTGCCCAGCTGTGCAGGGGAGAGTGAGTGAGTGAGTGACTCTTCGTGGGTGCCTGGAGCTTGATCGCTGTCAAACTGCAACAACAGGACATCCCAACTATCCCGTGCTGTGCCTGAGAGCTTTATCCAAATTCTCCTTGAGCTCTGGCAGCCTTGAGGCTGTCACTATTCCCTGGGGAACCTGTTCAGTGCCTGACTACTCTCTGGAAGAAAAACATTTTCCAAATACCTAACCTAAACCTCACCTGACTCAGAAAGTGTAATGACACTAGTATGAAGTTCTTCATTATTTCAATTTTTCTTTTGTCACATTGGTCCTTTTTTATCTTTATATAAAATTTCACTGTCCTGGTACTTCAGCAAAGTGATATAATTCTTTTGATTTTTCCTTCAAACTCCATAAATAGTTTGTTGGAAAAGCCTTTCTAGGGTTGTCAGGGTGGCAGGTCATGGAGAGAGGGATAAGGCGCTCTCTGACAGAAGGGATGCACCTGTGGGTGGGTTTGGTTCCAGTTTGGAAAACTCCCTGTCATATGCAATACCAGTTGTCTGCTCCTGTGCCAGTGCTCGTTTAAACATTTTTGAAGGCCCTATAACAGGTCTTTGAAGTAGAGTGTGTGGGTTACAGCAGATACAGGTAACAGAAGAGCCTTCATGTCTGTGGTGGTAGTACTGAATTTTCTTATTTATTATCTATTTATTATTTATTTATAATTTATTATTGTCTTGAGAGTCTGATGGTTTTCCAGCATAAGAAGGTAATGATGTGTGTCCTGCAGAGTTTGCAATCTGGGAAGTGACAGCATGAAAGTATGTGGGGTTGCCTCTAAAAACCAAAACACTTCTGTGAGTCACACACTCCAGTTTTTCAGGGGAGCATAGAGTGAAGACTGAAAAATGAGTTGATTATTCTGTAGAAATCAAAGAAGGTATTGTTGTGAAAGATATAGTCTTGAATGGAAATAAGCTGCTTTAAGCATGTAAAAACTCAAGGACCATCCATCTTCTTTCTGGACATGACTTAACTGAAGCTTGAAGTGCTGCAGGAAGTATTAGGATTTATCAAAGCTTGTGAGTGTTGGTATAGTTACTGACTAGTGCAGCTGAGAGTTTACTGAAAATCAACACGTCACATGCTACAAGAAGAAAGAAGTTCACAGAGAGGTGATTTATGCAGATTAATATTCCTACTCAAAGAATGTGTTCTAATTTTTCCCTGTATTGCTGCTCACGGATTGTGTTGGATGTTGCTCTAGATACTAGCAAGGTTTGTTGAATCTTCAACTCATGCCTTCGCTGTGCAAGAGTTTTCCAATATGTGGTCTACCTAATTTATGGTAGGATGAGCAGACATGTACAACATCCATGTTGCCAACTTTTGGGGCACTTGTCAGTTGTCCTAAAAAGACCTCTTGACCCATAGTTGCTAATGGCTGGATTTTTTGTTTTAAAATTAATCATTCCTGACACATTGCTTGGGAAGGTGTAGATTATATATATCTCCACAATTTCTTGGGTTCTGTTGAGAAATGGCCATCCAAATTGCACAAAAACATTCAGCAGTATCCCTGGTGGGATTATAACACTGGTATGAATAGAAAGCTGAAGTAATTTTTTTTTTCCAGAAAAATTTTATTTGTAGTGTTGAATAGCCATTTGCCACTAAGTGACTTTTTAAGAGGATTCTAAGCATAACTTGTTTAATGAACAAATAAACCACAGCTCTGGGCAGTAATCCACTTCTTCTGGCTTTTATGAGATCTGTATGGAAACTGAAGGAGGGAGTTAGTTTTTAATACCAAAATCATTAGGTACATCATCCAGATTAAAAAACGCAGGGTATGTTAGAAGTATCATTAAACTAGGACAAGAAATAACATGGGATACGTGGATGGAGATGTAAGAGTTATAGCAGCTTAATAATATAAGCTTTGACTTTAAACCAGACGTGCCTGCAAATTTCGGAGCTTTGGTATTTTCAGGTCACTAAAGGCTAACTCTGCCTGGATCTGTATAGATTATGTAAATTTTTGAAGTAAACCAGACTTCTAGAAGATGAAAATCTGTCCCTATAATTCTCCTTTTAAGACTTCTTATTACAGTCGAGATTTATGTTGGTGCTCCCAACAGAGACATGACAATCCGTTGTAACTTCAGAGAGTACTATAAAGGTGCTGGCATTTGAGAGCAGGCTGGATAGTTCGGCCTCAAACTCATTTTTATGTTCTGAAATTAGATACTTTTTAAAATAATAGCATTTTACAAGCTGCTTAAAGACTTGGAATGCCTTGTGTTTATTAAAGGGTATTAAAAGCAAAATACATCTTTGAAGGGCATCCATTTTAAAAGTGTTTATCTGAAATGGCCTTAGGCAGCAAGGGAGCAGAATTGGGACTAGAAAATAAAGTTACAATGAAGAGAGGTCTCTGCTGTGTTTCTCTTGCTGTTTGTGCTGGTTACAGCCTGATTCCCAGAGTTTTTTTTGCCATTATTCTTCGCCTCTTCCTGGGAGCGGGAGTGTGCAGCAGAGCCAGCCCTGCTTCAGGCAGCCTCCTTCTGCTCAGCCGAGCTTTCCTCAATGAGGAAAGGTCCTGTTGGTGTGAGGGTAAGTAGCAGAGCCATGTCTGAAAGGGACAAATGGAGAATATCACCTGACAGAGTTCCAGCTGTAATGGGAAGATGTTGAACTGTGATCTGTGTGTTGAGTTCACATTCTTCATCCCTGATTAAAGTCTTCAGGGCAAGGACCACTCGTGGTGGAAATTATTCTTGCCTCCCCTGAAAAATCATGGTTGACTGCAACTCCCTACTGATCTGGATGTTTCTAAATTTCTTTTGAAGTGGGGCCAAGAGGTGATGCAGAGGCTTATGAGCAGTGCAAGTTTTGTAGGGAGATTTCAAGCCTTTTATTAGAATTACTGCTAGAGTCATAGAAAGTGGATAACCTGTAATACACAAACTTTCTTCAAGTCATCATGCAGATGTGATTCCATAGCTCTGGTCATATCTGGATTAACTTGGAGTAGAGTTGGTTGTGTGCCAGGATTGTGTAAGAATAAATCAGTAGTATTATTACAATGTCATAATTAGTTTCTGAGTAGCGTTAAGTGGGTGACAGTGAGGCAGAGTGTCATGAAGTGCTGTAAAAACACAACTGGCTGGGAGAAGATGTTTAGGAGATGGTTTTTTAGTATCTCTTGAAAACAAGAATGAGAACATTTAGGAAAAGGCAAGTTAGAAATGAACAAAAGAGTGTGCTTGGGCACTGAACAGGCTTCCCAGGGAATGGTCATGGCCCCGAGGCTGCCAGAGCTCCAGGAGTGTTTGAGCAACGTCTCAGGCATGGAGTGGGATTGTTGGGATGTTTGTGCAGGGCCAGGGCTCTGTGATTCTTGTGGGTCCCTTCCGATTCAGGATATTCTGTGACTGTGATTTTTCAGACAGTGTGACTCCTCACTCCTAGAAGTCTGGATGTTCAAGGTTTTGGTAATGGTGCTCATGTCTCATTTAAAATCTTTGGGATTTGCTTTGTTTATTTTTCAGTTTCAATTTCATTACTGACCACATTGAGACATAAAAACTGGACACAAGATCTAGAAAAAAAACTCCCAAACAACCAAAAACTGAAACCCCCAACAAATCCCACCCCTAGCAAGCTACTACTGAAAATTAAAGGTAGTGGCCAGCAAATTCCTTTTCTATCCATAAGTCCAGCCACTGGATTCACTTGACTTTCAAAATCTTTGTTTCTGCTGCTGTCATGGCTGACCCTTTGTTAGGTTAGCTTGGAAAGCTATAACCTTTTTTTTTAAATCTGGATTTTGCTGCAAATGCTTGGTTGGCTTTTTCTGTCTCTTCTATTGCAGGTTGTGCAACTTCTGTGGGCTTTTTGTGGTTAAAAAGAGAGGTAGGAAAGGCTGATTTTAAGTATTTGTCCCAAAGAGAGAAATAGAATAGAAATGTTTAACTAAATGTTTAACTCCTTTGAAATGAAACATACTTATTACAAAGGGCTCTTTCTATTGCTGGAGAATGTGAAGAAGTGGTACTTTTGGAAGATCTGCCCTTTTCATTGGGCTCTAGGGCAGAATGATGAGTAGAAATGCTTGGTTACATCTAAAAGTAGGCTTTCTCTCTGCTTCACTTTTAATTCTGTGTTACTGCTGAGAATACAAAATTTTACCCGTGCTTCAGGCAGTCATGGTAGAAGCTTCCCCCTTAACTGCTTTGCTACTCTTTCCAAGATCTGTCCATAGGGGCCAGAATTGCAGAGTATTTCCTTAAACCACTCTCTCCATGGCTCAGTGTCTGTTCTGGTGCTGCTTTGGTGATACAGTTTCCATGAGTAGTTGTGACCGCCTGTAATACTGCTAAATAAACCCCTCAAATGAGTTATCCCACGACCTATTGGTTGTATAATTTTGCTGACTATGGATTTGCAGCTGAAGTGCAGAAGATTTTTTTCCTGTGTCTCCAGACACTGGAGATACACTGGACACATACCCTTGGACATGTTTTTTTTAATGCCTGTGAGTTCTGTGTGAGCATTCTTTCTGCAGGCGACAGTCATTGTATTTCAGAAAGTGGCATTAATTGTGGTAATGTAGCTCCTCTTTGTGAAATTCAAGTCTTTTTAACATCACCACCTTCAAAGACAATAAAAATGCCAGTCTACATTTATCTATTCCCATGTGAGGAGTTACTGCAGTGTATATTGTATCATTCCATATGAAATTCTTCTGCTTAATAGTCTCATTTATACACAGTTGTCTGAGGTCAGTTTTCCATTTTGCAGTTGTCAAACAGCTGTCAAATTAAGAGACCAGATCCCAAAGTTCATTTACATTTTATGCCATTCTTTGTGTGCCTGTTTCATATCTTAATATAACTAATGATTTATCTACATATCTTAGTCTTCTTTTTGCACTTGTTTTTCACAGATGTTCACATCCTCTCTTCAAGAGCAGCCCTTAAAATAAAACTTGTGTAACATTTCATTTGGTGAGGCTTAGTTATACAGTGAAAGGAAGACGGCTCTGTATCTTCAGTGCAGGCAATGAAAATGAAAACAGTTTAAATGCTGCCTCATATTAATGATAATTTGAAATTTGAACTGAGAAACAGAACAGAAAAAAGAAAGTTTTGAAATGTGCTGCTAGAAATTACAAAAGAGAAAATCTCCATTTCATTCATTTATTGTTGGTATTAGCCCAGCTATTCACTTCCTCCTTTAAGTTTAGATTTCTTTCTCCAGTAGGAAACTAAAATAAAAAGGGCTTTGTTCACAAATCATCTTTGTAGCAAAATGTATTAGTTTTTCATCATAGGAAATATCAAAGGCTATCACATGAGTGAGAACACAGAGGCTAAATTGAATACTGTTTGTGGTTTTGTGGTATGGTGATTCCTATGTCATTGAGTTCCAAGCATAAATTTATATGGTGAAGATTTAGGGGTTGTTTTCTTATGTATTTTCACTGGTGTAATGATCAAAGGAATATCTCTATACATGCCATTGATGTCTTACTACAAAGTACTTAAATAGCCTGAGGTAGCCATCTACTTTATAAAAATTCCTTAAAGACAGGTAGGACCCTTGGGCATCAAACGTATACTTTTGAGCTCTGGGTGTTGTCAGGGGAGGAAGGCAAGAGAGGCTCTGTTGCAGGCCTCAGCAGTTCCCTGTAGTGCTGAGATTTAAAGGGCTCTTTTAAAATGTTGCCTTAAATTATGGTCACTGGGGGAAATTTGTCTGGGATATGCCGGGCTAGAGAATGTTCTGTGCCATTTCAACATCATTCACTAACATATTCAAGCAGTGTAACTTGATTAACTCTTTCCAGGTTTGGGGGGAAACATTCTGGTCTACACATACATATTTGTAGCTGCTGTACATTCTGGAAGGAGATTGTTTCAAGGCTGTCGATCCTCCTTTGTGCCAGTCGCCTCAGGATGCTGTGCTTTGCTATGGAAAGGGAAATAATATCTGCCATATTTGCTGCATTTCATAGGCATTTCATAGACAATTATGAGTCTTTTCAGTTGATGGGATCTGCATTGGGATTGTAATAAAACACAAGTCAATGTGAAATTGGATGCAGACTAGGACAGAAGATAAAACCAAGTGAAAATTAATGACAGATGTAAAAGTTATTGGTAATAACATAGTCATCTTCTTACAATCTTTTTCCAAACTATATTTTTATCTCAGCAGATGTCACTTGAGATCTTTATAGTGAATCATCTATTTGATTTCGATTATGATCTTCAGTACTGAAAGTAGCTTAATGGTGATGGGTTCCAACTTATTTATGAACAGGTTTTTACATTTGAGGTCAGCTGCTGAGTTGTTCTGAATGGCAGGATGCAGAGTGCTCCAGTGCCTGTCTGTATGTCTCTTTTAGTGGCTCCAGGTGTTAACTCCAGAGTCCACAGAGCATTTCTGAAACTGGGGATCTGTCATTGTCACAGCAGGGACATGGGGAGTGGTAGTGCTGATTTGCCTGATGTTCCCTAAGAAAAATTTGGGAAAGCTCAGCTTTTTGGTACCTGTTCAGTGGTGAGCATAAACAGCACTTCTTTGGGTAACTGCAAAAAACCTTCCCCACTTGTTTTAAATTATAAGCTAGCTTTGTTTTCTTAGTTTCCCACAGAAAAAAGATCATCCCAGGGATGGTCAAGCCAAATGCTGTCTGATGCAAGGACTCTCTATTCAGCAGGATTCATGGATGACCCTCTGTCTCAGACCCATTGGGTCTTCTCATAAATCTCTTCCTGGCCCTGCCAGGAAGCACAGTGTTTCCTATTGGCAGCACTGGAAGGAGGATGCTGGACTTGTGAGTTCCTAGGAGCTGAGACTTTCTTCTTGTCCTCCATGAAGCATAACTAGGCAGCTCTCACCCCCTCCCTCAGTGCCTGCAGGGATAGTGGGAATTCCTGGGGAGTAAGAGCCTGGAAAAGGCTGGTTGGTGCCTCCAGCTCTTCCCACTTCTGCACTGTTAAGGTTCCTTCTCCTTTTCATTGCCCCTTGAGCTTACCCTGCAACACTTGTTTGGAGTGGAGATGGAAAAGGGTATTTTTATTTAGAAGGTGAAATTCCCTAGGAAAATTGTATGTTAGTAGATACTTAACCTTAAGATGTGTACAGTCATGAGGGGATAAGTCTCCAGAAGACTTCCCAGCAGGTTTTTTGTGAGAAACAACGATAGTATCTGTATCTGTGCAAACTTCCCTCCATGGATTTGTCCAATTCCTCTTCTTAGCACTGGGAGAGGCAATGACCACTCACCTCCCAGTTGGTTTTCCATGCCTTTTTTGATTTTGTGGACATCTCTTGTATTCTTCTTCTCTTCTCCTTTTCCAGGCTGACGAAAGCTGCTCCATCTTGGTTCTCCTGTATGGAGCTGATCTGTACCTATGCTTGTCTTCACCTTTGCTTGATTTGTGAGCTTCTGTTTGGGAAAGGTGGACCCAAACTGCATCTCGAGAGGATGGAGGCCCAGATACAGGACAGTGCAGGGAGCGGTTTATACAGTGGTTGTGTATGTGCAGGGCAGCATCCCTCCCTCAACAGGCACGTCTGTGTGTATGCACACACACTGTTAGTGAGTGCAGGTGAGAACAGCAAATTAGATTAATCAAATCCTTAAGATAATTAAAATGTCATAAGATCTCTTGGGATAGCAGTCAGTTACAGCAATCAACAGTCTCTGGTATGGTGCCTCTAGCTTTTGTTTCTCTTTTCTTTTTAAAAATAATTTCTGAATAATGACTGACTCTTCCATAGACCCATCTATTCCTACCTTTTGGTGTCCTTCTCCAGGAAAATATTGGACTTGGTTGGTTTCTTTTTCATGGGTAACAGAACATTGATATTTATACCTACACAGCAGTTTCTGCCTCTCAGTTGGTATCTAAGGTACTTCTGGAATTCTTCACTATCAGCTTCCACCCTTAAAGGTCTGGAATTCCATATATATCATGGAAGCATTTGGGAACATTGTTCAAACCTATACTTTATGCATTAAGAACCATATATTTTAAAATTAGGCATGAATTACACATCTAGATAGCCCGTGTTCTCAATGTGATCATGCCAATAAAAGATATGATTTACAGATTTACATGCTCAGGCTGAGCATGATCATTGTGCTGAGCTTAAACACAGCCAGCTGGGAGGTGTGAGCCCAAGTCTGCTGCAGAAGATATGGATAAAACTTTGGGCAGCCTTATCCTAATGAGGGTCCTCATTGCTTTTGCTGCTGAAAAGTGACTGAGATGTTGGTTTTGACATGTGGGAACAATGATTTTATTTCTTTTTTTAAATCATTGTTGTGAAGTCAGATATTCAGTTGCTGTGTGGAGGGAAGGAGGTTCAGCAGGTTTCAGTGTGGTGACTTCAAGGTTCACCCATCATCTAAGGGGTTCAAAATGTGCTCCATGTGGCTGGCTCGAAGAGTGGCTTCACTGCAGTCTTTTTCTTAGTCCTTAGTGCCCATTCCAGAATGTTTTTATTTGCTGGAGGAAATAGGCATATTTTAGCTGCCTTTGGGAGTGTTACTGCTCTCATCTCGTCTTTCTCACCCCTACGTTGACTTTTCTCATGAAACTCAAAGAGAAAATGTCTCTCCTTCCATGCTCAGCTCACCTGAACAGTTGCATCTGTTTTAGATCAGGTGTGCTCAGAAACTCGTTCCTTTCTTCCTTCTCCCTGAGCTATATAGTTTGTTCCAATAAAATGTTTTTGACTTTTTTTCTGTCTACTATTCTATAGTAACTACCTTGTACTATTGTGCCTCCAAGACACAGTTTACCATGTTTGTGTTCACCATATCCTTTTTATCCCTTTATTTACCCCAAATGGACCCAAAACTGAAGCTGAATCAGTGTCAGGATAGCGTGTGAACCAATGGACCACGCATGTTGTAGGCAGAAAAATAACACTGGTGACCTTGCTGACAGAGTAAAAAAATGAAAGCATCAAAAAAGCTTAGACATGTTAGGTAGACTGGCTCTATTTGTTATGGTTAATTACTGAAATTAAAGGTATTAGAAAGGCGGGAACATTTTTCTCTCATGATTCATTTGATTTGGCCCTGAAATCCATACTATAAACTGGATGCTGATAAATTATTTTTGCACAGATCATAAAATTAACAGTAAATTTATATAAAAAGATATAAATTAGAGTATTCAAATGGTATTTTTATGGCATATTAGGTGGAATTATTTTAATGTAAATGGTTTATTTCAAGGAAACTGTGAAATTGATAAATAAATCTAGTCTGTTCCAGTGCTAAACATGTGAAATGTAATCTTGAGTCTTACATCCGCATGCCCACATCCTTGTGTTTGGAGTAGGATGTAGGTGCTGCTAATGTGTGTAACAGGTGCATGTAATTTAGCTGTGGAGCTAGTCAAAATACCTTTATTCAGTTAATGGTACGTCAAACCATATGTGTTCATGCTGTTTTTCTTGTGCTCTCCCTTTGGTGCTTTTGTGGCTCAGCGTCCTGCAGGATTCAGCGATGGGATGGAGGAAGGACCTGGTTGCTGAAATGTTAATCTTTGTGCTCCAGACTAACAGCTGCAGGTACTGAAAGTGCACAGTGATCTGTTTCAACTTTTCTGCTTTTATGTAGGCATTAGTTTGGGAAACTGCAGGGTTGTGAGTGATGCCCTGAGGAGCACAAAGCAAGCGTGTTCCTGGCACTGGAGAGCTGTTAAAGATGCTTCAGCATCAGTTTGTGTGAGAAACATAGCGGAGACTTGAACGTGGAGAGAACGGGGTTTTTGTATGGTCAGTTGCTTTCAAGACCAAGTTTCTGGGATATTTTAAAACAGATGCAGTGAAAACAAAGAATAAATATCATGGAAGATGGGACCAGTCAGCAGTCTCTTCCTGCAGTGGAAATGCATAGCAACCAGAGAAGAGCTTCATTGCTTATCCAAGGCATGGATATGTTTCTATGCGTGTAAAAGGCAAGTTGCTTTCTCACTCTGGAATATTAGTTTTGCCAAAGACCATTTCAGCCGGGACAGCAACAGATTTGCTGCTAAACTGGAGTAGTGTGAGCATCCGGCAGCACTGAGAGGTAAGTGGGTTTAGTTTGTCTTTTTGCAATGATGGATTTCTGCTTGAAATAGTTTGCAAGGATTTAGTTTTTCAGGCAGTGTATTTGGTGTGTATATTCCCTATTAGCTGGAGCAGAGGTGTTCGGTGAGCTTGTCTTTCTGGGTGGTCCTTCCAAAGCTGTAATCCACGGCCGCACTGCGGGCCTTGTCAGCGTGATCCTGTAAGATAGCACCAGCCAGAGCGTGTGGCCAAGGGGCTGTTCAAGGCTCCTGGGTACAATTAATAAAACTAACTTTTGAAGTGGCCTTTTTCTTCATTTTATTAAAACAATTGGGAAGATCAAGTTTTCCCTTTGAAGTTTAATTTCACCGGCTGTGCTAGTGGCCTTTATTTCTGCAGATCACAGATTCAAAAAAATCAGATGATAAATTTACTCCTGAGACATTTGTAGAATTTGTTTTCTGGAAAGCTAACCTTAATTAACTTTTAGCTTCATCTTTAGACTCTCCTCAGTGATTAGCTGCAAGCAAATGCACACAAATAAAACGTTCCTTTGACAGGTATTTAAAATAACCATGATAGCAAGTACAGTATTAAACACAAACGTACTTTGAAAATAATTTAAAGGCTGTATTTGTAGTTTTTTTCATTCCTTTTAATTACAGTAAGTATTTTCAAGTCCTTAATTTAATGACTTACTCTTTTTTCTGCTAATACATTCTAAAAAGCAAATGTTGGTCACTATTATTAATCTGTTTTTTAGAAAACAGACTTAGGAAGCTAGAGAAAATATATTACATGGCACACTTAGGTCAGAGAGACACAAAACCATAAAATAATTTTGACTAAAAAATTACAGGAAATTAGCTTTTGTTGCTGGTTGTAGTAAAGAAAAAAAAAAGCCAACCCAGCAGAAAACAAAGCAGAGCTGTATTACAGGGAGTGTGTACAAGAATACTGGCATTTCTTTTATGCCTCTTGTGAAAAGATTTCATCTTTATTCTCTGCCCTCTGAGAAGACTTCAGCTCTAATGTTCTGGGTAGCAGAAGACATCTGCTCTACTTTCAGCTTTTAAAGCATGGTCAGCACTTAAGTTGGGTAGACAGCAGCACTAATCATGTTAAGCACAGTCTCCAAAGGCCGGGTGAATGCAAAATTAATGCATTGTTTTAGGGTGCGGGACTGGGGCACAGGACAGGCTATGCAGCTCCCTGCCAGCGCCAGCCCAGCCTGGAGCTCCCTAAATCTTGTTGGTTACACCTCGAGCAGGAGCCAAGCCGTCGAGGAGCCCCCATTCAAGTGTTTGCCACATTGGGCTCTGGGGTAGTAAATGCTAATTTGTGCCAGTTAGGAGAATGCCAGTAATGGGGCGCTGCAGTTAATCAGAGATGCTGCAGTTGATTCCTGGCTGCGTGGGTTTATTCCCACTCCTGTATTTTGTGCATCTCTCACCACTTTGCTTTTTCAGTTTTAAGCAACTTCAGTGCATTTTGCTGTTTCATCTCCCTTGTAGATATTACTCCAAGTTTATTTTAAGTAGTGTGTCCTTTACCTAATGCAATAAATGGTTGTACACCCTCTGTGTAACCATTAAATGGCAGTATAACCCTTGGATATGAGCATTTATGGTTGCTTTTTGAAAGTAAAATTTAATATTACAGGATTGAATGTTAAAAATATGTGCAGACTGTGCTACATGAACGTGTGGGTACTTTGCTGATAAATGTACTCCAAAGTGAATCCTGATTTAAACTTTCATCCCCACCTTAACATTCAAAATGTCAAAATATATGTGGCAGATATGTGGTTGCAATCTGGTGTTTTTTTTGTTTAGTTTTTTGTTTGTTTGTTTGTTTGTTTTCTTTTCTTTTTAACATTCCTGTGACAACATTGTTTCTCCAAGTTAGCCAAGTGTTAACCTCAAAAATGTTACTTTTATGGGTAGTGTTGCCCTCATAAAACAAAAGTGAATGGATAACACTTTAAAGAAAGTCTGCAGAGGAAAAGGAGTTTGAAATAACATTCTGCTCTGGCTTTCTTGACTAATTTAAACTACTGTTATATTTTTGGTTAAAGGTTAATGTTCCTTTAATTGGCCTTTTAATCGAACATCTGTGTTTGGCCAGGGTGGGAGGGGATCGCATTGAACAACATGCCCTTAGCATTCCCATTTCTCCCTAGAAATCTCGTGGGATTCTCCAGCCTTTCTGAAGTGTGCTATCAGAACTAATTGCCTCCATGCCTGGAACAGCTTTCTGCCAACAAATAGGATAATATTTTTGAAACTAGATAAATTCTAGCTTTGACTTTGAATAGCACATGTCTGAGCTTTCAGATGCTCTTTGGAATGATTTGGAGTGGGGGATTATATAAGAAACTACTTTTAATTAGTAAAATAAGATTTTAATAAAAAAATTAGGCTTGTAATTTGATTGTGTCATGTGAAAGGTCTGAGAAAATGATTGATTCTTTTGATGTTTGAAGTTTATTTATGCCTTTTGTGGTTCTGTGCTTTATTATTTTGCGCAGAGTAGTGAGTTAGTTCATTGTATTTGCATTTGCTTTAGCCAAAGTCTGTTTGGACAGAAATCAGTAGTATATAAATGCTGCATTTAACAGGAATAGGATTGATCCTACAGTGCTAAATATGAGTATTTTTATGTGCTGCTAGAAAACAGGAGGGCAGTGAACCTCAAGAGGTGACACCTTACAGTGAAAGCATATTTAATTCATCCACCCATTGGCATCACTGCAAACATGGGAATGGATTTGGTTTTATAACAGAAGTAATCAAAACTGCTAGGAGACAGTCAACTTATTTTTTTTTTAATTTTTTTTTTTAGATCCTTGAATACTGATGTGCTTGGTGTGTAGCCAGTTTTGATTTCCTGTTGAGAAGTATGTACTGTATTTTCCATTTGATTGTGGAGGCCTTTCTTACATTAGTAAGGGACAGAGAAAAGTTGGAAAAGAAATGAAACGTGTTAGCAGGGAGTCTCATTAATTTTGTAATGCCTGAAATAACTTCTAACTGACTTAATGCTATTTATCTGTTACAGAATAATAATCTCTCTGTAGCATAATTAAAATGTGAATTAAATCATTGCTTGTCCAAAAAGATGGAAAATTTGTGAAAACTGTGTGGTAATTGCTAGAAATAGAGCTTTTAGATATAAAAAAATATTTTGGGGTGCTTGCATTTTATTACCTGGTAAACACCAAGCACTTCTTGATTTTGGAAACCTGAATGGTTCTGCTTTGTCTCACAGATTTACGATTTGCATTATGCCTATGCTTTGCATTTCTTATCGGAATAATAATATGTTTATTCTAGTGAATATAGGGGTCTGTAAAATGAACAGTTGTCTTCAGTGCAATAATAATAATAGGGAAAAATATGCAAATCAAAGACTTGGTCTAAAGCTCTTACAATTTTCCTCCCCTGGGAACAAATACAGGTGTATGTTTTTGAGTGTTGATGCCCACACTGAAAAATCTCCTTTGTGCCGTTGAATGCCGTGGGGCCGTGATTTCATGCTACATGTTTTTTCTGTCCCTGGCACCATGCGCCTGACAGTGACTGGAAGTCCTGCTCCGGGTTAGTTTATTACCAATCCACTACTGTGTAGTGTCTGATTTTTCACCAGTGCCAGAACAGCCTCCAGGAAGCCACATAAGAGTTCGGTTCTCCTTCCCACGAGTGTTCTTAATTTATTCTGAAGTCATATTTCTAATAGTGGTCTAAAGCTCTGGCGCTGTGTGTGGTTTGGAATTACAGCAGCAAATCACAAAGACAAAAGCTCCCAGCCCCAATCCTGCTGTTCCTGGATGTAAAGCTGACTGGTTTCCCTTGTTTTCTACAGTGGAGAACTTTAAAACAGTTTTGTCAAAATAACTTAGGATCACAATCTAGGTTGTGGAGCACGGTGGAGGAAGAAGTGATTTCCTGAATAGTTTGGAAAACTTGGTTAAATAACTGTAGTAAGTTGCTGGGATGTGTTGTCCACTATTACCTGTGCTGTAAGTGTGCAGAGGTTTGTGGAGGTGCCCACACACCTTTTTATGTCTGGAGCTGGGGGAGTGAACGTTGTGCTTGCACAAGCTGATCTGGGCTAGAGCTTGTTTCAAACTGACAAAACTGTCCTGGATCCAAAATCCAGAATGAGAAAAGTCACGGCTTCTAGCAGTGTTTTCCCTATTTGTGTTAAAATACCCAAACACATTCTACACACACCGCCAGAAACGCTCTGTTGAGTATATAATGTGTGGGGTTTCTCGGTACATTTTAAAACTTAAGGTACATTTCAAAATTGTTTTTTTGAAATTAATATTTGCTTCTTCAAGGAAAGCCTGTATCTACTGCTTAAAATTCATCATGTGCTGTTTGGAAGCCTCTGATTGCAGGAAAAGGTAGCGTGACTTTATTATTTCAGCAGTAAGAAGTTGTTATCTGATCAGGAGAATTTGGCATGTAGGACACTACACATTTAGAAAACTCTTTGAAGACTTCTTTTTAAGTCTTAAGACTATTTTAATTAAAAAATTAATTTTAGAAGTGCTTTTTTTCATATAGATATAGTGGCTTGTTAAGACTATGGCAGAGTTGTAGTTAGCAGATGAAATTAGTTTCCTCTTGCCATGGTACCTGGTGCTGGCACCACTGTGATCCCCACGGAGCCCTCCCTGAGGGGAAAGCTGCAGTATCCAATCCTGGGAATTTGTCTTCTTCCATCCCAGATACCTCGTGCTGAGCTTGCAGCAGGGCAGACACCATTGCCAGCATGGGTTCAGGGATATTTTGCTCTAGCAATGTGAAATGTTGGATCGAGTCTTGTGTATTTTTCTTTGGCAGCCCCTTCTCCTTTTGTGGTGACACTGACAACCGTACAAACCAGCCTTTCTAATGGGCACTTTGATAACAGTCACTGATTTAAATGAGAGTGAGCACTGGACGATGCAAAGCTGGCTGGGTTGGAACACCAAAGCTGTTGCCCTGCAGGGTGATGATGCCTGTGTTCTCCACCTCCAGTGCTGGGGAGCGCTGGGCTGCGGGCAGGGGGGTGTGAGTGACACGCTGCTCTCAGCAATTATCCTGCCTTGGGTGGTGTCAGCCTTTAATTCAAGTTAACAGGGTTCTTGCATGACAGTTGCAAAGTTTATATTTAGACCACACTGGTGTATATTGCTTACAGGACTTTATTTTTCTGTTTTGATTTGTGGAAATGCTCATCTTCACATATGGTAGCATTTTCTCATTTTCCAGTAATATAGCAGTTTTGACTGTTACATTATACAGGGTATTATGGATTATGTATTAGTTGGTACTTTTCATAAGAGCCAGGATTTCTGCACTGACTCTGACTGTTTTGAATGGTTAATTTGAACAATCTTTGTGTGTGTTTTTGAGGCTGCTGGGAGGGACAGATTACAGCAAACCCTTAAATCATAGGTAACTCCATACAGAATGGAGTGCACAGCTACAAATTAACCATGTTAATTATAAACTTCAGAAGAGAAAGTTCTTTTGTCTATGCTCTGACTTCTTTTATAAAGTTCATTTTCTTATGTAAAAGATAGTATTTTAATGCATAAAAGATGCATAAAAGTATTTATCATTTAGGCTTCTGTGGTTTTGCTTCGCTGGGTGATTGCTGAAACAGGACTGAATTTTAGATGAGAGCTGGCTACTCAACCAGATTTCTTTACATCAGCCATGATGTAGGATTAAAAACAGACTACCTTGTTTATATCCTTATATCAGCTCAGTTTATTAAATCCTTATGAGTTTTAATTTACAAATATTTAGGAATTCAGTCATTTAATCACAGAGGAGGAAAGGAGAAATTCTGAAAATGCTTTAAAGGGGATTTTAAAGGAGCAGGATGTGTCTGTGTAAATACTTGGGTATGTGTCGTTAGAGGTCCGTATGGGTGGGATACAGAACCAGGTTTCCCTTTGGCTTCAGGTGAGCACACATTCACCTGCCTGCTGAAGGACCAGAATGCTGGTGAGTGTTCACCCTCTTTCTTTCTTATCAGGTCTTCTGAGGGATTGTCTGGACTGGAAAACTGAATCTCATCTGGAAAATATTTTAGATTTTGGGGCTGTGCAGGCAGAGTCAGTCATGATTGACTTAGAAGGACAGTGGTGGCATGAGCTGAGGTCCTTCAGCATGTCCTTCCTGGAGCCTGTCCCAACTTCTCATGCATTGTGGCAATATGAACTTTAGTCACCTATTTCACAAAGGGAGAATATTCAATAACTCGGGGTTCATTGCAAACTTTTCAAAATAGCCTTGAATTTTCATGGGTGTGGTTCAACATTGAAGTCCAGAATGGCCAGTGACAATTTTGAAAGAAATCCTTTAGAAAACTTTGCCATTTTAAGTAACTTCTACTGTATTTTTGCTTTTTTCCTTGACTTTTTTTCACATCCTGGCTTGATGTCTCTGAGTTGTGGACAATGAAACCTCTATCCGTGCTTTGTGTAATTTCTAGTGAGAAAATTAATCTGTTTATGGGAAAACTCTGCAGAGAGAATGTGTATGGATTGGTGAAGTTAATGTTTGTTTAGTTTTCATTTTAATAATTGCTTTAAGAATGAATTTGCTTCAGATTTTAAAGAACTTTGTAAACTAAGCTTACATCTTCTTGGCAAGGAGACAGTAATC
The DNA here is from genome assembly GCF_052056855.1 of Sturnus vulgaris. Taxonomy (NCBI): domain Eukaryota; kingdom Metazoa; phylum Chordata; class Aves; order Passeriformes; family Sturnidae; genus Sturnus; species Sturnus vulgaris. The sequence goes on along the minus strand of NC_142262.1, from coordinate 11,732,336 downwards.
TAGATTGTGTTGCTTATCATAGAGTTTTTTCCCTTGGTGGTTTTTTTTTCCTCATTTGGGAAGCATTATTTGTTAAGCATGAAATTGCATTTAAGCTGAGAAATGTTTCTTAGAATTAGCTTAAAAATGTGTTAATATAAGTTAGTTTTTTTAAAAGGATGGCATGATAGCATTTTTAATTAATATAAAAGATGCATCCTATAACTTAGAATGCTGTATGGAGACTTCAAGTTCTGACATCTGTAAAATATACAGAAATGACACTTAATCAACCTCAGCTCTATTATGTATTAACATCTATCTGGAAAATGGGTTTTGTTTTTCTGCAGCCATAGGCTGGGAGGTGGTGGTGTTTTTGCAGTCTCCTGCTAAAGGTTTATAAGAAGTAAGATTTGAACATGAGGGGTCTTGCTTGGGGCAGTCCTATGGTGAACAACTACAGGTCTTGTATTTCCCCTTGATTAAGTGGGGTCAAGATCAGTTAAGCAGAGCAACTTCTGAATTTTCATAGTGCTGACCTAGTATTGGATACCCAACTTCCACACCTCCACCAGACAGGAGCCTTTTTCATACTCGATCTGTGGTCCACTGAAAATGGGGATGAAAATTCTGCTGGGCTTCAGGGAGCTTGGAGAGCATCTCCTCTGTCATGCTGCATCGTGTGTGTGCAAGCAAGTGTGAGCTGAAGGTTTGTGAGAGGGAGTGGTGTTGAAAAAGTGTTTCTTGGATGTCCAGCAATGGAGATGAAAAGACAATTCCTCTCCCAGACATGGTTTCTGAGCACAGTGGGGCTCTGCAGGGAGCCTGGGTTTCCTTTCTGTGTGCCACAGATGCCTTCAGCCCTGGGAAAGGAATGCTGCTGCACCCCGGAGGACATCAGGTTTGTGGAACCTCTTGGTGCCGTACCTAGGGATGGGTTTAAGAAACTTAACAAGCTTAAAGCTCTGAAAACCACCTCTGAATATAATCATGTGTGGCTTAAGCATGGAAAAGTATGTTCTCAATGGCAGTTTGATGACTGAAGTAATTTTACATTCCCGGGATGTAAAATGTGCAGTGCTGAGAGACCTGCGCTACTCTGCAGAGGAAAGAAAAGTGACCTTTTTTAACATTCAGGAGGAAAAAATCTAAAATCCAGGTAATCATGTTCATAGCTACAAGTATTTCATAATTTGAAAGCTTAACCCCATAGCTGTGACCTGGGTAAAAGACTATCACAGAGCTGCTGTGGCAGCCCTGGTTTGTCAGCCCAGATGTGTTTGTCACACCTGGAGTAACACACAGCCATGCCTGAGCCTCTCTGCAGTTTTAGGTGTGAGTATTTTAATTACAGCTAGTATGCTATTGTGCTTCAATTACTCTCCTTGGAAGATTCTGTTACTGCTCTGGAGTAATAAGGAATTTTTATCTCCATTCCTGAAGTACTACATTGATGACAGTAAATGGAGGCGTATGAGTAATTCAGCCATTCAACAATATTTTTTAATCGCTGAAATCTGAGTTTTTTGCAATCAATCCACTTATCCTTGCTTTCTGTTGGATTGATGTAGCTGTTACTTTGGGTACTGGAAGTGGAGGAGTTATCTTTTGGGTAGACAAGTGATTGATTTTAGGCATTAGACATTCACCACGATGTTATAAATATTTACCTTTTCCTACTTCTAATTTGAAGTGACCTAGAGGCTTTCCCAAACAGGTTAGTTGCCTCAAAAAGCTACTAAAAACATCTTTATACTTTCTTTGCCATAATATTTTTAAATCAGGGTGGCTGGGCAGTTGGCTGTGTGGAGTAACCTTTCATCTTCACCTATGTGCATAACTCTCATTATACTCGTAGGAGAACTACATGTGCATTGAGGAGAAAAATAGGTCGTGAGTGTCAGAGCTGTCAGGAATTTTTTCTTCCACAACATTGCTTTGCTTTCTTTCTACCTACAGGAACTTTGCAGCTTTTGCACCTTGTTACCTGCTGTCAGTCAAATGTCATGTTTTCTAATTCCTTATTCTGAGCTGCCATGGTGCTGCGAAGGTTTCAGGAGGATTTCTCAGCCGTGTGTGTTGCTCTGGAAATCCTGGACCACAACACAGAATTTCAGCTGTAATAGGAGAGAGAGAAGTCAGGAATACAGCAAATACAACATTAGAATTTGGTCTTTCCTATTCTGATATGGCACACCTTTCTGATGCCCACCTGACACCAAATGTGAACAGCAGAGCTTCGCTCCCTTCTCCCCTTTGTTTATAAATGTGACACATAAAAATCTAAGCTATAAATAAAAATCATCTCTCTTAGAATGTTTTAAGAGCTATTTTAAGCATTCATATAAATAAAAACCAATCTTGTATTTATTCAGCATCTTTACCCTCATAAGAACATTGGGGTCTTTTCAGACAATCCTGCATTTGTAGAGGCAAGTAGAGATAAGTTTCAAAAAAATACTTGGCTTAGTGAGGATTGAGATTCAGTAGGAAGCATGAAGCTTGACAGAAGAGGAGAAATATGCTTCTGTGAGTGGAGGTTCAATAAGAGCATTTTGTAAAGACAAAGTTTTAAATAGTTTTTTATAATAAATGTGGATTCGTCTTTTTAAAAGAAATGTGAGTTTTGGAAGTCAGAGCTTTCCTTCTGTTGTCAGTTTGCTCCATTCTGCTTTAAAATTTTGTTAATATGTCTGACAAAACTTTCATATTTTTCTCTATTGCTTTCTTTCTTTCCTCTTGCTTTTCTTTGAGAAAGGTAAAATAGGATTGGTTAAGAAAATACGTAATACTGATAACTGTTCATGTTCCTCAGGAGAGTTCAATAACTTTGGTTGTTGTGCTGTTTGCTCTGGTGACCTTGTCAGACAAAATGCAGTGGTTATTCTTAAAGTTTCTTTACCTGGTTTTGCTGATTTGACTTTGAATTTTTTGGACCTAGTTGACGGACATGACAGGTCCTTCTCTCCTTCTGTTTTTCCTTCTCTCCTTCTTTCACCAGTAGCCATAATTGCCTATGTAGAACATATTTCCTGTTAAATCCACTATGTGGCTTGTAAAAGAATTCCTCTCATTTGGAATGGGAGATACCTGGGAAAAAAAAATCATTTCTTAGTAGTTCTTAGGCTTGGACTTGATTAGGGGTGGGGCATAAGCTGTTGTTTATTAAATGCCTACTGAGTTTTGAGCTCTGCATTAGTATGACTTAATCCTGCCTTTTGTCTGTTTTAACACTGAGCTTTTACACTGACTGCTGAGCTTCAAAATCAGTTCCAAAATGTGACTGTAATTTTCTCGGGGAGAGCAGTGAAGGTCCTGCTTTCGATGGCGAGATTGTCTAGACCTGCCCATGTATGTGCTGCTGGCAGTGCTGGTGCCCATTTCCAGCAATAAACACCTAAATGAACAGCATAAATTTAAGTTCTGGATTTCTGCAAGGAATAATAGATGACAGCACAGCTTTGTGTTGTATAAACAAGTATTCCTGGAGAAGCTGAGGTTCCTTGGGTAGTAAGCAGGGAAGGAGCAGCCTTCTGGATGGTAAGATGGCTGCAGGCAGTCACACTAACAGAAAAATCAGTACAATTTCTGGCCCTTAATCATGGTTTGCACCACGAGAGGTGCCTCCCTGTGTAATAAAGCTAATTGCTGCAGAGAGAGCCTGCATTAACATTTTGCAAGTAAGCTGTAATTGAGAGGGGTGTAAATCTAACAGGAGGTTTTATGGAAACACAGCGATTTCATACATACAAAATGTTTGTTTTTGTTGGTTTTTTTTGTGTACGATAGTGTAAGACTGTCTTTTCAGTATTTAGTCAGCTAGCTCCTGGCAGAGGGTAACCCTGCCTGCAGAAAACAGCTCTGCTTGCTCATCCCTGAGTGCTTGCAGGATAGAGCTCCACAAAGGTAATGTCTTTAAGACACTTGTTAGATCCCACCAACTTTCAGTGGTTTTATTTAGAATTTAAATATGTGTGATACTCACATGTGCTCTTATATGTGAGATTTCCTTTAGGTTTTACTACCCATCGTTTATTCTGATGTTTTACGAATACCTAGAAAACGCAAATGTATCTTTTCATTTGTTTCCCAAAAGTTTGCATAAGAAACTAGATAATGAATAAAATGGCTTAAGCTGCCTTCCCAGTCTGGCTAATATGAGATTATTTCTATGTGGGACACATATTGAAAAAGTAAGAAAATTACAGCCTGAAAAATATTCCAGGCTGGAGCTTTTCAGCTCTGTTCCCAGCCCATGAGCTGGTCCAGCTCAAGGCTAGGGAGAATTTCTCCCAGGGTGATAATTTGGTCAAAATAAAAAGGAATTAATAACAAGATAGAAGACCTCTTGTAGTGTGTGACCAGGCCCTGGGAATGGGGTGTCTTCTCTCTGAACCAATCACCTTTTCTCTACTCTTGGAGTTGTGAGTCATGCTATAAAACCAAGTGTGTTTCTGAATAAACTTGGCTCTTTCTTCCTGTCATGAAAGACGACCATGTAGCTGTGCATCTTATTTCTGCCACACTTAAAGGGTTAAAACCCCTCTCCATGGCTACCTTTCTATTGGTTTTCACTAATACAAAACTTGAAAATTATAGGTTCTATATCTCAGAGCAAAAAAACAGGTACTGTAACTTCAGCAGCACCTTTCCTGTCATCTCTTTTTCTACTTCTCCCTTTTCTATCAAGGCTTAAGAAATTCCAGGGAGAAAGCATGGATGTGAGGGGGCGTAAACATGTTTGCTATGTCAGTGATATCTGTAAAATTTATAATGTTGAAAAATCAATGCAGTTCAACCCAGAAATATTATCAGATTATGGGCAAAATGATTTTACTGAGGGGAAGATTACTACTGCTGTCTCTTCTAGGCAGTGATTGAAAACTGTGAGCAAAGTTTATTTTTAAGGCTTGGGTTCTTAGAGGGTACAAAGCTCTTGAAATCAAGAGATTTTGTTGCCTACAGTTGAATAATCTGTCATGCAGCTTTAGAGGAGTTAAATCAATAGCCAAAATCCTATATTGCAGTGTAAATTAATTAGAATTGTAAATAATTTGGTCGAAATTATAATTCGTTATCAGGTCATTAGTGTATGTGCTTGTATGAAAAATGTGTTTAACTAAATTTTTTTTAAGTAAACCAAACCCTTTTTGTTGAGAAAGAGCTCTGGGAATTCCATTTGCTAACAGGAGAATTTTTTTCTGTATCTTCTCTGTCAGCAACTTGCAGTGTTTCTCAAAAATATGTGAAAATCTACTGTTCCTGTCAACATCTGCCACTTAATGTTTCGCATGTTCTGCTTTGTTATAAATAATTTATTGTATCTGTATATTTTTATTTCACTGTAATGATTGTAGGCAGGGAATTATACTGTGAAGATGCTATGTGGTGCAGTAGTGGAGGGGATTTGGTTTTCTAGGATTTGTAATAGTGTTGTAAGGCATAAATCCCAATCCAAGTGTAGTCCAGAGTGATCTTTTAATTTACTTTTGAACTGATATTTTAATTGCCTCCTATTGGCTTTGAATTCTTTTATAAAGGATCATACATTATTGATAGCTCTTTCTTCTACATAATTTCATTAGTAGTCTGTAACTGTTTCCAGTTGACTATAAGAAAGAATTGCTTAATTTGTAAGCTGCTGTGGTTCTCCCATATTATTTCTTGCAATGACCAGTTTTTTCTTTGGGGTGTGCCATGCTTAACATAATTCCTTTTTAGCTTGAAACCAAGGTTTAAAACTGTTACAGTTCCTACAGCTGAAAAATGTCATTCATCCTTTTCCCTCGCCTCATAAAAGTATTTAACAAACCATAAAGACTTAGCCAAGAATTTTAAAATTAAAAATTCACTGCAAGATTAGTGAATTTATCCTAATCTATGTGTTGATTTTTAATGCTCCTTAATTCTATCCATCTTCTTGTATTTACAAAGAGAAATCTTCCTCACCAAAGCCTTGGCTATAAATCACTTTCCATCTGTCTGGCCAACACCTGATTGCACATGCCATCACCAGGAAGGTTTCAGCACTGTTCTTCATTATTTAATGATTGAAATACTTTTTTACCTGCTCCCAAGGGCCAGAAGATTTATAATCCTCTGGGGACCTCTGGAGCTACAATATTTCCTTTCACAGTTGCTCTTACTCCGGTTGCAAATGGTACTTGCTGGCTAACTAATATTATTTCCTCCTCCTCCATGTTCCTTTTCCTGAAGCCCTCAGATTTGTTTGTTTGCTCGCTCTTATGTGCTCTTTCAAGGCACTCTACAGCTCTGGTTTCTTGACTGACCAGATTTCATGTGCTTCCAGTTTGAGAGAAATGCCAACAGGGATTGGGTTTAGGGATAGCACTCCCTCTTTATCTTAACATCTTTGTATCTTGTGCCTTCTTCTATTGCAAAAGATGTGTAGGAAATAGTCCAAAGTATCCTTGAAAAATGCCATGGAGTAAAACAAAAACCACTAGCAAATTGTCCTTATATGTGAGATCTTTTAGTATCTTGTATATGATACTGAGAATTTTATGAGTCTTTCTTCACTGCAGTTGAAAATTGGGAATCTGATGACCACAGTAATAATTGTATTTTATTATTGTCTTTAATGAAATACCTACAGAGCTTTGAATTAAGTAATCTTCAGCACTTGAATCAAATAACAGGGATCTTCACTCACTACAGTACCTGCAAATAATATACTAAAAATATTTGTAGCAGCTTCAGGACGCAGTCATCAAATAGTTTGGCAATCCTCTGAGGATTCCTGTTCCTTAACATCACATGCTTTTTGCATTTTTCTGAAGTCTTTCAAAATGAGAACAAAAAAAAAGAAAATGGAGAAAATATTAAGGAAAGTAATATAAAGTATTATGTTCTTGGAGATTATCTCTGAGAGTCAAGCATCATCTCTTGGAAATCTTGATGAAATCAATGAAATTATGCAGAGTTGAACATCTTAGGTGAAGCATTTTAGGAAAATAAGCCCCAAAGAAGTCTTTGTTTTGGCTGAACAACCGATGAGATGTCCTCTAAAATATCTTTAATCATCATCTCAGTGGTTGAATACCAAAATATGTTATCCATAAGCTGAGATTGTTTTGAATGCACATGAGTGGATTTAAGAGAGTGTATGTTACTTCATTTCAGGATATGGAAAATCGTGTGTCTTTAATAAGGAAACAAAGTCAACGTTATATTTTGTATATCATAAACATCATGTTTTCTTGAAGGAATGAGCATTCACAAAAAATTCACAAAATTCACAAAAAATTGTGAATTCAATCAGTTTTCCCTTCTGCATCATCAAGAAACATTATTGTTAGAATCCTGAATCTTGAGTATTTGCCTGGTGCCGATTTACTCTTCTTTTTAGTTCACTTTTCAAACGTGAGTGGTACTGCACATAAATTTCATTTAATTTTAGTATTTTATCACTCTCAAAATCTGTTCTGTTCTCTTTCCTGCCACATTGTGACACTGATCTAACCTAAACCTTGTTCTTGCGAGTTTTTTAATTTTATTTGGATTTTAAAAACTGGAGTCCTAAATATTGTTTTGGGTAATTGGATGACATAAAAAACATAACTTATTAAGCACTTCCTTATTTTGTTACACTAATATATAGGATTTAATGTGTTTTTCCTGTGTATTTTTCCACTGCTTATAAATTTAAGCGTTAGTATGTGGTATAGACTCCATTTCCTCATAACTTTTATGGAATTAATTACATTTGTGCTAAATTTAAAAACCCCTGCTTTCCTCACTTGTAGAAACAGAGGATAATCAATTTTTTGCAGTTTCTACTCCTTGTCCAAACTACCGTGGTATACAGGGAGACTTCCTATAATCCCGCTGAGCCTTTAACCTGGTGCTTTTGGCTGTCTTCATCATAGCAGAGGCTAGGGGCAGAGACACACGTCTGAGAGCAGCTTTTCCAGTTCCAGCAGAGTTGTTTGAATGAAAGATTTGGAACTTTGAATGTGAAAACTGTTCCCCAAACTTTCCATATCATGATTTGCTTTATTTGGGAATTGGCAGGGTGAGGGGTGCTACAACTCCAGTGAGGCTGTTGCATTGGGAAGTGCAAATTCTAGTATTCCCCTTGAAAAGCCTGAGTTCAGTTTTGTTTGTTTGATTTGTTTTTTTAATATAAGTTCTTTTCCAATCCATTATGAGAATCTGAAAAGCTTTATATTATTTTATTGATGTTGCTCAGATCCTGAACTGTCTATGAATATTCACAGATTCTTGAAGTTGTTTTGGATATTGGATTTCAGGCAGTAAGCTGCTGGCTGCTGCTGCTAGTTCTGTTGGTTGTTTTAGGTAATGTTTGTATTTTATCTTTTATACATGGTATTAAATAAAAAGTGGTTATGCCTTATTTTGAGGCACTGAAAAGCTCAGCGTGTGATCCCAAGATCTGATCTGTGCCAGTGGCACCAGGACTGGTGCATCCCTTCTTTGGGCAGGTCCCACTGCAAATGTAATAACCTTCCCCTGCCCTTCCTCTTCTTTTCCCATCGTTCTGGAAGATTGCAGCACACAACTGACTCTTTCAAAACACAGAAGCTGTTCTGATACCACGTCATAGAATTTCAAAGGGACTTCTTTTTTCTTCTTTTCCTCCTTTTTTGAGAAGCAGGCATGCATCAAGTAGTACACAGGCCAACTGAAATACTGGGAAAATACTCAGCATCCTATCCATTATGCATGGCAAGTGTCATTCATGCTGTGGGACACATCAGCAATTTCAGACCTTTCAGCAGCTCCTCCTGTGGTCCCAGTCCTGCCCGTCTGTCACGCAGGCTGCCAAGGTTGCCCCATCTCTCTATCATTTGATACGGGCTGAGAATGACAGGCAGGGGAGCGAGGGCGGCCAGGCGGGCGCTGGGACTCTGAGTACAGCTGCCGAAAGCTGTCAGGATCTTGCCAGCTCATCCCCTAAATGAAGATCTTCCATTATGGTCTTTCTCTGGGGCTAGAGACTTTCCCAAATCTACTACATGCTTTTCCAGAAGCCCTGAACAGAAGTTGTTCTTTGTAGGGATGAAAAGCATGGCAGAGATTTTCCCTTTTGTGCTTTTGGCCTTCAAAGGTGTCTCAGCCACCCACACCCTGACATTGTTCAAAGCCACCTTTGTGTGTCCTTTTACATCATGTTACCACAGTTTGCTTTTCCATTGTTTATTGGCATGCCATCTCTTATGTTCTGGAAAGCTTCACCCAGTGCTATTGGTCAGTCACACTCATTCTCTTTTCCCCCATCTCCCCGGATCTCCCCGGACTCCCTTTTCTCAAAGTACAATTTGAAGTGAGCTATAACATTTCCCCTATATCCTGCTCCAATTTTGGCTTACCCTGTTTTGCCTGTTAGGGCAAAGTCCTCCTCCTCCTTTTTAATAACAAGCAGAATGCTATCAATTACAAATCTTTCCATGCTGCCAAGAGTCACTGGATTAGTTTATAAACCACTCTGAAAAAAAAAATAAAAACTAAAAAAAGCAGTTTGTGTTGATGTAGCATTAGAAATATATATTATTCTTTATATCATAATCCAAGGCAGTAGTAGCTGGCTCCCCGTGGGCAGTTTCCTTTTAAGCTTATGATATAGGCACAGGACTTTAAAGTTGCAAAAAAAAAAAAAAACCAAACCAAAAAAAACCCAAAAACCCCAAAACAAAACAAAACAAAAACCACCAAAAAAAACCAAAGCAAAAAAAAACACCACCAAGGAAAGGCCCCCAAAACACCCAGCCTACACAGTGTGCTGGGAGTATTAGTAGGGCAACCCATAACAGCCTACAGCCTGGAAGGGTGAATCCAGACCTTACATACTCATAGAAAGAGATATCTTGTCCCAAGCCATTTATTCATTAAACTGTGTTTATCCTGCCTCCCCTACTCACCCTGCAGAGTAAGCTACTACACAAGTAGTCCTATTTTTAATAGGAACATTCATAAATAAATTAGCGTCAGGGGAAGCTGGGAAGAGGTTACATCTGTAGTTACAGAGGAAACAGCTCCACAAGGCCAGGATGATATTATTTACTGCTTGGTTCTGTATTGCTGCTTACTGCTTTGAAATGCACAAAAGTCACAAGACTTCAGCATTGAGGGTGGCTTATTTTGCAGCTGGAAATCCTGTTTTAAAATAGTGTCAGTACACAGTCCTGCATTTTGCTGGAAAATGGGCACTTGGTTGAGCCGTTTTCTTCCCTGGGTGCCCCAAGGAGGCAATGCATGTGCTGATGATAAACCCAACAGGTGCCAGGGTTGGTGGGTACTGGAGCCAGTTGGCTTTGTGCCTGCAGTGCACAGTGGCTATATTGTGTCTCTAGGTTTCTGTGTGCTTCCATGTCCTTGTGAGGGATGGTATAACCCAGTTGAAATACATACTTAAACTCCTGAGGGATTAAGTGTGTTTCCTTTGCTTTACAGTTCAGAATTTTACAGTTTCTTTGTTTAGGCGTTCTCAGATTGCTTAATGATTTTTTTTTTCTCCCCGTTTTGCCCAGATGTGTATAATAGCAGTATTTGAACATTACTAGGTTTGCCAATTTTATTACTCGACATATGGTATATCCTTTTATTTTTGTCTAGTATATCATTCTTCTGCTGAGAAATCCTTTGGTATAGGCATTTTCCTTACTATTCTTCAATGGTTCAGTTTGTAACTTGTCTGTTCTTCAAAATCCAGCTTTTTGCTAGTTATTCAAGGAGACAAAATGTCAGATGTTTTGCTTCTGTCTGAAAAGTATTGTACAAGCTGTCACTTACTGGAAGTACCACAGTCAATTACTGTTAAAAGAGCAACTTTTCCCACCTCTCTGGGAAGCTGTTGCTCTCTGATGTAGGAGAAGCACCAGGAGAAGGCCTGAGATGATGTGGGTGCTGCATCAGCCCGGGAGCACAGGTTGCATCCCAAGCCCACGAGTGGCTCCTCTGTGGGTCTGCCATGGCTGTACTGGAGAGCCCAAACTTCCTACTGAGGAGGATGAGCCCACATGGGTCTGCTCACCAGGGTTGGTGGTGTTTGAGGTGCACCTTCAGCCCTAGCCCGAATTCTTGGAGAGGTTTGGGAAATCAGTGTTTATTTCCACTTCTAAAGCATTCCCAAACCCAGACTCTTATCTATTCTCTTGGCTGTATGGGGAGGTTAGAAATGCAACTCACATGGGCAAGTTGGTTTCCCATGGTACAAAGATACATTCATTGCTTCAAGCATTATATCTGTACTTATGAGCACATAATAGTCCATCCAAATCCCTGCATCTGTGGCTCATCCTTGCATATTTATTCTGTATTTATAGTGACCAGCATTTGCAGAGAATGTGAGCAGGGATTGTTTTCCTGGTAGGCTTGGGAGCAGATTCTTTTGCGGTTTACATCTCTATAACTCAATTAAATGGCATTAGGATAGACTTACATCAGCTGAGTTCTCCGCCTGGAGTCAAAGTATCATTCTTAATAATGATGGTTTTACAAGTGATTTTTCTTTATAAAATTTTATTAGTGTTTTCTTCTGAGCAGTTTCTTAAGCTTTTCTTCCTTTTTAGCAAAGTCCGTGTGCAAGAGACTTCAGCCTATTTTGTTTGAGAGTCAGAGACTCAGAATAATTTGTAGTCTACTGAAACTATCCCCAATGTCCTATTTGCATAACTCTTGTATAAGCTTCCCAATTCAATTGTAAAGGCACAGATCACTTGAATTCTATAATTTGTTTCCCATGCAATGGGAATAACACATGGCTTTCTCTTGGCGAATTGTTAATGTTTGTATCTGAGTTTGAAAATTATAAATGGCTGTCTGGTGCTAATTGCTAATTGCCAGTAATAATAATAATAATCATCATAATAATCATAATAGCAGCTGCTCAGGTAATCTTCCATTTAATGATAAATAAAAATTATTTCCTGAAATCATTCCTGATATTCACAGTGGAGTGGTTATCATGTTATATGCCTTGAGAAAAGGAATAAAATTCTGCAGCTACCAAATATGTCAGTCATGTATCACACAGGAAGATCCAGTTAGAAAAATCCTTTTTCAATTTCTTTAAAAAACAGGCAGAAGAAGTTGTGTTTCACCATTAAATTATGTATTTTTCAAAACACTAATAATATCTGGCCCTCCCTTGTCTGGAACTCAACTGTTGACTTCCCAACAAGTCCAGTTATTTGGAAGCTGATGCCCAAAGCACTGAGCTGTCATTCCAGTGTAATTAATTCCTAACCTTTCACTATGATTAGGGATGGCTGAGCTTTTGGTTGCCATACTGGGATTATCCCATTGGTGATACCTGTTGGGATGTCTGCTGGCTCTTTATTCCCGCAGCAGACACTTGGGGTTAGGTTTTTGCCAGACTTTTCTTTCGTACTGGAATTTAAATTAGTAACTGTGAATGAGGGTGAATACTGAGGATGAGATGAACCATAGAGACAAGTGGTGGGGAGCTGGATGGCTCTTTATTTTAGCCGTATTTCAGGGCAGTGTGTTGTTGAGGCAGACAACTGGAGTCCAGAGTGTATTTTAAAATCAAATAGGCCTTTCACAGAAGAACCAAGCTAGGGCAGTGTAACAGTTGTGACTGTGAAATGTGGGGTTTGTAGGAGTGATAAGTAAGAAGGATGAGGATCAACCATTTCCTTCACTAAAACCTTACATTGAAATTTCTCCTTAAGCTTCTTTCTCAATGTTCCTGCCATCCTGAGAAGTTTTATTTTGCCATTAGAAAGACACTCAGCATGTGTTGCAGTTGTACCAGGCACTATGCTGCTGGAGCTGGGCAGAGCTGCTGGCACCTCATGCTGCTCCCACTGGGGGTTCCTCAGCATCCTCCAGTATGTCTGGGCTGAGGATGGGATTGAACCCACTGTTAGAGCTGAAGGAGCATGGCATGAATAGCACACAGGATACATTTTTGCTCCAATAATAAGATTAAAAAATATTTTAATATGTGTTCTGTTTGTAATGTGTCATTTAGAAATCCTCCTGCCCAGCTCTGTGAATGGGGAAGGTTTTTTCAGCTCAGATTCTTGGGAATGCTCATCTTCGGGTGTTAGTGCAAGTGGCAGCAAAACCTTGGGTAATTCCACAGCTCCTTGCTGGCTATTGCCATTCAACTTGTGTTTTAAATGACTTAAACCAAAAAAACCTCAAAGTATTAGCTCTTAAAACTTTATCAACTCAGAAGTGTTTCTATTTAGTATAATTATGCATCTCATACTATTGTATTTTTAATTAGCAGTATTAGAAGCTGCATTTGGTGGAGACCTATTTTGGGTTTCAGTTTTCTGCATTATGGGGGGTTTGTGTATGTGCCTAAATTACAACCTGTATGAGTGATGGTAGTGCTGCACTCTCCTAGGAGACATTAAATTCCCATCTGGATATTGATTGGTAGGATATAATTTCTCTATGATAAACTGTTCAAGGACAGGTTAGATGGCATACTGGGCACCTGGTCTATTGGAGCGTTTCCCTGCCCATGGCAGGGGTTGGCATGTGATGAATTGTAAGTTTCCTTCTAACCCAAACCATTCTGGGATTCTGTGATTGCAGATAATGCTTAGATCTCCTGTGCCCTATGGCAAGTCCAGAAGGATTGGTTTCCTCTCCTCAAGATACCTTTGGATGAGGAATTTTTCTAGTGCTGAGGGCTTTTTTCACTTTTTATGTATTTCCATGTGATGACTTGTGGTGGCGGGCGAGGGTGGGAGAATGCTGCAACCTTCCTAAGGAAGTGTCTTGAGAAAGGCACCCTTGGGTGCACAGTCTGCCTTTTCCTGAGGGATTTCAGCTCTTTTGTGAGAGCTGCTGCAGGTGACACTGAAGAAAGGGACAGGAGCCTTCACATGGGGTTCCACAGAGATCTTTATTCTTCTGCTGCAATGGGGTCCAGGGACAAAGACTGACCAACGAGGGCAGAGGGAGCAGGGTTTATATGGGGAAAGCAGGGGGTGGGGTAGAGCAACAGGGCCAATGATCTGAGGGTCCAGGGGCAGAGCAAAGGGAAAGGGCCAGTGGGGTACAAAACATTTACATACAACCAAGGGGTACTGTCGGAGAGACTTTTCTTTTACCATAAACAAGACAGAGCCTTGCCTAAGGGCTTTCTCTCCAGGGGAGAGTTTTAAGCTTTTTGGCTTAGGGGCTTTTCCTCCAGGGAAGGGCCACAGCCTCTCTTGCGTCCTGTATGACTGACTGACTGTTAACTTGTATAACTTGTAAAAACTTCTGAAGAATATCAAAGGAGATTATCCTTTCTTCACAGTTTCATTTTTATGATGGGACAGCATGCTGTGTGCCTGGAGTAATCCTGACGAGTGCTGTCCGCGTCTCTTCTGGTTTTACAGCAGACATTGCAAAGTGCTCAGTGGATTTATGTGTCCCCAAATGCAGCTTGACTTCTGATTTCAGTAAACCTCACAGCCACTGCAGTCCCCCAAAGGTTGCTCAGTAATGGACATTTGTGGGAACATTCTCAAAAATAATGGAACATTTACAAGGTCCTGGAAGTGCCTTTGGATTTTGCCATAATTCAGTGAGCCATTAGCAGTTTGCTTTTTATTTACTAATACCTTTAGCAGTTTGCTTTTTATTTACATATACTTATTGTGGCTGTGCATTAAAATACATGTCTTTCCAAACAATGGCAAACCAGGAAAATAATTGAGAGCTAGATTGTTTCATGAAACTTTCGAACTTAGGAGGCATGAGGATTTTTTCCAGCCACAGGCAGAATCGTTTTAAGGCACTGGGGTAATTCAGATTAAGAGGTGATGCTTGGCCTCAGTGAGTTCTGTATTTAAATAGGTAAGTTTAAGTTAAGTGTGGGAATGAAAAAATAAGAACATGAAATTATTTATTTAGGATCACTCTGTGGGCTATTAACACCTGACCTAGGTTAAAAGCCAGGTTTTTGCTTTTTAGTTCAGAATTTTATCTACTCTTGGATCAAGCCTGAAGGTTTCTCAGGCAGAAGGAATAGAAAAGGAAAAAAATATTTTTTTAGAGCATGACTGTGCAGTAGTGTGAAAAAGGCAAATGCAATCTTGACTCGAGTGAGGCATTTCCATGGAGGCTGGGAACCATTAATGCCATTAACAGATAGTCATCTGTAAAACTGCACTATTCTGCAAGAAAAAATAATTCAAATGGGAACAGGTGCTGAAAATAACTTGCTGGGATGTGGGAGGGAACAAGGAGACGGACCTGCAAGGAGTGGCTTAAAGAGCTTGGCTTCTGTGGCCTGGCAGGACAAAAGCTGGAGTAGATCTGATTGCTCCATAAATATATCCAGGGGTAAGTACCAGGAGGAAAAGGACCTTGCTGTGGCTGGAGAGCAGTGTTGGCAAAAGAATCAGTGGGCAGAAATTAACTGTGTGTAAATCTAAGCTGGAAATGGGATGAAGGTTTCCAGTTATCATAAACTTCTTAGTGATTTATGAACCAGTGATCCCTTGTGTATCACATAGTTGCCTGTGCTCCAGGGGCAGTGCAGCCCCATCCACTTATTTAACACTGTTCACCCTCTCTTTGTTCTGCCTCCACAGGAAGGTTGGGTAACCTGCTCCAGTTTTACATGCAGCTGTTTAAAACAAAAAACTCCCATAAAAGCCTAGCTTGTCTTTTGATGAAATTATCAAATTATGAAAGTTGTTCAATAGGTCCATTATTAGCCTGTTTATTCCTCTAATAAGGACTCATTTTTTTCCGGAAATCTAGTTTTTGGGGATTTTTTTTCTATATGAGTGGCTCTTGACTGAATTTAAAATGTGATATATTTGCATCATGCAGAGCATTAGCTATTCCAAACAGCTAAAACCTGTCATGTTTCTTCAGTCCAAAGAGCTGATGCACCTGCCCAGACCAGGAGAATTAACTAGATGAAAACTTGGAGCCTGGGGAAGCTTCCCTTGAGCCCCTTTCTTGTGCTCGAGGCTTTGGGGTTTGCACACCCTGCAGATGATGGCAGCTGCTGTCTGAGGAGCCCCTGTGCTCCCCGGCACATTCCGGAGCTGCTGTCCCGGACATCCCCAGGCGCCCACGGCTGCTGCTGGCAGAGACCCCAGTGATTGATGGTGCCACCGAATTTTAAATTGCAGTTGAAGCCTAATTAGTCTGTGATCGCTAATCAGAATGAAAGTTGGTTTTTGTTGGCTTTTATGACTCATTCCACTTTGTCCATATTAGTTACAGGCATAATGTGATTGCTGCTCTGCTTTGCTGATACATGGCATTCCCAAGGGATCTCCTTCACTAAAATCTAGATTTCTCTTTATGGCTTGACAGGTTGTTGTTGCAGCCATAGAATGCTTTTTAATACTTTTTGTTTTCATAGGTGAGGGTGACAAAAATGTTAAAGTGCCTCCTGTTACTTGATATTTAATTATGAAAGCATCCGCTGGAAAAATAGTATGAGCCTGGTGTAATCAGCATTGGGGCAGACTTGCTAATCCTTTCATTTGGTCTAGACATCGAGGATGCTTTGTACTAGTCTGGCTGTAGCCTGATAATCTAAGACCTTCTGGACTAAAAGTTTTGGGACTCTTTATGAAGGGAAAAACTCCTCCATAAAATCCCTTATGTTTGCATATTCCTCTGGCTGATAAATGCATGTTTGATTTCTGCATGGGAAAGGTGTTTGGGTGAACCTGACTGTGGAGGCACCTTAACTGTGTTAGTGCCTTGATGTCTGGGAGAGCAGCAGCCCCTAGGTGTCAAGACAAGGGTGCTGCTCCTGCTTCTCATGGCTCTTTGAACTCAGATAATTCTGATTAAACAGCATTTCCATGTTAGTTAGAAAATATTTTTGTAATTAGTTGCATTCCTAAGGAGATCCACAATTCCTGGCAATTGTTCTTTTCTCCTCTTTCTGTTGTTAAATAGCAAAAATTCTTCTTGTTACCTCTTTTAAACCTATGTAAAGATTCTAAATAAACACCAAAATAATTGCCAACAGTCTGTTTTCCAAAACCTATCCACATACTTACTTCTCATGTATCACAGTCCACTTTTAATCTGTAACATGGTTTATGTCAGACTTCAGCATCTTTAATTAAGGAGTAGGTGGGAGGGCAGCAGCCGGAACCTCCTTCACCTGTAAGATGCATTGGGAAAGTCATTCAGGGTCAGAACAAAGAAATTCTGTCTCAACAGTGGCCAAAACTAAATGCCTGACGAGGAGTATCGGAACATAGATGAGGTCCTGTGTTTTTAATGAGTATTTTAGTTCTTTGCATGGAAAAATTTAGATTTTATCTAGCCTGGAAAAATTCCAGTGCTGTCTAAAGAAAACTCACTGTCTGAATAAAACCACTGTCTGGTCTGGCACAGTGCTGGGAAGCACTGGTGCAGCTCCTCCTTGGGGAAGTGGTGATGATGTGAGTGCTGGGATGGATGAAGCACAGTGTGCCTGAACTTGCCTTTGCTGGGGCAGGGGCAGGAGCAGGAGCAGGAGCAGCTCCCGGTGTGCCCATGCTGGTTGTGCTGACCTGCCCCAGCCAGTTTGTTTTGAGATAAAACCCAAGTCCCCTGTAATCTGATGTTACCCTAGAAATAGATTATTGTGACATTAAGGAATGTCACAGTAATTCCACTGGGAATTACACTTATGACAATTATTCCTCTGGGAATACACAGTAGAGTTACTTTTTGTCCTCTGGATAAGAAGGCAAAGCCTGGCTGTGGCATTTCTGCAAATCTGTCATCATGGACCGTGCCCATTGTGGAAATCCAGGCGAGGAAAGAGTTGGAACCCTGCAGGGGTGAGACAGAGCTGCATTGGGAACTTTGCTGGTTCATACTTGGTTTGATTTTGTGCTGCTTTCCTGTAGTACCGTGGCTTGGTGATGGTGGAAATACCAATGTTCTGTGTTCAGAGAGTTCTGTGTTCATTGTTCTGTGTCCAGAGAGTTTCAGGGAAGGTGCAGATACACATCTCCTGCACTCCTGGTCTCATTTACCTATTTTCCTTCCCTAAAGGAGTATCTTCTGTAAAATGCTGATCATAATCTACTTATTTGTGGGGAGGAAAGACAAGAGGATACAGCAAAATTAAACAATGGTGGGTTTTTTTGTCTTTGCCTTATTTTGAATAGTCAAGCAGGATAAACAGCCCTTCTAAAATATATTTATATAGAGATGGTGAGGTCCTGGCACACATTTCCCAGAGGGCTGTGGACTCCCCAGCCCCGGAAGTGTCCAAGGCCAGGTTGGTTGAGGCTTGAAGGAAACTTGTCTGGAGGTGGGTGTCCCTGCCCATGGTAGGGTGTTGGAACAACATGGGTTTTAAGATTCTTTCCAAACCATGCTATGATTGTACAATTCTGTATCTGTAAATATGGTTTGTTTTGCAGTCTATAACTTGGAGCAGCATTATCTTTCTTTAATCAAAGACTGTGTTTGCTAACAACTGAGTGGTGCTGGGCAGTGAGATGGTTGACTAGGGTGAGGTTTGACTGAAGTACTCTGGAATGAGAGGAGAAACACCTCAAGGAAAGGCTTGGGGCTTGCTAGGTCTTTCTGTGGCATCTCAGTATTTGCAGGTCACCATGTCCTCTCCTCTCCTCTCCTCTCCTCTCCTCTCCTCTCCTCTCCTCTCCTCTCCTCTCCTCTCCTCTCCTCTCCTCTCCTCTCCTCTCCTCTCCTCTCCTCTCCTCTCCTCTCCTCTCCTCTCCTCTCCTCTCCTCTCCTCTCCTCTCCTCTCCTCTCCTCTCCTCTCCTCTCCTCTCCTCTCCTCTCCTCTCCTCTCCTCTCCTCTCCTCTCCTCTCCTCTCCTCTCCTCTCCTCTCCTCTCCTCTCCTCTCCTCTCCTCTCCTCTCCTCTCCTCTCCTCTCCTCTCCTCTCCTCTCCTCTCCTCTCCTCTCCTCTCCTCTCCTCTCCTCTCCTCTCCTCTCCTCTCCTCTCCTCTCCTCTCCTCTCCTCTCCTCTCCTCTCCTCTCCTCTCCTCTCCTCTCCTCTCCTCTCCTCTCCTCTCCTCTCCTCTCCTCTCCTCTCCTCTCCTCTCCTCTCCTCTCCTCTCCTCTCCTCTCCTCTCCTCTCCTCTCCTCTCCTCTCCTCTCCTCTCCTCTCCTCTCCTCTCCTCCTTTTAGAAGCTTGGCTTAGCTGTCAGCAGCCTGTTTGCTAATAGGTACAACTGTTACCCATCAAGGCTGTCTGAGCAAAGCATCTGCAAATGTGGAAATTCAAAAGAAATATCACTGGTGAAACCCAACAGAGAAAACCTGTGCAGGTTTGGAGAGGGAGCTGCCGAACTGTAAATATTTATATAATAAGTGTGTTTGGTGGTGTGTAAATGAAGTGCTTGTAAAGCCTATGAGCAATCTTCCAAACCTGTCTTGGGTATGGTTTCGTTTAGAAAATATATTTAAAAATATACTTTATCTATATGAGCATTTGTTTAGAGAGACACTGCCAAGGAGTGTGACAGGGGTGGATGCCCAATGTTGCACTGGGACAAGGCACGTGAGGCAAAGTTCCTTTTTCCTCATGACACTTATTTTATTTTTCTAGTTGCTGCTCCTGGGACTACAATTGGAACCATTTGTGTAATTTCTATTTTTTTATCAAAACTGGATTTTAAAATTTTTTTTACATAGTGAAACTGAGAGTTTACCTCAGCTTTTTAGACAACTGCCTAAGGGAGAGCTAATAAAAAAATTGTATTTACTAAATCACACGATTCTATCAGTTATTTTCATTATTTGTTCAGTGTTTAAATGACTTGTAAAATGCACTTAGATTTCTTTCTAAGATTAATGCTTCAGTTAAATAAGTAGGTGGGCTGAGCACTACCTTCTGCAGCAGTTTTGGTAATATAAATATCTGTGCCCAGATATTTATAATTTTCAAGTTTTTAATTATTTTTACCCAGAATGACATACAGATATAGTAACCATGTGCTTTGATCATTTTATTTAATGCTTCCTCTATAAATCTTAGTTCATAAGGAGCCTTACTGAATGTTGCAATTCATTTCACCACTTCATATTTAACGATTATCATGTAAGAGCATCTTGGGACTTATCTACACAGGAACTACAATGTAATTAAATGGAGGGATACATTTAAGGACTTGCCTACATGGGGAAATTAATTTGAATTTTAATACAATGTGAATTTTTAAGCATGTTGGTTTTTTGGGATGTATTTTATGGGTTTTGTTTTGGAGTAAGAACTTCTTGTTATAAGCTTGTTTTGAAATTGCAAAGTTAGTATTTCTCAGGTATCTGCACATGCTTTCCTCACTGAAGAACTTGAAATCTGGTCAAAAGTAGATGTTTCACCATGTATTTTTGGTCATAAAAATATGGAAATATGTATTTGAGTTTCAGTTTGTAATGTGTCTGTTTTTCTTTTAATTTCAAGAGTTTCCATTAGAGCAAGTGGAGCACCACAAATGGATCTGGGCTCAAGGATAAGCAAATTAAATTCTTTGTAGGGACTTGCCAGCAGTGATCAGTGGAACCTTGATGCTGGACTTCCAATCCTTTGTTTTCTTCTTCTTACACAGAATCCCAGGATGGTTTGGGTTGGAATGGACCTTGAAGCCCATCCAGTGCCACCCCTGCCATGGGCAGGGACACCTTCCACTGTCCCAGGTTGCCCCAAGGCCGTCCAACTTGGCCATGGACACTTTCAGGGATGGGGCAGCTGCAACTTCTCTGGGCAACCTGTGCCAGGGCCTCCTTACCCTCACAGGGAAGAATTTTTTCCTAATACCCCAGGTGAGCCTGCCCTCTTGGAAGTGAGAAGTCATTTCCCCTTGTCCTGGCCCTCCATGTCCTTGGAAGAAGTCTCTGTCTTTCCTTATGTAGGTATTCTTACTTGCCTAAAGAAAGGTTTTGATCCAGGATGAGACACTGTAATGCACTTCCATTACCACAAAAAGACTTTTTATGATTCTGGGTTTAGTCTTATGGAAAGTGAACACAAAGTCCAAAACTCCCATGGTGCAGTCTGGCTTTAGCACCTTGCACAAAGTGCCTCAGTCAAGTGTCCTGCTGAATCCAGATTATTTTTTCCCCTTTTTTTCTTGTGATTGAGCAAAGTGCTAGTCCTAGCCATCCAGCTTTAGCAAGACCCGTGTAGTCAAAGCTTCCACATCCCTGTGATGGCGCCAACAGGAAGGAGCTGGAAATAGGGAAACAGTCCCCAGAAGTTCTCGAATGTATGGATACTGGCACCTGGGAGAAATCAGGCCACTGAGGTACAAGGTTGGGTTTTTTTTTTCCCCAATAGATACTCAGCAAACTTCATATTGGACTAACACTTAGCAAACAAAGGTGACATTTGAGGCACCTGGAAGACAGACCTGACAAGAGTGGCATTTCTGTGTCAATATTTAAAACCGCAGGAAGTTCACTGCTCTGGTAATATCCATGGCATGAACTGCAGGAGCTTGAGCCCTTTGGCTGGGCAGGGAGTTCTTGCTTTAATAACCCTTGTGTGAACTTTTGGACACTTGCTTTGATGTGGAAAAGTGTTGCTGTAACAGCACTTGTGAGCAAGAAGCTGCAGTGGAGGTGAAGGAAACAAAAGCTACTTCAAGTTTCATGTGGAAAGCACCAATTTATTCCAACATATTGATGCTCATGCAATGCTTAGAACAAGTCTTGCTTGTATGTCATTATATTTCTTACTATGCTTATATTTTAAGAGTAGCCTTCTAAGATAGAGAAAATTACCCTATTTCGTCCGTATCTTTGCCTTTTGGCAAAAATCTTCCTGTTGCCACAAGTCAGATTAAAATTAATGTTGTTTAAGCTTCTAAGGCTTTCAAAAGGATCACTGGCACAAAATAAATAAATTTACGCAAGTGAATAGGTCATTATACCTTAAAAAGAGGGAAGGTAATTTGACTTGGTGTCTTAATTGGTTTCCAAGCTAAAATTAATAGTGTGTGGAATCCCTCTTACTAACATGACTCAGAACTATTTATTTTTCAACTCCTCTTTTGAGATTGATGAGTGTGTTATCTTAGCATTTAGGTGATACAAGCAGTACTGGAATGACAAACATTTCTTGACAGCTTTAGAAAGATGGATGGTGTGATGACCCTGCAACAGGTTTGGGTGTTTGTGCTTTCCAGTGGGTCATCGTGAGACTCTTGCTTCACTTTCATTCTTAATGAAGGGAAAGGAAAGGTGAGACCTAATTATGGGTTTGAGATGTCTTTTGTAATGTGACTTCTCAGTGTACAGGTTTGTCATCCAGTCCTCAAGAGAAGAGCATAGTGATCGTCATCCCCAGTTCATGGTCCCAGTTGGTGCATTTTGCTTTTAGAAAATATGGTTACTGGATTTTACTAGATTTTACTGCAAAGCTGGTGCTAAGTTATTAGTTACACCTTGGATATTTGTTATTATATTGTTACTGTATTGTTACTTTATTTGGCAGTTCTACACATTCTGCATAAAACCATATTTTAATGAAGAAAATTCCCTTACCAAAACTAGCCTGCTATGGGCAAAGTCCTTAAGCTTGACCAGAGTCTTTATATGTAGATACTTGTGAGCATCTCTTCCATGTCTTTTGGATCTACTGATCTGTGATAGCCTTAGGAGGAGAGAAGGCCTTGAAAATACCCCACACGTGGCCTGCCACATCAAACATCTGTGAAATTAATAAAAGAAAAAAATGCATTATTAATATACTGATAGCTTTCTGGTAAGTTCTATACAGATGGAAGAGAGTGATTTCCTTTAATTTGCTTTACTGCGAAGATCTAAAACTAAACAAAACCATTGTCATACACATGAAGTTACAATATTGCACTCATCAGTGTGCTGTGATATTCTCCCCTAACAATTAAAACTCTTCAATATGTTAGAAAGTGGGCTCCTTTTGCCTCTGGGAGCACACAGTGGAGGGAAGCAATGAGGCTTTTCTTCCAGTGCAGTCTAAGTCCTGAATGCCCCTCAGGGTTCTCTTGCTCTCGTTTTAGACATCAGAACAACAGGAGAAAGTTGGCTTTAAATTTTGTTGTAAACTCTCTCCTGTAGACTTGATCGATTCCCGAAGTGTGGTGTATATAAAAACGTGACTTGAGGCTCTCCTTGATATCTTCTCCTAATATCTAAAAGTAGTAATTCCTGAGGAATGATTTGATTAGGAGATTCGAGTTGTGTGTAAGTGGAGCAGGTCAGCTCTGTGACATTTGGACAATGTTAGCATGCTGCTTTGCTCAGGCACATCAGTAAAGGCCTATGCCGCTTCACACCCTGATTCACATTTAAACTTTTTTACTGATTCTGTTACAGCATTCCTGCATTTCATCCATTGTGGGTTTTGGGGCTTTGAGGTTTTTAATATTTTGGCGAGAAGGAGGAGTAGATTTTCATTTTGCCAAATATGGCCAGACCAAAGCAAATTCTCTTTCACAGATACCGGGAGCTTCAAGTATAAAAATTATTTCTGAAACTGAAAGATATTTTGAACGAGCAGTTTATGTGTTTGCACCTACTGAAATAACCTCTGCCTCCTCAAAAGCAGGCAAACCTGCTGCCGTACGTACAATGCTACTTTTGTATGTCTTGTAAGAAAAAAGCCTCACTAATAGGACGTGTCAGCCATGAGCAGTTAAAACCAACACATCTCCATGTGATGTAAGAGAGCAGTTTATGGATTAATATTCAGACTCCTGGCAGGAAGCACACTGAGGTGGTATAGTATTCTAATAGTTTGTGACAATTTATAAAAAGCTGATTAAAATGACCTGGATCTGGGACACATGGGTTGCAGCCAGGAGATGTGTGGACTTGATTTAAATCTCACCTTCCTACTTCCCTGCTCCCATCTCCTGGGCAAGAGCAGAGCACAGTGGGGCTGCTTGATTTTATAGCTCTCTAGTAGTCACAGGGGACTGCAAGCAGCTCATACTGATGGTCTGGAGGGCTCTGGAGTGACCTGCTCCTTCTACAGCTGCCCTGGCTAAATCCAGGAGCTTAGGATCCTGCTGTAGTTACTAGGGGGAAATAAAGTCTTTGCCACTCCTGCCTCTGTTCTCAGTCCTCTGGAGGAGATTTGTGTCTCCTGGCTGACTCGGGATCTCCTGCTTCACTTAAGCACTGCATTGAGCAGCAGAAATACTTCCCCAAGAGTTCCTGAGTAACAATTTTATTCCACCACAGGAATTTGTCTAAGCCATCTTCAGTATCAGATTTTATCTGCAGTATTCTCAAAGCAGCTGCACTGTGTCCAGAGGACCTTTCCTGGTGTATTTTAGGACATACAGTAACTCAAACCAGATACTGACCTTGTGCAATACCGATCTTCAGCAAAGAGATTGTTATTTGAAGTTTTGTTTGTTTTTTAAATTATACATTGCACTCATGGCGTGCTGGCATCGTGACAATTATGATTTAATGCAAAGAAATCTTTTGAAGAAAATGTCTTTGCAAAGTGATTCAGGGGATATTTTGGTAAGGCATAAAGGTGGTATTTTTCTTCAACCCGAATAATAATAATATGTAGTAATAAAGTAGTTACTGAAGAAACCATGTTACAGACGTCAGATGCTTCTGGCATCTTTTTAATGATGATAATTCATCATTAAAAACTTGCAGGGGTAGGGAACAGATGTGGAGTGATCAGAGCTCAGTTGTGGAAGTGTGTGTGCGGAGGTGAAGTTTTCCTTTCTTTTTCCAGGGCTGCAGAGATGAATGTTGCTTCATTGCCTCATCTCCGTGATGTGGAAAAAAGAATGATTTAACCCCTCAATGGGAGACATACATTGTGGTGCTGTTTCTCTCCTGGGGTACACGATGCACCAGCACAGTGGTGGGAGCTGTGTGACAGCTTTAGCCTTTCCCTCTCCTCTTTTTGTGTCCAGAGTGACCTGGCCCAGATCAAAAAGTGGAAAGATCCAGAGGGAAATTAGCTGATTTTTGGCCAGATAAGGTCGTTCTGTGGTGCAGTTGGTTGGGTGAGCACAATGGAAGGGCATGAGTTGTTTATCTAACTGAAACACATTTTTTAGCAGTTTTCATTTTAAGTTGAAAAGGAAGAGCCTGACAGCAACAAAATCTGAAATGATGGGAAGATATTCAGTGCAGTGTGTTCTGCACTTGGAAATTACCTCCTTTAATCGAGGAGCCCAAAAGCATTGATAGGCAAGTGTGTGTAGTCCTGGAGCAGGGGCTCAAGAAAGGCTTTGAGTTTGTGGATGCATTAATTGTGTGCTAAATAAAAAGGACTTGGTGGTAAATGTATAATATTATTTGTCTTTGGCAACTGGCCAGAAGGCAGAATTCCTTCCCATGGAGTTTATTTCTCCAGTGTGGATCACATAAGGTAAAACCTGTCTGTGGTATCCAGCTTTCATTTCCCCTGAAGCTGTGGCTGACCTCTGTGAGGCCTTGGGAATACATTAGTTAGGTGGCTCACCAAGTCAGCAGTTTTCAAGATGGAACAGCTTATAAGGGCCTGCTTGTATTTTTATTATTATTTCATTTTTGTTATGCTATCTTCTTAGCAAAATATGATTTTTATGAGAAGAGCCAGGCTCATCGGTGGTCACCTGACCTGTTTCTCATTTACTAAACCAGGAGATTTATGTCTTTTCTCCCATTTCAAGCTTTGGGCATCAGGTGCATTGAAAAAATGAGGTTAAATGAGCTAATTGTTCATGCATTGGTACAAAAAACTTGATTCAAAATGAAGACAAGAAAATTTTTTCTTGGAAAAAAGTAGATTATCTACTTTATTCCAAGAAAAAAATTAAGAATTTTGCTACACAGGTCATATTATTTAACTTGTGAAGTTATTCATACACTGAAGAAGACATGTACTCCTTATTTATTGGTAATTCCTTACTCCTTGCAGCAGGTTTGGACACAGCAGGCCCAGGATCTTTCCTTCCACCCTCACTGCTTTTCCTCAAGTGAGTGCTACAAGCACAACCACACCTGCAGAGCCAGTGGTTTATCCAGCTGGGCTTCCCTAGTTAGCAGCAGTGCATTTCAGGATGTCTCCATCATCCTCTCCTCTGTCCCAACCCCTCATGGCTGTGACAAGCCCCACAGATGCAGCAGCATGAGGAACATGCTGCTGGGACACTCCACGTTATCACAGCCGTAAGCTTTTCAAGCTCCTTGTAATGGCACTTGTGGTATCAGCAGAGAATGTTGTTTGGCCAAAGTGCTGAGGAAGAGGCCCAAGCTCCAAGAGTTCAGTGACCACTTGTTTTGTTGGTCAGAGCCACCAAAAGGACTTGGATAAGCTGGAAACAAGCACAGAGCACTGTGCCAGGCATGCTGGCGGCTCCAGCCGCTGCTGCCAGTTAAGGATACTGAAATACTAAAAGCCACATAAAAACTAAAAAATGCCCCATTCTGGGGACAGTGTCTCTGGGAATCCTTGGAAAGCCACACTTGTGAGTGGTCAGGAGAATAACAGCATCACCTCTTGAGCACTTGAAAGCAGAGCTGGCGGGACAGGTTGTTAGTCCAACAGGTCAGATGAGTGCAAACCAATGAGTCTGCCTTCTCCATCCTAAAAATCTCTAAAGTCACAAGTATCAACATTTTCTTAGCCATTTTGTTCTGCTGTAGTCTCTGTACAGGGCAACGGGCTTTTAAATGCTGGGTAATAATAAGAATGTGTCTTTTGTGGGAGAAAAAACAATACACTGAGTCAGATCCTTTATGTGGCAGACCTTTCCAGTTTCATGGGACTTGACAGTCTGGGGTTTAGCTGCCCTCCTCTGTCTGTAAGTAACATTGTTCAGCCTTGCATCAATCTCGTTTTTAATTAGAATCCTCTTTGAGATGGAAAATACCAGAGCAGATCTATGGTAAGACTGGGAACTTCACAGCCAGAAGGTTTTCAGATACTGCCTTAAAAAAAAAAAAGAAAAAAAAAAAGCTATTTCTAATCTTTAAAATATTTGCCTTGCTTTATTTTCATATCTCGAAGACAAACAGGTGCTGTGTGCCCTTTATGATTCTCAAATATACAATCTCCAAGCCAGCAGTCTCTGAAGTCTTTCCTTGTTTGTACAATTAGGGTGGGACTTTCGGAGTCACTCAGTGTGGTCTGTCTCTCTCTCTCATTGAAGTCAAACTGCCATTGACTTCAGTAAGAATCCTGTTAGATCAGCACATGAGTGCTTTGGAAAATCCTTCCCACCACTTTTTTTAGTCACATCTCTGTACAATTGAGTAAAAAAACTTTTGTAATATGCTTTAATTAATCTTTATCGTTTTCATATAAAAGTGATTGAAAGGAAACCAGAAGGAAATCTGTAATAATTGATTTGATTTTATTTACCAAGCATTATATGTTATGTTTTTCTTCTCCATTTATGTAATTATATATTGCCTTATGACAACGTCAGAGAAATCACTGAAAACATGAGGAATAGAAATAATGAGATAATATGGAGAGGACGAACAGGCTCAGAGGAAAATTCTTGATGCTTTGTGGTCTGGTGGGTTTCCAGTGTTGCTTAAAGCAACTTTCCTTTGGCTGTGTGGGGAAAGCAGGAGACTTCATGTGAAAGGCTAGTGCTGAAACCTGATGAATTTGGAGGCTGCATGGCCAGCTGTGTAAGGAATGGCTTTCTGGATGTCATCTTTCCAGAAAACTGCAGATTATTGCCCAGGTATCCACAGTCTGTGCTTTCCACACAGTTTTGGTCCATCTGCTCCTCCTTGGATCATGCACCTTTTTGGTTTCCAGCATGTGTTTCAGTGGTGTTTCTGGTTAACTGTTTGCTCTTGGGCAATACCAAAGAACACCAAAGAGAAACAGAGCTTTCTGTAGCTCTGGAGAACTGGGAGAACCCCAGAAACACCTAATTCAACCAGATCAATATTTGCAAGACTTGCCCTATGCAGCCCTGCTTCACCTCTGGCTGTAGATATTCAATGAAATGCTCTAGTGGGGCATCTAGCTGTAGTGGTTTTTATTTGTTTCGTATTAATGTTTGCTTGGGTCTGTAGCAAGAGATTTTAGCTGAGGAGCTTTGGCCATCACCTATAGCTCATCTGCACCTCCCCACGTGGAACAACACAGGGGGGGTTTGGAGCCCAGCAGGAGAAGGTGACTGCTTCATGCATTAGCGCTGAAAATTTACCTAATACATAGATCTAGAGGGCAATTCTGATGGCAAAGAAGACATGGAAGCCTGCTTGGATTCAGGGGTGGTTTTGCAATGGGAGGATCTCAGAGTTACCTTGAATTAAATTGTCTTCTAATGATAGGGTTCCATTCCGTCTTTAGGCTCCTGGGATTATCAGTTCTGCTGTAAATATGTGTTTAGCATTACAGTAAAATGTTATGTCAGTACATGGCACACTAGTTGCCTGTTTCTGCTGCCATTGTTTCCACCACATGTCACCATTTAGAGCTGGGCCAGTGGCCAGGCTGGTCCTTGATACACTCGAAGTCCAGATTGGTCTATGAAAGATGTTTATTAGCTGAAGTGTGGCAGATATGTTCGATAAACTCTACAGCATATTGTTCCTCTTAGTGCACTTTGGTGTTTCTGTGTGAACAGGTATTGGACTGTTGTAATTCAGTAGATGAGATCTCTCCTGTAGGACCATGGATGGCAAGTGCAGCATGTGCTCCCCTGGCCTAATTAACTAGAAATTGTCAGGCCACTGTCTTGGGAAACTTAATAGGTGGCCTTGGTGTTCAACACGCAGAGGGTTCTGGCGCACTGAACAGGCTCCCCAGGGAATGGTCACAGCCCAAGGCTGCTGTAGCTCAGGGAATGTTAGGACAGTGCTCTCAGGCACAGAGGGGGATTCTTGGGATGTCTGTGCAGAGGCAGCAGTTGGACTTGATAATCATTGTGAGTCCCTTCCCACTCAGGAGATTTCTGTGATTCTGTGAACTGATGGAAGGAGTGGAAGTCGCCTGCAGAGGTACAAGACAGGCTGTCCTCTTTCCCCATCAACAGTGCTGAAAGTGCTGGCATAGTGTAATCTGTATCTGCAAGGTGTTGTTAAAGAAATCTTGGTGTAGACTTAATAAAATTATTAGTCTGTGAGCTCTCTGAAGGTCTGAGTGCTCAGCCACCCTCTGCAGGCACTGCTGGTTCCAAGAGGTAGCTTGAAATTAAATGTTCTTCAACATTTCACTTATAAATGAAGTGGAAACCAATGTGAAGAAGCTGAAGGACAGAAAGCCCATGGGTGTAAACAGCTCTGAGCAGTAATATGACAGCTATCTACGAATTGTGAGATGTTTAAGATATAATTTCTCTATATTAATGAGATGAGATCTGCACAAAAAGCATGATGAGCCTGCCAGAGAAATAAACCACAGAGTACTGGCTGGCCTGATTTTTATTTTTTTGCCATCGTCATGTTTTAAATGTTCATGCATACTGATTAAAATTTAGGTTAGGTTCTTGAGAGCTGTTGCCAAGTTTTGTCACTCAAGGCTTCTTAGATGCTGTAGATTTAACCCTCAGTCTGCCCTTTTGGTGGCCAGTTTCCCAGATACTGAGGGCAGATAATATTCTGCATGTCCAGCTGAACTGATGCATTCAGACTTCCTGAGGAAAAAGCCTCTTGAGTGCTTCTAAAATATTTATTTATCTAGGCTTCATCTTACTGAATTTACTGTTTGCTGAAACAGGGAGGACTCTGTTGGCCTGGCATGAGATACTATGTTTGACTTCACTCTTTCGTTCCTATGGAATGATATTTGAGATGCATGGCTTTTTTTTTTTTTTTTTTCTAGAATACCAGGGGAAAATAATTGCAAATGGAGGGAGAATTTTGCTGAACATCTGGGAGCAAAATGGGGAAAGTTTGATAAATGGCATCTTGCTGACATGGAATAGCAACTAGTTCATTGAAGGAATCTAGGGCATTGCAAGTGAAAGGATTTTAAGTATAGTTCAGTTGGAAGTACAGTGCCATGCTGTATACATACGCTTGAGAGTAACAGATTA
Organism: Sturnus vulgaris; assembly: GCF_052056855.1. Taxonomy (NCBI): domain Eukaryota; kingdom Metazoa; phylum Chordata; class Aves; order Passeriformes; family Sturnidae; genus Sturnus; species Sturnus vulgaris. Next base: position 11,702,446 of record NC_142262.1, on the reverse strand, counting down.
TTCCAATTGTCAGATTTTAAAAAGCAGAAAAATTCAGTCTTAAGTCATGCAATAATCTGAATTTCGGGAGCAACAATGTCTGTATACAATAGACAAAGACATTTTTGACTACTTAAGTCAGCAGAGGAGATTCTTGTTCAAAATTTATATTCTGTTCAGAGGTTGATTACTATATTAAATATATGGAAATATTTGATACAGTAAGCAAGGCATCATCAGCTTATATTGAGAATCAACTGCGTAAGTTTAAATTCTTTCAGGTGTTGACTATTCAACTGCTCGTCATTTTAGCCATTCTGTGTCTGAGACACATTGAATTTAAAACTTGCACATTATTTTGGTTTTATCCATTGCACACAGATACCTTTATGCATAAACTTAAATACTGTCAAATAAGCAAAAATCTCCTCACATGCACAAATTTAAACTGGAAGTAACTCAAAGCAGTCAGACCTTTGCAAGTAGAAATAAAACCTATGACTTACAAAAAAAAGTAATCATAGCCCAGATACTTTTCTGGGCAACAGACTTTCGCCCTACAGAGTTTGCTCCCTTGTATTGCTCAACCAGTCTGATGTCAAATGTAATTTTTTTCTTCATTTACCATAATTGTCTCTCAAATGTAACAGTGAAACAAACCATTAACAAAACCCTGAGCTGCCAGAAGCAATCAGCTGGTTTCAGCTCCAAATGGGGGCTTTCCTTGCTCCGAAGGAAGTTGTGTCTGTATCTTAGAGGTTCTTTGTGAAGCATCTAACACTTCCAGATTAGTGTTGTAGTTGAGAAGATCTGACCTGTCCCTCCAGCATAAGGTGGAGGGCAAGGACCCCTCAGTGCTTTTCTTCCAAACCGGAGTTTTCACCAGCTCTGGTGGTCATTGGGAATGACCCTGACCACTGCACATCAGCCATAGCAAATAGTGGATGAGAAATTCCCTGTCAGCTGCCTAAAAATCACCGTAGGAGCTGCCCAGTGCTGTGCCACAGAGTTCAGGCAAAGCAGAAGATGTATGAACTAATTTCCCTTCCCTTCCCTTCCCTTCCCTTCCCTTCCCTTCCCTTCCCTTCCCTTCCCTTCCCTTCCCTTCCCTTCCCTTCCCTTCCCTTCCCTTCCCTTCCCTTCCCTTCCCTTCCCTTCCCTTCCCTTCCCTTCCCTTCCCTTCCCTTCCCTTCCCTTCCCTTCCCTTCCCTTCCCTTCCCTTCCCTTCCCTTCCCTTCCCTTCCCCTCTCATAACTCCTGGCTGAGCTGCCTGAGTTTGCTTCAGGAATATCTATAATAGAATTGGAAGGCAGATTGCTGTTTGTTTTATAGTCATTATGTCAAGGTAATAGATGGGATAGATAGCTCCTGGAAACTCCATGGGACTGGAAATTGAACATCTTTCCTTTGAGGTACATCTGAAGGGGTCTGACAGGTTCTTGCTGCTCCCATGGTCTCTGTCCACTGGTGTTCCCATGGGAGTGCTCAGTAAGTTGCAGGACCAGTAACATGGACTGACAAAATGGAAATGTTTGTTAATTGAGCATTTTGTAGCATAAAATGTTAAATCAACTTGCTGGAATAGATTTTATCATGTAGTCCTTTATCATAGGATCACCTAAACTCTGTCTGTGGATTGGCTACACTGAGCTTACTGTGAGTCTCACAGTACTGTTCTGTTATGGTAATTTGTTATGTTAATTGTGATTTGTTATGATACTTTTCCTGCATATCCTCTATAATTGAGATCCCACCTGAAAACCTCAGACATAACATCAGTAAAAAATATTATTTCTGTAAATACGTTCTACTCTTTCTGTAAGTAAATCTCTGATTATGACTTGTATTATTGTTTTGCACATGTAAAACTGAATGGCTTTAGATTTGTCTGGATGGCAAGTGCATTCAGGTTTTCCAGTAATATTCTTACAAAACACATCCTACAGAAGCCTGAAGGAATTCCAAGCAGGCAGATAGTGCTGCCTGAATTTTCCCATAGGCCATGTTTAAAGTCATACTGGGTTGTGACATTAAATAACACCATATGGTGTGTTCACGCCCTCCTGCTCCAACTGGAGGCTCAGAGCAGTTCCAGTAGCATTTTACAAGAATTGATTGATTTTGGAGTGGGTTATAGGTTCTGGCAAGGTAGGTGATCTTGGAAAAAACCTTAGTGTTTGTATTTTAAAGGGCAGAAGTGCAACATTTGAAAGGACAATTTGTATTAATATAAAACTGCGGTCAGAGAGCTGGGGGGCTCAGCCTGGAGAAAAGGAGGCTCAGGGGGATCTTCGCGCTCTGCACAACTCCCTGCCAGGAGGGGACAGGCAGAATGGGGGTCAGGCTGTGCTCCCAGGGAACAGGGACAGGATGAGAGGAAACAGTCTCAACTGGTGCCACGGGAGGTGTTGGTTGAGCATTAGGGAAAATGTCTTCATTGAAAGGCTTGTCAGGCATTGGAAGAGGCTGCCCACTGAAGGTGGTGGAGTCACCATACCTGAAGTATTCAGGAAACCTGCGGATGTGACACTTGAGAATGTGGTTTAATGGTGAGCACAGTGGTGGTGCTGGTTGGACTGGATGATCCTTTTCCAACCGTAATGATTCCATTATTTCCATGTGTGTCTGCAAATGTAATTGTGTTTGCCTAAAAGATGTGTCAGACCTGTTAAGAAAAGAACTTGGAATCAAACTGTACTTCAAATGATGTACTTTTGGGGTCTTGTGCAAACTATTTTTGTCCTCTGGGTGATTTTCTTTCTATGGGGATGCCAAAAGCATCGATGCAGACTATCAAAGCTCCATAAAACCCATTTACTATTTTCTTTGTATCCCTGAACCTTCAAAAACAGAGATTAAAGCACCTGCAGATGCAGACAGGACATTCCATGCATGGCATGTTTTCTGGTATCCTTTCATTCTAATTCTTCCTTTCTTTTTTTTAATTACAGTTCTTTGAGGTTCCATTTGACTCAAATATGAACAGGACTAAAAACAGACCACTGGTGCGAGGACAGATCAGGTAAGGCAATGCACACCTGCTCTGGCTACGGAGGAATAAACCTTTTATCTATTTCCAAGTTTCTCTCCCTCTTCAGATGACGAAAAGTAGCACTTTGAGACAAAACACTTAAGAAGGAAATGTACCTCTCTGTTCCTTGCTATTTCTTCATGTTTATAACTTTCATGTGAGGAGTTTGGGCACTCACAGCTGTAAAATACTGAATTTCTCAATACAGTAGAATTTCCCTTTATATTACATATTTCTCCATGTGTGATGACTCTATGCATGGTGTGGCAGCATGCACTTATGTTCCACTGAACTTTTGTTTTGTAATGATAAATCTTAAAAACTTCCCATCTACGAGCAAACAGAAAAATGTGTGTTGCTTTTGCATGTTTAGCTGGTTGAAAACTCAGAATTGTGGCATCTTAGGAAATTAATTTAAAAATTTGTGATCATAAAGTTTGTCATCATCTATAAATAAATTCCTCCCCCCAACAAAAAAAAGTCCTGCATCAATATAAAAAAGTTCCCCATTCCCTCTGTTTTCTTGATTATGTATCAGTTCAGTTTCTCAAAGGCTGTTTGGCAACTAAAAAAGCAAAGTGAAAAAAAATCAATAAAAATCCTCTAGCTTATTTGCAAACTGAAACTGAAGGCCCAATTCATAAATGATTCAGCAAACAATTTTAGTATTGCATTTCCATGATTTGTGCCAGAGTATTTATAACAAAATTATGCTTTCCTTTAGGCTTCTGTGAACAGTTGGTCCTATTTATTTCTGTGTTTTATCCATCACCTTTGGAAGACTGGAAAAAAGCATGAGAGATGAAATTACAAGAAAATTGAGACAAAATAGTCAAGTGAACCTTGGGGGTAAATTCACTTTTGTGGTAAATAGTTAGAGCACTTCAATAAAGTTGTTCTGATTTGTTCTCAAATACAGTGCTAATTGCAGATTCCTAAGTTAATTTTACTTAAAAATGTATTTTAGGGACCACTGCAGTGAGGGCATCTGTTGGAGATACAGTAAGTCAGACTTAATTGTGTGGTTCAGGGGACCAGTACTTCTGCCTCCCTTGCATGTGGTCCTTGGGCCATGGGAGAAGGAACACTTAGTAGGAAGAAAAATGATGGGGGGGATTTTATTTTTTTTATTATTATTTTATTTTTATCATAGTCTGCTAGCATGGCTTGAAGTGCTTCTGGAGTCAAAAATATAACTAGGAAGCTTTCTGTCAACTTTGGATTCAGAGAAAGCAATTTATTTTATGTTTCCAGTGTCCTTAAATGAACTTCACTGTCATCTGAATGCACCACAGATTGGCAAAACCGTATTTCATGGATTTTCTTACTTCTCCCCCTTTCATATTTGCTTTCACCACAAAATGGTAATGTTGGGGACATTGGGCAGTCACTCATCAATCTATCTACCTGCCTGTCAACAGCTAATTTAAAGTTCTTTAAAGTGTCACTTCCCTTGAATAATGCTGCTCTTGCTCCCTGCAGACCATGGAGTATTCAGGCCTTGACTGGGGTTATTTCTTCTGTGGTGTGCCAGAGGAAAATAATCCAGTGCAAGCGATCTAACCTTATATTTTGCCACATATTTCCTGGTGTTCCTTGAACTCTTTCCTTCCTGACTGATTAAATAAAACCTGTAAATAGTTACGCTAAAACCAGTCAAAACCAGACAAGACAGGGATGGATAAATTGTATATGAGAGACTGGTGTCTTGGCTTTGGGAAACAACCCAGAGAATTTGGTGAGTTCTTGCCCAAAATTTGTCAGATATTTCAGTTTTGACATTTTCTTCTCTTTCACTGCTTCATTTAATGAAACATTTGCTGCTTTTTAAATTCTGCTGTGTTACAACATCTGTGCTATCCAGTGCAAACAAGACATCATTTTCTAATCCATCTTCATTTGCACTGTTTGCAAATATATTCTTTTTTTCTTGCTTTCCTTGCTTTTTATTTATTCAGCATAGTCGTTGTTACAGAACTGGACAATATGGGTAGCAGTTTTTGTCCTGAGCTTAAGATCCTTTTTGAAGAGAGAAAGCTGTTAACTCTCCATGTTGGCTCTGCACTTCCTTGGGAAGGTTTTCAGTGCTGGCTTTGATGTGACTCCTGCCCACTGAAAACTGCACTGAGGCCAGTGAGAGTTTTTGTAGAGGTTGTGCCATCACAAAGAGAATTCTTACATGCTTTGAATGTAGGCCAGAATCAACCTGGTAACCCCAGTGAGAGGTTTTTGGAGTTATTGAGTCATGCAGTCCCTGGATGAGATGGTGTCTCCATTTTAAGTAAGGTAGTTCACAGAGGTGGCTCATTGGGAAATACTAAGCTTTTGTAGAGAAACTATTGCCATGTGTTCTGCTTTGCGGCCTCTGTTTGCAGCTTCAGCCCCTAGTTTGTTTAGGGTTAAGATCAGTTGTCTGTTCTAAGTGATCTTGCTTCCCACAACCTTTCTGCCTGAAGCCTTCATATTGAGAAAACACCTCAAGTCCTTCTCATGGGTTCATTTCCCTGCATACACAGTGGTTCCCAAATCCCCACGTCACCCTTTTCTGTGAATTGCTGAGGACTTGCAGTTTCCTTTGGCATCAATGAGGAGCCTCAGTAGCTTTCAAAGAAAGGCTTTGTGGCCAGGGCTGCATTTAGAGGTGTGGAAGACTGGCTGGAGACAGATTGTTCTCTTACTGGTGACATTCAAGAAGTGTCTCAGTTGGGCAGCTTTGGCCCGTCCATCATTCCCTATGAGCCAGGAGCCAGTTCTACAAAAATCTCTGGAAGGATGGGATTTGGAAAAGTAATTTTCCTCCATCCTTTGTGAAGTCTCTGTATTATATCATCTTGATGGCTGAGACAATTACTTAGGGGCTCAGTGTGCCCCTGCTTTATATTTTATATATTTGGGCTGGACAATCCATAAAGGCAGTGACACAGACGGCTTCTGCAGAGCTGGGGCTGCTGAGCATAGGGACAAGAGCACATTTACCTTATTTGTCAGCCCCCAAACCCACCTCTGGTGCCCCCAGGGAATCTTCTGACACTGTTGGGTGATTTGTGACAAACAACACCAGATAGTTCATTGACTGCTTGCTTTACAATGTTCTATTTAATTTGTAAGGCTCTGAAAAAAATGTTCTCTTTGAGCAATGAGATGTAACCATCCTTATTCTCTATTCAGAGAGTAATCAGAGAGATCCTGTTGCAAAAACAAGAGTAGACCCAAACACAGCGTGCCACTGAGTGCCATCCATCATCCTGCCTGCCCACATGTCTTCCTCCCTCCTCTGACCCCTCAAGTCTTGTTTGGAAATACAAACAGCTTGAGATGTTCTTTATACTTGCACTGCAGTGTTAAACTCATATAACATATTTGTGTTCTGCATTATAATAACAGCTGATACCGTTTCCTTCTATGAATTTGTTTTGTGTCATTGATGAGAAAAAATTTAATGTGCTCACACAATCTTAGATTAGTCTGAAGTGGCGGCAGCTTTTCCTGATTTTCTCTTGGTTGTGATTTATTCCCTTGCTTTTTAAGGTAATGAATTTAATTTTCCTGCAGATTAATTTTGATAAGTCTCTGGTATGAGCTGCAGTAGCTGAGTGAGATCAACCTCAGGGGTGACAAGTGTCCTGCTCTGTTACATTGTGCAAAGTGATAGGTTTGATCACCCTTTACCTGCACACACTCCTTCTAAAAGTTGAAGTTATACAAACTTAGGGTACTGCTGGATCTGCTGTGCGAATCACTGATAAAGGTCTTCATAGTTGTAAAATAATATTTTTTCAGCTTAAAAGAAAAAAAGACCTTGAACAGTATGTCCTATATAACCAATTCACAGCCAAGTAGACACTGTTCAATTCTGCTCCTGTGCTATTTTGCGACTTATACCTGTTTTCTGTACCCAGTCCTTTGGCTTTGGCTTCAGCAGTGGCTGCCTGGAAGTGGGCCTGGGGCTTCTCCTTTGCTTACCTGGACCATGAAACATTGTACAGGTAGCTTTAAAGGGTGGTCCAGGCTGAAGGAGCCTCAGGAAAGATGAAGACCTATCTCCTGCTCACAGCAGTCTCAGCTCTGAGGTCAGACCTGGTTACTCCAGGTCTTATATCAAAACCCTTCAGTATAATGGTTTCAAACTGCAAAAGAGCAGATTTAGATTAGATCTTAGGAAAAAATCTTCCCTGTGAGGGTGGGCAGGCCCAGGCCCAGGTTGCCCAGAACAGCTGTGGCTACCCCAACCCTGGCAGTGCCCAAGGCCAGGTTGGAGGGGCTTGGAGCAGCCTGGGACAGTGGGAGGTGTCCCTGCCATGGCAGGGGGGTAGAAAGAGATGAGCTTTATGGTCCCTTCCAACCCAAACCGTTCTGGGATTCTATGATAAAAGGAACATGCTGTGGATTGATATTCTCCTTACACAGATTATTTGTACTCAAACTACTTTTCTATACACATTTGAGAAGTTTAAGTCTATAAAAATGGCAGAAGGCGGCACAACACAGCTAATGCCTTGAATGCTTCAACAGAAATAAATCTTGGTGGTGTTTGGTGAGTATTTTTCCCAAGAATCCCATTAACCTTTTCCCTTAGCAGTGCCCAAGGAGTTGTGTTCTGTCTGTGAGCTTTCCACTTCTCATGTTCACAGTTGATGGTTACTGCAATTAATGGAGGCCGTAACACTTTTGCATATTGTTATTTCTGAGTGCAGTGTTGACTTGGCTCAGTGTAAACTCTAAGCCAAACTTTTGAAGAATCAGACCATAAAGGGCTCCTACACTGGTGCTGTATCTCACCAATGACTTATATTTGTGAATTGTGGTCACAATTGCAGATATGGAAGTTGGATGTTCATGAACTAATAGAAGACTGCCACACGTGAAATTGTATTTATTCAGAAGCACATTGTGACTTTAGACTATTTCTTTGTGAAGCTAATTTTTTCCACTCTGCTGCCTGTAGCGGGCCTACTAATGCAAGTGTCACAAAACCAGTTCATTCTGAAAAAATGTGTGTATTTTAAAACAAAATTTCTCCTGTAATCACTGTGGATAATTTGGGGTAATTAGATTGTTTCTTTGCTTTACGCTAATGTAAATCAGGAACATTCCTATTGATATTAGTGGAGCTGCATGGATGTAAGTGAAGGAAAATCTATGTCCTAGGCTTACATTGAGACCTGCATTAAGTGTTTTGCTAGCTCTGCTTAAGCCAGAGATTTAAAACCTCCCCAAGGGTCTTGGTACAACTTTGGGTCCCTTTTAGAGCTCATCCCCTGCTTAGCTAGTGGCTCTGCTCCCTTGGGTGGTCATTTCAGGCAGGTTTCATTCTACTGAAGTTAAAACAAATAAAACAAAAACTGCATAAATCTACAGTTCTTCAAGAATAATCATTTTTAAGAGATCAGATGCTCATTCCCTGCAGGGGAACATTCTGATGCTTTGTTTAGAAAATACCTCATTTTAAAGGGACTGCCCTGAGATCTTTTTGAATGATAAAAATGTTTCTTTTTTCAGTGGGAGGCTTTCCTCTTGTTTAAACAGGGCACAATTCAAAGCAGACACCATCACGGCAGCCTTTTCAAGAATTTCTTATCCTGCTTTATTATTTAAAAACAAGTAAATGCATCCCTTCCCCACCACCATCTTCCTGCCTTCATTTTTTTTTCCACCCTGTGTTTTCACAGGAGCTGTGTTTGGTAAACAAGAAATTAAAAAGGCAGCTTTATATTTTTGACATGTACAATTGCTTGTAAAAATGTACTTCTTGCCTTTTGAACAATGGGGTATTTTAAATTTTTTTTCTGGCATGGCCATGTCACAGAGTGGTGTAGGGGGCGAAACCTTGGGGCTAAAACATAATTTAACAAGACTAAAACCCACATCAAAGGATGGTCTAATGCAATGATATAATGCTTACTGTGTCTCTCTCCCAAAGGGGGTATGAATGACAGGACTTATATTTCAATTGTCCATTCTGCCTACACTGCCTGCATAGGATGTTGATTAAATGATTCTAAGGTATTAGAGGCCTTTTGTAGAATGCACAGAAAAATGGTGATACTGCACATTATCCTCAGATCAAAATGTGTGTTAGGAGGAAATTATGTGGCTCTAACTACATATGTATTTTGTTTCTTAGGGCAATAAAGAGGGTTGTTTTATTAACTCCACATTTAAATTTGTTTCAGTTGAAATGAAGCAATCGCTGGTTCTCCAGCTCACTCCTGCCCAGGCCTCATTCTGCCGCAGCTCAACACAGACATTCCTTTGCAGGCAGCTCTGTTTGGTAAATATAAATCTTGTAGAAACACTTGACCCCTCATGCCTTGCTGCTTTTCAACTCAGCCTGGAAAAATTTACTCCCAAATTATTTATCTGAATCTTTAATTGCATGCAGGACAGTTGATAAATCAGAGTACATTGTGCCTTGCCCCACATTAGGAAACATCCCACATGCTCATGTGTAAAGCTGGAGTCACGGTGCATTTGGCTAAATAGCTGCTCCATCTGCTTGTGGAGAAGCTGCAGAGAAGTGATAGGGGCTCCTAATGGAGTTGTCTTATCCTGTCATGTCAGCTCCTCGCTGCGGGGGTAGAGCCACGGGAGCTGGAGGGAGCTGAGCCATTGTGCATTAATCCTGCCATCTTTGTGTCTAATATGAATGCGCCTCTTGGACATTGACTGCAGCCATTGCTCTCTTCTTCTTTAACTGACTAGTGATCAGTCATTTTCTCCAAAGGTGATGTTAAAGTGAGTTTTTATAAACAAGCAATATTTAAGCTCAAAGCCCAGGATCCTTTCCCCACCTTTGGTGCAGTGTTCTCCTGATGGCTCGTCTTCCCGTGTCTCCCAAACATTTCAGGTTTGTGTTTGTAAATTCTGGCTTAATGCAGTCAAAACCCCAACACTTTGTTCCCTGTGTTAGTATTGAACCTTATCTGGTTTAACCACAACAGCATCATCATTCACCCTGTGCCAAGTGGGGTAGGAAATGTCACTGCTCAACAAGTCCATTATGGAGCTGCCTCTGATTAGAAGCTGCTATACCCTGAGATCTGTTTACAGAGAGTCATGTTAGAAATGCATTTCTCTCTGTGAAGGACAGAGTTTATCATGTCTCATACAAGTTATAACTTACATGTTATCAGCTCCACAAGTCAGATATAAAAGAGGTTTTTCTTGCACTTTAATTAGCTGTGTGAACACAGATGCTTGCTCTCTGGTCTCTGTGACTAGAAGAGCTGCATTCCTGAGGTTGAGATATGTGGAGAACCACTTTGATATGTTTTATTTAGTTCTTTTTTTGCTAGAGATGTAAAATCACAAGGAATATAATATTATAAATAATGCTGGAAAAGAGCCACAGTGACTCCTATTGCTGCCTGTGTGACAATAATTATGTTCTATTCATGCACTTCGATGGTGTATGAAGGGGTTTTAGTTTTGTTTTTCCACTAAAAAACCCCATAACTCCAGATGGTGACTGTAGATAATCTACCTAGATAATAATACAGGAATCCCAAAATACAGCCATCCTCATCCTCTTCACCTCTGACATGAGACTTGGCAGATAAGAGTTCTCTATAGAGTGTTCCCATGCTGTGTGTGTCAAAGGCATGTTTGCAGTGGTGCAGGGGAATCTGCAGATGGGCAGAAAGGATCTGGCTGAGCTTGAAATTTGTCAGGCTCAGTATGCTCCATTACTCTTCCACTGGCTGGTGTCTAGAGACTGATCCTCTTCCCATGGCAGACCTTTGCTTCTTGGCCTGCTCTCTTTTGCTGTAGGGAATTACTTAATTCCTTAATTCTCATTGCTCCTGGAAATGTATTTAGAAGCAGTGTTCCTGTGCTAAGATGACAGGCCTATCTCTTCTCTTGTGTTTTTTGAAGATCAGGTTGATAAATACCTCAGAAAGCCAGTTTTCTCTGTCTGATTGGGATTTGAGATCTGGCCTGAGACTTCTTTACCACTGCTTTCCAAATGCTGGCTGAGGGCTCAGCAGAAGCACATATTATATTTAGTCATTCTAAATCAGAAAAATGTTTCTGGAGAGACCAAATTATCCATCCTGTTAGTCAGGTGGTGTCTGGCTCTTAAACAAAGAGAGAACTAAGATTTTGAAGTGGAATGAATGGATCACTTAACTGCCATGCTCTAAGGTTAGATTAAGGAGGAGGATTTAGTTTAAATATTATGGGGGACATTTTTCAGATTTACTGTAGGTTTGTCTTGTAAGCACTTAGAAAAAATATTTACATTTTCATGACTGTGGGGAAGCTGTGAATATTATTAGTCACCCTTTCACTCCTACCTAACAAAGCCATATACCACAGGCGTGTTGACACTCCACAGGGTTGCTCAGGGTTGTTATGATTAACATTCTGGTGTGGATATCAAGTGTAATAAGAGCATAAACATTTTGTAAGTATAGGTCCTTTTCATTTGTAATTCTTTACTTCCAAGTGAAGTGATGAGGCCCAATTGGAGTGTCTGCTTAATAACAAAGGGCACCATAAAGGTTTTATTTTTGTCTGAACTGCAAGTCTCCCCATGGAGCACTGAGTTATCTCATCCCAGACTTGGACTCAGACCTCAGGGCAGGCTCATGAAGGCATGGAAAAAACAGATACTGATATAATTTGCAGGGAGTTAAACTGGTCAAAATGAGAGCAGGAGATGTGTAGGAGAAAGCTCGATGCTGAGGGTGGGACTCTTGATCTCTCCTTCCTTGGCTGAGTTGAATTTCTTGCATCACCTTAGTGAAACCTTCAGCAAAATCAATCAAACCAATTTTGATTTACTCAAGCATAAAAAAGAGAGATGTGTCCCTTTCAGGATGAAATGATTCTTTTAAATCAGCTGTGTTTGTTTATGTAGTTTTAAAGCACCTCCATCTGGCCTGGGAGATGGAACATCTGCTGCTTGGGTTCTTGAGGAGTGAGGGGGAAAAATTGCCCCGACTTTGTAAAATACAGTGTTGATTATGCTTTTATGCAATGACACACACCTGTGGCAGGGCAGTCTGGGCTACATGCTTGGTGTGTTTCTTCTTTGGGAGAGAGTTGAATTGACACAGTCTAGTCTGTGTTTATTTACACTAAATACACTTCTGAGCAAGTATATTTGGCAAAGCCGGAGCTGGTGGCAATTTAGAGGCAATACTCAAAAACGCAACTCCATGATGAGACTTAGCCAGTGATACATGTTTATCCATCACTGAATTCCATTTATGCCAAGTTCTCACTGTATGACACTCCTTGGGAGATTGAAACATCACTCCTTGAATCCTTCCCTGTTTCTCCATGGATGGTCCAGCTGTCATTCAAAATCACCTCCAGATTGGTACTGGTGGGCCTGGTTGGGCCCTATGGACAAAGAGAAGGTGTTAGAGGTGATTCCTTTCAGAGAGATTTGAATTTTAAAAAAGTTTATTTGAGGATTGAGTCTGTAAAGTCATTTTCTGCAGACACAATTGTTGTGGTGTTTAAGTGTGCTTAAGTGCTCCCTGTTAACCCAGCTCCTTAGGTTTTTGGGGAGCACCTACCACTCTTGTACTTAACACTGAATTCTTCCTCAACTCAGATTTTATATTACAACTTAGGTTTAGAACTTTTCCATTATTTTCCTCGGTTTGTTTTTTTTTTTCATGTTTGGGGAGAACTACTGTCCAATCCGAGATTAGCAACATCTTTATCAAAGTCATTACCAGCAATCAAGTCACAAAAAAGACACTTAAAAAAACACAAGTGGGCAGAATTGCAACAAGTGTGTTCTGGGCAGTCTTAAAAATCAAAGGGGATTTGATATAAAATTCAATACTTGTAAGTACGTGTAGAGTCTGATCTGCCACAGCAACGTGTTTCTGGGGATGAAATACCAGACCCTGACAGAATGTAGATACTACTTCTTAACCTGTGAGGACAAAATTAAGTAATTCATTAAGAAAAAAAAAAGAAAGACTTGCCAAAACTCCCCATTTGTTTGTCTGTCTTCAGTGTTAAATGATAGACAAGCTGTATTCTGATATTTGCAGTTGATGGAGAAAAACTGAATTCTCAATTAAAAGTATAGTTCAGTCTCACGTTTTAAACTGCATCATCTTTCATCCCTTGTCATGACTCATGAAATTTCTTGCATAACTGAAAGAGAATAAATTAATATCTATTAAGATCTTTCTCAACATTTTATCCTTTAAAATAGTACCATTTTAGCTCATTGATACATATTGTTCAGTTTAAGATAATTCTGATACTTTGCAAGTTTAAGCTTCAGTCAGCAGGTTCTTGGGCTTTTCATAATATTCAGCCACAATGTACCTGTAAAAGAGAGTATCAAAAGTGAGAGCATGAATTGCTTGTGCTAAGTAAAGCTCCTGACTGATGCTGAATTAGAAACACATGAAAGAAATAGAGGTCTGGCAGTATGTCCATTTTGCCAGTGTTACAGCTATTTTTTTCCTTTTAATTGGAAAGAAATCTTTCCTTGAGACTAATCCAATCTGTAATTAAAAGTTGTAGTTGAATGTAAAAATATTTTGCTTTGAGTCCTTAAAAACCGCAGCCTCAAAACTATACTAACTAGGGGTCATGATGTATTACAGAATGCCAGAATTGTTTGTGTTGGGAGGGACCTTAAAGATCATCTAATTCCAACCCCTCTGCCATGGACAGGGATGCCACCCAGTATATCAGGTCATCATGTATCCACTTTGGTTCAGAATCTCACATCTGACTGTGGATGTTTTTTCTGTCAGGTACATCCTCAGTCTGTCTGTAGAGCTCTTTGAGAGTTTTATCTAATCTTTTCTGTAAAAAAATTTAAGAATAATTTTAGTAAAGTCATCAGCAATGAAGCTACTGATCCACCAATGTTGTTTCATTTCCAGTTCCCATTAGTAATGTTGCTATTATGATAGAACTTATACAGCTGACAGTGGTCATGGATATGGTTTTTATTACTAAATTATAAATACACAGCCTGAAAGGATTTGTGTGGAAAGTTAAAATTTAATTTCAGAGTTGGTAGATTGCCATCATTCAGCATTCTGCCATGACTACTGATTTCTTTTAAATGCTCTGGGCCTTACCTCAAACATAGAAACCGTGTGAGAGGATTTTTTAACTTTCTGTCAAAAATAATTTCAGGGATGCTACTGTTGCTCTTTGGGGCAAAATGTGCCTTTTCCAGCCTTCTGGCTTCTTTTTTGCAGTCAGCTGAGTTGGCAGGACTTGCACCAGCAGATGACCCAATTGCCAGTTCAGTCCATCAGAGGAAGCAGGGCTGGAAATGACACAAATACAGTCCAGATGTGTACTGAAAGCAGATGGACCTGATCCCTGTTAGCTCAACTGTGGGATCAGGAAGGCTTCTTATTGTCTGCGTAACACCCTTGGCTCTTTCCTGTCTTCTCTAGATGGGATGGGATTGCCTGCTCTAACTCCTGCAGTTGATGGCCTTCCCTGATTTTTCTGGTCGATCTCTAAAAGTTTCTGAGCAGAGTTCAGCAGTTCTTGGGTACTGGTCTTAAAGAAAATAAATACAAGTTTAAAAAAATACTTTTGGCTGATGCTCCTCCCACTGAGGGAGGTGATCAAGCCATAGCCCAGTACTGTAGGACAGTCCTGCTGACCACAGGCATAGCTCCTGCCCTGGGACTTGTTTTCAGCAATTCTTAGTGTTGCCTGGATGCAGGAATTGAGAAGATGCCAGGAAATGAGCAAACTAAACCAGCAGCTAAGACGGAGTATGGTTTTCTGCATGGGTGTAGGTAGAAATCTCCATGGACATCCTTTCCCCTTCACGGCTGTGGGTTTCTGCAGCCACAGAAACCATCAAAGGGGTGGTACTTGAACTTCTGTTTGTGTAACCTCTCATTGCTGTTGGAAAAGGGTGAAACCTTCAGACTGATGCTTTTGTCTGAATTTGTAAGTGGCTTCAGAAGCCTTAAGAACTTATTGCTGACCTGGAAAAAATTAGGGAAAAGAGGAGGGGGCTTTCTCCAGCAGCTTCATACTGACGAGTAGTCTGGGGACATTTTTAGTACCTAGAGATTCCAGAAATGATAAGAAATTTATGATGGTTACTCCTGAAATCTGATTTTAATTATGGTTTTGGAACAGCACTGGACTCGTATCTCAGCTTGTGATGCTGAAATGTAGTTGCAGATGAGGATCACACTTGTGTTCTTTGTCTGCCAAAATACCTTCTCTTGAGTCCAGCTACTTTCAGCCCATTTGTGCAGGAACCTGGTCCAGGCTGTCCCTCTTCTTATTACAACAAATTATTTTGACACTATAGGCAGGTAAAATTTGGGCCCAAAGTAGCAATATTGAAATTAATCTGAACCATCAGTCTCACCTCTATTGTGTCAGCATTATTCACCTGCCGCCAGGGAAGATGCTGAAGTCAGGGATAATTTAGTACCATTTCTGTGGGTGAGCAAGGGGAAGCACAGTGGTCTTGCTGAACTTGTGTCTTGGATGACACAGAAAACTCACCAAAACACAAACCTAGTTTCTGTCTCATCAAAAAGTAAGTAAATTGCATTTTATTTAAACGGCAGAGTTTGTGCAGAGTATTTAATGTTACTAAAATCTCACACAGAGGAACACAAGGATACATATTCATTTGGATATGGAAATTACTCTAAATAAAGTTTCTTCTCTTTCTACCCTCCTTGTCCCACAAGCCCATGCCTAGATTCTTCCTTCACCATCCCTGCTCTGTTTATTTTAGAGCATCACCCTGCATTTGGCAGAACAGATCCATGGTCTTGTGGCTTGAGGGACAGTTGTCCTCCATATTAATGAGATCTAATACAGAATAATCAACTGGAAATTTAAGTGTTCCAATCCATTTAGGTACTCCAGGCATGCTGCAGCTAAACAAAAGAGCATTGTTGTTTGGGGTTTTTTTAGTTTACCCTTTTAGAAGTGGGTGACATGTCTATGAAGGGTTTTTGACAGACAGGGAGAAGACAGGGTTTATTACCTTTTGTATTAGGCTT
Organism: Sturnus vulgaris; assembly: GCF_052056855.1. Lineage (NCBI taxonomy): Eukaryota > Metazoa > Chordata > Aves > Passeriformes > Sturnidae > Sturnus > Sturnus vulgaris. Next base: position 11,686,444 of record NC_142262.1, on the reverse strand, counting down.
TGAATTTAATTTTCAAATATATGCACTTCACTTGCTTTTATGTAAATATGTTTGGTGTGCCCAGTTTCCCATTAACACATGGTCACAAATTAAGTTTCTTATGTATTTACATAACATCTGAACATGAATTGCATAGAACTGCTGGTTGAATGAATGCACCTGTTCAGGATTCATATGTGCTTTGTGTCTGTACTTGTGTGGGAGTGTCAGTCTATTCACAGGAATAGGTTAAAGCATTAGATGCTGAATGCAGGAATTTTGATATTTTTAAGTGTTCATAGGTCTTAAGAGGGAATAGTGTCTTGTTCTTTGTTGGGGTTTTTTGTTTTTTTAAAAAATTCGTTTAACTTTTGCCCCATTTTTAACACTGTTTTTTAGATTGTAGTTCAAACTCTAATTTGACAGTTGTCTTCACAAAATGTTTTGGCAAAGACAGCACAGAAAAGCCTGTGTAAGTAATCCCACGGCTGATCATTATAGACGTGAAGCTTGATAATGCTGCTGTGGAATAGGTAAAATACTACATTAATTTTATGGACAGGCAAATGCTTTAATTTGTTTTCGCCTCTTAATTTTTCCAGGAAAGGCTGTGAGTCAGTGAGTACTATTATCCATGGTTCTGGAGCCATGGTTCTGTTAAATAAATTTATTCCTGCACATGTGTGTAAGCTCATTATTTACGTATAACCAGAACATCTGTAAGTGGTGACTGGTTTGAAGGTTATATTATTGCATGATATAATTCATTTTTTACATGAATTAAAATATGCTGCTGCATCATCCAAGGCCTCCTCACTTCTCTGGATGAAGGTCCACGTGGATGTCTTGTGGTCATGTGTGTCAGAGATACCTGAACAGCACCCATTTGGAATTCCTCCTGCATGTTCCCATTCCCCCCAGTGCCTGTGGGCTGTCCTTGAGCAATCCTCCCCAGCCCAACCAACAGCATCTCTCCAGAGTTGAAGGAGGAGAACGTGGGCCTTCCTCCTGCTTCTCGTGCTCCTCTTGGATGCTCTCAGTGGAGTGTGACTGGGGTGGGGCTGTCTTGGGTGAACTCACTGTGAAAGAAATGACAACACACTCCCTTTGCATCAGGAAAAGTTTGATTATTCACTAGTCAAGCTGAAATTCTTAAAAGCTTTTAGTTGAAGGTGGATGTCTTTTAGCACTTTTATTAAGTAGATTTTGGCATATTTGTTGTCAGTAAAGGAGAGAAGAGGAACGAGGCAGAACCACTAGGTTTTGGTTTGCCTTTAGGAGATTCCCTATGTGGTGACATACTGGGTATTTTAGAGTTGAAATTTGAAGAGAACTCATTTGGCACTTGTAGCATTTTTCCAAAGCCTGATTTTAATCAGCCAAATAACTGAAACCAACTCCTCCCAAGAATCCATCGTAAAACCTAGTTACTTACTCAAGATGTTTGCTTTCTGAGCTAGCTCCTTGGCCAGTTTTCCAGTGGAAGATGGCTTTTTTTTCCCATGGGAGCGATTCCCTCAGCAAACATGAATGCCCAAGTGAAATGAGGCGTATGTACCAACATCTGTCAGCAGCCTGCACTTACTGCATGTGATGGTTTAAGGAAGAGGGAAAACATCAGAGACCCCTCAGCCACTTTTGAGCACCATGTGAGAATTCCCTGGCATTGGGTTACCCAAGGCTGACATGGGGGGCATGGTGGCATGAGGCTGTAGTGGGAGGAACTGTGTGAACATCAGGTGGTGGGGTAAATTCAGTGACAGCTCAGTGTTTCAGCCTTTCTCCTGCTCCAGGATGAGATGCTGATCTCCTATGGTTCCTTGATGAGATGTGAGCAGCCTGGCAATGGAGAGTGCATCAAATCAGCAAACATCACCCCATGTATCTGAGTACTGACAATGTTAGGGTCCCTAGAAGACATAAGCTAGTAGAAATCAGGTTACCCTTTAAACTGCTGTGATTTAAACCTAGGCTCAGTCTTGTCTTAAAATCTGTAGTGTCACTGAAGCAGAAAGAGCACCACCAGTGACTTAAATCTCTACATTTTCCTCAAATACTTTCTTTTTCGCAGTGAGAAGTTGCTTATTCTTCTCCTAACCTTATAAACATGACAAGTTCACATGAGATTGAGTTGAATTCTCTTCTATCTTATGTCTCACCATGAAAGAAAAGTCCTGGTTTCTGATTGCAGTGTCTATGTGATGCCAAATAATATTTTAAGAGGCAGAAATAACAAAGCTGACTCATCTGATCACAGTTCGACTTTAGAATCTCAGTTTGAGTTTTAGGAACGGGACTTTGTAAGTCAGAACCAACTACTCTTCTTTGTTGAGGAAACACTAGAGGGAAGTAGAAAATGTGATGCTTTCAAGATGTCTGAAAGTAAAGTGGTTCAGCTGCTTAAGAGAAACCACCCCGTTGACTTTAAGCCCTCCCCTGAGAGCACTAGGACAATTATAGACACTAGTCAAACTGCCTCAAATTGCCCAGAGAAGCTGTGGCTGCCCCGCCCTTGGAAGTGTTCAAAGCCAGGTTGGATGGGTCTTGGAGCAACCTGGTTTAGTGGAAGGTGTTCCTGCCTTTCAGAGAGGGGTTGAAATAAGGTGGGCTTTAATGTCTCTCTCAATGCAAACCGTTCTGTGATTCTATGGTTATGTACTGTGCCTCCAGGAACTTCCCTTAAAGAGGCAAAAAGGAAGAAAGTAAGAAACAAAAATATGTTCTCATCCACCAGGATCACAGCAAATCTTTTGAAGGTCTCAGCCACATAACTTCACCCCTCCATTTTGATAAAGCCTTATTTTTTAAAGGTATTTTTCTGATCCATTGGTTGGAAATAAAGGCAGCAGACACCTGGGATCAGGGCTGGCACTGAGGGCTGTCGGGGAAGCAGGGAAGCAATGTGGGGGAGAGGCAAAACAGGGTTCATCCATGGAGGAGGGTTTTACACTTCTACCCTTTGCCTTTCTGTCTGAGAAGAGACATGAAGAGCTGGTGCCTGCTCATGGTAGGTTGTGTTTGTTTGAATTGGAGACACAGATAAGTCTTCACTCCTGATTAGATCAAACTGTGCCCTCATTTATGTCTGTGAGCCCTGCAGGCTGGATATGGGCAGCCCAGCCTCCTAGGGTCACACTGGTCTTTTGTCACCTCGAGAGTGAGTATTGTGTGAATCTGGTGTTTACTGTCTGACCGTATTTGATTCAAGAATCAGTCGAGATAGGTTTGTGTAACCAAGCCCAGGCTGTCACTATAGAGGGGCAACATCTACAAAGTATTCTGGCATTTGTGGTTGGCATTGGGACCATTGGCAGTACAGACTGTGTTTTTGTCTTTCTGCAAAGGAGCACCACAGGCTGCAGAACAGAGGGCACAGCTCCACATGGCTCCTTTCCTGAAAACAGCCTCCAATTTTATACATCTCTTTGTCAGTAAAAGGCAGTGGTGTACCCTCCCTCGTCTCCTGCTATATTGGTAACACCAGGGCTGGTAACACTGAGCAGAAATGTGCTCTGTGCACACTGTATTACCTGAAATCTGTTGATGGTTTGGAAAAGCTGGGTAAAAATTACTTAGTTTAAATTAAAGGCAGATTTTTAGCATAAGATTTGCTCATTTTCCTTCTTCCAGGTATTTAGATCTCTGTACTGTATTGCTCTAACAAAAAAATACCAAAATTTGACTGGTAGGACTTTTTGCTGATAAAACTCCCATAAAATTCATCCCCACCAGCAATTTTTTCTTATGAAGGTTGGAGCAGTGCTTGCAATACGTATTTTAGGGTTAAGTATTTGACCAGAGGGTAGAGTGGATGGTAGAACACAAAGGCTGCATAGTTTTCAATTAGACAAAAGGCATAAACCTAAACTCCACGCAGAGACCTTTGTTGCAAGCACACATATTTTGTTTTTACATGGATGACTATGAGTGTGTATTTAGCCACATGGGTTACTAAATACAACTAATGTAATGGCATTTTCCTCCTTTCCAGAGGTTGCCCACACCACATTATTTCTTAGAGGCTTTTAGTTCTCTCTTCCTGTTATACCAAACACCTCAAACAGGCACATGAGAAGAAATCCCCACCAGCAGCAAACATGTTGATCTGGCACAAGGAACCACAACTAAAGCTTCCTTAGGATTGTGGCATCATGCTGCCTGTCAAATGTGGTTCCAGTAGTGAAACAAAAAATCCTTGTTCATCCTATTTTGATGTTTATTGTATAATTTATTAGCACAAGTTTACATAGCTCCAACCATTTTCTGACAGGTTTTGAGTTTCCAACCTTCCCTGAATTCTCAGCTGATGAGCAGTAGAAATGCACAGAGATAATTTGCATCTCTGTTGTTTGCTGCTTTCGGCCAAACCTAAAATATATTCAGTTAATTTCAATCATGCTTACGAGATAGCCAGTTATGAATCTGCTGCATTGTTTTGGTGTGCTCCCTCTGCTTAGTACAGTGCATCAGATAAATGGGGGTGTAGAAGATTCAGACTTTTTTCAGTAAAGTCAAAGAAAATTTATTCATATTGATGTAATTTCAAAGTGATTGAATGTACTCTTTTTCTCATAAATGCTTCCTAATTTTGTGTCTAACCCTGTTGCATTTTGAAGGCTCCGTTGCATAACTGCAATCAGTTAAAAATGTGACAAACTGCAACCATTTTAGTTTACTCTAAACTCTGAGTGCTTTTTCCAGAGGTTTAAATTTACTAGAATTAAAATGAGGGAGGAAGATCTGCTGAAAGCAGCAGTTCTCCATAAGGGAGAACACTTTTCCATTACCTGCAGAGCTTGGATTTATTTGGTGAACACAACCATGACAAGATTAAGAATCACCTCCGTGTAAAGCTGTAGCAAGATTGTCTTGACATTTTGGAAAGGCTTTTGTTAGGATGGGGTTCAAACAATTTGGGATGGCTGAGTAAAACAATAACAAAAATTCAATCTTAATTTTGGGAGGGAGAGCAGAGGAAAGGGACAACAGCCATTCTTTAAGGCCAGCTCCTGCTCAGCATGTGCCCCGTGTCTCCCCACAGCCCCCTGCTCGCTGTCTGCTTTGCTGCCTCCTGCGGAATCCCAGGAATTGCCCTGCTCACACTGGGAGTGAACCCTCTCACCGGGGCCCTGGGAGCCTTCAACATCTTCCTGTACACGTGCTGTTACACACCCCTGAAGAGAATGAGCATTGCCAACACATGGGTGGGAGCTGTTGTTGGGGCCATTCCCCCCGTCATGGGCTGGACTGCAGCTACCGGGAGTCTGGATGCTGGTGAGTATAAAACCCTTTCATCAAGGCAAGTGGTTATCAGGGTAACTAAAAAACCTACTCAAAAGGCAGTAAACTTTGTTCTTTATGCTTGTTGACCTGAGCAGGCCAGGTTGGACACAGCTTGCAGCAGCCCAGTTTATTTGAAGGTGTCCCTGCCCGTGGCAGAGGGGGAAAGAGATGATCTTGAAGGTCCCTTCCAACCCAAACCATTCTGTAATCCTGTGGTAAGGCTTTGAAGCAGCTAATTTTGGTAACATTCTCCTTACACGGGTATTTCAGGGCAAACCTGAGCTGATAAAGCAGCATATCCTATAGAATATGTGTTTTGACCATCTTAAAAAAATCGAGAAGGCAGGTAGCATCTTTAGTGTTCACATAGGAGAGTATGAATTTCAGAATTCAAACCATGCTCAGGATTAAAACCATATCCAGTAAGATCCAACTTGCAAGGAACTTTCAGCTGGAAAATTCCCAGATGTGTTTTACTGTCTTTCCACAAGCCAGAAAATGTCCTGGGAAGATTAATTTATTGGTGTATTTCTTAATTACCCATTGCTAAACTCTGAGTTATAAATGCTCCTTCCTCCCTCCTTGAAAAGCAAATGAAGATTTCTATTTTAGTAATGGTGAACCATTTTTACACCCCTTGTAAAACACTGATCTCTTCAGCAGCTCAACTCTGACACAATCAGGCCTTGTTTTTCCTGCCAGCTAGAAACTTGAGAATCAAAGTGGCTCCACAAACTTACAGTCTGAAGCAATTAATAGGTCTGTTAAGAATTGGTTTAGTGCACACTCATCCCACAGGGGGGCATATTTAAGTCTTGAATAATACTTTCAACAACAAGGCTTTTAACCAGAAATTATCAGAATTTATGCAAAATCTGTTCTTTATGCACTTCCTAATAAAAGTCAGTCTGAGTTGGCTTTGTGTCCACATGTTCCCACACAGATCTAAACCAGAGCAAGGATGGAAAGTGTAGTGGGGTTTTTTTTCATTGTGTGCTGCTTCTCTGAAAGTTACTTAGACCTAGAAATTTTATGTAACACTATATATAGTGTCTTGTGTTAAAGAGTGCAGAACAGACATCGTTAGCAGCTCTGTACTTTAGATGAGAACAGGGAACATGACAAAAAAGGCATTGAGGGGCTGGAGCGTGCCCAGGGAAGGGAATGGAGCTGAGAAAGAGGCTGGAGCACCAGGAGAGGCAGAGGGAGCTGGGAAAGGGGCTCAACTTGGAGAAAAGGAGGCTCGGGGGGGGTCTTCGGGCTCTGCACAACTCCCTGACAGGAGGGGACAGCCAGAATGGGGGTCAGGCTCTGCTCCCAAGGGAACAAGGGATAGGATGAGAGGAAACAACCTCGAGTTGTGCCAAGAGAAGTTTGGACTGGATATTAGGGAAAAATTTTCTTCACAGAAAAGGTGGTCAGGAACTGGAACAGGATACCCAGGGTAGTGATGGAATCACCATTCCTGGAAGTGTTCAGAAAACATGTGGATGTTGTACTTGAGCACATGGTTTAATGGTGAACATGGTGGTGGTGCTGAGGTGATGGATGGACTTGATCTGAAAGGATGTTTCCAGCCTTAATTATTCTATGATTCTATAGAATTAATTTAAAACAAAATGTATATTTTTAAGACCCTTATCATTCTGGCTTCAGATTCTTAGACCTTGACTCTAACATTGTTTGGGGATTTTCTGTGGTTTTGCCACTTTATTGTGGAGTTGGTGTCTGAGGATGACTCTCATGTGCCTGTGCTTCACCTGCACAGTTCACCTTGGAGGAGCTGGAGTGCAGAGCTGCATGTCTCCAAAATCTCTTGCTGTAAAGGTCAGTGAAAGCCCAGCATGTTAAACTGGCACTGATTGCCATTATCTTTAATTTATCAACTTGCTTTTTGAGACCTATTTCTCAAAGAACAAAGCTGTCCCTGTACAGCAGCAGTGAGGGCAGCAGGGAGCCTCACTGGTGCCCAAGGAAGCTCTTCCTCTCTAATTTGCATCTAAAATGTGGTTATGGGTCCCTGTGCCAGCTCTGCTGTGGAGGGAATGATCCCTAGCATGATGCCACAAGTGGAAGGTGATAACTTTAAACCACCCAAGCAGACTTTGTCAGAACATGATAATCTGATGCATAACTAGTGTGTTTTGTGTAGCTAAAACTTTTTATAATCACCTCCCCGTCTGCGTCAGGGAGGCCAGAGGCTTACCTAATAGAGAAAGAAATGTTATTGAGCTGATACTGGTGTTTGTAATGAAGCACACCTGGGGAGAGTCCTGAAAACAGGGACTGGAATGGAATGTTTTAGTGGATTTCAGTATTAAATGAAAACCAAAAAAAAACGCCAACACAAACCCTACAAACACTTCTACAGAGAAAAGAAATAACTAGAAGAAAAGGATGGCATTGTAGACTATGATTTTCAGTATTAAACATTCTACTTCTGCAAATAAGAGAGTTCAGCCCCTGGCAGCATCATATCCATACAGAACACAGGCGTGCATCCATACACAACATGCAGACCTGTGTCCCTTCCCTAACCAGCCTGGTCTTAACTGCTGAACTCATTAATAATGTGTAATTAGTGTGGAGACTTAAACTAGTTTTAGGTAGAGGTGTGAAAATGCCTTTGCACCTCATTTTAAAAAGATCATTCTACTCAATAACAAAGAGTAATGTGAAGGAAGGGAGGCAGGAAACTAATAAGAAGCAAAGTTCTCACTGCTGAAGTGGTGGGTTTTTTGAGTTTACATTTTCCTGTGGATTTTCTCTCCTTGTAATCTTCTCACAGCAGCCACATTGTTGTACATGTTGCTGGTTATAGGGAAAACAATATTTAAGTTTAGCCCTTTCATTACCATTTGTGGGGGAAGTTAAGTGTTAAACTGTTGTGTATAGCAGTTAGGAGAGCCATGTCTGCTCCCTTCAGGAGTTCCATGGCATGGATGCTGTGAGGTATCTTGTCTTTTGGGAGAGTTGGAGATGGTTCCTTATTTCCAATTTCAGAGCTAATAACAACATATGTCAGAGTGGAGCAGCCGTGTTTTAATTTGTCCTCATTTTGTTTATGACTTTCAAAGATGAATACCTTGGCAGTTTCTTGCACAAGAAACAAATATTGTGTATTTACAGACAGAAATCTGGAACCCTCATGTTTCCACTGATGCAAACACATGGTGTAATTTATAGAATAATCACAGAATCATAGAATGACTTGGGTTCATAAGGAGCCTTAAGGACAGTCCTCTTCCAACCCCCTGCCATGGGCAGGAGCACCTTCCACTAGCCCAGGTTGCTCCAAAACTCATCCAGCCTAGCCTTGGACACTTCCAGTGATGGGGTACCACAGCTGCTCTGGCCAGCCTGTGCCAGGGCCTCACGGCCCTCTGAGCGATTTCTTTCACTATACATCTCTGCAGATCTGGTGGTACTTCCCAGGAATGTTTGGTTCCATTTCTGCCCCAATAGTTAACTTTAATTATATACTCTTAAGGTTGATTGAACATCCCGCCTTCAAACCTGGATTTTATGCCAACGTAATTTAGGCAAAACCTCCCATTTCAAAAGCAAAAGATAATGTTATCTCTGGGAAGATGTGGAATTCTTTGTTGTGGTTTTGGGGAAGTTGTGTTTTTTTAATGGCAGCTGTTTGAAACTGATGAAAGATGGGGAATGTTAACATTTCCTCGCTGAGGAAGTGAGTGCAGGTGAGACGGTCAGAAGTGCATGATAAATGTAATTTATCACATGGATATCACTGCCACATACCTGGAGGATTTATGCAGAACTTAAATGCCAGTCTATGATCTGCAGTATCACGTTTGCTTCCTTGAAAGCAGATGTCATTGCTCCTTCTTGGGACTATTTGTTTCTGAAGAGGTTCGTTTTTCTAGTAAATCAAGATACCTTCAAATTATTTTACAAGGGAAGGACTAGGAGGAAAATAATGACATTCATTTAAAACCTTAACCTCTGATAGCAGAGAGTCAGGAAGATAGGTCAAACTTGGCAGTGTCCCCTGTTCTGTGCCAGATCCCCCTCCTGCATGGGATCCACAAGCAGAAGAGTCCTGACTGTGCCACAACGCTGCTGAGCTTGTGCACAGGGATTGTTAGAAAGAAACAGAGCTATTTATTTTGGTGGCTAAGAGGCACAGTGCATACATGCTTTAAATTACCCTCACACTGCTGTTCCTTCTCCCCAGACTAGTGTCCATTTAAACTTTTTATCTCTAGTTAACAGAAAACTGAATCTGGAGTAAATGTCTCCAAATGCCACAGCCTATTTTTTTGCCTTGCACTTTTTCATAGAATCATAGAAAGGTTTGGATTGGAAGGGACCTTATAGATTATTTCATTCCAACTCCCTGCCATGGGCAGGGGCACCTTCTATTGGACCAGGTTACTCCAAGCCCCTTCCAGCCTGGCCTTGGACACTTTCAGAGATGGGGCAGCAATAGCTTCTCTGGGCAGCCTGTGCCAGGGCCTCACCACCATCACAGCCAGGAATTTCTTCCTCATGTCAAATCTAAATTTCCCCTCTCTCAGTTGGAACCCATTCCATGTTGTCCTGTCACTACATTTCCCATTTCCTGATGCAGGGTTGTTCTCAGGCTTCCCTGTAGCCCCTTCAGATCCTGGAAGGTGCTGTGAGGTCTCCATACAACCTTCTCTTCTCCAGGGTGAACAGCCCCAGTTCTCTCAGGCTGTCCCCGTAGGGAAGATGTGTCAGTCTCCTTATCAACTCTGTGGGCTCTGTATGTCCTTCTTAGGCTGGGAGCCCAAGAACTTTTGTACTTCTTGCACTGCCTGTGCTCTGCTCAGGCGCTGCAGGCTGGATCCTGCCTGGCAGCAGCGTCGGTGTCACAGAGCACAGCAATCAGTGCCAGCGAGTTCATGCAAACCACCCAGTGAGATGGAAGTGACAAGCAGGGCTCCTCAACCTAATGTGCTTATCAGCTGAAGGGATTTATTCTGAGTAGGTGGTGGCAGAGCAGATAAGGGCCCTTACAGTGCAGCAGACATTGCAGAGCCACGGTGGCCCAGGAGCCATAGGTATTACTGCACCAAAGAATGTTTATCTCAAGAGACTATTTAGTTTATCAAATGCTACACTCCTGGTCTTATTTCCCTGAAAGACATCTTGTACTGATTTTCATTCATTTTCAGAAATTTAAATAATTCCTCGGGGTATGGAATTTATAGACTCAGTATCAATTGTAATCATGTGGAGGCTGATTTTTTAATTGCCTTTACTTTGTAATTCAAATTGTGTTGTATGGTAGACATTAATTATGTCAGCCAGCATCTATTTACAAAGGGGATTTAAAAACAGGCAGTTCTTATCATCTAGTGACATTTGGCAGATGGATGGTTTCAGTAACAAAAAACGGAGAATAGGAAAGAGGGGGGCCTGTGTCCAACCTGCCAAAGGCTGGAGTCTCTCGTACCTTCCCTGGTGTAGCACTTGTCTGCCAGTAGGAGGGAGACCAAAACAACAGCTTAATTGCATGCAAAATAAGCTTGGAGATCTCTGTGTCCCTTCCAGTTAAGCACTTGGAGCTTTCAAAGCCCCTTGATGTGGGAGCAGGTCTGGGAGCCAGCCGCCAGAGCAGGGCAACTCCAGCATCCTGCTGCCGGAGGAGAGGAGGCTCTGGCTGTAAACTCCCACTGGTAAACTCAGCTTTTCAGGGTTTTACTTCCCAGATGAAAGAGCAGAATTTGTGGTCTGTTCCAGAGGAAACAGAGATATTCATGTCACTGACATATGAGACTTGGAGCTGGGGGCCCAGGAGTATGCTTTGTGGGGGTAAAAACTGTAAAAAATGAGGCAGAGGGACAATACTAGTGAGCAGCTGGTCTGAATTTAGGACAAAGCCAGTGGGCTATTTTTTTCTTCCTTTCCATCTTCATAAGAGACAAAAGAAATGGCAGTTCCACTGCTGGGGCACCTGGGGACCGACCCCACAAGTTCGCAGGCAGCATCCCCTTTGCCTGGTTCTCAACCCTGTGTGTGGCTGATGGGGCAGCCCCATGCCCTTGGGTGTGAAACACAACACCCACAGAGAAGTCAGGACGGGGGGATTGGCAGGAGGGACTCCCACCCTTGGGCTAAGGCAGCCCTGCCAGAGCCTGAAGAAGGTGTCTGATGAGGAACCCCTGGGTGGCTCTGCAGATTTGCAATCCTCTGCCGAGTCTGGTCCTTTGGTACATGCTTCCTAAACATATTTGCAGAAGGCTGTGTTTTCATCTTACTTAACAGGCTGTTCTTTTATAGCATCTGTTGCTGGGGTTAGCTAAGGCGAGTTATATATGGTAGTGTTTTCTCAGCCTTGCCTGAGTAATGAAAGGTGTTTCCCTGTGAGACTTTTGGCTGCAATAACCTGTTGTGTGTGTCACACAAGAACTGTGCATGCCTGCATGTATCCATACACACACAGCTTTTTTCCATGTGGCGAGCATACCTGAGGACATCTGGCTTCCTTCTGTTAAAGGCAGAAGCCAGGAACACTCTCTCGAGGTGAAAAATCCCACAGCCAACTTCATTTCCTCTTCCTGGTGGAGGCTGAGGATCCTTTTGTTTTGCAGACAAGCCAAACACACGGCCAACAACCCCTTCCCTTTCAGTGCTGCTGCAGAGGAGTCTATTGCAGTCCCTGCTCCACAAGCCTTTTGTGTCATCCTTCAAAAGAAACAGCTATTGAAACCCCTGGCCATGAAGCTTTTGAGTTTTCCAGTGTTTTCCTCATCGCCCTTGGTTTCCATGACGGTGCAACCTTGGCAGGGCACACTGACAGCCAGACCATTGTCCCAGCCCAGGGACCTTGTGTGGCGCTTTAGAAGTGATACTTTCCCTTTTTCCTCTCAAGGCTGCTTCGCCACTCTTATGCCATCCAGCACAAGCAGTAGCATCTACTTTTGTTTTCCAATGGAAGCAGAAGTGCTGATTGTCGTCTTGCTATGGTGCTGATGTGGGTAAAGTAGAGGGGAATTACATCAGTTTGGTTAAGATTAGTGTCTAGGTAATTCCCAAATGTCTTTGTGTTTGAGAAGGCTTCATAATTGCAAATTAGGATGTAAATTTTGACGAGCTAATCCTGTTCCTAATTCTAAAGACAGCGGGTAAGAATTAAGTAACTGGTAACGTTTCTCTTCAGGAGGGGATGGTATCAGGACAGTATCTTGAATACTTGTAAGTAGAGGTCAGTTGATTTAACAATAATTTTTCATCACCAAAACAAGCTGGAGCACAGGCAGTAATGATTGTACCTTCCAGCTCTCCTTCTCAAACAGAAAATGCAACACGGAGCTGAACAAACCAGCATTGGAGTTGTCGAGATGGACACCACTGGCACCATCACCAGTCCTTCATTATCTTAAAAACTTCTCATGCCTTCTCTCAGAGGACTCCTCATGGGCAGCTCCACATAGCACTGACTCCTTTCTTCCTTCTCTCTGCGAGTTTCCTTCTTCCATCTGCATGACTGGCTAACCCCAACCTGTCCCTTACCCGGCCACCCAACCCTGTCTGTCCCTCACACAGCATCTTCTGACCTTGTCTGTCCCTTGCACGACTGCATGTCCCTTCCTCCTCACAGCACAGCCAGCACACTGTATCCCAAACTGCAGCAGACTCAACTGCCTGACAGCCAGCTAAGCCACTCTTTCATTGGACAGGCAAGGCTGTTTTCACTCCTCAGTTATCAGTAAGCTGTGATTCACTGGGGAAGACTGCCTTCAGCACTATCCTTACAAACCATCCTCCCATAAACCAGTCCTTATGGATCAGGACATCACAGGGTGTTCTGGCCATGACTCTCCAAACCACTGTGAATCTTTGTACCAATACCACCAAATAATCCTTTAAGATTGCATTGAACCTGAAGTGGGCAGCTAGGCTTCAACAAGATTTTAAAATCTTTCTTTCTTTCTTTACCCTCAGAATTGCTTATAGTTAGAAATCTCCAGGGAAGACTACTGTGTTAAACTTGTGAATAAGCACGAAGGAAAAAACCAAAAATAAAGGTTTTGGACATGTATTCTCTACATTTCTTGTGAATGTAACATCCTGTAAAACTTATGTAGGAGCGTGGTGAAGAGTTTGGGACTGGTTAGGTTAAAATTTCTTGTAGAAAAGGTGGAAAAGACAGCCTGAGACAGCACGGGTGCTCACAAGCAGGTGGATACAGCTGGACCAAGTCAAATCTCTGAGCTCTAATCTACCTTGTCTGGATTAAAGAGGAGTAATTTGTTCAACATCTTTAAGGGAAGAGAGCCAGTTGTGTGCTATCAAGTAAAACGGTGTGTGGTTGTTTCCTGACTACGATCCATTAAGAGGCTGAGCTTACACTGCCAAAGCCTTCCCCTCCCTACAGCAGCCAAACTCGTACCCATTTCCTAGAGACAAAAGGCCCGTACTTTCCTCTCTTAAGTCACAGCTACCAATGTCTGGAAATAATTTTAAAATTCCTTCACATTATTCAAGACAGAAGAATTACTAAGATTGTGCTTTAAGCAAAACAGCATTCTAAGGTTGCCAAGGCAGTAAACACCAGCTTTGGGAAATGCAGTTAAGATTTCAACATCTGTTTTGGGGCTGATATTTAACTATTCCATGTTTATTTTAATGCCTGGTTGGCCACTTCCCTGTTATACATATGCAGCACCAAAGCAAAGACAGAAGGATCAAGTCTGTTCTTGAACCGATGCTACAGGTTAGCTCCCGTTCCTTATTTTTTTTGTTTTATTGATTAAGTGAATAGGTGTTTGTCCTGTCTGCAGCCTCAACGTGATCTGAGAGGTTTGCAGAATCCTGTGCAGTGGGAAAGCACTGTGTGTCCTTTACAGAACAATGAGAAGGGCAAGAAGAGAGCACATGTTGTTCCTCTGCAGTGTGTTTTCAGGAACACAGTGTTGATACAGCAGTCCCTGCAGATAATCTGGGACGCTTGTCCTGACTTGTGTGCACAGGCTCATGTTCACCTGCCTGCCCAGGCTGCTCAGACTCTAGACCCTGCTCCTGAGGCTGGAGCTTCCACCCACACATACTGTGCTCCAGCCTGCACCCTCCTGTATCTCAAGTACTTTTCTTCGCTGGAGAAACCTGTCTTCAGAAATTTTTTGAGAGTTTCATTTGGACCATCCCAAACTGTTGTGCCTCATTTTAGCTCATCTGTGGGTGAAACCATCACTGTGGTTCCGTGTGCCAGTTGAACAGGTATAAAGCTCTTTGATGATGAAAGGTATGGCCAGCATGAAAGAGGCGTATTTCAAATCGTTACTTGAGTGGCATCCTCAGCACAGGACAGGCAGAATTCAAACATTATTTCTGCCCTTTAGTGGTTAAGAAGGTAGATTTGCAGTCCTCAGGTTGCTCAGTTTGCTCAGAAAGAGTTATGCTGGCACTGATAACTCAGCAGCTGCATGTACTTACTCTTTCTTGAATAGATGTTGTATGGACTTGAACACTCTCTATCCTTTATGGGACATGAGAACTTTGGGCAACTGGCATTTGTGTCTGGAGATTTTCATCGCTGTGTCACTGATGTTGGTGTGAGCTGCCTGAATGCTCTGCTCTCCTCTCCACATGTTAACCAGTGGTCAGAGCTCACGGCCTGCAAGGATTTACACCCTAAAAACCATTTTCCAGCCTCCTGCTCTTAGGGGCTCTTCCTGCCCAAGGACTTAGTCTGGCTTCTGCACTGATGTTGCTCTCTCACCTGAGATTTGGACCATCTAGCAGATGAGATCATCATAAAGTGCTCTAGAAGGAACAAACCATGAATTTTTAATCAAGATTTATGAAAAGCCACATGGCCTTCTTGACATTTTAATGAGCAGAACTTCAGAAAGGTGTGCTTCTTGCTCTTGTTATTCTGAAAATTAGACTGTCAGCTGCTGCAGTTTGCAAACCCAAAGTCAGTAGTTGCTTTTGGAAGTCATCTCACAATTATTTTCAAATCTTACCCAAATTTATTGAACTGTAAAACATATAGCAGTTGCTGAATGACTGTGAAATTTAGTGTCCTGTTTGTTTTAGGAAAAGTGCAATTTATAAAGCTTCAGTATTCACTAGATAAAAATATATTTACAGAAAGAAAGAACCATTTTCTACCTTCTTCAATGCCAGTTGACATTTTTGCTTTATCTTAAATATTAAAATAAAATAAAAATCTCAGCTTGTTCTTGTTTATTAAAAAGGAGGTCTATTACTATTTAAATAAATCACCAATAAGAATTTAAGAAAAGAAATAATAGCTTAACCTTAAAATTCATGAGGAATAATAAAACCTGTTATTTATCTTGAGCTCCGTGAGTGCTTTAGGACCTTCCTGGTTCTCTGCGATCCTGGAACATTTGAGGTGATTTAAGACAAGGTAAAAAGATGAAAGAATAGGAACTCAGAAAGAAGATATTTTATTCCTATTTTGCAAACAAGAGTAAAAGAGGAGACCTAGGCCTTGTTTTCTTAAGGTGACTTCATTTTTTTTCAAAATCAAACAGGACTGATCTGACAAGTTACTGGCATTTCTAAGAGTCTGCTGCATCTGTCCCAGGTTCTCACACCTTGGAGAGAAGAATTGGTCATAAATGGGCTCAATTGCAGCAATTAAAAGTTTAGCCAAAAAGACTAAGGGGTTTGGGATATCCACAAGCCAGCCAGGTTCTTTTGGCCCTGCAATTTATGAACTGTTGCAAAAAAGCAGAGAGATCTGAGCTCCTGTCAGTCTGCCTGTTCTCAGATTTCCATAAGCTGTGGAGGAGCCAAGAGACCCCAAGGTGCTGGATGGCCCTGGGTGTCCCTGGGTGTCTCTGGATGGCCCTGGGTGTCCCTGGGTATCCCTGGGTGTCTCTGGGTATCCCTGGGTGTCCCTGGGTGTCTCCGGATGGCCCTGGGTGTCCCTGGGTATCCCTGGGTGTCTCTGGATGGCCCTGGGTGTCTCTGGATGGCCCTGGGTGTCCCTGGGTGTCCCTGGGTATCCCTGGGTGTCTCTGGGTATCCCTGGGTGTCTCTGGATGGCCCTGGGTGTCCCTGGGTGTCTCCGGATGGCCCTGGGTGTCCCTGGGTATCCCTGGGTGTCTCTGGGTATCCCTGGGTGTCCCTGGGTGTCCCTGGGTGTCCCTGGGTGTCTCTGGGTATCCCTGGGTGTCCCTGGGTGTCTCTGGGTGTCTCTGGATGGCCCTGGGTGTCCCTGGGTGTCTCTGGATGGCCCTGGGTATCCATGGGTGTCCCTGGGTGTCTCTGGGTGCTGGCTGTCTCCCGCTGCCCAAGCGATGACTCTGCTCCAACAACCAGCTTTGCTTTTGTGAACCCTGTGCCAGGTCCATGTGTTCTAGGGAACAACCTTGTGTGATGTTCACTTAATTATAAACTCTGTGGAGAAAAGGATTTGCAACTATTAAGCTGAGTTCCCGAACTGTTGGGAACAACACAGAGGCCGTAGAGTAGACTCAGCTCTGTTTGGAACCAGATTAGTCTCCAGAGTTCATCTCACTGTAATACTGCTCAAAAACACTGCCGACTTAATTATGACATAGTTAACATTTATCTAGTAATTAATGAGTATTACAGTGTCTTCTCTGGGCTTGACAGGATTCCTACTGTGAGCTCATTTCATGCTGAATTGTACTGTACCATGTGCCATGCTTTGCAAGTCATCAGTCTTACATGACACTTAAAATTCTCTGACAATCCGACAATCTCTGCCTAGGCCAAGGAAATTACAGGATGTCCCAGCACATGGGAACTGAACAAAAAGATTGGGTCAGTTAAAGTCCTCATAATGGGCTATTAAATTGTTTTGCTGTTCAGCTTCTCTGTAAAATATCAATTATCTCAATGGTTGTAATGTAATCAAAGCAATTAAATTCCAAAGGCTTGCATGTAAAAACCAGAGCTTTGTAAATGGGAATCCAGCCTCAAGTATTTTAGCTGGTCTGTTTGTGTTTAAAAGTTTCTCCAGATGACTTTTTTTAATGGTGTCATAGTTAGGGAGCTGTTAAAGGGCTTTGTGTGTTTGAGGTTTAGGGTGTGTTTTGAGCTTGGCTGCACACAACATTTGAACAACTGAATAAGCAAAATCTGCATTGGAGCCAAAACACAGGGACACAGACACAGGTCCAGAGCCGTGGGAAGCAGGGACAACCTCTGCTCCATGTCTTAAGCCCTGGCTTCATTAGCTGATGGATAATTGTAGCTTACCTTTAGCTAAGTTCTGAACAAGCTAGTGATACTTGAAGATGTGATACTTGAAAAATACTGCTCCCTTAGGTGTGGTACGTTCAGGGTCTTGCCTCCGTTAATGTGTTGTACAAGAATAGGGAAAAGCTAAAGAGTGACTTACGACAAGAACATTTTCCCTGTTGTTTCTTCTGATGTAGGGAGGACTACTCCTTCAGTAAGTTTAATTTTAGTTTATTTCAGCAGAGCTGCTCCCTCAGGTTTCAGCAGAACTGAATCAAATACTATTCTGTTAGGGCCAAAATTACTTTTCTGGCTGTGATATTCTGAAATTATTGGTAATTTTGGGGTACATATTTTTCAACTGTCTTAAAAGGTTCCAATGGAGAAAAGATGCTAACATCCACATGCAAAAAATTTACTTTAGGAGGGTTGAGTAGCTGGATTTGAAGCATTTTGGGCCATAGACCAGGAAATTGAGTGACCTAATTATGGCCTTCCAGTACTAGAAGGGGCCTAAAGGAAACATGGAGAGAGACTATTTGCACGGGTGTGGAGTCATAAGGGGGAATAGCTTCACACTGACAGAGAGTAGTTTTATATTAGATGTGAGGAAGAAATTCTTCCCTGTAACGCTGGTGAGGCTGTGGCACAGGGTGCCCAGAGAAGCTGTGACTACCTCATCCCTGGAAACGTCCAAGGCCAGGATGGACAGGGCTTGGAGCAACCTGGTCCAGTGGAAGGTGTCCCTGCTCATGGCAGGGAGTGGAATGAGATGATCTTTAAGGTCCCTTCCATACCATCCTTTGATTCCCGCGAAATCACCTGGAATTCGTGGCAAACAATGTTGTTCTGAAAGCTGCACACCCAATGTACGTGTGTCTGTCTCTGTGCTTCATGTAAGCAACTTCCAGAGGTACATACTCACCTCAAGGAGTGTTTGTTACTCGTTCAAGAAAGCAGTGGGATGGGTCTTTTACACCACTACTAGATTTATCACCTACTGGAAACCTGCATGAGGTCTAATGGGGAGTTCCTTCACTGGTGATAAAGTAGGGGGAAAAAAGGTGATTTTGAAAACCAAGATTATTATTATTTGCATGACAGCACCAGTGCGAGTTGTGCTGTTAAGAGACAAGAACTAGGCATGCACAGCAAGGAACAGGTGGAGAGGAGATCTGGACCATGATGCTGTTCAGAGGACACAGTGACTTGGGTTTTATCAGAGTTGCTGGGGAAGAATTTAAATACCTTAACCTGTTTGCAGATAAGTGTTGCTGCTTCTCTCGTGTCATTAAGAACATGCTGGATGTATGGCTCCATTTGGAGAAGTTTCCATAGAGAATGAGTTTCTGGAGGCAGGGAGATACAAAGAAAGTATTTTAATGTGAGAGCAGAGGCTTTGGGAGCTGGGGAAACAAAAAGAAAACCCAGGAATGCTTACAACATTGCAACAGCCTTGGGGGATTTTTTGTGTCTTCAGATAAAATTAGTGAAGGGAGTTTGGTCTGAGGGCCTCCTGGAGGCTCACTGAAATTAGCACATGAGCTGCTGCTGCTTCAATAAACCCTGTACTCTGTCCCAGGAGGAGCTGTGGAAATGTGGTGCTTCCATAGCTCCTTTTTAAATGTAAAAGTAGTTAATTGGTGTGAATAGAGTTACTTGATCAAACTGATTAGAAGTTTCTGCAATTGGTTTGAAAGGAGTAAATTCTCCATCTCCTGTTAGTTCATTAACAGCTTCTGCCAGTTCTGCCCCCTTCCCAGGTTCATGGTGGAGCTTGTCCTGTGCCAGGAGCAGTTGCCTCCCTCGTGCAGCAGGCAGACAGAGGGTTTGGCCTTGCTCCAGCCTACCAGGGTGTGGTGTTTCCCCAGGTCTCAGAAGCAGCAGCTTGTCCTCCTTTTCCTCTGTCACTGAGCTGGGCTCCCTGTGTCTGGTTGGTACAACCACTGCTCTGCCCACTGGCTTTTTTCTTCTCTGGACACACCAGCTCAGGAACCTGAGAGTAGAATCTAGAGGCTCCCAGGAATAGTCTCTTGCCCAATTTTGCTTCATTACCACCAGTCTTCCCTCAGGTAGAGACAGATGGTGCAGGAGCCAATTAGCAGTAGTTCTTTAGAAGGAAGTGACTTGCTGAAATTCTTTTCAAATTAAGTGCTCCAAAACCAGACAAACCAGCATGCTCCAACCCTGTGTGAATACCATGAAAATCAGAGGTTCCTTATCTCCTGGGGCTGCCCCATCCCTGTATTACAGAGCAGTGCCACCAGTGTGCAGTGTCACAGGTGTCACAGTAGGGTAGGTAGGTGGGTAGCACTGCCCTCCTGCAAATAGGATGTGACAGCTGAGGTCTGTGTGTGGCACTTCCTGCAGGGACCCTTTAACACTCTCTCTCCCACTGCAGGTGCATTACTGTTAGGAGGGATCCTCTATTCCTGGCAGTTCCCTCACTTCAATGCCCTGAGCTGGGGTCTGCGGGAAGATTACTCCCGAGGAGGATACTGTATGATGTCTGTCACTCACCCAGGCCTGTGCAGGAGGGTGGCTCTGCGTCACTGCTTGGCCTTAATTGGACTCTCAACGGTGGCTCCTGTCCTTGACATCACCACGTGGACTTTCCCCATCATTTCGCTCCCCATCAACCTCTACATCTCCTACCTCGGCTTTCGGTTCTACCGGGATGCTGACCGCAGCAGCTCCAGGAAGCTCTTCTTCTGCAGTTTGTGGCACTTGCCAATGCTGCTGCTTGTCATGTTCACCTGCAAGAAATCGGTCCTGGAGAAGGAAGACAAAGGCGATCTGCCCGGGGGAGGTCATGAGACAGCCATGGAAATTAGATTGCCTTAAATGTCAATACCTGTCATCCTCATGACACATCAGGTAGTGTATTTTAGTAATTGCAAGGGGGAATCCTGTGGGAATCTGTTTGAAGAAGAATCATTTGTGCCTAGTGACCACTTCATGTGATAATTGTCTATTTTCTTTTGAAAGGGAATAGTCAGGAGAGCTTAAAGCATTCAGGGCCTTAGGCCCCTTAACTCATCACAGGTTATGATTTAGCCTATGCCAGAAGCACATCACTTTGGGATGGCCTTCCAGAGTCCCTGTGAGTCACGGTCTCTGTCCTCATGGATAGTTGAGGTAGTTAAGAAGTCCCATGTACACACATACGACCATCAGTACTGGCAGCCTTGCTGAAGCCATCTGGAAGTGACCAATGAATGATTTCTCACCCTTCTCCCCAAGCACCCTTTCCTTTAATTTAAGCTTTGAGGCATATGAGAGGGTGGCCTCTACTTCTCTGAATCTTGTGCCATCCCTGCACTGGTATTACACCAAAGCCCTCAGTTTTGGGGACTTTTTCAATCAGCTGCTCTTCCCAAGGTTCCCATGCACCTCAGTAGATTTTTAGCTCTCACACACCTGGCACAGTGCTAAAGGAGTGAAGAAAACTGTCTTTCAGCACAGCACACGCACATTTAAACAGCTCTCCTGTAGCAAATCCCTTGGACACGCTGAGCCATTCTACTGTATTTCCATCACAGGGAACTTCTGACTCCTGTGTGGTTTTATGTCATTAGTATTTAAGCCCTGTGTGTCAGATCTTCAGCTGGTAAAAATCACCATTACTGTTTATGGCAGAGAGGCTGTGAATTGTAGAGGAGGTGAGAAGCATATCCCAGAGCTTGCTGGTAGTAAGACTTTTCCATGTTAATGTGTCTTATGCCAGCCCATTGAGTCTCAGCATCCTTAGACAAGCTCTGGACTGGCATCAAGAGCTTGAGCTGTGTTTAATGTCACACTGTGGGTGGTGGCTCAGAAAGGCTTCACTTTGGGAGTGATTAATAGGTAAGGAAACACATTTTACAGAAGAAGGGCTGGGGATTTTAATGTAACAGAATGTTCACTTACTAATGCAGCCGGTGTCTCTCCAAAGCAATTATGGATGGTCTCCTGAGAAAAGTGCATTACCCCTGTTAAATGATATGCTGAAGAACATTTCTG